>NC_058027.1:27127903-27820403 GCF_019176455.1 Solea senegalensis | reverse complement strand
GAGGCTGGACCTCAATCCCATTTGTGTTTAGGACTAAGACCGTGTTCAGACTGCATATGTAAACACATCCGATGAGAATCTGATCTTCCTGAGGCGACTGTTCTGGACATGGTCTCGTCTGGTCTTCCACACGAGTTTCTATGGTTACAGGCCACGCCCTCTTCCGCCCACGGTCTGTCGTTGTCTCATCGTTTAACGTCCGTGTCTCTGGATCTAACACGTCTGTCGTCGTCGTTGTTCCAGTCGAGCCGCGACAGACGTGTTCAGATCCTAGCAGTATAAATGTGTCAAAATCCAGATCAGAATCGAAACCACGTCCTTATGTGGTTTGAATCTCTTTGGACAAATCAGATCTTGTGTGTTTTCATCTGTCTTAGTGAAATGTCCTGTCTGCATTTAACCTTTATTCCTTTATGAGGAACCTTCTTAGATTCAGAGCGGACGCTGTTTGTGGTGAAGGTTGGTTAACCTGTGTGTGTGTGTGTGTGTGTGTGTGTGTGGCTTTTGTATGTGTGTGTGTGTGTAAACCATCACTTTGTCATGTCCTCACGACTTTAAAGGGCTTTTTTAGAGCGTTGTGTTACACTTAGATCTAAGTTAAGGGTTAAGGGTTTCGGCATTTACTTGTGATGGTTAAAGTTATGAGTGTCCTCAGTGAGAATGCTGTGTGAGAATGTGTGTGTGTGTCACAAGTCAGACTTGGACTGAAAATAACTTGATAATTAGCTGCCTCACACACACACACACACACCCCACCTGATTCAGCTGCTGGGCACCGTAAGCTGTGGCTGCTCTCTCACTGCACCCCTGACACCACACACACACACACACACACCACACACCTACCTACTACTACCTCCCCACCTTCTCCTATCCCCACCACCACACACACACACACACACACACACACACACACAGTTAAAAGTCAGTGTGTGGGTGTAAAGTTGACTTTCAAACTCATTTGAGAAGAAACGGAGAATCTCCTTTATGCCTAAATAAATACAGCTCTCTCTCTCTCACACACACACACAAACACACACAGACACACACACACAGACACACACACACAGACACACACAGTGAGTGTGTCAGTAGCTGTTCAGCCCACACTACACACTGTTGTATTGGCACTGTAACAGCAGCATGTAAATACACTGTCAGCAGCTCCACAGTTTGAGTGGCACCGGGAGATGATTAGCCAGGCTAACGCTACTCTCTCACACACACACACACACACACGTTTGCGTGCGCTGCTACAGCAGGATCTGTGTTTGTGAATAATTGCAGTATTTCAGTGATGTTGCGACGCCGCTGCAGCCACAGACAGACTCACTAACTGTTGCCACTCCACATCTAATCTCCCCTCTCTCATCCCTCGCTCTCTCTCTCTCTCTCTCTCTCGCCACTACTATGTACTGTATATGCTAATATTATCTCAACCGCTCTGAAAAGCTCATGCGGTTCATTACCACTTATCAGCGCGGGGGGAGAGAGAGTAGCACATGAGAGTGATTCACTCGCAGGTAAAGTACATAAAAGACCTGAGAGAAGTGGAAACTGAATACACGTGAGGTAATAAAACATCTAACTGCTGCAAACACTGTGAGATTAGCGCATTATGCTCATCGCGGCTGTGTCGTAACGCATTAAAGTGACACTTCAGGTGCTTCGACGTTTGTTTGGAACCGGCCGAAAACAACAAATCTACTCACAGATGAAGTCGATGACGTCTTAACAACATGTTAACGGTGTTATTTCACTGTTACATGAACTTTGTCATCAGGAAACTGAAGTTTGTAAAGCACTCACTCACTCACTCACTCTCCCACACCAAAGCCCAGAGAGGAAATCAGTGTGGTCACTTTGTGTCACTGAGGTCAATCTGAATGAAGGATTTTAAAGGCTGAATTCATGAAATCAGACATTTGGACTTAGTGATGGAGGCAGCGGTGGATCTGACGTGTCGCTACGCTGGATAACAGCACGCAGCGAGCCCAAGGATAACTTTGTGTTTCTGACGTCATTCCCAGTTCAGAGTTCCCATCTAAATGGAATGCAGCGCACTACCCTGGTTGCCACGGTAACCTGCTAACAGATCAAAGGAAAGTGAGCGGGGGGGCATCTGTGTGTATTCATTTCTCTGTGTGAGACTCGTGGCTCATTTTACTGATAAATCTGTCACATTTTTTACCAATATCTGTCACATATTTACGATATCTGATACATTTTTACCGATATCTGTCACATTTCTACCGATATCTGTTAAATTTTTACTAATATCTGTCACATTTCTACCGATATCTGTTACATTTTTACTAATATCTGTCACATTTCTACCGATATCTGTGGAATTTTTACCAATTTCTGTCGCATTTCTTTACCAATGTCTGTCACTTTATTACCAATATCTAACATTTTTTACCGATATCTGTCACCTTAGTACTGATATATGTCACATTATTGCTGATATCTGTCACATTTTTACTGATATCTGTCACATTATTGCTGATATCTGTCACATTTTTACTGATATCTGTCACATTTTTACCGATATATCTCACATTTTTACCGATATCTGTGGCATTCTTACCGATATTTACATACATACCTGTCAAGTTTGAATCGTGTCATTTCAAACTGTTGGACTCACTTTTGTGATCAACAGCCAGATGTTCCTTGAATTAATGGAAAAAGCGAGTGGAGAAACAATTAACACGTGATATTCCACTGATGCCGTAAACATGTTACACGTGTGTGTGCGTGTGTGGAGAGTGGTGCAGCCGCTCAGAGGAACAGCTCAATTCGTCAGGCGCCTGGGTCGATGGAACGCCTCCTGGGGATCAATGCCATGCCTCGCCAGTCCCACGGCGCTCGCTGCACACATGTGTGTGTGTGTGTGTGTGTGTGTGTGTGGTCCCTCTTTGACCACTCTCTCTCTGCACACGCACACGCACACACACACGTGCAGTGAGAGAGCACCGCACCAATTTGTCTGTGCATGTCAAATCACAATAATTAAGCTTTATCGATCTGAGATTCAATTAACTTCATTAACGCGGGGCCGCACTGGTGATTGTGGAGGTGAGGGCGGAGATTAGTGTGTGTGTGTGTGTGTGTGCGTGTGCGCTGTATATAAGATGAAAGTGAGAGCGTGAAATGTCATATATGACATAATATACAATACACTGTGGAGATATTTATATAAATGTCACCTATATGTGATTTATTATTATTATTATCACGTACATTTTATGAAGGTTTAGGTTTAAAGAACATGTGAAATATCACAAGTAGGTTTTATACGATATTCATATTTAGATACTAATGTACTCATTTACATGACCCAAAAATATCCCTGCAACATTTCAAAAATAATACAGATATGACTGTAAATGATTGACTACATTGTGCATAAATTTGCTTTCATCATAATTTAGTGTATATTGTGATTTGGGTCACGATAGTTTAATAGTTGTGATAAAATTGGGTCTCGATATAGAAAGTTTATTTCTTATATTATTACATTATTACATTCTCTGTCTGTAATCTTTCTTTATTCTGATTTTGGAGACATGTTTTGTAGATTTTAAAGGTTATTAAGTTTCCATTTATTAGCAATAACCGTTACAATTGGATGATGTGCAACCGATTTAGTCAAAGCTCCGCCCCCAAAACACTAGAGGTTGTTTCGGGTATTTTTTTTTTTAGTATCGTAAACAAAGTTAATATCTATCTTGTTATTACTTATTACTAACATGAATTCATCTTTGTATCCTAGATATTTACTGACTTAAAATCTGATTTTGTTTTACAATAACTGGATCATAATTAGCGCGGTTAAGAAGATAATTATGATGTAAGGTTGTTGGTTTTTTTCACACACACACACAGTGAGAGTCTGTGGTTTGTGCAGAAGTAAACACTGTGGTTGTGGCTCTAAGTGGTTATATAAGCATGATAAAGTGTTTCCTAACGTAACATCTGCACAGTGTAGAGACACTTTCTCACAATCACAGCTTTAGGATCTGACTAAGCATTTATACACACACATATATATACATATACACTGTGTATATATATATATATATATGTGTGTGTATATATACATATATGTGTTTAAACGAGTGTAAATCCAACATTTCTTTTTACTCACTGCAAATAAAAAAGATTTGTAATTTCTGTCACAAACAAATGTGATGATTTTTTTCTTGTTTTTCCTCCTGAAAACGTGATCAAACCAAATCCTCCGCCCCGCTGACAGTTCATCTGGTGCTCGCTCTCTCTCACTCTCTCTCTCTGCTAATTAAAAGAGCACCTGCATACCTGGTGTGTGTTTGGCCCTGACTGCTTGTGTGTGTGTGTGTGTGTGTGTGTGTTCTTGTTTTTCCTACCTCTGTAGGACCTTAGTCCTCATGGAGACCAAAACCTGGTCCTATTGAGGCAGAACCTCATTTTCTGAGGAACTTGGTTAAGTTTAGGACTAAGATTTGAACTGTGGTTACAGGTTAAGGTTAGTGTTAGCTGCACAAACCTGTGTGTGTGTGTGTGTGTGTGTGTGTTTGTTGCTCCATATTTATCTCAGTCAGATTTTCATGAACTTCACAGTCTGGACTTGAGCCATTGGCCTTGGGGATCATCTGTGTGTGTGTGTGTGTGTGTGTGTGTGGCCTCAGTCTTGACTGCCTTCCAAACTCTTCCTCTCTCCTTCTCTCCTCCCTCCTTCTCTCCTTCTTCCTTTCATCTGACAAAACAAACGTGCGACAGAAAACTGCACATGCTCAATTCTCCACAGAAATATTGGTCTTTATCTTTCTCCATGAACGCGATCAACAATCTCACGTCAAGTCTGAACTCGTCTGAAAACTCTGCCCGTCTGTCTGTCTATCTGTCTCTGTCTCTGTCTCTGTTTTTTTTTACCTTCACCTGCTTCAGGTTTACATTTGTAAACACTTGTTCTCTGATATTTCAGCTTCTTAAATGTTCCTGCTTTCTTTCTTTGCACCATTTGACAAAATAAAATAATTCAAAACTGAATCATTTTGCTTTGAAAACGAATCGAGACATTTAAGATGGTCATAGGGTCACATCGTCCAGGTTTGACAAACACAGGTCAAAGTTTTGGACCAAAACTGAGTCAATTATCGAGAAAATAGCTCTATACTATATATTCAATATTCAAACATCAGGTTAAAACGACAGAGGTTTCCTTGAATTAGTAGCAAGATTAATTTAGACATTGTTGTGTTTGTTTTTAGGTGGAAAACAGGATTAAACTTGAAGATAAATATATATATTTATTGCCACAATGAGCTGTAAAGCGTCTGCATGTACAGAACAGATTAGCTGTAGTTTATATAAAGCATCTGAAACAGAACCCAATCATAATTCCTGTATCACTGTGTATCATCCTGTCACGTTTGAAGAATAACAGCATCCCTTTTATGTTTTTATGTTTCCCAGCGAGTGTTTGGTGACACACTGAACACAGCCAGGTCCAAAACACCTACACACACACGCACACACACGCACGCACGCACGCACGCACGCACGCGCGCATTCACGCACGCGCGATATATGTCCCAATTTTACCGATATCTGTCGCATTGTTACCGATATCTGTCCCAATTTTACCGATATCTGTCCATTGTTACCGATATCTGTATCTGTCTACCATATCTGTCCCATTTACCCTGATATTTGTGTCGCATTGTTACCGATATCTGTTGTATGTTTATTCGCGATATCTATCTGCAATGTTACCATATCTGTTGTATGTTTACGATATCTGTCGCAATTTTACCGATATCTGTCCCATTTTACCGATATCTGTCACATTTTACGATATTGTCACACTTTTACTGATATCTGTCCCAATTTTACCGATATCGGTCGCATTACCGATATCTGTCTCTACCCGATATTGTCCCAATTTTACCGATATTCCCGATTTTCTATCTGCATTTTTACCGATATCTGTCCCAATTTTACCGATATCTGTCGCATTTTTACCGACATTTGTCACATTGAGCTTCGATAATAAAAATAAAAACGTATTACTGTGTATCATCCTGTCACGTTTGAAAAATAACAGCATCCCTTTTATGTTGTTATGTTTCCCAGCGAGTGTTTGGTGACACGCTGAACGCAGCCAGGTCCAAAATAAATCCTCACACACACACACACATACACACACAGACTGAGACTGTAATCAACGCTGTGCATATTTTATCATGTCACATAACAACAGCAGGCAGCTGTGGTTCAACCTAAACACACTCGGCTGCCTTTTCATGTCATTGTGTCCATAAATTGTTAACACCAAGAGCAATTAAGCGCCCAAATGTTCACATGTTTTAACGTCGGTTCAGAAAGCGTGGACGTGGATTTGGAAGCACAAGCCGCACCGTTTCCTCCCTGATCCTCCGTATATATACATCACAGGTACACGCGTGTACGATTAAAGGCTGTTCTTATCACACAAAGGCTCGTTTGAAGGGGAGTGTAAGCGTGTGTGTGTGTGTGTGTGTGTTTTAAACATCGATGTTTGGCCTCGGCGAGAGCGTCGAGCTGCCGCATTGTTCTTTTAAACAGCTGTCGTTTTGGCTGATTCAGAACAGATGGCACGTACATGTGGGTCTGCTCGGCTGCGTGTGCGTACGTACGGGCGGAAGGGTGTGTGTGTGTGTGTGTGCGCGCGTGCATGTGTGTGTGTGCGTGTTATAACATCCATAAAACGTTGAAAAGCTGAACTGCATCACGGAGGTTTTTACAAGATCCTTGTACGTCAATAAAGTAAAGGAAGCCACAGTAACTCTCACGCGGTGCAGATTAGGATCAGGTGACCCTGCTGTGTGTGTGTGTGTGTGTGTGTGTGTGTGTGTGTGTGTGAAGGGTTTCAAACGGAGGCTTTTTAAATAATAAAAAATTAAAAAAATTCGACTGAATGCTGGAGCAGACGTGAGCCCCTGAGATCGTCGCCTGAAGGCAAACACTTGTTAGCAGTTACAGTGTGTGTGTGTGTGTGTGTGTGTGCGTGTGTGTGTGTGTGTGTGTGTGACGGGCTCGGGGATATCTGTGTCTCTGTGCATCTGTTTATCCGGCGGCGGTGTCGTATCATCGCCGATGGCAACCAGTGGCTTGACAGTGACAGAGACTCCTCTCTGTTGTGCTGCTGATGCAGAGCTAACGCACACACACGCACACACACACACACACACACACAGGTACACGCACACACACGTCACACCGCTCGGCCGTGGATGGAAGTTGGCGACAGCTGAAGTCCCAGTTTTTTTTTGTTTTTCTCCACCAAACTGCAGCCATTATCTCCTGCTGCTCGTCCTGTCATTGTCGTGGACAACGCGACACACTTTTCACGTATTTACCCGTCTGTGTGTGTGTGCATGTGTGATTGAGTGTGTGTGTGTGATTGAGTGTGTGTGTGCGTGCGTGCCACACCCGTCCCACTGACCAGCTCGCTCTGTGTTTACATACCAGTCTGGGTGAGTGATGATCTGTTACACAGAGGAATGCGAGGCACGGGGCTGCTGATGTTCACACCTACACTCTTCTTCTTCTTCTTCTTCTTCTTCTTCTTCTCCTCCTCTGTCTGTGTAGCTGTGAACAACAAGTTGTTATTCAGAATAACTGAAGTCCGTGATTTCTTAAGGAAATATCGGACTCTTTATTTCGCCTGTCTCACATTTATAATTGTGTATAATTTGAAAAACATGAACTGTGCCTTTAATGTGAAAGCACAGTCACGTAGGATTTAATCTCCCGCTGTTGTTTTACCTTTGTGACTCAAAAACAGAGCAAAACAATTGTGTGATTTCCACTCTGTTCTCCTTAAAGTGGAGGAAACTGAATATAAATTGAAAGCCTGGAGCCCGGCCCCTGAAGCTAAACTGTAAATAATAACTCTAAACTTTTTTCTAATCTCGGGTAATTGAAGCAAATGGCTTTTGCGCGCGGAGGTTTGTCGCAGGCAAACGTACACGCATTCATTTTTATTTACGAGGAAGGCGAGGGCTGAGCGGCGTAATGAGTGAAAACGCATGCTTAATTTAAATGGCGAGTGTGTCTGTTAGGGAACGCATTAGAGTCTGCAGAGGAAGCGTGCCACGTATTAATTGACAGACAGGAACCGCTGTCTCCGAGGTTGATACAAGTAATTTATTACTTCAGAAACGAATGCCACCGCCAGAATGTGCTTCATTAATTTCAAATTTAGTTTTAATTTCAAGCTGTTGCCCCTTGAGAAGAATAAGGTGGCGAGTCCTATTTGAAGACATTTCCCCTTCCCCTCCCTCCATTCTTCTCCTTCCATCCTCCACCTCTCTCTTTATTTTGCTCTCTGATTTTCTGCAATACAGAACAAAGACCCGGGGTGGGCAGGGGGGAGGAGAATGGGAGGGGGTCGGTGACTTGATTCCAATTTGAAAACAATGTGGGGTTCAAAACATGGGGAAGTTAAGACTGAATTACTTTGGCGGTTCGTGACAGGACACACTCGGTCTGCGAGTGTCACCGGATGATTGCTCTCTTTCCTCTGGAGAAAGTGTGAATGCCAGTATCTTGGGTTTCCATCACTCCCCCCGCCGCTCAGTGATGAAACATAAATGTCTGTGAGATATGCTGTCAGTGTATCGCTAACAAATCTCCCTCTGTTTGTTATTCTCTCCGTCTGAACAGCGTACGTCCCCGAAGACGAGAAGGAAGCAGCACTCATGGACGAGGACCTGGACGGAGACGACTCTGCTCAGGAAGGCGACGAACCAGCAGCCAAGTTCCTCTGTCAGGACAAGGACTACCTTCTGAAGGACAGACCAGGATCCACCGGCTTCCACGACTCCCCCAGTGCTGCGGACTTTTCCGGTCAAGAGCTGGACAGCGAGTCTCATGTGAGCGAATCCAGTGACAGAATGTCAGACTTTGAGAGTTCGTCACTTAAGAACGAGGACGATGTCCTCCTCTCTAAAGATCCCTCAAACGCTCTGTCCCTGTCTTCCCCGTCCGTCCTCATGGCCGCTGTCAATGCCACCGCGGCAGTCAGTGGAGATGAGGCCATGTTAGCCACGACAGGATCCGTGGCGGACAGCCTGGAAAAGATGAAGGCTATTTACACCTCTTTCTTGACCAACTCCTATTGGTCCACACTGAATCTGAACCTGAGCCAGCCCCCTGCAGAAAAACCCCCGCGCAGTCACAGCAGCAGCAGCAGTAGCAGCAGCAGCAGTAGCTGTGGGAGTGGCGGCTACGACTGGCATCAGACAGCGATGGCTAAATCCCTGCAGCAGGCCTCGCAGAACCACCACCACAACAGACTGGGCCTGGTTCAGCACCCCGCGGTGGCTGTGTCCACAGCCTCCACAGAACCGAACCTCTTCAGCACCGTCCAGCTGTACCGACAGAGCTCCAAGCTCTACGGCTCCATATTCACGGGCGCCAGCAAATTCCGCTGTAAGGACTGCAGTGCAGCCTACGACACGCTGGTGGAGCTCACGGTGCACATGAACGAGACGGGCCACTACCGCGACGATAACCACGAGACGGACAGCACGGGCGCTAAGCGGTGGTCCAAACCCAGAAAGCGTTCCTTGTTGGAGATGGAGGGGAAGGAGGACGCACAGAAAGTGCTGAAGTGCATGTACTGTGGGCACTCGTTTGAATCCCTTCAGGACTTAAGTGTCCACATGATCAAGACGAAACACTACCAGAAAGTGCCTCTGAAAGAGCCGGTTACACCCGTGGCAGCTAAGATTATCTCCACGGCTCGAAAGAGAGCCCCCATTGAACTGGACATCCCTAGCTCGCCGGACTCTAATGGAGGGACCACACCTAAGCCAATGTCCCTCAGCGACTCTAATGACATTCTCCAGAAGGTTGCTAACCCTTACATCACACCAAACAACCGATATGGACACCAGAATGGTGCCAGCTATGCCTGGCAGTTTGAATCCAGAAAGTCACAGATCCTCAAATGCATGGAGTGCGGAAGCTCCCATGACACGCTACAAGAGCTAACTGCTCACATGATGGTGACTGGACACTTCATTAAAGTCACTAACTCCGCTATCAAGAAAGGGAAGCCCATTATCGAGTCCCCCACCTCAGTCCCAACATCTAATTCAACAATTGAGGAAAAGTTCCAGTCTGTTCCTCTGGCTGCCACAACGTTCTCTCCTCCACCTGCTCCTGTGCCTCCTCCCACCAGCATCTCCCCCACTGCCATGGCTGTGGAGATAAAAAAGGAGGAAAAGGAGGAGGAATGTACTAAGGCGCCCATCGTCAACAACGGTAATATTCTGAGCAAGGAGAAGAAGGCGGGGGCTGAGGAGGAACCAGATGAGAAGTTTGACATCTCTTCAAAATACTCCTATCTGACTGAAGAGGACCTGGATGCCAGTCCAAAAGGGGGTCTTGATATCCTCAAGTCGTTGGAGAACACGGTGACATCAGCCATTAACAAAGCCCAGAATGGTGCTCCGAGCTGGGGTGGATATCCCAGCATCCATGCAGCCTATCAGCTTCCAAACATAATGAAGCTCTCTCTGGGAAATTCTGGGAAGAGCTCTCCCCTCAAATACATGTTCCCTCCAGGGGAGATCCTCTCCCCGAGTGGCAAGAACCAGCCACTGATCTCTCCTCCCAGCTGCCAGACATCTCCTTTACCCAAAAACAACTTCCACGCCATGGAGGAACTTGTCAAGAAAGTGACAGAGAAAGTGGCTAAGGTGGAGGAGAAGATGAGAGAGCCCAGTGGGGTCGTGAGGGGATCTCCTCTGAGACACGGCACGCCCTCACCTTGCAACAGTGAGGCGGGGGACTCCGCACGAGGAGAGTCTCCAAAAGCAAACCGAGCAGAGGGGTGTAAAACACCTGAAAATACAAACGGAGGGGAGAAGGTTGTAGGAAATGGAGCCAATCACGGAGAATCAAATGGAGACATTTCCATAAAAGAGTCTGTGGAGAACGGAGTAGAGTCATCGGCCGTGACTTCACCTCAGTCTTCCTCGTTAGCGGGCAGCACTGCTATCATCACAGACCATCCACCTCCAGAGCAGCCATTCATCAACCCTCTCAGCGCGCTGCAGTCTGTAATGAACGTCCACCTGGGGAAGGCGGCAAAACCAGCCTTACCTTCCTTAGACCCCATGAGCATGCTGTTCAAGATGAGCAACAGTCTGGCAGAGAAAGCAGCGGTGGCAGCTTCAACCCCACCAGCACAGACCAAAAAGCCCAGTAACGATCACTTGGATCGCTACTTTTATCAACAGCATCTAAACAACGACCAGCCCATCGATCTCACCAAAGGCAAACACGCTGACAAAAACGGCAGCGGTGGTTCGACAACACTCTCTTCAGCTGCTTCCACCCCGTCCTCGCTTCCTCCCCCGTCCACCGTCACCATGACCAAAGCTTCAGCTGCAGTAGCCTCCTTCATGTCCTCCTCCCCTTTGAGGGAAAACGCCCTGTCGGACATCTCCGACATGTTGAGGAACCTGACAGAAAGCCAGGCTCTCTCCAAGTCCTCCACGCCCACCAGCCAGTCCGAGCGCTCCGACATCGAAGGTATCACACAGGACGATACGGAAGACGTCCTGCCCTCCCAGAAACGTAAAGGTCGCCAGTCGAACTGGAACCCTCAGCACCTTCTCATCCTGCAGGCCCAGTTTGCGTCCAGTCTGAGACAAACAAATGACGGCAAGTACATCATGTCAGACCTGAGCCCACAGGAGAGAATGCACATCTCTCGTTTCACTGGCCTCTCAATGACCACGATATCCCACTGGTTGGCTAATGTCAAGTACCAGCTAAGGAGAACGGGTGGCACCAAGTTCTTGAAAAACTTGGACTCGGGCCACCCGGTGTTCTTCTGCAGTGACTGCGCGTCGCAGATCCGCTCGCCGTCCACCTACGTCAGCCACTTGGAATCCCACTTGGGCTTCCGTCTGCGAGACTTGGCCAAGCTTTCCGGGGAGCAGCTGCTCAGCCAGATTTCGCAGCACCATCAACAGCAACGCCACACCAAAGGACTATCTGAAAAGCTGCTCTCCAGTCTCCACTTGTCCACCCACCCTTTACCGTCCTCTCTACCCATCTCCCTTGCGTCTTCCTTGACCACCTCCCTGTCCTCGACTAAATCCCCACCGCCGTCCCCCGGCGACGACAACGACGACAGCGGGGCCACGTACCAGTGCAAGCTCTGCAACCGGACTTTTGCGAGCAAGCACGCTATCAAGCTTCACCTGAGCAAGACTCACGGGAAGTCGCCCGAGGACCACCTCATGTACGTGTGTGAGCCGGACAAACAGTAGCACCGGCTGCGGACAAAAACACGCTGCACTCTTTCGTAATGGCTCACTGTCTTTTTGCTCTTTATCCTTTTATAGACTTTTCTTGGGAAGAAAAGAAAGGATTCATAATGTGACGGAACTGCACAAAGACGCCATACAACTACTGCTTTACATTTTTTGGCACATGGTTTTCAATTTTGTGTTTTCTTTCGTGTCAGCGTGAGGTCGACTCACTCTGGTCTAAACCACTCGGATCTCCGACGATCCGAGTGCGTGAAGTGATCTCCTCGACAGGACCAGTGAATTTTTTTTCCGCTGTCGCTGAGAAGACGCAGTGAATGAAGGTTTTAAAAAAAGAAAAAGAGATTCTAAAAATGAACTGTGTGTATTTTGTGTACATGGAAATTAAGTTCCTTTTATATTTTGGCATCACGGGGGTGTGATACGCTGCATGCATAAATGAAAACAGTTGAGTTGAACTTTTTCTAACTAAACCTGGTGCACTTTTCATGATTTTGTTTTTCCCTTTTCATGTTTTCACTCTTCTGCTCGCTCTATTGTTGTTTTGTTTATTTTTATTATTATTTCTATTTGTTTTTTGTTTTTTTTTAATGAACATTTTCGTGCTGAGGTCAGCGTTTAAGATTTAACCCTCTGAGTACGTCAAAGCACTTCTACACCTACGATCCAAACACGAGAGACCGAAGATTTGGGATTGGGAATAAGTGAAGCTATTGTGAGAATTCACGTGTCGGCGATTCCTGTTTGAGGTGAAAGAGAAAAAGTTGTGGTGGTGCGAGGTACTGACACAAAGTCAGTTCTGTGACTGTTCGTAAAATATTACAATGACACAAAACAAACGTTTTATCAGAGATTGGGATTATAAAAACAAATCATTTTTCATCTAATGACGACCTCATTTGTGGTGCATCTGTCAATTTAGTCAATGGATCTTTTGTGTTTGCAGAAGTGGTGAAAATTTACGAGTTTCCTTGAATGGATCTCGTAGCTGCTGCCGGAGAATTGGTGAATAACAAATGGAGTGCCCTTCCCTTGAATATAGTTATTTATTTTATTATTAAATAGCTAACATACGTTGTGTCCCCTCTGGCAGCCGTGTAGCTTTGTGTCAGTGCCTCACACAACCACACTTGAAAAAGCCTGAACTAATCTTTTCACACATGTCTGGAAGACGCTCACAGGACTCGACACAAGCACATTGTAGCAATGTGGTCAAAATGTGGTATGAAGAAAAAAGAAAAAGGAAAATCTTAAGTCTTTTACTTTGGTCGATCAGGGACCTTTGTTCATTCAGGTCTGTGTAAAATATGTAAATAAAAACCTATAAAAAAAAAATAATTCCTGTCTAAATTATGCATCATTTCTATATTTTTAATTTAAAAGGATTATGACTATCTGCTGGTGCACAGTATATGAGGACATAAATGAAATTGTTTTGCACAATAGTTTTATAAATGTGTTATTTAATCAAAATGGGGGGAGAAAAAAAATGGTAAGATAACAAAGGGATGACGCCGGGTGATTCTTTTCATTCTGACTCGTGCTCAAAGGGTTAAAGACACTTCTGTTCATGTGCCGCTGTATGAACACTAAAAAGATATTAAAGGTTGTACAAAAAAAAGATGTTACTTTATGAAGATATTTCACTTGTAAACTGTTATTTATAAGCACTCTTGGTTGTTTCATATTGGTGAATGCCTTTTTGATGATGATTATTATTATTTTGTTTTGTATTTTTTGTTGTTTGTTTCTTTTTTTCCGTCTTAATTGCTCTGCCATGATTCCACACTGCAGCTTTATCTTTTACGGGATATGAAAGGTAACCATGGTTACGCTAACCCCCTTGAGTGACAAGTCCTGCTACGTGTCTGGCAGTTCATTTGCTGAAGTAAACTGACAGCTGCCAGTGTCGAGAAATATTTAAAAAAAAAAAAAAAAAAAAAAAAAAAAAAAATAAAATCCTTATGTGTAAAATATTGGCATGTAAACAGCAGCACAGATGGTGTGATGCATCCTGCGCTGTTTGTCTTTTTCATTTGGTTTTTCTGTTGTTGTTGTTCTTGACAATGAGCTCCCATTATATGACTTCATATAACCTTGTTTTCTACTGCAGCATTAAAAAAAGGAAACAGTTTTTTGCAATAATGTGTCTGTGTGTGTGTGTGTGTGTGTGTCAGCGTGTGTGTGTGCGTGTGGATCTTTGTGTCGCGGCTATCAATTATGGGCTGTGCTGTTCAGTCCTTAATGAGCACATTAGACTGGGAGTGTGTCAGCGAGTGTCTGTGACGAGCCGCAGACGAGTTTACTGTGAGTGTTAGCGGCGGGGGAGGCTAACGCACACACACACACACACACACACACAGAGGAGTCTGCTTTCATTTGGACAGAGTAAACAAAGCTTCATCTCCAACAGGAAGCAGCTAAACTTAACCCGTTCCTCCGGAAATGAGGTTCTGTCTCATTAGGACCAGGTTTTGGTCGACTGGTCCCAAAGAGGGAGAAAATACAAGAACACACACACACACGCTGTCATTGTTGGACACGGGTCAAGGGTCAGACGAGGTCAAATCATGTAAAAGTCAGTTTATGGTTGAAATCACTTACATTTATTATAGAGCTTTTCCATGACGTCATAGCTGCTCCTCCTCCTCCTCAATGTGGGCGGAGTCGTCACAGCATGTGGTTCTAACAGACTCCTCTGTTAAATATTGACATTTTACACGTTTGCTAAATGTTGGCGATGAACGTTAATGTCTTCAGGATTTTGAAGTCTTTTTAACGTTGATCTACATTTGGACATTGTTGCCTTTGACGTCGCGCTCACGACTCTTCAGTGACGACGCTCTCTGACCAATCAGTGGCCGCCGCTCTGTTGATGTCACATTTTAGCATTTAGCAGGGGCTAACTAAAAGCAGCAGGTTCTATCACTGATGGAGGCGCAACATTAGCGATTTAGCCCTGGAATAACCTCAGGTGAGCTAAATGCTAACATTGAAAGACACATAAAAGTCACATAAACATCGATTGAACATAAATGTAGACGAGCAGAGTAAATATTATGAAACTATGAATTCAGCAGTGATTTCATCTGCTCTGTTTTCCAGTAGTTTTCCGTAGTAGTCACTTAGCTGATATCTTAGCTACTAATTTTGCTGTAATCAGTAATTCTTTGAAAGGTTTTCGAGGTAATTGATGTGTGGTCCAGTAAGTGAGTCAATGAAGACATAATATTATCTCACAGCACAAATACAACACACGTTCTGTCCCGAGCAAATCCTATCTGAGCCGCGTCTCGTTATAACAGGATTGTTTTCTTTTAGTTTAAAGTCAGTTTGATTGATCATCTGCAACAAGAACTTTATCTCTCAGTTAATCAACGTTTGAAGAACCTGAACCTCAGACACCTCCAGACTCATTATGACCAGAAACTTTGTCTTTATGAGTCGCCACAGATCCAAAACTCCTTTTTATGATCAAATCACAGAGGTTTCATATCAGCAGAATAACAAAGGAACTTAAATAACATGAAAACGTACAAAACCGTTGAATAAAATGTGTCTTAAAATGAAATTTAAATCAAATACAACAACAATAGTGGCACCTGACCCTCCTGCTGATTTTGACAGAAAGTCACTCATGAAATGATTACTTTATTTCCTGTTATGGAGGGATTAGCGTATTAAATAAAGAAAAAAGCTCCTCCAACGGCCATATGGACATAATCTGTGTAAGGCAGTGATTCTCAGTCCTGGTCCTGGACCCTGTTTCCCTGCTCCAACAAACACCTGAGTCAAATAAATGGCTCGTTACCAGACTGTTTTACAGAGTTTACTGATGAGCTGACGATTTGAATCAGGTGTGTTGGAGCGGGGAAACATCTGAAACATGCAGGGAGGACCAGGACTGAGAAACACTGGTGAGAATGTTGATTCAGTCATATTTCTGCACGTCCAGCTAACATGGGAACATTGTACAGTTTATGAAGTGGAGTCTTTTGTTTATCTTTAAAAGCTAAAATCAGTTTGTGAAGGTGACACGCTTTAAAATAAACACACACACACACACACACACACACACGTGCACAGCCAGGTATAGAGGGACTTCATCCACAGTGACGAGGTGTCACAGTGTGTGAAAATGTCAGCCGTCAACAGCCTGACACCATATTTAAGGCTCTCATTAGCCTCAAAGAAAATATGCGTGAAATTGAAGAGTAAGAAAGTCGTTTTCTCTTTCGCTCTCTCTTCACATGCAGCAGGAAGAGACGACGGCTTATTAAGGTTCAACAATAATGTGCAGGAGACACACACACACACACACACACACACACACTGTGACCCAGTGTAATCATAACGTGCACTAAACTGCATTCGTTACAGTCAGTGAAGTAAAATGAGTAAACGCTGACCTCCACACACTGATTATCTTCAGACAACAACAACAACAACTTTCTCCTCCTTTTAAATCATTTATTTAAAGTCTCTTCACGCATTATTTATTTATTTATCTATTTATTTATATATATATATGTTAGAAAATAGTGTCTGAAAACATGGATAAAATGACACACCAAACCCCATAGAGAAAATCAGTGATTTTAGCACAGGAGCTGCTGGTCCTCTGCTGCCTCGTGTGGTCACTTTGTGTCACTGAGGTTAATCTGAACGTAAGGCTTTCAAACACCGAAGTCACAAAATAACATATTTGAAGTCAGTGATGGAGGCATCAGTGGATCAACAACTCATGTGTGTGTGAGTTTTCTCAATGGGGTTTGGTGTGGGAGAGTGAGGGAGTGGCTTCTAACGTCCGTTTCTTCTCAGCAAAGACTCTTAAATGATGACTTTCAGTGACAAACATATTCTTGAGAGATTATATTAGTTCACATCTCAAATCTGCTTTTTCCTGTTTGTCATTTAAAGAAAGAACTTTCCCTCTGAACACTGTGGAGTGTATTATTGCCAGAGTGTGATTTAGATTTCGCCCGCGTGGCTGTGAGTGAAAGAGAAAGAGAAAGAGAAAGAGAAAGAAAGCCCAGGTGAGCAGAGGAGAATGGGGAACAGAGAAAGGAAATGAAGAGAAAGTGAGGAGGACAGGACTCTCTCCTGACGTGTCTTTGTGTAAGCAGAGCGCTCGCTTGTACCCCGGCTTTATTTATGTTATGCCGCGTGATTCCATTGTGCGCCGCAGAGCCAGCGAGCTTGTACTCGCCTTGTGTTTCCCTCCCACCGGCCTCGTTCTTTAGATGAAGCGATCTGGATGTGCGGCGCACCTCGCTCAGATGCATGTGAGCGCCTCACTATTGTGGAGGCTCCTCTCCGTGTTCCTGGACGATTGTGACGGTTGCTTTTGTTGCCGGCTACAATGAGGGTGTGGTGTGTTGGCACATGGACAGCACCTTCCTTCCTTCCTTCCTTCCTTCCTTCCTTCTCCACCACTTCTATTAAGATGTTAATGTTCACTTGTTTCACGTCAAAGTCCGTAACGTGGTCCTGACGCTTTGACACAGACAAACGTCGTGTGATGGCGTTTAATTAATAATCTCACATGTTCGTGTGTTACACGACACTGAAGTTCATGAGCACTTTAATGAAGAGGCGACGCATTCACGTCACATTTGATCAAAGTCACGACTTCCTGACTTATTTTATTTTGTGAATGAATTCAAGCTTTTGATTTGATTGTTTTCGTTTTTCAATCACTACAATAAAAAACTTCAGTTTAATGATCATTTATTTCTATCACACCACATTTTTCATTTGCATGATTTATGATTTAACAATTCCTTTAATACGGAAGTCTATTAAGGACACGTAAAAAAATAAAAAAACAGCATCAACAGCAAGTCAGAATTCTGAGATTAAAGTCAGACTTTAGTTTCACACCACAACAAAAAGTAGTTTGTAAAATATAAATTATATTTCTATTCATTTTTTAAAAAATAAAGTTGAATAAATGAGTAAATCAATCAAAGCCGTTGCTTCTTCCTGGTGAAAACATCATACAGTAACCTGTCGCTGTGATTGGCTCATTCAAAGAAGATCAGTGGAACGTGAGTGGACAATGACAGACTGAACCAGGAACCAGGTCTCTGCACTTCCTGCTCACTCTCTCGAAACAAAACACACGGAGGAAACTCAAGAGTTTGAGGTCGAAATCACGTGGAAGATTAAATCATCTGAAGAGAAATATGGGATTAAATATGAGGAGGAAATGCAGAAGGAAAAGAAGAAGAATTCAGACGCAAACGGTCGTTAAAGGTGAGTTTGTCTCGTTCTGACACCAGACATTTTTAAGTCTTTTTAACTCTCTGACCAATCAGTGACCTTCAGTGTGATGATGTCACCTCGTCAGAGCAGGAAGTATAAAAACAGCAGGTTCAGTCACTGATGGAGAATAAAAACCTTAAAAACAGGAATAAAGTCTGTACATTTATCACATTTATCACATTTTACTAACAAACCAAACGTGATCTAATGCACGTGTTAAACATCAAAGAAGCTTTTCCTCTGTGTCTTTTAGCCGTGAGCTCATTAGAGAGCGCTCACGATGCTAACATTAGCAGGTCTTGATTTGCTAATGTTGTCTCAGATCACACGAGTTACTGGCAGACGTTAATTCTGCCTGAGCTCCTGTGAGGAGAAGAGGAAGCTGCTGCTGCTGCTGCTGAAGCTGCTGCTGCTGCTGCTGCTGAAGCTGCTGCTGCTGAAGCTGCTGCTGCTGCTGAAGCTGCTGCTGCTGAAGCTGCTGCTGCTGCTGCTGCTGAAGCTGCTGCTGCTGAAGCTGCTGCTGCTGAAGCTGCTGCTGCTGCTGAAGCTGCTGCTGCTGCTGCTGCTGAAGCTGCTGCTGCTGCTGCTGCTGAAGCTGCTGCTGCTGCACATCAAAGTCAAACATCACACGCAGCTGCGAGGTAGAACCATGACATTTACTCGCTTTTACAATCAAATATTTAAAGAATCGTTTGCAGGGTTAAGTGTGAGGTTCGGTGCTGTGGAGCTGCTGCTGTGAAGTCTTTCTTTAGTGCATTAAGAGCAGAGAGACATATCAGCTGTAGAAGTTACTGTTATTATACATAGGTCACAGGTTATTTGGGGTATCATGTATCGATAACACTTTTAATATCAAATAAAAAATACTTATTTATACACTTTTGATTCTATTGAATCGTTTAAAAACTAAAAATATCAAACAATCGATCATTAGTTGAGGTTTTCTGACGTGTGGTGGCATGAGGTCACTGACACAGACCTAAAAACGCAACACAAGAAAACAAATCAAACTGTATTCACGTTTTAATAAAATCGACGACTGCTAATGTTATTTTCCTTGAAGTTACAGAGTTTTGAAGCCTGAAAGATGGAAGTTTGTAAACCGCTCACTGATTTTCCTCTCTGGGCTTTGGTGTGGGAGAGTGAGTGCTTTACAAACTTCCGTTTCCTGTTGGAAGAGTCTGTGTAACAGTGAGATAAAGACGTGAACACGTTCTCAACATATCGTAGACTGATTTTCTTAGTTCGGCCTGTTGTTATGAGGCTAAAATCGGTGTTTTTAGCTGTAATTCCAGCTCTAAACAGGGTTTTAAATTATTCAACGTTTGTATAATTTGATGGACTGATTCCACCTTTGAGCGGCGTGATATACGAGTGCGTGTAAATGTTTATTCATTAATGGGCTGTCCACGGTGATACGTGTTTGTGAGTGAGTGCAGTTTCCCATACACGTCTGAAAAAGTGACAACGCATAAAACACGGAAGCTTATTTAGCGCCGGCTTTATAAATGAAAAGAAGACAATGTTGTCCCCCTTCATGTGTTAAGTGTCCGGCCTACCTTCTCACAGACGATACAATGATTGGTTCTAAAAGTGTCACCTGTAATAAATCACGGCGAGCGGTGATGTGCAGCGTGGAGGGGCTGCGGGGCGGAGGCTGTGGGCAGCGGCGTAAATTACATCTGCATATCCAGCGCTGATTAAAACGTTTGCCCGTCCAATCTGCATTTTACGCTCCGGTCTGTGTCTGCGACAGGAATCACTGTGGAAGTTTGACGACGTGCTTTCACACGATACGCTTCATTTTAAACGACATATTACAGATACATGCAACGTGTAGTTATTTATTTTAATCTGGTGTAATCTGGATTCTGATCATGTCAGCGAAACATGTTAGTTTGTAAAATGGGACGAATATAATATTTATTATAAAATGACACAACATGGCTGCCATTGGTGGGATCAAAGTCAGTTTATAAAACTTAATAAAAACAGTCTATAATGATTTAATCTGATATCCACGTCTTTATCTCACTGTTACACAGACTTTTCCAACAGGAAACTGGAGTTTGTAAAACACTCACTCTCCCACACCAAAGACCATAGAGAAAACCAGTGATTTAACATCACACACACACACACACACACACAAAGGAGTTGTTGATCCACTGCTGCCTCCATCACTGACTTCAAATGTCTTATTTTGTCACTTCAGTGTTTGAAATCCTTTGTTCAGATTGACCTCAGTGACACAACGTGACCACACGAGGCAGCAGACGACCAGCTGCAGCTAAAGTCATTGATTTTCTCTGTGGGCTTTGGTGTGGGAGAGTGAGTGCTTTACAAATGTTATTTTCTCGTCAGAAAAGACTGATTATTCCATAATTATATTAGAATTGAACAATTTCTCATGGTTTATTTGAATCATAGCAAAGTAAACCCTAAAAATGTGCCATATTGAACTTCATGTGTTCACGCCGGGCCTTATGAATGGATGACGGTCACATTTTTGGCCCCCAAACAAAATCCATAAATTTTCCCCTGCACTTGCCTGAAATGACAATCCTAACGTGTTCTTTCTTTCTTTCTCTCCTCTCCTGTCGTGTCACCCGTCACTTTCCATACAAGCATGTTTCAGAGGATGTTGTGATAGGAATGTTAACACACACACACACACACACACACAGTCACTGTGTGTGTGTGTGTGTGTTACCTGCAGTGCTGGCCATAGATCTCGTCTGGCCCTCACACGTTCTGAAGCTATCTCAAAAATAACGCCCGGTGATGAATGTGCAATTTCCCTAATTTACAGCTGGCTGCGATGCTCGTGCTCGTGCTCGTGCTCGCGCCCGTGCTCATGCTCGTGCTCATGCTCGGGGCCGCGGGCTGGATGGAAATCTTAAATGGAGCTTGAACAGCTCTGAAATCAATATGCCATGCAGCCGCGGGATGGAGACTCACTATCTGCTGCGGCCGAGGCGACGCTCGCGGGGTAATTTCCTCTAAACGCCACAAACACTGCTCAAACACTTCAGCGACACAAATAGAATCCCAGTCACACGCTCCAACACACACACACACTCAGGGAGACGCATGCTGAGTGTGTGCACTGGTGTGTGTGTCTGTGTGTGTGTGTGTGTGTGTGTGTGTGTGGAGAGTAGTTTTACGTCTTGTCATCTCTGTCCGAGTTACATTTTTTTGTGTTTTATGGGCTTTTTTTTAAATGTGAAACACACGTAGAACATGTTCAATAACCACAAGTTAAATTCACGTGGATCATTGTCATAAAGAAAGTGTCACTAAACTGAATTCAATTAGATTCTTTTCTCTTTTTTTCGTTTACTAAACCTCTCTGAAGTCTGGAAAAATATCTTACCGTTCAAAATTAAAACTTAAGAATATAAACATAAAGTGTTTTTGTTATTGAAAGAAGAATCTTTCGGTTCAGAGAGTGATATCAATATGTATCAGTGTGTGTGTGTGTTGTTACCAGGAATAGAGCTCTGACTGTGCAGGTAAGTGAGTTCATATATATATATACACATATATATACATATATATATGTGTATATATATATATATATATATATATATATATATATATATATATATATATATATATGTGTATGTATATATATATATATATGTATATATATATATATATATATATACATATATATATAATATCTATTACCAAACGTAACGTGCTCTCTGCTGCAGATGTTATCTGTGCTGCTCTGACAGCAACAATACACAGGATGTGCTGTAGCTGTTATTCTTGGATTGGTTTGATATAGAAGACATCAGATAAGATGCTCTGCTACCGGGGGACACGGAGACACAGAGAGACAGAGAGACAGAGAGAGAGAGACAGTTTTGACAAGGACGCACTCTCCCGATTGACTGAGACATTTTGAAACACGTGTAACACAAAAAAGGTTCTGATTTACTTTGTGCTGCAGTCTGGAAACGTCACATTCCGACAACCAATCAGATCAAGGATCAGGATTTTGTAGTTTTCTAGGAGCGATGACGATCTCAAACTTATTTGTCGCTCCGTCGAAGTTAAAAGTTAAAATGGAAACAACGGATAATCACAGGACGGCTGCTCGTCGTGTTGGACATAAACAAAAACTCCTCTAGTTTCTCTGTCGACATCGTGTTAAACACGATTCTGAAGATTCTGAAGAAGAAAATCGCGCCACAAAATGACTTTACTGCGTTCACAAAGATGCAGAACGTTTGCATTGACTTTGTGTGTTTTTCTCACACAAATCAGCCTTTTAATTTACCCGACGACAGGATTTGT
Source organism: Solea senegalensis (assembly GCF_019176455.1). NCBI lineage: Eukaryota > Metazoa > Chordata > Actinopteri > Pleuronectiformes > Soleidae > Solea > Solea senegalensis. Next base: position 27,797,508 of record NC_058027.1, on the reverse strand, counting down.
AATATCGAGAAAATTCAAAAAACTATGGTCTTGAGATCTGTCCAGTGTGTGACTTGACTCCGCCTTTCGCCCTCTGTCAGCTGAGATTGACCCAGTGACCCCCGCGTGACCCTCATGTGGAGGATAAAGCGGTAGACGATGGATGGAAGGCAGAGAAATGGAGCTTTCATTGCACTCACATACTTGTCATTACGGTAGAACCTCTGTGTGTGTGTGTGTGTGTGTGTGTGTGTGTGTGTGTGTATGTGTGTGTGTGTGTGTGTGTGTGTGTGTGCGTGTGAGTGTGTGTTACAGACAGAACCTTTATCTGCAGGTGGAGGTTTAAGTGGCTATTGATTGTCTTGTGATCACTCTATTAGCAGATAGCCATGAGCTAAGAAAACACACACACACACACACATTACAACACAACACTTTGATGTTTGTTGTGATCAGCACATTATCTGAGGTTTAGTCATGTGGGAGGAGGAGCTCTGTGTGTGTGTGTGTGTGCGTGTGTGTGCACGTGCACTACACATTCTGATGATAAGGCTAATGAGAAAAAGGACAGATCTTTTTTCCTCCGTCAGCAAAATGAAGCCGCGCTTTGGACAAAATGTCAGTCACCGAAAATCTGTAATTAAAGTTTCTGTTAAAGGGCTAGTTCAGGATTTATTTATTATTATTTATACACACATGGCAGCTGTCACACGCCCTAAAAATGATGTTTTCCCCGCTTTATCTCACTTTCAGACAACTGAAAACATGGAATCTCTCTCACACCAAAGCCCATAGAGAAAATCAGCGATTTAACGTCACACACACACGAGCTGTTGATCCACTGCTGCCTCCATCACTAAGCACATATGTGTTATTGTGTCACTTCAGTGTTTGAAATCCTTTGTTCAGATTGACCTCAGTGACACAAAGTGACCACACGAGGCAGCAGAGGACCAGCAGCTTTTTATTGTGTAAAAAGTTACACTGAGGAACAGATGCAGAAGAATAAGACGGAGGATAACGGCGTAGAAGACGGATGACGTTTTACCAAATCTTGTCTTATACCACCATATAAACACACACACACACACACACACACATATGTTTATTTATTTATGTATATATATATACATACACATATATATATATATATATAAATATACGTCTGAGCTGTGTGGAGCTGCTGGTGATGAGCTGACGTCAGGAGAAGGTTGAGATGTTCCTCTGGTGTTTTTAGTCTGATGGAACAGAGATCACACTGTCTCTCCTCCCTCTCTCTCTCTCTCTGTCTGTCTCTCTCTCTCTCTGTCTGTCTCTCTCTCTGTCTCTCTCTCTGCTCCTCTTCAACACTCATTATCACGGTTAAATTATTTCCTCCCCACAAGAATGTTAATTAACGCACACGTCCAGACCACGTCTGGCTGCGCAAATTGATTACAACATCAGCGTGTGTGTGTGTGTGTCTGTGTGTGTGTGTGTGTGTGTGTGTGTGTGTGTGTGTGTGTGTGTGTGTGGCCACTTCAGGAACAAAAGGCTGCGAGGGCCAACAGCAGCGTTTTACATATGTATCACACGTGTGTGTGTGTGAGTGAGTCTACGTACATATTAATGCAGGAGTTTAAAGGGATAGTTCATGGTTTGATTGACGCGTCGGGATCATGTGACTGAAACGTCACAGGAAACAGCCCCGTGTGGTTTTACTGCGTTCTCCAGTTTCATTGTCGACTCTAAATTGAACACAGCGTAGCATCAGCTCAGTTCTAGCTCCACTCGACTCAGTTTACTTTCAGCCGCGTTGTTTTCCACAACGTCATAGCTCCTCCTCCTCAACGTGGGCGGAGTCATCACAGCACGGCTGTATGAAACACACACACACACACTAGTGACTTGTAAAGCAGTTGTTTTGATTCTAATCAGTCGATGAAATAGATTTGTTCACAGAATCGTTATCAGTATTGTTATTATTATTATTATTATTATTATTTCTTGTAATGGCAGACACACACACACACACACACACACACACACGGCATCTGTCACAAGCCGCTGTTTCTGACTGGAAACTGAGGTTTGTGTCACTTTGTAATCGTCGCTCTCTCCCACACCAAAGTCCGTACAGTAAGTTCATGTGTGTTATTTTGTCACTTTCATGTTTGATTGACCTCAGTGACACAAAGTGACCACACGAGGCAGCAGTAGACCAGCAGCTCCTGTGTCACTGATTTTCTCTCTGGACTTTGGTGTGGGAGATTGAGCAGTTAGTAAACTTATATTATTATAAAAGAGATTTGTCTTCACAGTTTAGTATCGGCTCAGCTGAAGCTCAGGTTCTATCACTGTCACAGGGTGGAGCCGTGTTAGGACTGAATCATGAAAAAGCAGCATTATTGTTCAAAGTTGAGTTTATACTGTTTGGTTTCGTCTCTAAAGAAAGTCTTAATTTGATCTGTATACAAGTACAATTACAAATTCTCGGGTCAGAAACACAATCTTCTGATTATTTGTGCACCAACTGAACCTGAAGCTGTGAAAACTAAAGCATCATGTGAGGATTTTAACCTCTAACCTGCTTTTGGATGTGTTTATTATTTCCTTTATTGTTATTTAGTGTCATATACATGTATATATATATATATATATATATATATATATATATATATATATATATATGTATACATACATACATACATATGTCGTGGTAACTGTCTATCATGCATTCTATTTGTTAATACTTTCCTATATTGTACTTTCACATATGTGTGTTTATTATTTATAATCTTTATCTTTACTCTCTTAGCTGCTGTCACTGTCTTATCTATGTCTCCATTTCTCTGTATTTTGTCCATTTGTTGAGTATAAATAAAGTTGCGTTTAGCAACAAATGAGCAGTTTAGAGGAAGTGAAGTGACGTATCTGAGATAAATCATAGTTATTTTTTAACTCTTCATTTATTTAAGTGCAGGTGTGTTGATGGTCTGTTTGTCTGAGTGCACATGGAACAGAGTTGGGATGGGGGAGGGAAGAGAGACGAGAGTCCTCCATCCTCTCCCCTGTGTCTCTCGTGTGTCTCTCGTGTGTCTCTCGTGTGTGTGATGGAGTCTCCCCTGTCTCTGTCTCTCGTGGTGTCTCTAGTGCTGTGTGTCTCTAGTGTGCAGTGTGTCTCTCAGTGTGTCTCTCAGTGTATCTCAGTCTCAGTGTGTCTCTGTGGAGGTGTGTCTCCTCGTGGTGAAGAGTGTCTCTCAGTGTCTCAGGTGTCTTCTCTGTGTGTGTCTCCTGTGTGTCTCTCAGTCTCAGTGTGTCTCCTCTCCATGGTGTCTCTGGTGTCTCTCAGGTGTCTCGTCTCTGGTGTCCTCTCTGTCTCTCAGTGCCTCTCACCCTGTCTCCTGTGGTGTATCCTCTGTGTCTCTGGTGTCTCTGGTGCGGTCTCTCGGTGTCCTCTGTGTGTCTCTCAGTGTGTCTCTCGTGTCTCGGTGTCTCCCTGTGTGTCTGTGTGTCTCGTGTGTCTCCTCAGGTGTGTCTCTCAGTGTGTCTCTGGTGTCTCTGTGTCTCTCTCTGGTGTCTCTGTGTCTCGTGTGTGTCTCAGTGTGTCTCTCGTGGTGCTCAGTGTGTCTCTCTCCTTGTAGGTATCCCCTGGTGTGTCTCGTGTGTCCTCGGTGTCTCTCAGTGTCTCTCGGTGTCTCTCGGTGGTGTCTCGGTGCGGTGTCTCTCAGTGTGTCTCTGTGTCTCCCTGCTCGTGTGTCTCTCTGTGTGGGTGTCTCTCGCGTGTCTCCAGTGTCTCCTCGGTGTCTATGCAAGGTTTCTTCTCAGGTGTTGGTGTATCTAGGTCTCTCAGTGTGTGTCTCTGGGTCTCCTCGTGGTGTCTCTCGGCGTGTCTCTCGCTGTCTCTCTGTCTCGGTGTCTCAGGTGCGTGTCTCTGTCTCTCGCTCTCGTGGGTCTCTCTCTCCTCGGTGTCTCTGTCTCTCTCGTCTCTATCTCTGTGCGTGTCTGTCTCTCCTGTCTTGGTGTCTCTCGTGTGTCTCTCTCCCCCTCTCTGCAGTACTGAAGGGCTCATCAGGACTTGTCATCGCTCTAATGAATATCATTTAAATTGCTTTGTGTATGGCAGTGAGTTTGGATGTGGATTTAATTTGTGCATGTGTTTGAGCTCCTGTGCTCGGTGGGGCGGATGGACGGAGAGCGGCAGTCCTAATGAAACGCCGGCCTTGTGACAGGCTGACGAGGCCCGACCTGATCACACGGCGTCGAAGGGAAATTCTGACAGGGCGGCGGCGGCGGCGGAGGTACGGAACACACACACACACACACACGTTTACACCAAAGATGGGAATGTTTAAGTGGAAGTTGAGGATTTTTTGAAGTGTGGTTGTTTGAAGTACTGACACATAGTTAGTGTCAGCACAGACACAATGAATACGATCTCCAAGAAGTGAACATCACTGTTGACTTCATCTGTGTTGCTTTCACAGACTCACAGACTCTTCCAACAGGAAACTGAAGTTTGGAAAACACTCACTCTCTCACACCAAACCCCACAGAGAAAACCACTGGTCCTCTGCTGCCTCGTGTGGTCACTTTGTGTCACTGAGGTCGCTCTGATTGAGACAAAATAAGACATTTGAAGTCAGTGATGGAGGCAGCGGTGGATCAACGACTCCTGTGTGTGTGATGTTCAATCACTGGTTTTCTCTCTGGGCTTTGGTGTGGGAGAGTGAGCGGTTTACAAACTTCAGCTTCCTGTTGGAAAAGTGTGTCTAACAGTGAGATAACGACGTGAACACGTTCTTAACGTACCACACACTTACAGGTCCAGTTCAAAGTCATGTCTATTTATAAAGCACATTTGAAAACAAACCCTGTTTCCCCCAAAGTTTAAATAAAGTTAAATAACAATAGAAAAACAACAACACTGAGTTCCAGGAGTGAATTCTTTGGCTTAATAAACCCGGTCGTTCAGCACTTTGTCTCCGCCCACCCCTGCTCTGCTGCTGTATACACACAAACGCTCCCTCAGCCTGTGTCTGGTAAATATTTTTTGCTTTGGCTTTCTAAAGATTTTTCTAAACGCGCACGTATCGCTGCGCGTCGAATCCCACTCCGACGTCCAGCGTTATCGCGACATCCCAGAGCGTTCAGCAGCGGCCTCTAATTCGCAGATGCTATCTTGTTCTTAGCGGCGGCTAATGACGGCGCCTCAGCGTCCCTGAGCAGAGTGAATATGTAAAATAACTCCCACTTTACTCTCCTCAGCCCGGCTCTGAGCATGGCCTTATCACAGCGGAATTACAATATATGCTGATACTGTAGTTCCGGCCAAACCCCTCCCCCTCCTCACACACACACACACACACACACGTGTGCACTCCCACTGCTTCACACCTGCTGAAATATTACAACCTTTCCAAAGCAAAAGATATAAATCTGCATTGAGGAATTGCAAAAACAGCACAAAGCATTCTCGTCCAGTGAGGCGCTCGTGATTTAGCGTCGCAGGTGTATCACACACACACACACACACACACACACACGCGGCAGCCGCTCATCCGCAGCGGCCTGTTTCATTACCGTCACCCAGAGGTTTTTCTTTTTTTTTTGTTTAATTGAGTCAGATCCAATTATGAGGCAGCAATTAGCTATTAATATAATCAATTACTCGTCCACGCTTGTCACATCAGAACGTGACGCAGATGTGGAGAAATGTGTGTGCGTCTCCTGGCGCCTGAATAACTCGCTTTATCACAGTCACGGTGGACGAGACGGAGAAAAACTCAGGTTCAAACAAATCATTTCAGAAAAATCGAATACATTTCATGGAATTGTTTGGGAGAAAAAGACAGAGACGACGAACTGATAACTGTCAACAGTCTGATTCCCAACGCCATTTTATATTCAGACACTCGAGCGTCTGCAACGTCTCACCGTTCAAGTTCATTTTGATGAACAACATCTAAGAAATTGACCTAAAAAAGTCCAATCAAAAATGAAATACAGTAATAGAAAATGTAATAAACATTTCATTAAAATAAATAATAATAAAAACATCCTACAAACTGCATGTGAACTGGACTTGTTTAGTGGATGTTCTTTGTGTTTTCAGTCAAACTCACTTTACTCGCGCACTGTCTGTCTTTGACATTAAAGGAGTCACTTTGACACAAGATCTAAACACCGCTCTAAATTTGCTAATGGTTTGAGGAACCGCTCACGCTCCCACACCAAACCTCATAGAGAAAATCCTCGATTTAACATCACACACACAGGAGTTCAGCTTTTGAAATCCTTTGTTCAGATTGACCTCAGTGACACAAAGTGACCACACGAGGCAGCAGTAGACCAGCAGCTCCTCAGTGTCTCTCTGACCTTAAATCACTGTTTTTCTCTATGGACTTTGGTGTGGGAGAGTGAGTGGTTTACAAACTTCAGTTTCCTGTTGGAGACGTCTGTCTCACAGTGAAGTAAAACAGTCTGAAGTTGTACTTCAGTTGTTGTAGAGTTGTAGATATTATTATTCCCTGCTGGCGACTGTGTGTCAGTACAACCACACCTCAAACACCTGAACTGTAGTGATATGAATGAGTGTTTTATTGATATTGCAATATTGATACATTATTTATCCATTTCTGCCACTTATTATGTGACGATTTCCGTTTGTTTTAAGTCTGTAACGGCTGAACTGCAGCTGTGTGGACTCGGTCTCCCCGAGCGACTCGAATCGCACCGCGTTCACATTTTCAGTATCAAAAAAAAAGGAGCGGCGTTTTCAAACCGTTACAAATGCTCACGACGGCGGGGAAAAATGTTGACAAATGTCAGAGACGGAGACGACGAGGAAAAGACAAAGAAGTCCCTGACAGTGTGAGCAGCCAGGCGACTTAAACAGACACGCATAATAGGATATTAAACTTTAACTACCCCATATTCATTCCAATCATCCAGCAGAGATACGGCCAAAACTTCAGGCTCCAAATTTCATTTGTGTCTCATTGGAAAGGTTGAATTTATGAGGCCTTTTTGTTAACAGAGAGGTATGAGCTGGATTAAAAAAGTTCTCCAGGCTTTTTTCCCTTTCTTTCTTTCTTTCTTTCTTTGTGCTTCAGCTCCCTCGTTCTCTCGCTCTCTCCTCCTCTTTCTCTCTCGGTGACATATGTCTTCATTTGTGAAGGCTCAGCTCATGCCAGGGTGAAACTTTCACTGGCAACAGCTCGCTCTCCCCCAGGAGCGCTGTTAAAGCGGTGCACGGGAAATAAAAAGGAATGCCAAGTTACTTCCTAATGTCGTGAGTGATTTCATTACCTCAGACGCAGGACTAATTTAGAGCGAGTGGAGGAATGGGATTCTCGACGTGCAAAATGCCACTTATCCGGCGAGAGCGGTGCAGAAATCTGAATTCACACAAAACTGCTTTTATAGATGCAAACAGATGAAGCTGCGGGGGAAAAAGTGCGGCGGGAAATACACTTAAAGTGATACTTCAAGAGTGGCTGCATGAGGTAATGACACCGCCTGAGCTGTGCTCGTTTCCTGCACAGAGAAAATCAGCGTTTTTAGCTCACGGGGGACACAGGAGCTGGTGCTGCTGCCTCGTGTGGTCACTTTGTGTCACTGAGCTCAATCTGAACAAAGGATTTCAAACACAGACGTGACAGAAAAACACATTTGAAGTGATTCACTGAAGCGGCAGTGGATCAACGTGTGCTGTCATGTTAAAATCACTGATTTTCTCCATGGACTTTGGTGTGAGAGAGTGAGTGTGTTCTGCAGATAACTGGAGACCAGAGGTCATTCATGCGTGGACTTTAATTCCAGACCTGGACCCAGGTCTTATTTGCAGAATTAGATGTCATGTGACACCACTCAACCAATCACATTATTGAATTCTGATGATCAATATCAAGTGATCAGCGAGTGAGAGACACAATAAAATAAAAATAAAAGTATAAAGTGATCATCAGAGAGATGAGCCGGGAGCGCAGAGATTTAATCGAAACAAAGAAACAAGAAGAGTTTATTTAACTCACTGTAATTTGTCAAATTTATTCCCCACTTTTATAGAAACTTTTACGCTTAAGACTGAATTAATTTGCAGGTTAAGTGCTTTACTTAAGTGTCTGTTTTATTCTTGAGAAACAAACATTTGTCGTTTGTAAAAGTCGAACTTTCTCTACTCTTAAAGGTCAGTTGCTGCACTTCACTCACCCTGTCACAGATTCACATCGATACAGATTTGAATTCAAGTCAAAACAACTTTAAAACCCCAACAAGTATCTGTTTTTAATCATTAAAGTGCTTTACAATGGAAAACAGCTCATAAAACACATTAGTTAAATCTAGTAAAATCAGACAGAGAAGAGATTTTATTTAGTTTAGTGATTAAAATCAGTTACAGAGACCTGAATATGTGCCAGCACCTCATCCCACCGCCCTTCAGACCAAACATGAACTAACCCTTTCACCGCCTCTCTACCTGAAGGCAACGTTCAGAGCTTAAAAAGGGCGACATGTTCAAAAACATGCAATTAAAGGCGACTTGAAGGATGAGGAGGAGGAGGAGCGAGATCTCAGTGAAGATGATCCTGTGATGACTCGAGCTCCTGTCACGACAGTGAGGTGGTTTTTTTTTTAACTAACCTGTGCATCTTGACAAGGCAATCAAGTCGCTCCTCCAGTGTAATTAAATGATAAGTTCATATTTGAGGGACAATTGTGAGGCGGCTGATCGGAGAGAGCCGGCGCTGTCACGGCCGAGCTGCTGCCGCTGTGACGAATACCCTTATTAGCCGAACACTGTGTGTGTGTGTGTGTGTGTGTGTGTGTGTGTGTGCGTGCGTGAAGGTCCACTCTGGTGCACACACACACACACACACACACACACATCCTTTATCACACAAAAGCAGAATATGCAAGAATATTGTTGTGCAGCTTTTTTCTTCTCAGGACTCGAAACGAAGCCTTCTATCACTAACCAGTTAATGACTTACACTAACCATAACCTAGTTAGTTAATGACTAACACTAACCATAACCACTTAATGACTTACACTAACCTTAACCACTTAATGACTTATACTAACCTTAACCATAACCAGATAATGACTCATGCTAACCATAACTAGTAAATGACTTTTACTAACCTTAACTATAACCAGTTAATGACTTACACTAACCATAACCTAGTTAGTTAATGACTAACACTAACCATAACTACTTAATGACTTACACTAACCTTAACCATAACCAGATGATGACTCATGCTAACCTTAACTAGTAAATGACTTATACTAACCTTAACTATAACCACTTAATGACTTACACTAACCTTAACCATAACCAGATACTAACCTTAACCAGGTTCAACCACAATTCAAATCAACTAACAATGAACTAACATTGTAACCTTATCACCAGCAGTGATTAAAAAAAGTAATGTGAAGTAATGTTTATTATAAAGTATATAATAACACTAAGTAAGGTTCTCAAACTGTGGTTTGTGTGAATAAAAAAAGTGTGTCTATATTTTATTCTTATAATATATTATTATAATAATAGTTAAGACAGAAAAATGAAAAGAGAGAGTGTTTTTTTTTCACTATTGAATATTTATATGTCTTTTATTACCTTTTATTATTATTTAACCATATATGTATTACTACATGTGTTTTATGACTTAAAATAGCTCTGTTTGTGCCCTCTAGAAACCCCTGTGTGTGTGTGTGTGTGTGTGTGTGTGTGTTTGTGGGTGACAGTGGAGGGCACCTCAGCCACCAAAATGCATAGGACCGGCCCTGAAACCCCACCTATAACCACACAACACGTCTTTACCTTTAAAATGTAATCATTTATTTTCATGTAGTGTTGATTTTCGTCCCCACCATAAAGTGAGTGTGTAAACACATGCAGGTCCCCACGACATGACTAATACCTGTGTGTGTAACACACACACATTCTCGCTGATTGTTGAAGATATGCCCACAAAGGGCAGATGGAGGTAAAGGGGACATGCACTCCAGCGTGTCAGCGCTACATGCATCTCCCTGTAAATCAGTGAAAGATGATGTGAGCTCTGCGTCCCAGCTGTTTTATATGCAAACGGCTTTTCTATGCAAATGTGTCTCGACAGCTTCACACACACACACACACACACACACACACACACACACACACAGTATTCACAAACATCAGTTCGTCTCCCCTCCTCCTCCTCCTCCCCTCCCTCATGCTAAGATCATGTCTCTCCCCCCAAAAAAAAAAAAATTGGCAAACACAATGTAGCAACAGCTATTATGAAAGGGTGTGCAAACATTACACTATTCACAGAATGTCCTGATCAAAAGCAGCGCCGCACATCGTGTGTTGTGTTCTGTTTTCTCTCCATCGGTGTCTGTGTGTGTCTGTGTGTGTGTGTGTGTGTGTGTGTGAGATGCATCCCCTCCCTTTCCTTTTCATGGGGTGGATCTCGAAGCGTGTGCTGGCTTTAATCCTGTGTGTGTGTGCGTGCGTGCTGCAGCGGCGGCGGCGGCGTAGCGCAGGCCTGCTCGCAGCATGACTCCCATTGTGGCGTTTGCTCATTGTGTCTGCGGAATAAAAGCTGCCTCTGTTGTCTCGCCAGCTTCCTGCTTCAAACACCGGCGTGGCTGCTCCTCCCGTCCTCGCCGCTCCTCTCTGTCTCTCACTGTCATTCATCCTCTCATCTCACTTGTTTACCTCTGTCCTTCTGGTTTGTCTTGCTCTCCCTCCGCCTTTGATTCGTACGACGGCCTCTTGGTCAAAAACAAACCTTTTCAGCCGGAGCTGTTTGGCGAGAGCGGTGCTGTCGGATCGTGGCATGAGCAGTGTTTTTTCTTCTTTTGTTTTTTTCTTTTCAAGGCACTGCTTTAAAGGAATAGTTTAGGTTTTTGAAAATGTGGTTGAACGAGGTACTGACACGTCGTCGTGCAATGACTTTGACATGTGTGCCGTCACTGCCGGGAACCGGCCTGGAACACGCACACTCATCCTGTCTGAAAAACAGGGGAGAAAAAAGCAGATTTTTAGCCACTTAATGAAAGACTCACCTATTAAACCGGTGCCAGACTGAGTCCACGGTATCTTAAGAATATTTTAACCCCTTTATCTCGACATCAAACACACTCGTCAGTGTGGAAACTCAAGTCTGTGAAGCGTGCACCAAATTCCACTGAGGAAAATGAGTGATTTTACGTCACAGCACACATCAAAGCAGATTTAGCCACGTAATGAAAGACTTCAGTAAAATCGATGCCACATGCAGATATGTTCACCCGTTTATCTCTACATAGACGCCGTTTCTTCTGTTTCTGTCCCTGGCGGGAAACAGAAGCTAATATCACCTTTGTAAAACTGCTTACTCTTACCTACGCCAAACCCCATAGAGAAAAGTCGCAATTTTACATGACGGCACACAGGAGTTGTTGATCCTCTGCTGCTTCCATCTGTGAGTTCTCATGTGTTATTTTTACGTCCTCAGTCTTTGAAATCCTTTGTTTAGATTGACTTTAGTGACAGAAATGTACGAAACAAGGCAACAATGACTTATCATTTCGCTCGTACGACTTATCATCTCGCTCGTACGACTTATCATTTAGTGATCTTCGCCAGACTTATCATTTGTACGACTTATTATATTAAGGCACTTATCATCTCAATCGACTTATCTTCGTCCGCATTATCTCGCACTTTACTTATTATCTCTCAGCTACTTATCATCTCGCCGACTTATTTATCAACTTATCATCTCATCATTCTCCTTATACTTATCATTTCGCGCATTTACTTATTATCTTCGCTCGACTTATCTCACGTCGACTTATCATCTCGCTTGTTATCATCTACTTCGCTGCGACTTATCATTTCGCTGCATTTAATTTATCTTATTATCTCGGCTCATACGACTTATATTGTACGATTTATCATCTCGCCGACGACTTATCATTTCACTTATTATCTTGCTCGTCGGCGACTTATCATTTTATTATCTCGCCGTGATTTATTATCTCGCCGACTTATGCGATTATTATTATCACCGGCATTTTTTATGCGTACTTATCATGCTTCGCACGACTTATCATTTCTCGCCGCGACTTATTATCTCGCCATGACTTATTATCTCGCCGTAATTTTATTATCTCACTTGTGCGCTTATTATCGCCGTACGATTTATCTCCTTGTGCGATCTTATTATCTCGCTTCACGACTTATCATCTCGCTAAAGTACTTATTATTCCGGACTTATCATCTTACGACTTATCACGACTTATCATCTCATCTTTCCGCATCTATTATCTTGCTCTGCGAATTATAGCCGCACAACTTATGTCGCTCGTGCGACTTATCTCGATAACTTATCTCGCCGCTTATTATCTCGCCAGCAACTTATTATCTCGCTCGTACGACTTATTATCTCGCTTGTGCGACTTATTATCTCGCTCGTACGACTTATCATCTTGCTTATCATTCCGACGCCTTATTATCTTGCTCGCGCGACTTATCATTTGCTCGCACTTATCATTTCGCTACGACTTATCATCTCGCTCGCGATTTATCACGACAGCGACTTATCATCTCGCTCGTACGACTTATTATCTCGCTTGTGCGACTTATTATCTTGCTTTCGTCAATTTATCTCAATTTGCTATATTTTGCATTTTAATTTATCTCACTTGCGACTTATTATTTCGCCTCATCTTATTATTATTCGCTTTGCACCGCTCGTCACGCGACTTATCATCTCGCCAGACGCTATTATTTATTATCTTGCTCGACTTATACGCTCGATTGCGTCGCGGTAACTTATTATCTCGGCGCTCTATCTCGCTTGTAACTTATTATCTGATGCGTGACGCCTTATTATCTTGCTCGTATCTTATCATTTGCTCGCATCAGGAAGCGATATGCTTATTATCTCGCGGCGACTTATTATCTTGCTTATCACGCACAACTTATCTCGCTCGTATGACTTATTATCTCGCGCTCAGACATTATCTCGACTTATCATCCGCGACTTATCTCGCGACTTATCATCTCCTCGTCTTATCTCGATTGTGCGACTTATCATCTCGCCAGGCTTATTAGCTTATCGCATTAATTATCATTTCGCTCGCACAACTTATCTGACGCATTTATTATTATCTCGCGTATTATCTCACTCGACGATTTATCATCTCGCCAGCGACTTATCATCTCGCCGCGATATCTCGCCATCTCTAAGACTTATTATCCCGACAAACTTATTATCTCGCTCGTACGACTTGTTATCTCACTCGTGCGACGAATCATCTCATCTGTGCGACTCAGTATCTCGCTCGTGCAACTCATTATCTCGCTCGTGCGACTTATTAACGCTTTCTTATAAAAATTCTGTCCATCTCACCTCCAGGGCTCCGTAGACATTAGCGACACAAAGTGGAAAACGTAGCGAGGACTTCAGCGTCGGCCGTGAATCAGCGAGTCGCACAACAGTTGTTCGATGAAAGCTAAACTGCCACTTTAAGATGTGAGGGGATACAATGATACCAGCAGCCAAAAAAACAAAACAAAGGGAAGGAAATGAACCGACACACAAGCATGACTCACTTTTCATGATTGCTTTTCAATGCCTGAGTCATTTTTGAGCTGCCACTCGAGTTAATATCCTAGCGCTGATGTTCATCTGGAGAATAGCTGAGACAGAAAGACACACACACACACACACACACACACTGAGAAAACTTCCCACAGGTGATACTTTTCTCTCAGACCACGACTTCTCGCACAAAACTAAGTGGCACAGCAGTAAAGAAGTGGCTCCACTTCAGATTTCTGCTTAATAAATCACAGCGAGGAGAGGCTTGTTAAATTGAACTTTATACAACTTCTGTGTAAAGGTCAGCGCTCTCTTCTTCAGAGGTAATTTAAAGATTAGAGGAGTCAGTGTTTCCATCTCTCACACACACACACACACAGAGGTTTGGGTGGCCGTGCAGATGTGTGGACCCCCGCGCACACGAGTGTGACATTCATATAAAGCGGCGGTCCTTGAGGTGAGACTTTTTTAATCATTTCTTCGCCCGTGCAAACTAATCCGGGCGCCATTTGCACAAACCTGAGCAAAGTCCAACTCTGACTCCCACAGCAGCTAATGATAGACTTTCCAGCCTCCTCTCTTTTCCTTTTTTCCCTCCGAATCAAAGCCTCGTTTTCGACGCATCATCCCAATGTCATTAAGTTGTCGTCCGCGCTGAGAAGCTCCAGATGTGGTCAGTGATTGGTGCGAGGGGCCTGCTGGAATATTCAGCCGCTAGTGTGGCTAACTGTTGTAGCGTCCAGTACGACCGGGAGGAAATGCCAAAAAACATAAACTGTGTGTCCAGTTCACTTTTAGTCAGAGTCAAGTGGAACGTAGCGCGAGGCCAGAGGAAGCTAGATTCAGAATACCAGCTTTTTATGTCGAGGAATTTTGTTCTACGGGAATAAACCAGAATATCAGCAACAACATTAAAATGTTAAAAAAGCAACAAAACAACAACACGCAAATCCCATTGTCTTCATTTTAATTCATTATTTTGCCTTTTAATCCTTTATCATAAGCCTCAATATGTTTTTTTGTTATGAGTTTTTGTCTCAATGTCCAAAAACATCATGTACAGAAAGTTAAATAACCGTAACAACCACACGTTGGCTTTCACGTGCAACTCCTCAGCTTTCAGAAACCACTGGAATTTTTCCGATAGCACAAACCGTCGCGTAACCACGGCGACGCAAACGTGTCGGTCAAGACAGCAGCATAAATAATAGAAATAGTTGAGGAGAAAAAAACATTTTAGATATAAAACTTAAGTTAAAAGGAGGTCATTAAAGGAGAGATTTAATAAAGTAAAGTGCAGACGTACACAGGCCAAACATATAAGAGTCTTAATCCAAACCACTCAAACAGATGATGATGTTCCAACAGGAAACTGAAGTTTTTAAACCACTCACTCTCCCACACCAAAGCCCAGAGAGAAAATCAGTGATTTTGATCCACTGCTGCCTCCATCACTCACTTCAAATGTCTTATTTTGTCACTTCTGTCTTCGTTTAGTTTCACCTCAGTGACACAAAGTGACCACACGAGGCAGCAGAGGACCAGCAGCTCCTGTGTCCCCGCCAGCTTGAATCCCAGGTTTGGTGCAGTAGAAGTGAAACCTTTCGCGGGCGCTTCTTGTGTAATCTTCAGCCACAGGGTTAGGGTTAGAAACCCAGTATTGAGTCACGTGGCGCTGACAACTCATGTGTGAGTGAAACGGACGTTAAAAGTCACACACTGTGGCTTTAAGTCGGTGAGGATCGCGATCCGTCGCCGACGACACTCAGCGGCTTCGTCGTTCAGCCAAAACAACTTAAACAACATTTTATGAGCGTGTGCTGTATTCTAGTTAAGAGGATAAATCCACTCAGGCAGAGAGAGAGTGACATTTAATCATGACGAGAGAAAACCAGCGATCAAACTGACACAGAGAGAGAGAGACTCCACCACTCGCCATGTTTCACCGTTATTTCACGACAAAGTTTAATCCGCTCACTTTCATGGAGACAAAGTATCCGTTTCATATTTAATGTGTTGATGTGCTTTTGTTTGTGCGCTGACAGAATTCCATCGCTCCCGACTTCCCGCAGACGTCTCGACTGATGCGGCGAAACAACAGCGGGGGAAACAGGTGAAACCTCATCAAACAGGTTCAGGTGATCACGTTCTGTCCGTTCACACTGAGAAATCCGCTGTTTGAGTTTATTTTAAACAGGTAAAGTTTAAGTTTATTAAAATGGATATTAAAATGAGTTAATAATGCATGAAATCATGATCTACAGAGAAGAAACTGAAGTTTATAAAGCACTCACTCTCCCACACCAAAGCCCACTTTGGTGTGGGAGAGTGAGTGCTTTACAAACTTCAGTTTCCTGTAGTAAAAGTGTGTCCGACAGTGAAATAAATTGTATTCTATACGTTTTATAGCATCTAAATATTTACACAGTACAGTTTGAAGGTGTCAGCAGTGGCTCTGGTGCGTCCAGTGTTATTATAACGACAGCGTTCCCTCCATCGTGCCTCTTCCGCACAGTGGAGCCCCGAGAGCCCGAGGACATCAGTCGTATGATCCTTACGCTCTCAGAAGGCGAGAGTGTGAACTAACTAAGTAAGAGAGTACCTCAGGTTTTCTCTCCTGTGAGCTAGTTAAGTGCATTCTTCAGGCCGAACCGGCGCGCGAACGAGTCCCCGAGGAGCGAGCGGAGGAGGAGACGGAGCTGGAGCTCAGATGTCCATCAGAGAGATAGTTTAAAGAAGCGTCTCCCCCCTCCTCCTCCTCCTCCTCCTCCTCCTCCTGTCACATGCACTCTGCACTGACGGCTGACGGATCGGCCCCGGACACTCGTCTCAGGGCTTTTCCTCCACGTATCGTTAATTTAATGCATGATGACGTGGCCAATTACAGCGGGCCCGCGCGCTCAAATAGCATGTCAAAACCTGTGTGTCTATCTATTAGGTCCCGTCTCCGCGCACATTAGCCCGGCACCTTAAAGCCCAACGCCGGCGCTGCGGGAAAGTGCTGACCTCGTGGGGAACGGTTGCCTCTGATCGCCGCTCCAGCCTTTTAGAGTCCATAAAAATTTTAACAAGTCTCAAACTGGCGTGGAAGTGAGATCGAGGCCTGAGAATGAGAAATGTGTGGCTGTGCATATGCATCGATATGTATGTATATATTCAAAGAGAGAAGCTTTTTAACTGTTAAGTGTTTGGAGAGGACGTGGAAACACTTCTCCTCTGTCTCCGTCTCTCTCCGTGTCTTCTCCCGACGTTCCCGCCCTCCTCGTGGGATTTTCCTGCTGACAGGTGCGGCTGTGAAGTTTGACTGTGATGCCGTCACTTCTCATCCACTCGCTCAGAGTTCAAGGCGATCGAGTATCGAGGAGCGACGGCGGCGGCAGATTTTGTCAAAGTGCGCGTCTGAGGGGGTTCGTGTCGGCCTTTGGACTCATGTTGACTGTTCAGGTGCGAGATTATGAGGTCGCAGCGACGAGACGTCAGGTGTCTGTGCTAAACTGTGTCAAAAAAAAATGGAAAATTCAAGAATTTTGCTTGAGAAAATTTACGTGTTTTCCACTGATTCTGTAACTACGTGAAACAAAGTTTGACCGCTCACTCTCCCACACCAAAGCCCACAGAGAAAACCCTCGATTTAACATCACACACACAGGAGCTTTGGAATCTTCCGTTCCGATTTCGCTCAGTGTCACAAACTGACCACACGAGGCAGCAGAGGACCAGCAGCTCTGCTGTTCCCATGAGCTAAAGGCGTCGCTTTTCTCTATGGAGTTTGGTGGTGGAGAGAGACGAGTTCACAGACGTGATCTGACATTGAGATGAAGTGATTAAGAGATCAGAGAGATGAACACGTGTAGATTGATCCTTTGGTGAAGTGGTTTAAATCATCAGATTCCCGTGGTTTTTCTTTGTCAGTGTTGTCACACGACAACTCAACGACACACAACCTGAGCTGCTCCTCTCGACACACACTCACACAAACAAGCACCTTCTCCTCTTATCACTGTATCTGTCAGCCGTGCAGACGACAAGGTGCAGCACAACCAAAAACTCCCCCACTGGATCTTTTACATAACACACACACACACACACACGCACACACACACATGCACACGCTGTGTGTGAGGAGCGTGTAGCGCCGCGTGTCGACGACATCATCAGGTGAAGCTGATCATGTAAGAATTGTTTGTTAATTACACACAAACACGTGTTTGTGTGTAATTGATATACACAATCTCGTTCCACAAAATAACTCGATAAATAATCTGGATTAGAGAGTTCAGAAAATACTTTTTAGATTTCGATTTTTTTTTCTAATTGTGGAGCACTTTCAAACAACACTTTTTATGAAGCAAATAAAAACATTGTATTTTATCGTTTGAAAACGCACTTGTTCTTTGTGCCATGGTTTTTTGTTTTGTGGGCGGGGCCTTAGGAAGCGGCCTGCTGATTGGCTACTGAAATTTTGAGCTTCCCCAAAATGTATCATCCGAGTATCTGATGTTTATAATCTGACAAATGTTAAATATTTACGACCTCCGGGCCATTGAGCTGTCGCTCCAAATCTCAGTGGCCAATCAGCAGGCATCTTGCTAAGGCCCGCCTACAAATAAAAAAACATGGTGCAAAGAACAAGTGTATTTTTTGACACAAATCTAATGCCATAAAAAGTTCATTTCTCTGTAAATTTGGCAAATTCAAAGACCAGGAGTTGAATTCTGGACCTAAAAACAGGAGGAGTCACACTCCAAAGTTTAATTACAGTATATATAGATGCCCAATTTGATCTGTAATCCAGATTATTTTCTATTTTTTTCTTGAACTAGAAATCACAATATTTGTGTCTTTACACACACACACACACACACACACACACACACACACTTGGTCCGTGTGTGTGCGTGTGTGTGTGTGTAACAGTGATGGGCACTGATGTGTGGAGTGACAGGGCTAATCTCGCTCGGTTACTGTCCCGCTCTCTCCACTTCCTGTCGTGCTGCGAGTGGCTCTCTGATCAGCTCGTGTTAAAGCTGAACTCTCTGACTGATTTGGAGGAGAATCAAAATCAATTTGCGGCAGGGACTTCCACTCGCAGCCGTCCCCCCCGGGCCCCCGCGGCCTGTCACATCCCCTTGCTGTGGGATTGACATTTTGACACGCAAAGTTGGATTAAAAAAGAAAGAGACAGAGCAGGAGAGAGAGAGAGAGAGAGAGAGAGAGGGAATGAAGTTGAGGTTTTTCCTCGTGAGTTGACAGATTCCTGTGACGTCCAGGTTCAATCACGACTTGTCAGTCTCAATCCTCGCGTTATGTAACCGCCGGCGTACGCTCGGTCCCGCCGTAACTGAGCAGGAACGCGACGGACGAATGAAAGTGACGGCTGACAGACTGTGGAGAGAGAGAGAGAGAGAGAGAGAGACACAGAGAGTGAGAGAGAGAGAGTGACAGGTTTGATTGAAAGCAGGACGGCAGAGGAGTGACGCGTGTGACAAGTTAAAGCTGCCGCACGGCGCTAAACACTGTCGACGCGGCGGGGGGGGCGTTTCCCACGGCGGACAGAAGTTTGACTGACACACACACACACACACACACACAGAGTTCCTGAACATTTACATGTGGTTGAACTCCACTCCACAGAAGGTTAACTGGTGGTACACGCACCACTGTTTGAGAACCATGGATCTAATGTAACCCAGTCTCATCTAATCTAATCTAATGTAATCAGGGCTCCCACACCTTGGTTGGCATCAAATTCAAGGACTTTCCAGGACAAATTCTTTCAAATTCAAGGCCTTTCCATGTAGACGTAGAATACGATGATGTCATATTCCCAGCTCTCTCTCTCTCTCTCTCTCTCTCTCTCTCTCTCTCGCGCAGTCATTCATCTTCATCTTCATCTTGTGTTTGGAGATTGTTTTATTTATTATTTATTTTTTTATTATTTTTATTTATTTATTTATTCATTTATTTATTGCGTTACCAACTACTGTCGATGAAAAGTATATATATATACATATACATGTATATATACATATACACGTATATGTATAGATATTCTCTGCGGTCATGTGATTAAAGAGTTTGATTCTCTCACTTCCATCAAAGTTTTGTTGATTTACAGATTTCTCCTTGAAGCTCCTCCCCCTTAACATGTCACTTCCGGGTTATGTGAACACGCCCCTTCACTGTCCATTTTCAAACCGTATCTTTAAACCCATTTTTACACTTTTGACTTTTCGAGCCTGTATGAGACGTTTTTATTGTACGACTTGTTTTTTTTATTTGAGTTATTTTTATATTTTCTACAGTATTTTGTTGTTTTTTACTTTATATTTTGTTTTTAAAGTGATTTATAAATAAAGTTGGTTTGGACTGGTCTCCATGTTTGTCCTGCGTCGACGTACGTCAAGCATTACAGGGCATGAACCAGCAGGCGGCGCTGTAACAAACAGGGGAGACATTGAACCTAAATATCAACTTCACTTCTGTCCTGCACAAAATTCAAGCACTTTCAAGGACCCATGTCTATCAAAACCTTTTGTCAAACTCACAAACCTTCAAGGATATCCAGGACCTGTGGGAACCCTGTCTTATGGTCTGTTTCCTCCCTCCCACTCTCTGAGTGGGCGGAGTTTGTTGATTGGCTCAAACTCTACTTCCTCTTTTCTGATATTTCTGCTGATGATGTGAATAAAACTCTAATTAAACACACGTGGTATGAAACGTCTCCTCCTGCTCGTCCTGTCGGGACACGTGACATTAACTGTCTGTCTCATTTTTATTGTGTTGTTTAATTTGACACCACAGTAAAAGAGTCTGTGACCACACATCACCTCCTCCTCCTCTTCCTCCCCCTCCTCCTCTTCCTCTGCTGCTGCTCCTGGGGTTGTGCGGTGTATGGAACACAGGAGCAATTGAGTCGAAACTTGTTTTCTTAAGTGTCAAAGGTCACCACTGAGGTGAGTCAAGCTTCTACAATTACACTGAATGTTTTTATCACGGAAACTGAGGTAGTCTTTGAAATTATTGTATGAAAACAACCTTAAAAATGTGAACTTCAAACCAAACAAACTCGGCGTCTGATCAACCTGCACCTGTCGCAACTATGTTTCATCACTGACAATAAACAAAGAAGAAGAAGAACATCAGAGACTTTTTATTTGAAGTAAAGTTAAAAAAAAACAGCATGAGTTCTGAGATTAAAGTGAGTATTCTGTGGAAAAAGTCGTCGTTGTGAGATTAAAGAAATTGGAATTGTGGGATTAAAGAAGTTGGAACTGTGAGATGAATTGGAATTCGGAGATTGAAGAAATTGGAGTAGCAAGGTTAAAGAAGTCTGAATTGTGAGATAAGTTGGAAACCTGAGGGTTCGTATTTCAGAATACATTTTTTCTTTCTGTGATCCTGATCCTCTTCCGTGTGTGCGTCTGCGCGCGTGTGTGTGCGTGTGTGTGTAGTCTACAAACAGCTGATCCGAGTTCTCATCAGTTATAAAACTGTTGTTTGTGTGTAAACACATGGATCAACATGACTGGATTTTTTTTCAGGCATCAGCAGAGTTTCAGGCCACGCCCACTTAATTAGCTTGATTATTATGTTGGAGGGTTTTTTTTTTAACTGCCAACATAACTATCAGCACTTCTTTTTAATTATAATTAATAGAGCTGTAAGTGGGGGTCTTTCAGTGGACATTATTATGAATTGTTAAGTAATTAATCATCGTGCGGTGCTGACTGTTCTCTCACTCGTTATGAAGCTCATCCTCAGTCCTGACCTCCTCCTCCTCCTCCTCCTCCTCAGTCTCTCTCCGTCTCTGCAGGATTTTTAAACGCACAAACCTCGATGTGTCACTCAACACGTCATGGTTTTTATGAGCCTCGCTGCTCGTTGACCACTCCACTAACATGGAGATCATGACCAATCTGACGGTTCACCGTCCAGACCCTGTGATGTCACGTGGTCTGACAGGCCTGTTCGCTGACCTGTGTGTTTGTGGGCGGAGTCATTGACACAGATATTCACTGATGGGAACAGAATGTTTTTGGGGGCGGAGCGTGGACTGTATGTCAACAGTCTGTCCATGGTGATAAAATATGCATTTACCTCTAAATAATCAGATTACCTTTGTTTTTATTTATTATGTTGCCAGTGGGAACGTCAGGAAAATGGAAATTTCAAGCTCCAATTTACACGTTTGCTTTGCTAAATGTTGGAGATTAACTTTAATGTGATTTTGAAGTCTTTACCCTGAATCTACAGTTGGACATTGTTGCTTTGACGTCGCACTCGTGACTCTTCAGTGACGACACTCTCTGACCAATCGGTGGCCGACAGTCTGACGTCACATGTTAGTCTCGGCTCAGCAGGAAGTAAAAAAACCAGCAGGTCTGAGGTACGATCACTAGAGTCTGACATGAATAATGCAGAGTCTTACTGTTAACCACCCTGAGGCTCAGCCCAGCTTTGTTTGCATTAAACGCATATTTTCAATCATTATCCTCCACATTTGGCCTTTAAGTGACTATTTACCTTCACCGTTCCATCGCTCTCTCGTTCTGTGTCTCTCTCTTTTTTTACTGCAGCCACCCATCATCAGTTTCTGTGCTCAGTGCTGGGAGCACACAGACACACACCAGGGTGTAATCTCTCTTTGTTTACACTGCCAAGGGGTTATTTGGCTGTCTGTTAGAGTGTGACACAGACAGCGCCGCACTGTCAGAGACGGGCTCAGCTCACTGCAGACGAGCCCGCTCCTGTATTCACTGTATCTGACGCGTCAGCCCGCGCTGACAGCATGTGATGGCCCACAATCACACAATAGGCTCCGAACGACAGGATCCGTCCATATGTCGGGAGAGAAAACACAGCGAGAGAGGCCATTGGCTGTGGTTACACTTGTCATTTTCACCCCCAGTTTGAAGCAAAGGGCCAAACTTTGTGTTATTGCTGCTGATTCATTTCAATCTGACTTTATTTTCTTATACGACAGGATCGTAATCGCGTGTAGAAAAGTCAGGCTTGTTATGTATATTTTTAACATAACAAAGACGGTAAAGATGAATAATAAACACATATGTCAAAGTACAATATAGAAAGATATTAACAATAAAGTTAAATTATAGACGGTATCATAATCATAACAATGATAAAAAGAGATAAAATTCTGTTGGCTCACCCCATTGGCAGATTAAAATCACAGATTTGCTCTATGGGGTTTGGTGTGGGACAACAAAGGTTTACAAACTCGCTTTTTCAGATGTAGGAAATGACGACGTGAAGCTACAAATATGTTTTTAGACGACTAATAACTTTAAGGTTGTGGGTTAGATTCCTGGCTGGGCTAGAGTCCGTGGGCAAGACACTTCGACGTTTCAGGACAGATTCAGGCACTGGCTTCACAACCACATGTAAAAAAGAGAGAGGGACACAACTGAACTATCCCTTTCGAATCTCAGACAGATTTCATCCCTTATGTCAATTATGAATTAGCACCTCTCTGCCTTGTCTCCAGCACACACCACCCCCCCATTCTCCCTGTCAACTGTCGTCTTAATTAACCAAACACAGGCATCAACTCATTCTTTCTGCCGCAGGAGTCGCACACACACACACGCACACAGACAGGTGTGTAGATGCATGGTTAACATACAGCGTGCACATATAGGCGAGATGCAAATTTGCAGCTAACAAATACGCTAACAGCGCACGCGCACACACACACACACACACACACACAGACAGGAAATGGCAGCTCGTGGGTTTAAATGGAGTGTGGGGACACATAATGAGACAGTCCTTCACAAAGTGCCACGGTGTGACGATCTGTTCTCAGCCTCCTCTCTGGCCTGTTTCAAGTGTAATGTGAATCAGAGGCGTGACAGGCCCTTAGCACGTACATCTGTCACCTCACGAGACGCGCCGCGCTAAAAGGGAAGTGGAGTTGAAACGCTGCTTCTTTTTTTCTTTTTTTTCTCCCTCGTCCAAATCGGGCTTTGACGTGACGGACAGACCAGGCCCATGAGGTTTTATTTAAAGACAGAAATCATCTAATCTGAGGCGTTAGCGTATAGCTGTGAATAGACGCGAGTGGAATTTAGAAGATTTTCCTGGTTTTCCAAAGTCAGAGCTCGTCCTCTTCCTGTTAGCTTCGTGGTAACTCGATGCTAAGGATGCGTCTCAGCTAGTGACGGTTAGTGACATTGTATTTCCTTTCGGGAGTTCAGTTTGTAAAAGTCAGTTTAAAGCCATCAATTCTGAGATTATATTCAGAAATACAAAATGTATACGTTAATCTGAGAATTTTTTTTCTTTTTCAACTGGATTTACTCTGATTTTAAAAAAAAAAATCTCGTCATTGTTTATTTATTTTCCCAAAATTCTGACTTTCATCTGAGAATTCTGTTTTTTTTTAATGTAGGCTTTTTTCAAATTTCTGAGGGAAAAAAAAAAATCATAATTTTGCCTTTTTTTCAACTGAATTCTCCAAATTTCATAGAAGTATTATCACCACGTCTTCAAACTGGCATTTAAAGGGTTAGTATTTCATATTTCATAGTTTTGATCAAAAGATATAACCCCAAAATAAAGTTTTTGTAAGTGGACATTTTTGTCCTCTAAGGACTTAAGAGTATGCTAAAAATAACAGCCACAATTTTTGCCAGATCAAGAGGAAAAAATTTGCCAAAAGGACAAAAATGTCCATAATGACATCTGAGGGTTAAGCACACAGCTTTTTAAGATAATGTACTTTAATTTCTCATAATAAAGCACCTGCACTTCCTGTATCTCCACTGACAGATGGAGAATCTGAGGCAGGTGAAGCCACAGTGTGTGTGTGTGTGTGTGTGTGTGTGTGTGTGTGTGTGTGTGTGGAGAATAGCCGCCACTGTGACAGACAGTCGGGCTCCCGAGCAGAGCCTGTCCTGCACACGGGGGCTAAGTGAGTTAGCATGAGGCTGCTGGCTCTGTAATAAAGCGTTTAATGGACACACAGCTTCTCCTGCCGTCCCGGGGCCAACACTAAATCCCCCTTTACTGTCGCTTTCCCAGATGTTACCGAGTTATCCCGCGCTCCCATCACTCCAGAGGCTGAGGTGCACATGAAAAGATGTTTTTCTTTTATCTCACACACACACACACACACACACACACTCGCTCATGCATGCATTTGCTGGACTTTTACTTCTCCACGTCGCTCTTATCATTTTACTGTTTTGGTGATAATGGAGTGATGAATGTCACTTTCACCCACTTAGAAAAAACTTAAAGAGATGATGATGATGATGATGATGATGCATGTTTTCTGTATGAAGTGCTGACACGTCGTAATCAGCACTAAAACTGACGCCACCTTAAGTCTGTGATACCTTAACAATACATTTACTTCTTTATCTTGTTATTAGACGACCTTTTTCCAACTAGAAAACAAGACACCAAATCCCATAGAGAAAATCAGTGTTTTTAGATCTTAGGGAAAAAGCCTGTGCTGCTGGTCTACTGCTGCCTCGTGTGGTCAGGTTGTGTCATGGCGGTAAATGTTAATGAAGGATTTCAAACACAGAAATCAAAAAAACCACTCATGTGATCTTAGTGAGGAGGGCAGCATTGCACGGACGCCACCTATCGCTTGTTTTCTCTATGGGGTTTGGTGTGAGGAGAGTGAGTGGCGACACAAAGCAACACAAACTGCAGTTTCCAGTCAGAAAAGGTTTGTTGAACAGTGACATATTATATTATAAGACATTACACACTGAAAATCAACCTGTTGTAATTGTGTGTTTTGATCACGCATCAGTTAATGATTCACAAACAGACCGTCTCATGTTTTCATTTTGAGGCCAGAAACTGTGAAACGGTTAAATATCACCTGGATTTTCACAGGATGTAACGGCTTGACATGAAGTTGTTAACCTGCAGGATTCATGTGATCAAGATGCTTTGTTTATTCTGTGCTCACACACACACACACACACACACACACCGAGCCCTCAGGTCCTCATTGCAGTAACCAGATTTCCCTGTTGGACACACACACACACACACACACACACACACACACACACACACACTCATGTCCCTGCATTTCTACTTAACCCTCAAGAAAAAAGAAAATACACAAGAAAACACAATTAAGCCTCAGAGGCGGAGCAACAAGAGCAACGTCAACACAGTATGGGTTAGTCTGATGCTCTGAGACGAGGACACACGGGGACAGACGGAGACAAATGGGGACAGAGAGCTGCTGTAGTCGGTCGTAAAACTGATTCTGAAGTACCGCTTAATCGACGCATCTGTAGTTTGTAATTTGATATTTTCTAAATTAATTTAGTTTTCTCCTTCGTAGAACATGGCTGCTGATTTACAGGATAGTTTTAAATATTCTGGCTCACCTCACTGGCAGATTATTTCCTTAAATCAAGAACATTTGAATACATTTCAGAATATTTCACTTAGTTCTACTAGGGCTGTTTTTATAGTGTAACAAGAGACTTGGTTTTTAAAATCTCCTCCTACGACGCTTCAGAGATGCTGTGAAGACACAGACCTCAGAGTTCCCTACGAGACAGTCAGAATCTCACAGGCTCACTTTTGTTTTTGCATCTTCTCTGCATCCCTCTGTTTGGTTTTTGCATCTCTATTTCCTCCCTCACCACCTCACCGGGTGTCACGTCGTGTCTGGGCCGCACTGATGAGTCCGCGGCGTCTCCGGAATCTCGCGTGTAAGCAGGACAAAGAGGGAGGCTGGGAATGTGAGGGAGCTTCAGCAGCAGCAGCAGCAGCAGCAGCAGCGCGTCTGTGTTTAGTAAAAAGCAGACGTGTCCAATCTGGAAGCGTAACAAAAAATGTGTCTGGCCTAATGATGTCAGCGAGTGTGTGTGTGTGTGTGGTCACGGTGAAGGCGTGCGGCCGTAGGGACGTTCACACGTGCAGCAGAAGTGTCTTCTGCAGACGTTGGTCCACACCTGTTAAGTATTGATTCAGGTGTTTCTCTGGACCGCGTGTCTTAAAGATGTTTTGGACACGTCTTTGTTTCCAACGTCGTGTGAACAGGAAGGATTTTAAAGTCTTGGTTTGACTTTGAGTTTTTTTGAGCTGTGGAAGAACTTGACTCATCTGACCTTTAACCCCATCAGGCACCTTTGTGATGAACAGGAACAGAGATTGTGACTTCACGATGAATGAACACAGAATCATCGTCGTTACAATAATCAGGCGTCCCGATACTTTTGTCCATATTGTGAATATCAGAAGTTTTAATCGCTGTCGTCGCCATAAAAAAGTCAAAGTTTAACTTTAACTCCAACTGATTGGAAGTTAAGGAGCAGAAGTTGTGACGTCCTTTGACCCCGCCCACAAAAATGGCACCGGCTAATATCTGTTTTTGTATCAGTGAAAATCCATTTTGACGTGGAAGTTTGGCTGTGACTCGAGTATCAGCTGTGAATAAAAAGCTCCACAAACACTTGGACGTTACAGTTTGCTGAATGAGGCCGACCTGGATGTAACCCTACACTGAATTACCACCAGGGGGCGACTCTTTTCTGTGAGAATGAAACTTCTTGCTTGATTTCTGACGTCGGTAAACATTTTCCTCGGGAGTTAATCTTCTCAATCTCTAGTTTCTGCTCTTCTTCATCAGAACGTGACGACAGTTTTTTAAATGATGTTCGTGTTTAGAGGATAAACGGACTGTGATTGACAGCTGGTGTCATCCAATAGCTTCATAAGTCTTCATAAGAGGAAATCCATCATCAGCAGTGAGAGCATGAGTGAAGCACGCGTTACCCTCTCATACGAAGCTGAAACGTGTGGTTTTTATTCATAAAAACACAATTTCTCTGATAAGAAACGAGGACGTGCGAGTGTGTCGTGTGTCTTTAAGGCTAACGAGGCGCTCTGAGCAGTGAACGCCGGAGAGCGGGCTGTGGAGAAAAGGTCACGCAGAGTTCAAAGCCTGCCGGGGGGATGAGTGATGGCCGCGGAGAGGGCGCTCTGTTCCCGGGCCTTGTTCTTTTCTGTGCTGCCTGTCGGGCCGGCACAGCGGTAGACTGAGTCGTGATGGATTGGCAGCCGGTGAAAGAAAAACGCAGCCCCCTTCACCACCGCGTCACCTCGCAGATCTCCTGCTTCAGTGCTGCTGGAGTTATGCACATACATTGTGATGCTTCTAACATGAGGCGCGTGACGGTGTGTGAGCGGACGGGTTTCCCTCTGTGGGATCACACGTTTGGACCTTTATCCCACACAATGGTCTGATGAGCTCACAAAGCATTCATTCATTCATTCACCCATTCATTCACTCACACATTAATACAGCATTTATTCCGTCTCACGTCTTCATTTTGGAACTATAAGTAGATTTTGGAACTTTGAAACAACTCACGCTCTTTTGCACCAAAGTCCATTGAGAAAAGTAGCATTTTTAGCTCACAGGGACACAGGAGCTGCTGGTCCACTGCTGCCCCGTGTGGTCACTTTGTGTCACTCGGGAGAATCCAAACAAAGAATTTCAATAACAGAATTGACAAAACCACTCATTTTAACTTAGTGATGAAGGCACCGGTGGGTCAACAACTCCTGTGCGCTGTGACGTAAAATTGATGATTTTCTCTATGGAGTTTGGTGTGGGAGAGTGAGTGCTTTACAAAGCAACACGTGCCGGGTTGTCCAGTAGGAAAAGGTGGTCTAATGGTCAGAAAAAATGGTAAAGATCTAGAATCTAAAGTTTTAGTTGGAATCTTTTAAAAGTTAAAGCTCCGCCCTCAAACGTGCATAAACACACGTTGCCTGAAGCCAAGAGGAGGAGCTAAATGAATACATAAAACATCATAAATGAATCCCATCATAAGACATAGTAATACGATTATCTTATGTTAACTTGGTGTCTTTATTACCTTATTATCGCGAGGTCTACTCATTTTTTTTCAGAATTTATTCAACTTCATGCAGGTTTTCAGCAAAAACTTGAATTTCTGTTACTCTTCTGCACCAAAGTCCATACAGAAAATCAACAATTCTACATCCCAGCACACAGGACCGTGTTGATCCACAGCTTCCATCAATGAGTTCAAATTAGTTATTTTGTGACGTCTGTGTTTTAAATCCTTTGTTCAGATTGACCTCAGGGACACAAAGTGACCACACGAGGCAGCAGCGGACCAGCTGTGTCTCCCACAAGCTTAAAACACAGGAGTTTGGTGTGGGAGAGTGAGTTGTTGTTGTTGTTGTTGTGAGGAGTTTCTTTGTGAAATAAAGGAGAAAAACACTTTCTCAGGGTATCACAGATCGTGTTAAGTGAACCTGAACTAAACCACTTCAGCAGTGCTGAGGGCAGAATGTGTGTTTGTCAAGTTCTGAAGGAGGTAAAAGGAGAAAGGAGGAGGAAAGAGACGGGAAGCAGGGAGAGGGATGTCAGTGTGTCGGTCAAAGGTTTAAGTACAGGACATCCCCTGACCCCAGGGTCAGCGCAGTGAACTCCACAGGAGCCTGGTTTTCTCCTCAGTGGGGGGTAGTGGAGTGGAGTGGAGGGGGGGCAGCGTGACTCTTGTACCTGGTTGGACACAAAAGAAGTCCGGCCAATGTAAACAGCACGTCCCACTCCTGCTGTTTGGAAATGGAAGCGTCCTCGTAGACAATCGATGTAGCTCAACTTCCTCAGGAATTCAGTTTGTTTTATGAATCAATCACTCGTATGTATTTTTAGAGGCCGAGGATCCGTTTATTTTTCTTCCTCTTCTTCAGAATAATTCACTTATTTCACGGGGGGAAAAAAAAACCTCACTGAACTTTGTACAAGATTCAGAAAATGTCCAGACGAAGAAACCAACAGGAAGTCGGCCATTTTGAATTCAGAGCTTCGCACGTCGTACACTTTTACAAACGCGTCTTAAAGAGTTTGTAAAATCAACTTCAAATTTAAATAAAAATTCAATTGTTAACACCTAGATTAATTCACTTCATTGACACTAAACGAAGCTAATGCTTTAATGTGAGTGAATTATTAATTCACAGTTGCAGTGCCACCTACTGGCAACATGGTGTACTGGGAATCATGTCTAACAAACGTGTGAATTACCTAGAATTTTTTTACATTTCACATACTACAGGATCATTTGTGATTGTAGTTTTTACTTTTGCGCCACCCAGTGGACACAGGAAGCAACTGTCATGTCCAGAACACTTAAATGTTTTTGTTCAAACAGAATAATCAGACTCAGATTTTTAAGGTCACTCAAAGACACAAAATTAAAATTAAAACTATGGAAATGCCAGTTTGAACATGATTGATCTTCAGTCCAGTGAATCTGAGACACAAAAAAACACTTAGTAAGTAAAAGAAATGTGCTTTTATTTTAATTCACTTTAAATATACAGGAATAAACTGAGCTGTGATCTTATTAAATTCAATAATAGTCACATATATAGATTTATTCTCACTTTATTGGAGCACAGATTCTTAAATTAGGATGTTTGATGATTTCATTTTAGCGCATTTTATGTGTTTGGTAACAAGTTAATGAATTGAAGGTGAATTATTTTCTGCTCTCTCTGTGTGAGCAAACAAAGGCCTCAACTTATTGTTACAGTTTCACCAAATGATTTTTAAATATTTAAAGATTGTGTTTAAATCAGGAGAATTTAATTGTTCTTGTGGATTAATACTGGATTTAATCATAATTTACACTGAACGCAAATACACAGGATTTCCAAGTTTGCGTCATTTGTGTGAGTGTCGCGGATTTCGTCTGGTTTGGATTTAAATAATCTTGAAAGAATCAGTTAATGAATATTTACAGCAAACCAAACACCTTTAGTCAGAGATTTAGTTTGGACGACAACAAACAAACAAACAAACAAACAAACAACGTTTATGACTCTGATAGATCGGCTTTTGTCAGCTGGGCCATTTCTCTCTGTGTGTGTGTGTGTGTGTGTGTGTGTGTGTGTGTGTGTGTGTGTGTGTGTGTGTGTGTGTGTGTGTGTGTGTGTGTGTGTGTGTGTGTGTGTGTGTGTGTGTGTGTGTGTGTGTGTGTGTGTGTGTGTGTGTGTGTGTGTGTGTGTGTGTGTGTGTGTGGCATGGATGGATGAGTGGGCAGCGGTGGGGGAGGAGTTACGTTAGGTGGGGGTAGCGAGGGAGATGATTCTGCCCATCTGTGGCAGATACCAGGTGTGCAGCGCCCCCACCCACACACACACAGAGAGAGCAATCGCACTTACTTGCACACAATCACACTCCATTAGCGTTCTCCAGCTGGCAGGAAAAGCAACACCACTGTCGTCACTCTGTCTCTGATCTTAAACGTAACTTAAAGCTGCAGTACGTAACCACTGATGGTGACATCATTAAGAGTTTTTGTATCGTTTTGTATATCACACGCTTGGTGTAGTGGAGGCGTGTCCAAAGTCCGGCCCGTGGGCCAATCGTGGCCAGAAACCAGAGTGCGGGTTCGAAACCCACCTGTGACAGACAGCTAAAATGTCATCTTTTCACTGGTAATTGTGACAAATAACATTTTTATAAAACAGCACATTTGTAAATGTTACAAAAAGGAGCATCGGCCCCGCCCCTGCAAACCTTCACATTATTAAATATGGCCCTTGTTGAAAAAAGCTTGGACAGCCCTGGTGTAAATGTCAGTTTTGTTCTTGTGTTTGTCGTTGTTGACTTTGCTTGTGTTTACGTTCTTCTCAAAAGTAAAGCGACACCCTCGACGACCCTCAGATCAGCAGCTCTATGCGCTGAATCCATTTGAATCGCGATTCAGAGGAATTGGAATGGAACTGCGGGAGTCTGACAGATTCACACTCTGTGTTTCCTGACGTCTCGTGAGGCAGAAATGTCGCGTGTTAGCACGCAGGGTTCATTTTGAAGCTAAAATGGACCGCGTTCATACGTTCATCTTCACAGAAGGTCTACTGTACGCGTGGCCGCCGTAGACCGCGCGGCAGATCCCGGACGATCACTTGTCTCAATTTATTTAGGGGAAACTGCGGCTTTCGTCTTCAGTGCTTAACCTGAATTACTCCAGTGTAATAAATCCAATATTGTAATTGAATTATAAAGCTCCTGCTTAAGCCGCTCAGATAAGAGGAGGCAGCTCGGCAAATGGAAAAATGATTTGCTCAGGTTGGCTCTGAATTATGATATGCAGATCGTCTTTGGTGGACAGTACACTTAAGACTCCAGACAGGGGGAGACTATGAAAGTGATGTTATTATCCCGCGCGCTGGTGGGGAATACAGATAGAGATTCACCGTGTGTGAGCAAAAAACTGTTTAACCTGATATTAACCCTCGTTTTCACTGCACCAAAGGAAGAAAAGAAAAGGAACACACAGAGAAAACGCTCTATTTATCTGTCAAACTATGAATTTATCCATCTGTATCTTCCACCGTCTGTCTCTCACTTTCATGGACACACACACACACACACACACACATATTGTGGGCCCACAAGCGGAGAGGCCGCAGCTCGTAAAGCAAGCGGTGACGGGCTGATTGATCCCCCGGTGAAAATGGGCGATATTCCCCCAACATCGATATCAATAAAGCCTCTTAGGCTGGAGGCTTCTCAGGGCCTGCTTTTGTTTCTCTTCTGAGGAGAGCCAAGAAAAATCTATAGTCAATTGATGGTGTCTGGGAGAAAGGCTCTATTGGAGTATATCAAATCAACGTATCGGGGGGGAAGGCGAAGGTTTGCCTGGTGAATTTGGCTGTTTTTGCTCCAGGTTTAGCAGCAGAGTGACAGAGAGAGAGATGTTCTAGTCCAGGGTTTGTGAAGGTGGACAAACACAGAGAGGCGACGTCTTATTTTGTAACGGTAGGGATGAAGATCAGAGAGATGCTGGTTAAATAACACGGACGGTTTGAGAGCGAGGACACGTTAGCGTTATTTTACATTTAGTTTGAGTTCAAATGGGTTGTCTTTCATTTGTCTTAACAATTAAATTCAGTTTTTCTTATACTTACACGATTGTTTCAGTTTGCAGACGGTGAAACGTTGCACGTTTTTATTTTATTTAAAATCCATAATCAGCGTTATTGTTGTTAGTTTGTGTGTGTTTGTGTTTGTTTGTGTTAGTTTGTGTTTTTTAACCCTAACCCAGTTGCAATTGTTTGAAAATACACTTGTTATTTAGTTGCTGTGCTGTGGTTTTTTGTTTGTGGGCGGGCCTTATGAAGCTGCCTGCTGATTGGCTACTGAGTTTTGGCATAATCCTAACCCTTAATTTTGATTAACATTTAGTTTTAGTCGACTAAACTCTAATAGGTTTTTTCTGTATTATTTAAATGTTTCTCTTTTAATATGTTTTTATTCTGAAGGTTTGAATTCACATACATTTAATTTTTTTTGCTTTTTTGTGTTTCCATGCATCTAAACTTGTAAACTTCACTGTTTACTAACATACTATCACGTGTTTTACGACGTGTTTATTAACGTGTTCGTCTCATTGTCGTCTGACGTTCTGATACATATTTCAGAGGTTTATAATAAAAGTCTTTCCGATTATTTCACCATAAAGACGTTTTTCTGACGAGAAACAAAGAGTCACATGACGCCGTCAGTCAAAGGCTTCCATCTTGATTTTGTCCAGTTTTGCCGAGACGATCACACAAATTCAACAATTCAAGCAGAGAAATGATGATAGCGGGTTTTAAAGTGATTAAAAAAAAAGCTGAAAGGAAACAAAACAAAGGCTGTGGATTCAAAACAAACAAGTAATGCTGTGGTGGGTGAAGCTCGGCCATAACCGGCCTTAACAAGCTGGGAAACAATGTTGTGTTTTTTTTTTTAAATAAAAGATAATTATGTCCAGTTTTACCCAAAAATAATAAGCTTGTTTTTTTTTGTTTTTTTTTCTGGTTCTCTTCATGTTCTCTGCGGTTAAATGAGCGGTTGAGAAGGAGACGCGGCGCGGGCCACAGCCGCCGGATAATTATTCTTTTCCCAATCACTGTGACTGTCTAATTGCAGTCCTCGCTGCTAATTTATGCACGCCTTTGTTTTTCTTCAAGGAACGCGTTCCAAAAAAAAAAAAGAAAGAAAAAACACATCAAACGATTTTCTGATATGTAAAGAATATAGAAGACGCTTAAAAATAAGAATTCCAGATTATTTTTCATATGATAATAAGTCTGGGGGGGGATGAGGAAATCAAAAGAAAGAGTCATATAATGATGTATGGACACAAATATGGCATTTATTGTCTCTCATCTTGAATATATTAGCATATTTCGCTGTGTTTTCATAAGCCCGAGTTATGTAGGACACCTCAGTGACCATCAGTCACAAGCTGTTAGCATTCCTGCACATGCACGGTCTGACACACACACACACACACACACACACGTGTATATATATATATAACAAGCATTGTTTTTAATGTAAATGAGGGAGCGTTGCTGTGATGAGGAGCCATTAAAGGCATATGAATATAAATATAAGTACACACACACACACACATATGCTATGACACCAGTGCATATGGGAACAGCAGTGTTTACTTTATGCAGGAGGACAGGTAAAAACACACACACACACACACACACAGTGGACACCCTCCGTAATCGAATGTGACTCCCTCTGTATACCATCCATGGCTGCGGGATCCCGGCAGCTAATTGGAAAATACAGCTCGGTAAGGCGGCGGTGAACTCCGCAGAGACGCCGGCTTGTCAGGCGGTGGCAGCGGCGGCCCCGCCGCGGGTTGGGCTGTGTTAGGGTGGCGTGGGACTCTTACGCTGCTTACATCGAAGATGAGGGCTGAGAATGAGAGGCAAATTGGAAGCTCCAATGTAGAATGACAGGGTGTGTGTGTGTGTGTGTGTGGATTATGAGTGGAAAATGTCACCGTCGTTCTCGTTGCTGTCTGTTGTGATTGCTGTCAGTGTCGTCGTCATCGGCAACAACAACAACACACACACACACACAAAAAGGTTAATCTACGTAGCTTGGCCTTGAGGCCTCGATTGATGTGTTAGGCTAAAGAAAGTGAAGAGCTCAGAGTTCACCGAGGATTTAAGTGGAACTTTGTCTGGTCATTTTGTATTATTATTATTATTATTATTATTATTATTACATTAGTATTAGTTTATTTAAAAGGGGACAGTGCAATGTCATAGAACACATGATGACACAAGGTTAAAAAAGCCAGAGTTAGTCAGAAGGCTAGTTTTCATCTGTGGTCCCCTGGCCATGATGTCGCTCCTTTTTCTTCCTGTACAGTTACAGAAGTACGTTACACTCTGTTCACTCAGTTTGAGGCGGCAGCAACATCACTCATCTCGGCAGCTCCCAGGTTTCGCTCGCTTCGTAATCCCACAGTTGCCTTAGTTCTGATTTTCTGGCTGTAGAATTGTCAAAAAATGGTAAATGAGTACGTTTTTCTGCCCCTTTTTTTCCAAGGTAGCGTTCACTTTCCATATCTGGCAGTTATTCGGCGCTGGTGAATCTCGTCTGTGATCGGACGCTTGTTCAGTGGAAGTCTCGAGGTTCTACCGTAATGACAAGTATATGAGCGCAATTACCCCGTATTATCAGGGTCATACGGGGGTGGGGGCTGCTGTGCCAATTTTTAAACCACACCACACAGGAGTTGTCGATCTATCAGTGAGTACATTTGTGTTGTTGAACCAATTCTGTGTTTGAAATCCTTTGTTTGGATTCACCTCAGTGACACAAAGTGACCACACGAGGCAGCAGCGGACCAGCAGCTACTGTGTCTCTGTGAGCTGAAGTCACTGATTTTCTCTGTGGGGTTTGGTGTGGGAGAGTGAGTGTTTCTACTTCAGTTAAAAAGTCCATTCAACAGTGAAATAAAGTAACAAAGTGTCGTTGAGATGTCATAGATTTAAGCTGATGTCAGTTGTGTTTGGTGAGTCTTAGTAAAAGCAGTTTTTTCCTCGTGTCCCCGCCGGCAGCCATGTCTTCATGTCTTCATGTCTCTGACGATGTTCACTTGTCACAACCTTAAACAACGTGAACAATTCCTTCTTTAAACCTGCGCGTAAAAGACGGCAGGCGGACGGCGATGACGGATCGTCAGACTGTTCCCTTTGGACCAGAACAGACCTGGTACACGATCCACAGGGTTTGTGTGTGTGTGTGTGTGTGTGTGTTTATACTGTGATGAATGTCTGTTAATAACTCGTCTGATCATCCAACCTCTCCGTTTTATTTCCCTGTTCTATTGCTCTGTCGTGTTGTCACCATACATATTCCCCCATCTCATCAATTACTCCGCCGGTGGCCACAGCTTCCAAAATAAAGATGATGTACGATTAGCAGTTCTTTCCACTCGGTGGGCGACGTCTGCGCTTTGCCTCTTCGTCGCCTCCGTGAGCGTTTGTAGAAGGTCGTACCGCGTGACACTGTGCGTACATGGCAGTGAATCCACGTCTCGTTTCACGTCTGTTTGTTCTTGAATTGTTTGAGAGCTGGAGGGAAATCGATACATTGAAATATCGCGATATTTTGTGTGGCTATATTACATCGCTTTTAAGACACCCAGTGTCGATAGTAGGATTTTTTGTTGCATCATTTTTTAAACTGATGTTGTAAATAAACACCAAGCTTTTTGTGGATTAGCATAACAAAAAAAAAGGCATGTGTTAAGCCCCGCCTTCTTGTAATCTCGTGGGGAAATGAGCTCCATCTTTGGTCGTAACTTCCTTTTCGCCTCCTGGTGGCTCACTGACACGGATGAGATTAAATTGTTGCATAGAATGACATCACATTTTCAATATTAGGCCACATGGTATTAACAAGGCTCCCGCAGGTCCTTGTAATCCTTGAATGCTTTTGAAAGTGCTTGAATTTTGTGCAGGAAAAGAAGTGAAGTTGAGGTAAAAATGTCTCCCACTGCTGTTGAGGCCGTTCGGGGTTCCCATGTGTGCTTGAAATCCTTGAACATTTGTGAATTTGAAAAATAATTAATTGCCCTCCTGGAAAGTGCTTGAAATGTCCTTGAATTTGATGTCAACCAAGGTTAAGGATAGGTTTGTTCCCCAGATGATGGTCATGGAGATTACGGTGTTTTTCCAGCACATATACAATTTTTGGTAAAATTCAAAAACCCTTTCTGTATGTTTTGTTTTTGTGTCTTGGGTTTTATTTTGTAATCTCTCCCTCTCTCTCTTCCTCTCTCTCTGTTTCTCTGTAATGTTCTTCTCAGTGTTGTGCGTCCTCAGACAAAAGCCACAGGCCTTGAATCTCCTGCATGTAAATAATGAAACACATAATTATCATATCATAATTGCAGTAAAGATGGCTTTGACAGAAATCATTTCCCGTATCTAATACAGCGCTAATCGAATCTGTTCCTGCACTCACTAACACGACCTCTGGTGATTGAGTTTCGGACACTGGTGCGTGTGTGTGTGTGTGCGTGCATGTGTGTGTGTGTGTGTGTGTGTGTGTGTGTGTGTGCGTGGTCATGGAAACACTTAGACTTTTTATCGTTTTTTTGTTTTTAATTTTACCGTTCACCCAAACGCCGACGTTTTCTCACGCATGCGCTTTAAAGACGGAACATGAGAACATGAGGTAACCAGGTTACTGTCAGTTTGCATGAATTCATGTGTTCATCTGACACACACACACATCACATTCTTCATTTGATTACTCACATAGATGCTGATTAGAATCTTATTCATTCACATGCACGTAATAAACTACTGTACACTGTGTGTGTGTGCGCTCCATTGTTCCTGGTCTTGATTGATTGACAGCTCGTCTACTGCGGCAGAGTTTCCCCGGTCACGTGACCCGGCAGATGGCGGTGGAGACAGCTGACAGCAGCCAGTGTGTATGCGCGCATGTAAATGAGGGAAGTGTGAATAATCATCAGCAGTGGAATTCCCTTTATTCCCCACCTCCTTGTTTTACAGCGGCACACGTACAGTGGTGTATCACCGCCCGCGACCGATAAATGCCACAAAAAGAAATGAAATTTATTAAAGTAAATAAATAAAGTCACAATGATGCGATGCGCTTTCAATCCAGACTGAAGAAGGAACCGAAAGAAAGGCAGTAAAACAAAGACGGATGCCGAATGACGCTAAACACCGCTAACAACCAAACTACTAAAAATAATATCGCGGGGGCCAAAATAAATCAAGTTAATAAATAAAGTCAACACTGACACAAAGTTTATTGAATCCAGATGGAAGAAGAAACCTGAAAAACAAGATGGATGCCAACTGACCGTTAAATAAACGACTAAAATGACTTAACGGCGCCAATATAAATACAAGTAAATAAAAATAACAAAGACGCCAATGACACAGTGTTTTATTGACTGCAGATTGACAAAGAAACCACAAGAGGGCAGTAAAACTAGATGGATGCCACCTTACCTTAAACACCGCTAAAAACCTACATGACTTTAGGGCCCAGAGCTGCAACTGACGATTATTTTCTCAATTCATCGAGAAAACGTCGATCAGTACTAAATGAATTGTCAACTATTTTGATAATCAAAGTATTTTTAAGGAATTAAAGCAAGTTTTCTGATTTTTCAGCTTCTTAAATGTGAATATGTTCTGGTTTTATTTCTCCATAAAACAAACTGAATATTATTTTTTGTTTTTTGGACGAAACAACAAGACAAGACATTTGACAACTTCGTCCTATCAAGGTTTGACAAACATGTAATCGATTCACAATCAAAATAGTTTCAACTCTACTACAGGGGTGGAGTGGCTCAGTGGTTAAGACCGGTGCCTACTCAATTCCATTGTGAGTCACTTTGAATAAAAGTGTCTGCTAAATGACGTGTAATGTAATGTAATGTATTAGGGGCCACAAGACGGATACAAACTTATATTAAACAATCAAATGACTAAAATAACACAAAAACAATATACATGTCTATAATTAAATACATAAAATGAGTAAGAAAGACACCAAATGATGCAATGACTCAAGGCTGAAAAAGAAACCACAAGAGGGCAGTGAAAGAAAATAAATGCTGACATAAGTTAAACACCCCTTTCACCACAACCTGTCTTGGCAGATGCTGCAGTCGGGCTCTGTGGAGTCTTTTCTCAGCACTGACGCCTTCAGTGTTTGCTCGTTGTGTGAACTGTTGGGTTTCTCTGCTCTCGATGATGTTGTCTGCGCTATACAATTACGATTGAATTGAACTGAGATTGAATTAACAACCAAACTATGAAGAAAATGACATCACAGAGCCAAAACAAACTCAATTATATTCAAAGATAAATGTTTCACAAACAGTCGGAACTAAAATACTGGATTGATTCCAGGCCCTTGTTTTTGTCCAATCCCACTCAAACGAATTGACAAGGTGATACAATTATATTTTCACAGATTCATATTTTCTATTCATTTTTGACAGTAATGAAAGTGATGCAGTGTCTATTCATTTCTCATGGGCGTCATTTCTGACCACACAAAACCAAAGTTGAACAAACTGCTTAAAAATTCAATAAAAGTCTTTATCGTCATCGTACAAACAAAAAGAAAACTAGCTAACTGTTGTGAGAATAAAAGCTTGTAAAGTATAAATGACCTGCAATTCCATGTTATGATTCGTTTCAGGCACTGAACAAGAAAAACTAAATAAAACTTATTTATGCATTAGGAAAAATTACAAACATGGGTCAGAAGATGTCCAATAATTGCAGATTTGGTTCATGACAGTAAAGAGACATTTGATGCAGTATTACCACAGTATTGTACAGAATGTGTATGGATATGTAAGGACACATATGACGTAAGAACGGTGAGATCAGGCTGAACATTGCTCGCTAATAATGACTAACGAGCTCTGCAGCTGGGAGGGAAGCGTGTAATGTGATTGGTGCTGGACGCCATTACTCTTGACCAATGGACAACTGACCCGGCAGTGTCCCCCTCGTCATAGGTCAACCAGAGTTCACCGCCATGGGGGACAATGTTAGGATACACACACACGCACACGCACACGCACATGCTAACCATGCCAGAAAAAAAGCAATTTATGGAAGATTAGCTCATAAAAAATAGTGGCAATAGTCCAAAATATGTCCAAAAACTGTGATTTTTTAAAAAATATTTTTATATAAAATAAGGTCATTTGCATCTTAATATCTTCCAATATAATCACAATGTGTTTTTTAGTCAAAATTATCTCTAAAAAGTTAAAGTTGAACGTGTGTTTTCTGACTTGATTTAACAGCAACATTGAAACATGTGACTTCATTGCTTTGTATCTTTCACAGATAATACTCTGATGTAGAGAGTAAGACGAGGTGTTAAGGCAAACACAGAGGACGATGATGATGATGAAGAAGGGGAAAAAAACAGACTAGCATGTATAGAGAGGGGAGGGGGGCGGGGAGGGGGGGCGTGTTGAGTAATGAGCGCTGTTGCTCCCAGAACAATCAGCCTCTCCATTTTGTTGCGTGTTCATACCTGATGTATAGTGTAAGCTGTGGGAGCTGCTGTAATAAGACCATTTGGGCCTCTCATTGATGAGCATTAGCAGCAAATGTCTTCCACAGGCCTAAAGACGGCCTGCGGGGCCAAAGACGGAGAGAGAGAGAGAAAGAAATGACCGCTTTAGCTGCTGTTGACCTGCGCACACTTGATAAGGCGGTGAGTTCAGAGCTCAGTGTCATAAACATGGAGTTTTAGAACTGTGTGTTACTTATCTTGTCAATATTTTAAGTCACCTACTGCAACAAAGTGTTGGTTTTACCATCATTTCACATTTGGAACTTGGCATTGTAGCTTCAACCCCAGCATTAAACAAACCCAGTCCAGTTTTCTATTTCCATTGAGGGGATCTGACCTGTTTTTATTGATTTTAGTGGACGACTTGTTTATTTGTGTTGTTTTTATATATATTTTTATATTCTTTACAGTATTTTATTGTTTTGTCTTTTACGTAGTATTTTTTCTATATTTTATTTACCTCTGATTATAATCCTTGGATTAGGATTGGATAATACTGTATATTGACAGTTAAATGTAATTTACCAGAAGCAAACTTTGGCCTAATTGGTCATATTTTTATTTTTATTCAATTAGATTAATATGATTCCAAAATGGTGGTTACAATAGAAAAAACCTCCTACGTTCACGTCTTTATCTCACTGTGAGACAGACTTTAACAACAGGAAACTGAAGTTTGTAAACCGCTCACTCTCCCACACCAAAGCCCATAGAGAAAATCAGTGATTTTAGCTCACGGGGACACAGGAGCTGCTGGTCCTCTGCTGCCTCGTGTGGTCACTTTGTGTCACTGAGGTCAAGGATTTCAAAAGTGACAAAATAAGACATTCGAACTTAGTGATGGAGGCAGCAGTGGATCAACAACTTCTGTGTGTGTGTGTGTGTGTGTGATGTTAAAATGCTTTTTTTTTGGTGAGAGAGAGTGGTTTTTACAAAACTTCAGTTTTCACTTTGATTAAAGCAAAAATAGAGATAAACACTTAAACACGTGAAAGACTTTTGTTAAGTGGCTAAAATCAGCTTTTCCTTGTGTCTTTGCTCACATACAGCACACGTACCAAAGTCGTAGATGTCCTTAAAACCACTCCACACATTCTCTGGAACTTCTTCATTGTGGATTTTTGAAATCGATTGGCATCAACAGCAACACTTTCACAAAATGCAACTAATAAATATTTCGTTTTTGGTTTCTTTGCTTCATAACAAAGAAAAACTAATTAAAACATTCAACATTTCTATGAACCAAAACGACTCCTGATAATTAGTGAAAGATTAATATATTATGAAAATCATCCTTTCCAGGGTCAGTTTGGCACCAAGAAAATGGAAATAAACACAACGCGCAGTAAAAGATGACTCTTCTTTCTCGTGGTCACAAGACGACATTGTGCAACATTTCAGAAAAGAACATTTTCTTTAATTTCCATGTTTTGCTTTTTCCGTCAGAGCCTTCAAAGAAAACCGATATTGAACTTTTAGTCAAAAATTAATTCAGTAGAATATACAATGTATGTCATAGTCCATGGATCCACTTATTATGTAAGGGGAATTATGTTTGGAGTGTAAAAGTCATCAGGAATCCCTGCGGTGCTTCACTGTATCCACCTCTCTGATGCAAATCAAGGGCATCTTGCTTTGTACTTGCATGTGTCATAATACAAAACCTGTCATCAAACCCAGACGAGAGGAAACGAGAGGAGGCAATGATATGTCTCAGGCCCCCACACACACACACACACCCAAAAAAAGAAAGGAAATTGAAATTGAAATCCAAAGAAAAGCACACATTGATATTCTATTTACAGACCAATCAGAGCAAACGTATCTGAATACATTTGGAAACACGGGCGGCCGCCGTCGCCGCCGCCGCGCTCGGCTCGTGTCACCAGTGATGAGCGTTTATTGGAGGCTATTTTTGAATGTCAGGGTGAATAATTCAAGCCGCTTTCAAAGGATATTTAAATATGCGCCATGTACAGGTTTGACCAGAGGCAATCAGCATCTCAGCGTCTCAGAGACTTTCAACCCAAGAAGAAAAATAAAGAAATATGGAACAGACGATGAGCTGATGTTGAGGTGTGGACGACACACACACGCGGAGAAAGAGCTGCGATATGGGAAAGATTCATCAATCAGATTATTTAGGATCACGATGATGCAGCAATAGTTTAATGTTGAACATCCAATCGATGAGATGATTTTGTCTTTTTCTGTCGCGTAACAATCATTTTTAAACAAACATTTTAAGAAAGAGTGAGTTTCAGTGAGTTTTTGAGACTTTGTAAATTTTACAATAATATTCGGCCTCACTATTATTTTGGTCAGATATTAGTGACAGAAAATGTCCGTATCATTCCAGCAATGATGCTGATACATTGTCACAAAATGCCTGATATTGGTTTAAAAATCGTAAATGATGACGCATTACATTTTTATATAATTTTAAAAGTATGTGTTTTTGTTTTGTCACATTTTGTGACTTTTGTCATTTATTTTTTTCGTTTAAATCATGATTTTTGGAACATGTTTTGCTATGTGCTTATTATTTACATTTATACATTTTGTCAAAGTAACAATCTACAAAAGAAAATGTTGATATTAAGTCAGTGCATAAATGAAGTTGTAGCCATATGATATTTTGTAACATTTCTTTGTGCAATAAAGCTTTGTAACATAAGTTTGTAACATTAAGATATTTCTTTTATTTTCACT
This sequence comes from Solea senegalensis, assembly GCF_019176455.1. Lineage (NCBI taxonomy): Eukaryota > Metazoa > Chordata > Actinopteri > Pleuronectiformes > Soleidae > Solea > Solea senegalensis. Next base: position 27,754,787 of record NC_058027.1, on the reverse strand, counting down.
AAACAATTAAGTTATTACACTAATATATCAGATAAGAGTGACAGGAGATATTGTATCGCCCTGATTAGCATTAGCAGCAACACTTTCACAAACATGAAACTGATAAATCCCACCCACTTCACACGTCCCTCCTTCTGGACAAAGCTCCTCCCCCAAAGCAAACACTGGAAAGTGTTTTTCATATAATAACATAAGTTACGTACTTTTTTTTTTACTAAAGTAACCCACGTTTTTGTAACATCACAACATTTTGTAAACATTTTTGGTGAATTTTAACATAAACGATGTATTCTTAACAACCTTTAAGTCATTTACGTCATGTTTCAGTTTTCTTTAGTATTGTAGACAACATTTTTGTAAACCTCCAACATTTTTGAACACAAGTTAAGTTTCTGTGATAACGATGTTTCGTAACCGTCCGACATTTCATAACAAGTTGTTCATCGTAAGAATGAGTGACGTGTTTTACTAACATGGCAGCGTCAGCTACGTTTTCTTTACATTAGTCTGTTTCCTCTGTGTCTGTGAGCGTTTAATAAACATAACGTAACCAAATCAAGGTATAGAATGTACAGGAGGCTCCGCCCACTGGCGTTTCTGTCCGATAGCTAATTGAACACATGTCTACAACACGCACTTAAGTGCTTCCTGCTGTATCTGAGTGAAACACTGGTACATGTCATTGTCTGAAAATGTATTCCAGCGAGAAGAGGATGAGTGCCTTTGTTTTCTCTGTGTGTGTGTGTGTGTGTGTGTGAGGGATGATGGGATGGAGGGGAGGATTTTTTTTTCTTTCCTGCTGCAGAGGGAGAGTGGAAGGCGATAAAGACTCTGTGAGTGGCAAGTGTACATGGATAGCTTCACATCAACTGCCAATATGTTGTGAGGCGGCGGTAACAGGCGCGGGTCTCGGGGGAGGGCTGCGGCAGAGCGAGCGAGCTCCGCGGCGGCGGCAGCAGACGGAGGGGAAAACAATTTCTGGTGCCAATAACCTCGAGCGGCACAGATGAAAAATGTTTTAATATTTGCAGCTGCTTTATGGCAGCCGGGGTGACAGTGATGGAGTCAATGTCAGCTTTTTCCCTCTAAATGTCATGCTCTGTCTCAGCCTGTCAGGGCGCGCCTGTGTGTGTGTGTGTGTGTTCCTGTATTTGTTACCTCTTCAGGGCCTGTTCTGGCACAAACACTGACCTTGTCAGGACCAGTCGTCCCTCGTGGTGACGGAAACACAACCTCGTTTCTGAGGAACTGGTTAAGTTAAGGACTAAGATTTGAATGGTAGAATAGCTGTGTGTGTGTGTGTGTGTGTGTGTGTGTGTGTTCCTGGTACTATATAACTCATGTTGTGGGGACCTAAATCTGACAACACACTCACAATATGGGGACTCGTCTTCTCTATGGGGACATTTTTACATTTTAAGAGGAAGACGGGTTGTATGGTTAGGATAAGGTTAAACCATTAGTTATGGTTAGGGTTAGAATAGCTGTGTGTGTGTGTGTGTGTGTGTGTGTGTGTTCCAGGTACTATATAACCCATGATGCGGTGACCTACAGTACATCTGACAACGCGCTCACATTATGGGGACCTGGCTTCTCTATGGGGGACATAATAAATAAATGATTACATTTTAAGGAGACAATGTATGGTTAGGATAAGGTTAAGGTCCTCTGAAGTCATGGAAACCAGACTGTGTGTGTGTGCGTGTCCAATTGATCTTTCCTTCTTGTAAAGTGCCAAAACATGAGGGTGCCCCACCCCTCATTCCCTTCACCATTTTACCCCCAAACCACCTCTTTGTGCCTCTGCTGCTCCTCCTCCTCCTCCTCCCTCTATCCTCCTGTTGTCCATAAAGACAGTGCACTCAGCTGTCAGATGCATCTCTCCCTCCCTCCTCCCTCCTCCTCCTCCTCCCCACCTCCCCATCCCCAAACCCCAGCAGCCATCGTTTAGATAATCACTTCCTCCTCTTTGCATTTTATTTGGATTTGATTATTTTTCATCTGCGGCAGGATGGAAATCATAAATTACGCCGCCGCGTCCCTGATGTTCCTGTGCTGAAATCAAACATGTGAGCAGGAAAACGTAGCATCAGCAAACAGGGGAGAGGAAATGTTACATGATCTTTAAAGTTGTGGGACAAATGCACACACACAGGAGGAGCAACACACTTAGGTTTCATTATTTAACCTAACAACAGTCCAAACTTATCCCATTTCATAAAGCTGCAGAAAAAATACACATAATCTTTACTTAATTTCCGACTGGAGAAGAAAAGTGTCTTCCACAGTGTTTAAATGTGCTGATTTGAAACAAGAATCAGGGAAATTAGACCTCACACTCTTACAGTTTCCTTTTATTTCCTTTATTGTGTTGAGTTTGGCTCATTGCTTCGAGCAGCACATGAATTGGCCACAGTATTGAATATTTCTTCACTTCCTGCTATAAAACATGTTTCCTCTGTTCATTTTTAGGTCAGTTTTCACATTGTAATAACTTTTTTATTTTACATGTCGTTATTGGGAAATGGTGTTATTTTTTCCCTGAAATCTCGTAAAGGGATTGTGTTTGTCTTGAGACTACGGTATGCTTAAAGTGTATAATGGAGCAATTTGAAATATGAATATATTTTCCATCTTAAAACTGTCTTTTCTGATAGGAAACTGAAGTTTTGTAAACCGCTCACTCTCCTGCACCAAACCCCATAGAGAAAATCAGCGATTTTTACATCACAGCACACAGGAGTTGTTGACCCACAGCTGCCTCCACTAGTGAATTGAAATGTTATTTTAATGACTTTGGTATTTGAAATGCTACAGTCGAATTTACCTCAGTGACACAAAGTGACCACACGAGGCAGCAGAGGACCAGCAGCTCCTGTGTCCCCGCGAGCTAAAATCACTGATTATCTCTATGGGCTTTGGTGTGGGAGAGTGAGTGGTTAACAGCCAGAAAAGAACATGTGTATTGATGAGATACAGTGGCAAACAACACACATTTCAAATATCATAAACTAAAACAGACACAGGGAAATAATTTAGCATGACTCGGACGTTTTTCAGATGACTCGTCACATTGATACAGGACGATCGCGGCTCTGAAACACGTCGTCCGGTCTCTTTTTCAGAGTCTCTGAGGCTCAGAGTGTTTGCGATTGTTTTCAAACCTGATGTGGATCCTCTTGACCTGCACTTGCTCCCACTTAGAGGGTCAAAGGTCAGAGCAGTTACCACGGACAAGGCCCCCATTTGCCCCTCCAAGTAATGCATGTAGTGCAGCCACAGGTCAATGAAGTCTCTATCTGTGGCAAACAGATAACAATAACAATGATAATTATCATTACTAATATAACATAAGACAGTTCTTTGTTAGTCCCACAGTGGGGACAATGGATGATATAATAATCATGTCATTAACCTATGGCTAAAACAAAAGCAATAAATCAAGCATAATCGTCTGTAATAACATAATCTAAATCACATTTTTGTTGAAAACATTGTTCATTCAAGCCTGTGTACATTTTATTTTTCTTATAGGTGGAAAATGTGTCCTTTCACCAGCAGGACGACGAGAGAAGAACTGCTGAATTTCCAGAGTGAAGATATTTTTCACCTGCTGAACAAACGGGTTTACTGAAGGTAAAATACACTCTCTGGACTAAAGTCTTAACTCAGGTGTTTCAATCAGGCTTTGATCTCTAGACCTCTTATCTTCAGTGAAGGACAATAAAGTCTTCATCATTCAGAGACATTTTGGACAATGTTATACTGTCCCAGTGGACAAAGCAAGGACTATAAAGACAGGGTTTGACTTTGAGTTTGGTGTGGAAGACCTTGACTGGCCCACCCAGAGTCATGACCTCAGGCCCCATCGAGCACCTTTGAGATGAACTGGAACAGAGATTGTGAGCCAGACTTTCTTGTCCAACATTGTGAATATTGCAATTCTTTTTTTGGTCAATGCAACAAATTTTGCAGGAATTACTGTAAAGTTAAAAGGACATTTTCACATTACTGCCCACGTTAAGGAGACGAGAGGAGATAAAGTAATGGTCAACATCGTGGCTGGAAAATTCTTCATCCATTTTTATGGATGAAGACTTGGTTTTAACATTACAGTGTCAGGGTTAGGGAATGTATTATGTCCATGAGTGTCCTCAGTAAGAATGCTGCACAAGAATGCTGTGTGTGTGTGTGTGTGTGTGTGTGCGCCATGTCTTCCCGTTTTGAAAATGGCCGTTTCAATTAAAGGTGTTATACCTTCAGCAGTGCACACAGGACACGCTAGCACACAGGCTGCTTGGAAGGGGGGCAGGATTTTTCTGACGTGTCCTCCAGTACCAGACTGTTGGACCTCACCGGGTAATCTCACCTCTAATAGCAGCTTGTAAGCTGAAGCCAGACTCCTGCTCGGAGCGTCAGAGGAACAGCAGTCGTCCAGTCTGCTGCCATTTTCTCTCTTCACGACCTGTTCTTGTGTATTTCGGGAAAGAGAATGAACTACACGTTCATCTGTGTCTGCATGACAAGATGCATCCTGATCTGTTCACACGTCGCTGAGATTTACATGTGAACTTGTTGTTACCTCCTAAATCTGTAATCTAGATCAGATCCAGATTCAATTTAGTCATAGTCTCAGTTCATCAGATTAGACGACAACAAAACACCTCATGTCGTATAATCTGTGGCTGCTTTGATCTACAATATTTTAAGGATATGTCTGACCCTTTATCTCGTCATCAGTCAGCCTTTTCCACGTTTGCAAACTGCTCACTCTCCCACACCAAAGCCCATAGAGAAGAGCAGCGTTTTTAGCTCCCGGGGACACAGGCGCTGCCTCGTGTGGTCACTTTGTGTCACTGATTTGAATCTGAACAAATTCTTCAAACCCAGAATTCACAAAATAAAACATTTGAACTTGGTGATGGAGGCAGCAGTGGATCACTGGTTTTCTCTATGGGCTTTGGTGTGGGAGAGTGAGTGTTTTACAGAGCAACACAAACTTTGTTTTGCTGTTTGAAACCAGTGATTGAAAGTAGAAAACGTATTCTTCAGACGCTGCAGACTCAAGCATATGTATATTTTCTTTCTTTTTCTTGTGTGTGTGACCGCGTAACACACTGGAACTTTCTCACTTTAAACCATGTATTGTGATGTTTTAGTTTCAAACCGACTCTTTATATTACTTTTTCATAGTTCTTCAAGGCTCTCTGATATTACTGCCTCACAAAAGTGTTGCAAAAGACTGTAAAGTGTCGTGGAAATATAATATTTGCAATTAAATCGTTTTATTAACGCTATATTTTTGTCACCCAAAAAAAACAGGATCTCTCCGGGTTTTTTTTGTTGTACTTTCATTTAAGGAACTCGCGGCTGGCTTTTTCAGTGTGTCTCCGCTGCGTGGCCTAATTAAACTGCTTAATCAGTTAACGACTCCAGCGAACACAGTTAAAGGGGAATTAAGCACAAAGAGACTGAGCGGAGGAGAGGTGGAAATGCTGAGGAGATGCCTCGCGCGTCTCCAGTGTAAAATAAAAGCGGGGATGGAGTCGAGCGGAGAAGGCCATTAAAAAGTGAGCGGAGGCTGCTGAACTGTTTGCCGCCGTTGTGCCGAGGACGAGCGAGCCAATCCAGATACTTGTTTAAATGGGAAACGGGACGTCGTCGCAAAGAGGCAAATTAAAAGCACTTTGCTCTGTTAAGCAGAGGGGAGACATGGGAAAACGGAGGGGAAAACAACAACAGAAGTGAAATGCATCTTAGAGGAAGTGAACTCCTTCAGTGCTTCTTTATGGTTCTCAGGTGATTTTAGATAAGTCGCACTTAATAGACCTGTGTGTGAGTGTGTGTGTGTGAGTTTATTGTGCTATTTTGGCATTAAAACCCAAAAGAAAGCAGCTGTAATGCGTCATGATGTCATTAAAAGTGGCTTTTACATCAACAGGAAGATAAAGAAGTGGGAGACATTATTCTTCTATACCATTATCCATCTACTGTCCTTTCCTCTCTTTAATTTCCCTGAACAATTTCTTCTTACTAATTGTTGAAACTTGCTTTCTTTCTTTTGAAACTCTCTGTCATCGTTGCTTTTTCTTTTACTTCCGCAGCCACCTCTGTTTTTACCCTTGTATTGATCAAATCAAATATTGACCCTCTGGACTTAAGGACTGAGGCCCTTGCAGACTTCTGACACATGAGCAGGGAACCGACCAAAAACTGATTTTAGGCTCACCAGGTAAAATCTACACATGCTTACATCTACAGTATCTGTAAGAATATGCCACATTTAGGCTGCATTATTCCAACAGAAAACTGAAGTTTTAAATCCGTCACGCCCCACACAGAACTCCATAGAGAGCTGTTGATCCACTGCTGCCTCCATTAGGGAGTTAACATGTGTTGGTGTTGTTCAGGTTGAACTCAGTGGCACAAACTTACCAGATGAGGCAGCAGGAGACCAGCAGCTGCTTTTGTCCCTGTGAGTTAAAGAGTAGCTTGGTGCAGGAAATGTTGTCTATTGGTGAAATAAAGTTTTAAATTAAGATATCACAGAAAACCACACGCGGGATGATAATATGGAAGTATTTCTCATGCTGAACGAACAAAGAACCTTGAAAGTTAGAGATGATGGAAAACTGCAGGTCTGAAACAAAGAGGAAACAAACACAAATTCAAATGATCGTATTATTGTGATATTACAGAATAATAACTGGTAGTGTTACATTTATAACAGTAGTCTTTGATGCTTTCTCTGTCACTCTTTTCGTCGCCTGACTCCTTCTCTCTTCTTTTACCTCTCCATCGTCCGTCGTCTTCTCCTTCTCTTCACCTCTGCCACAAACACCTTCACCCTCCTCCTCCTCCTCCTCCTCCTCCTCCTCACGCCTCCGTGACTTCCTGGACGAGACCCAAAATGATTCAGGCTCATTATGCAGGACACTGCATGTGGGGAGAGAAGAGGAGGAAAGGGAGAGGAAGGATGGAGGGGAAGGAAGCTTAACGGCATCTGTTGGCCTCTGTGGTAAAGCAGCAGTCTCTCTCTCTGTCTCTCTCTCTGTCTCTCTCTCTCTCCCTCACCAGGATTATCTTCAGTGAAATAACTGTAATTCACAATATTATCGTGACGAGTCTTTCAACTTAAAACGTCCAAAACAAGTTATTAAACTAAATTTAACCCTCATGTTTCATTATGGACCTGTTTGTCCATCTGTCTGTCTGTGTTAGTGCACATGGCACCATTTTTGGACATTTTTGTCCTCTAATGACTTAAGAGTGCAGTAAATTAAAGTGAAGCCTTGTTGTTTTTCATTACGCCAGAATGAGGCAGCCATTTTAGACCAGGAAAATAGCAAAACTCATTCAATCTCACATTTTGGGCCGAAATAAAATTGTATTTTTAGAATTTTAAATGGAAACGTATAAAAAAAAAACACTGCAGAGATTGAAAACATGTTATTTGTTGTAGTTGTTGTGCAGGAAATTAAGTTTCTCTATTTGTACGTTAAAATATCATAACACTTTCATTTTTGGCAGAATATTTGTCTCACTGATTTGTTTTGCTTGCTGCGTGCGTGCGTGCGTGTGCAGTGTGTGTGTGTGTGTGTGTGTGTGTGTGTGTGTGTGTGTGTGTGTGTTAGTGTTTAAGAGTGTTTTCTGACGCCTGTCTTGCTGTGCTTGTCTCACCGGGCCATGGAGGTGTCGTCTGCTCAGGCCTCAGTACACACACACACACACACACACACACACACGCCTGTTGTCATCTCATCACATTGTCCAGGTGTGTGTGTGTGATCTTGTATTTGTTACCTCTTTAGGACCTTTTGTTTCTGTCATAAACACTGACCTTGTCAGGACCAGTAGTCCTCATGGAGACCAAAACCTGGTCCTATTGAGGTAGAACCTCATCTCTGAGGAACTGGTTGAGGTTAGAGTTAGAGTTGGTAGTTAGGGTTTGTTTAGTCTGTTTGGTTTAGGGTTAACCTGGTTTAGCCCTTTTGATTCTCTTTTTTGAGAAGAGATTTTGCCTGGTGCCCAAAAAAGTACTTTTTAAGGTTTTAGGGTGAGAATTATGTTTAGATTAAAGTCAGCTTAAAGCAGAAGTCTCAAACCCGAGGCCCGTGGGTCACATGTGGTCCGCCAATCGAGTCCATATGGCCCCGCCACTTCATTTAAACATTTTTTGTCGTTCTTTTTTCTTTATAGTTGAACTTTTGTGATCTTTGTATCGTTTTATGTCGAAACAAACACTTGTTTGCTCAGTTTGATATTATGTGAAATGATTGCGTTTAAGTTCATACCGCAGTTGAACCAGAATAGATACTCTTTGGCTCTCAGGTCATTTGAGTTGGAGACCCCTGGGTTAAGGGTTAAGGGTTAAGGTTAACATAAGGGGTTAGTGAATGCATCATGTCTGTGTGTTTCTTCAATAACAATGCAGTACAAGTGAGTGTCTGGAGCCGGAGTCCAAACCACGTGGCCCTGCTGTCAAAATTCAGTTTGCTTGTACAAATATATGTTTTTAAAAATGCCTCATGGTTGAAATCCATTAATAACCATCACAGTGGTGCCTAACACTCAAAGTGCGTCAAATCTCACTCCGACAATATGAATTTGTCTTAAAACAAAAACAAAAAAAGGCCAGAGCACAAAGTATGGGGGGAAATTACTGCACGGTGTTAATTTTCCGGCAAAAAGCCTCTTTCTTTTATGCCAAAATCTTTTCTTTTTTTCCCTTCTCCACTCATTACCAGCAGACCCAGTGTATTCTAATGGAGGAACCAATTAGCTTGTAGGCGGGTGGAATGCTAATGGGGATCACAAAATATTTTGAGTGCTTAACAGCGTGCATTTATGTGGCGGTCGGCTGCACAGTTCATTTGGTAATCATCAAGGAGTCATTTGAGCAAAAGGTACAGAAGAGGAAAGAGTGGAGGCCGATTAGCAACAACGCTTCTCTGGAAACTCGCGTTTATCAACCTGTTCAGCGGATTATTGTCCTTCTGTCCTGCTCCGATGTCTGTCCCCGCAGGAGCTGACGTAATTCCAGAAGCTTCCCGTCAGCGAGCGCGAGCGTTAAACCTACACAACGCTCGTGCCAGCTACGTAGCATTGTGCTAATAAAAGCGGAGCAACTCTGAGGAAGAATTTCAGTTTAGTTTTAGTTCCAGTCTTATAAATCAAATACTCTTTAGTTTAAGTCCATTTTATTTACAGTCCTGTTATTATGCTGCTCCTCATGCGCTCTTGATACTCATGAGTCTTAGTTGAGCATTGATTATTCTCTGCTGCTCGTAAGACTGTCCCGCGTCACGTCTGAGCCGACTTCCTGTTGACGGCTGAGTAACCGACGTGCTGTCCACTCGTCCAAGTCGAGACTGAAGTCTAAGACTCGAGTCTCCATTCCTTCCTGGATCGGATCATGTCCAGATAACGCCGAATGCAACCTCGAATCAGATTACCCATTCAGAGGTTTGTCCGAGGACACATCTGTCCACATCCCTGAGCTCCATGAACGCAAGACTCCGCCTCCTTAGCTGACGTCCTCTCACTAATCAGTGCCTATGATCAGTTAACCATTAACTAATGGTTAGTTAGTCATTACATAATGATGACTTAACCTTTTTGTATCGTGTTATTACTTAAAATCGTCTACAGTGCACTAAAATAAGATAAAAAGTTCATAACATAATACATGAAACGGGTCATTTAACTTTTGGATTACAAAGTTTTAGTGACATAGAAGCTTTTTTATCAAGTTTCTGTGAAACACAACGTGTAAATTTAGACCTATTTCCTTGCTGTTGTCGATGTCTAACACTAACAGCTGCCGATTGGTGAATTCTCCTGAGGTTGAGATTCAGGTTCTTTTCACGTCCTGTTGTAATATCACTGGAGATAAGTGCGATGACTGCGTGTGTCTATGTGGAGCTGCTAGTTCTTCATCATTCCTATCTCAATGTTCCCACTAACTACATTATAAAGGCTGTTTTAATTGAATGGGGGCAGTTGAGCTGAAGTACAGTATCAGCAGTAAAAACATGTTCGCACACCCTCCTCCTCTTATCGTGTCTCGTATAAAAACACCATTTGTGTCTCAGTGTTTTCCAACTCTTGTCTCTCTGGACGTCCAAACTTTGAATTCCTACATCACTTTAGATCAAACCTCACCCGACTCTTTCTGTTCATTTTTGCATCGTCAGGAAAAGTTTGATTATTTGCATTTATTAGGGTTTTGTTGCTTATTCTTTGTTGTGCTTTATGGATTGTGTCGGGGGAGGGGAGAGGAAGTGGGGGACGGCTTTTGTGAGGATTGGAGGGACATGATTTTACAGATGTGTTTGTGATCATCTCAGATGATAATACTTTGTACTGTGCGCCTGAAAACCTGAGGTTAAAACAGAGAAATGGGTGCGAAAATCCTGCTATTATCAGGTATTCTGGACAAAATTCAAACTATAGCTGCAAGAAGCGATTTGTCTCATCTTGGGTACAAGATTTTTCTAGATCTCATATCCTGATAATCCAATCCAACTTTATTTGTAAAGCTCTGGATCTGTTATAAATACAGCACAGATCTGCACATCGGTTGGCGGGCGGGGACAATATCACGTTTTCTGGCGAACATCCGCGTTTGCACTGTTGCCATGGTAACGCTGTTTTTCTGCTAATATCATTGAAAGATATTAATGATACTCACCAAACAGAATCTCCATTATAGGTTAAAGCTTTTGACTGAATTTCAGGTGGATCTGATGATCTCTGTGAGAACGGTGCATAAAAATGTAAAAAATGGTGACTCCTGCCTGTTGCCACTAGAGAATTGACTATTTTCACTAAGGCGTCTTCAAAGTGACACGATCATCACTCTGAGCTAGCCAGGTTCAGATCGGACCTTCTATAGTTGAGTTATAACAGTTTTGTGCCTATTTTTTGGCCAATACATCAGAATTTGCTGCCCCCTGGTGCCGACACCGTGCGACAATAAGTGAAACATTTGGTAACTTTTAATCGTTATCTCGTCCAGAATGAACGGACACAATTTGAAGTGGATTGCAGGAAAACTCTAGGAGGAGTTTAAGATCAAAATCTCAAAATCTAAAAATCTATAACCAGTAATTTTCCATTCCCCGATATGTGGAGCCAAAATTTAGCTCCGCCCACTCACGGACCCACTTAAATCTGTGCATCTTCACCATAACTGACGCATGTGCAACGTTTTGTGAGTTTTCAGTCATGTTTAAGTCGTCAAATACGCAATTTCTTTTTTCAATTTAAAAAAAAAATCTTCTTTTTTACATGAGATTTTCATCCTCCCCAAAAACTTTCCATAAGTAAAAGTAAAGCCACAAGTAAAGGGGTGAATTTAATTGCTTCCACATTATTGAGAAGAGGAAAAATAATCATTTATTTTGCAGTGTGGAAGCAGCTCCTTGTTTGAATTGCAAATGCGGCTCCTCGTACATCAAAGAATCAATTCCGTGTGTTTCTTTCTTCTTGAAGGAGGTGAAGTGAAGTGAAGTGAGCGGATCAAGCCGTTTTTGATCAGCACTTAGCAGCGAAAACGCCTTTTCCTGATCTTTGAAAAAGAAAAATCAATGAAGACGACAAGAGAAAAAACAAAGGGAAGCCGAACCTGACGGTGACTGTGCTGCTCACAGGGTTTTTACAGCTGCACATAATTGACTTTTTAATACTTGAATTCATTCAGAATTTCTCGAGACAAAAAGAAAATTGTGTTTATTTAGAATTTTATTTTGATCGGTAAAAACAGTTTGTATTTGTATTAATCCTCGTCCTCTACGAGTGGCTGGGGAGCAGTGGGGGGTTGGCTTCCTTGCTCGTGGGAACCCCAGCCTTTTTGACCTGGTGGGGATTTGAACTGGCAACCCTTCCGGTCACAGGCCAAGCCCTTTCCAAAAAACTTCAAATCATAATTTACAATATATAAATAGAGAGTTCACACAGTGGCGTTAACGAAATGTGATTTTTTTGTTGTTCATAGCATCATTTTCATGTCTGATGTCATATTGTGATACAGCTGTGACATCACAGCTTTAAAAACATGTGACTGGACCTTGAAAAGTGCTTGAATTTGACCTTGAGGAAGGCGTTTGAACCCTGTTGTGTTAGCAATGGATGAGCGTGTGAACGTGTGATGATGACGCCTGTGTGGACGTCTGCAGGTGGATTTCAGCCGCTCACAGTGTGTGTGTGTGTGTGTGTGTGGGGACAATCCTCCCGGCTCTTTTGGCCCCTAAAAAGCGTTGACACATACCTGATATTCACCTTTTAGCAGATGAAATTTGGATCTCGGTAAAGCCGGCGTTGTATTACGAGTGTAATCACCTGAGTTTCCATCCTGGTCTCGGCAGTCGGGACTCTGGACTCGCTGGTCCCTGTCGTGAGGAAGTCCCACGGTCTCGTGAAATAAGTGGATCAGTGTGAGAGGAGGTGATGCCGGGCTGACTGGGCCTGTGATCTACCGCCTGGAGTCGGGGGCAGTAATGTTCCCTTCCATCACTGAATGTGACAGCACACGTGAGAAAAGGCTAATTCTGCACAATTGACTGGTGAACCTTTTTGGTTCAGTGGAATTACAGCCTGATTAATCAACCGTGATTAGCATTCAGCAGGACCTCCAGCTCCCTCCCTCCCTCCCTGCTTTCTTTCTTTATATCGCTCCACCTTTTCTTTTCTTCTCCCCTGTAACCCATGAAGCTGCCAGTGTGGTCGCGCTGACAGGGTCGGTGCCACCGTTCATTACGGGACGCGGGGATGAGACGAGAGCGAGCTCGCGTGTCCCTGTCAGCGCTGACAGTCGCAGCATATGTAAATGATTATTCTGCTCGCTGACGGACACGTCTCCAGAGTTTTTACATCACGGGACACAGAACGTGTCCTGTGAACAGTCAATACATTAAAAAAAAGAAAGAAGCTGGTGCGACTTCAACTGGACGTTTAAAATACTTGTTAGTCGGCCTGAAATTGTATTTAATCTTAATTGGTATTTTTGTCTATGGTTAAAAGAATTAAATAGTATTATGTGTTTTACCGATTTTTGGAACTCCGAGTTCCGACAATTAAATGGCGTAGGAACAAGTTAATGAGTAGAATCTCATCTACGTTGGAGTTGTGAAAAACTTTTTTGTTCTGATATTCCACTCTGAGGCTGCCACTAAAATGGCTGCTAGCAGAGACGCAAAGGAAAACTGATTTTAGCCACTTTAATTTTTTATGTTTTGAAAAAAAAAAATTTTTTTTATTTATTTATTATTTTATTTTATTTTTTTATTATTTTTAAAAAATTATATATTTAAATTTTTAATTTATTTTATTTTTAATTTATTTTTAAAGACTTTTTTTAAAGGGTTAGGATCCATTGTAAGGATCACTTCATAAAACTGATGTCAGCCTATGATCATAATATCTTATATATAAGAGAGAAAATCAGCATTTTTAGCTCACAGGGACACAGGAGCTGCTGGTCCTCTGCTGCCTCGTGTGGTCACTTTGTGTCACTGAGGTCGATCTGAGCACAGGATTTCAAACACTGACAGAAGACATTTCAACTCCCTGATGGAGGCATCAGTGGATCAATAACTTGTGTGTGTGTAAGACGTGGTTTCCTCTGTCTGCAGTGTCAGCGCTGATGATGACCTCATACAACTAAAAACAACTAAAAACAACTAAAAACAACTAAAAACAACTTTTTTTTAATATAAGATACCGTGTAAAGCTTTGTTCGCCGAGCGCTCTCCGGCGTGCACAGTGGAGAACTTCAGATCACAGACGCTGCTTTTTCACCCTCGCGCTGCAAATCACGGCCATCAACCTGCCGCAGTTTGAAGTCGTCTTCGCTCCGTGAGTCACTTTTCCTCCCCTCCTTTCTCCCCCCTCCTCCCCGGCTCCCGGTGCAGGGCTGTTAGCGCGCCGCTCGGCCCTGGGTGGCAATGCAATGTTCTCTCCCAGGACTTGAGCAGACCTGGAAATATGGCTGCCAGGAGAGGAGGTGGCAGATGGCTGACAAGGCATTTTTACCCATAACGCCCCAGTAAAACTTTAACTCCCAAGATTTAGTGCTAGCGCTCTGCACTTAGCAAGCTGCAGCCGCTGGCATATTTTTTCAAAAGTCCCAAACTGATGGTTTTGCCAGCTGCGCATAAACATGCTTTATTGATTGTGCTGTTAAAAGATTCAAAGGGCCAGTATCATTTAGCAAAAGACAGTTTTAGAGGACAAATAAAAGCTAAAAATTACTCAAACGTTGTGGTAGGCATCATTGATTTTTAGAGGGAAACACAGAACGCTGAGTTTAAATTATTCATCGTGTCATAATATTGACTGATGACAACGGTGGACGATAATTTAGAAATTTAAAGGTTCCTAGGCAACAATGGCAATTAAGGGCATTTAATTCACCCAGTTACAATCTCTAAGGGCCAGGCGAGCGTCATATTTCTTCATTTGTCCCGGACAAGAGCACCAAGAAAGTCACGCTCACTTACAAAACGGCCCAAAGACAAATCCTGAGTGTTTTCCTCACACAGAGAAACACTGTGTGCTAAACTGACCAGCGAGGAGGCAAAAAAAACAAAAAAACAACAACATTATGTCACAGTATTTTATCTCTTCTATCGCTTTAATCAATACTAACTTGTCCTCAGGACATAAAGATCCCCCCCTCAGGCTAATGTACCTGAAAGCATCACAAAATAGACGACATTACTGATGCAGGGTGATGCATTATGTGCTGACTGCAGGTGTTTGAGGGGCTAATTGGACCCTGGGCACATGAGCTGTGTGTGGCAGGACGAGCAGAGGCGACTCCGAAGTGCAACAGACGCTTAAAAGAGAGACAGAAACACGAGTGGAGTGAGATTCACGAGGATAACATTTCATCATGAAACCATCATCCGTCACATGGATGTTTAATGATCCGCAATTTAAATAAATAAATAAATAAATCTGACAAATGATCGGCTATTTTTCTTTTATTAAAGGTCCGGTGTGTAACATTCACAGACTACTGTGGCCTTTCCAGACCAAAAAGGAAGTTGCATAGTTCATTTCTGCTTTAATGCAGAACTTTCTCCTCACTTTTTCCTCACTTTCTCTACAGAGCTCCCCCTACAGTTTGGGAGCACATATTTTTACGACACCACCTTAAATATTCATCCATCCATTGTCTACGTCTTTATCGTCCCTGCTGTCAATACTCCACCCTCCCCTCTACTCTCTGACCGCGTGTGTGTGTGTGTGTTTCATAGTCGTTAACATCTGTAAATTCTGAGTTTCTGAGATCATTTCCACTGCACTGATTCTGGAGAAACATCACGATGTCCGGCAGATTCTCCATGTGTTTTCAGACAGAACGACCTGAACGAACTAACGACAACAACGTCGATATTCACTAAACTAAACACGAGAGAATCTCCAGAAACAAATAAACTGAACAAAACTTCTCGAGTATCTCAGTTGTTACTGCACCAATTTAACTAATTTATTAAAACAGTGCAACAAAATAAATTGAAGTTAAAAAATATCTCATTAATGGAGAAAAACAGCACAGCTCCGTACACCACTGCCTTCTACTGGATTTAATCATCTCTTGCGTCTTATCGTCCTCCTCGTCCCTGAAGTCCAGGCCGCTCCGTGCCCTCGTGTTTATTGTGGCTTTGGTTTTTAACACAGTTTAATTTATTCAGGCTTAAGTCATCCTGAGACAGCAGCTTTATTATCATCACCTGAGAAACATGTGACTACAGCAGATTCACCAGCTCATCTCTGGTCCTGCATGAGGTCATTTACTGCTCAATACTGTCAATGACACGGTTGATAAATGTAAACTTTAAAGAATGATAAAGTTAAGAAAAGTGATTTGTTTCCAACTCTGAAACTTCTGCGTCACATTGACGTAAATATACGAACACACAGCTGAGACACGCTGGCTTATTAAAACGTCTGATTACTGGGTTTTTTCCTCCTTCCATCGATTCACAATCTTTTTCCACAGACAATTACTCTGCATCTGCAAATCAGATGTGTGTGTGTGTGTGTGTGTGTGTGTGTTTTTCTGCACAGAAAATATAGATATGGAGAAAAGAAGAAGAAATAAAGGGAGGAAGATGGAAGACGAGTGGGGATGAGCGGGCGTGTGTTTGGTGATATAACACAGTGGCGTTATTGGACTCAGGCGAGACATACACACATCTGTGCCTACGTGTGTGTGTGTGTGTGTGTGTGTGTGTGTGTGGAGATGAGAAAGTGAGAGTCTGTGAACAATGATGTGCATATCCCTAAAAATGCACATGCTGGCTGCAGATATATATATTTTTTACTGCACACATCTGCCAGTGTCTCTACCAGGGAGCCGTAAAAGGGGCGGAACAGTGCAGCAGTCGTAACCCAGAGCAGCAGACATCATTTACTTCTGCTGCTCCGCCTCCCATTCGTCTTATTTTTTACACCAAAAAAAAAAAAGATAGGTGGAAAAAAAAACACCGAAAAAAAAAAAAAGTGAATCTTCCGCGTCGTCGCTCTCGTACACGCAGCGGCGCAGGATTCAGTAATCGAGATCCATTAAAGATAAGAATCAATAAAGAGACGAACGCCGGCCACTTTAGTGGCAGCAGATAAAAGTGCCGGCGTTACAGTTCAGCTGGGTTTCTGCAAATATATGTATTTTATTTATTTTTTAGCAAAAGACGTCATTTATGATCGTTAAAAGTGACACAAAGTCGCGGCAGCACGGCGCTACTCTCGAACGCTTAAGCGCCACCTAGAACAGTGGATCGCAACAATTAAACAGCTTTTCCGTCACTTCTTGTGATGAATGTGGATCAGAGGTTGGGGTCAGGGGTCAGGGGTCAGTCGAGACGCTTTATTGTCAGTTCAGAACATGCATTTACTCGCCATCGCACTTCTACAGAGAAGTCTTAAATACCATATTTAATACCACACATAGTCTCAGTATTATTATTATTATTATTATACATGTCTGTAACTCTCACTCACTCTCCCACACCAAACCCCAGAGAGACAAACAACAGACAGTCAAAGAGCTGCTGGTCCTCTGCTGCCTCGTGTGGTCACTTTGTGTCACTGAGGTTAATCAAATGAAGGATTTCAGTGGATCAACAGCTCCTGTGTGCTGTGGTGTTAGAATCGTTGATCGTGGACTTTGGTGTGGGAGAGTGAGTGGTTTACAAACCTCATGTTTCCAGTCACAAAAAGGCTTTAAACTGCAAAAAAAAGCAGGAAAACATTACGATAAATCAGATAAAGTCTGTGAGAGCGGTGTGAGCACCACCGATCACGTGTACTTCCTGTGTTGCTGCAGTTGACCCGGAAGTTATGACATAGTTTAATGCAGTTGTTCACCTTCTACCACTTTTATTGTTGTTTGTCAAGATATTCCATCCTTGTGTTTTTGTGTTTACATTGGGAGAACGATGATGTCGTAGCCCCACCCCTCTTTTGCTCATGCTTATCTTCATCATTGTCTTCTTCCTCCTGTGTTTGGAGCTAGTTTTGTTCTTTTTCTCTTCATGTTCTTCATCGTGGTGAAGTAAACTAACACTGTGACTTTCACCAGAACCAGAATAAATGGACTGATTAGATCAGAGCTTTAGTTTTACCTGATGTCAACAACTGTGCAACAGAAACAAACGACCGCTGTTGTCGTAAGTCCTCGCTCAGACTCCCGGCTTCTCCCGGAGTTGCGAGGTAACTTTGTTTCCCGATCAATCACAACTTGTTGTCTTTTCACACCTTTACGCGACAAACATAATTGGGAAAGAGTCGCCAGAGACCGAGTTCTTACCGCGAGCTCTGACAGCGCTGACAACATCACACCATCCTCTCTCTCCTCCGCCCGCTCTCGTCGCGCCGCCGCGACAGCGTCTGCTACACATGCGGAGAGAGTAGTTGTCAAACTAGGTGAGAGAATGTAAAAACAAAAAAAAGACGGAAGAGGAAACCTGACATGTTGTCCTCTCGCTGTTTTTCTTTTTTTTTTTGTCAGGACATAATGAGGCAAACCAGATACAGAGTCCGTCACTTTTTACACGGGAACATATCACAGCTCTCTTCATGCCAGCAGGCATTTTTGTCTCCAACACCCCCACGTACCACACTTCATGTTGGCCGTCGTCTATTTTAGTTTTCTACATATATATATATGTAAATATGTTGAATATTCTCAGTGTTTTTAACACTTAAACTTGATTGTTTTTTCACGTACAAACACACGTGTTCACCCTGGACAGTTCACTCGTTCATCACATGGCCACAGAGACAAACAGACATTCACTCTCACACCTTCAGTCAATGTTGAGTGTCCCATTCACCTAATCTCCTTACTGCATGTTTTTGGATTAAACGTGCTAACTCCATGCAGAAAGGCCCTTTTTACAACCGGGGATCAAACCCCCGGGTCTTTTTGCTGCAAAGGCAAGAGCACGAACCACTACACTACCCGTGTAACCCAAGAACAATCATAACAACAACAACAACAACAAAAAGATTTGGATTGTCTGTTGGAAATCCGGGTTCATGACCTTGGAAATTTGCAGTCGTCCCATCGGCGCATTTTTCAATAAATGCCACATATGGGGCGGAGTTTAACCTGAGAAGAAAGATTTTTTATCATATCTGCGTTTTATCCACACAAAAGCAGCATTTTGGAAGAAGTGAAACGCAATTTCGGAGTCGGAAAATTTCAGCCTTTCATTTTCAGAAAACTATATCACCGTCTCCACCGCTCTCTCTCTCTCTCTGTTGCTCTTGCATTCGCTGCCACTTTCCCTCTTCCTTTTATCCCTCTTCCTTTTCTTCTTCTTCTTCTTGTGTTTGGAGATAGTCCGGTCTTTTCTCTTTGTGATAACTTATTTTCTTCTTATTTTTCTTTATCAAACTGGCGTAATTGTGCTTCAGTGCCACATACAGGCCCGGCATATGTACTGCAGCCATGGTTCTCAAACTGTGGTAGAGGTAACACCAGTGGCACTTGGAGGAAAATCAGAAATACTGTTCCACTGCCAAGATGGACGTCAAAATTCAAAATGGCGTCGAGTTGAAGACATGGTCCCATTGGACTTTTTGGTTCGTCTTGGGCTGTGACGCAGTTTCCACCAAGTTTGGTGAATTTTGGCACGACGGAAGTGGGCAACAACGCAGGGCATTGTGGGTAAAAGCAACGTTGGTTTTCTGCGGGTTCTCCGGCTTAATCCCACAGATTTGGGGATTATAGGTAAACTAGATGCTCTAAACTGACCGTAAGAGTAAGAGTGTATGTTTGTCTTGTATGTGGAGGAGCGGCTCCTACCATCCACAGTTGCACTTCAGCAGCAGCAGCAGCAGCTTCAGCAGCAGCTTCAGCAGCAGCAGCAGCAGCAGCAGCTTATCTCTGGCACATTAACATGATATAAAAGAATAAGCAGTAGAATCTTATCTGGCGCTGGCATTATAAAGAACATTCATCATGAAGCACATTATGAATGTGTGGTGTCAGCAGAGAGGAAAATAAGATCACAATTACTGCGTCTGTGGTCAGAGCAGCTCTGTTCACGTTTAGATCATCAATTCTTTCACCTCGCGTCCTTTAACCTCCCACACACACACACACACACACACACACACACACCTGAATGAAGTCACGATATCGTACACTAAAATGGAATCAGTGAGATTCACTAACTGTGATGTGCGGACAGATAAATGTGCTCAACTCTTCTTCTTTTAATAATTCTGTGGCCGTTACACGACTGAGTTTAATGTTTTTCTTCTTCTCTCTTTTCTATAGAAACAGGTCAAATATCATCAGTCATCATAATCATTTAATTCATCTCCTCCTCTCTCGTTTTAGCTTCTTAAGCTGTTGCCAAACCTGGTGTCCACTCGTTCTTCATGGAAATACAGTGGTGAAAGTGGGCCAGAGTGTGTGTGTGTGTCTGTGTGTGTGTGTGTGTGGCTTTTACAAATTGGCTGCGTGTGAGTCGTTAATTCTCTTTGTCTGGACGTTAGTGCCTGTGATTCATTGGTCGGCGCCGCCTCCGCTCGTCTCCGATCACAGAAAAGTTTTTAAACGTGGCGTTTACGAGCGGTCGCAGAAGCTCGTGAAGTCACTTTCACGACACAACCCCGTGTGTGAGGCAGCGTTTTTCTTTTTAAAAGACTGAAAACACCACGAACATCCAAACGTTCTGCAGTTAAAACGTGAAGAAACTGAGTTAGAATGAAAGTCACCCTCTTACAGCAGCCAAAGGGTCAAAGGTCGACAGTTGTGAGTAGAATAAGAAGAAAATGATTAAGAAATAATCAGAACATTTAAGATATAATCCTTCACATAGGATTAATAACTTATAATAATTATATAAGTATTTGTTTTAAAATGATGGATTTACTTTGTTCCTTTGGTTTTACATGTGACATTTTCTGCTTTTAATTTACATTTTTGTGTCTGAACCCTGAGAGGAGAAGTTTCTGCCTCATGGATGAATGAATGAATGAATGAATGAATGAATGGCTAATCAAACATTGTCCTTTATACCACATTCTGTTGTCATTTCTACCCATAAATATACGATGAAGTATGTGCCCAGAGTACTAGAACAATACAGTCACTTATTTTCCGTCAACATTTTGTATTTCCTGTCAAGAAAAACTGGTCGTTTCAATAAATTATGAGCAAAGTTTTATTATCGACTGAAAAAGTCCGATTCTGTAAACACAGCTTTATGTATCATTCAGTCTTTTCCATATTTAAATGAGTCCAAATAGGAAAAATAATTATTCATCTATTTATTTTTCATTTTGATATGTGCATGAATTCAAAATCATATATAAAAAAATCAAAACCAAGAATCATCATAGTGAAAATGACAGGAATTACTCTCTTTTTATCTCAAGGACATGTTCACGTCTTTATCTCACTGTTTTCCAATGTCTTATTTTGTCACTTCAGCATTAAAGGTCCTTTGTTCAGTTTAACCTCAGTGACACAAAGTGACCACACGAGGCAGCAGAGAACCAGCAGCTCCTGTGTCCCCGCGAGCTTAAATCACTGATTTTCTCTATGGGGTTTGGTGTGTGAGAGTGAGTGTTTTATTTAGTATTAAATACAGATTAGAAAAAAGGAAACAAGTCCATGACCCTACGAGAGATGTGTGCCACGAGGTCATGTGACCTGGATGCAAATGTAAAAAAACATATGAAAGGAAAGTTACTTAAAAGGAGATAAAAGATAAAAAATAACAACCTGAACTATCACTTTAAAGACGCAGCACAAATGTTTCCGACTTAATCTTCCTCCCCTTTGATTTGACTGTGCTCTCTTTAATACAAGGGGACTTAATCAAGCTTAAAAATAACAAACAAACAAACAAATAAAAGAAAAGGAAAGGTCCTGGGAGAACTCATTAGAAGCCTTGTCAAATTCCAAGAGACTACGTAATTACTTTACCAGAATAAAAATGCAAAGCTGTCTCATTTGTATTTGCTTCTTCTCTCTGAATTCCTGCTGAACTCAGGTTATTGAAACTTCCATGTTTGACTGAAGCTCAGTGACGGACATGCGTCGCGTTAAGAACCGCGCGCACTTCCTCCTCCCGGGATCTGTTGATGAGGAAGTGAAACAAGTTCAGCAAAATTTCTATAAATAAATCTCTCTTTTTTTGTCATTTTAATTACCGGATCAACGGCGGCTCAGATGAACGGCGCCGGCCATCAATCTTTAATTAATGTCACGCTTTGCGGACTGCAGCGACGCGGGGCCTGACTGAAAAATAAGCCCAATGATATTTCTATTAGAGGTTTGTTTTTATTAATAACACGTCAGGGCTTTAAAGACACATTTCACAGCATCACATTTACACAAATCTGCTTCATTTTTGGCATAATTTACCCTTCAACACCCCTTTTTTTCCCCCGCGATTTGCTTGCTTGCAAACGTCAAAATTAAAGCCTCTATTGGATTTTATGGCTTGTACTGTACATTTACATTTTTATCTCCCAACCTGTTTCTCTCTTCTTTTTTTCACCCCATAAAATACGTTTCAGACACCTGGTCTCCCGAGGAAACCAAAAAAAGCCTCTGGATGTTGTTGGGATATTGCTGGGGAAGCACAAAGCGTAGCCGCGTAGCACCGCGCCGCGCGCAGTTCTCCATCATCAGACAGGTCGCGGGCGCGCAGCCTCAAACGGCGGCAGAATAAGCAACACCTGTAGTCTTAAGAGCAGCTGCTAAAGCAAAGCAGAGCAGAGAAGAAGATGGAGAGGGATGTGAGTTTCCCCCACATGCTGACAAAGGAGGTCTGTGGTTCTGTTTTTATCGAGCCATCCTTCTCATCTGGGTTTGGCCTCAATCCGACTCGATATGAGCTAGATATCACGAAACAGGAGCCACAACTTTGTTTAAAT
The DNA here is from genome assembly GCF_019176455.1 of Solea senegalensis. NCBI lineage: Eukaryota > Metazoa > Chordata > Actinopteri > Pleuronectiformes > Soleidae > Solea > Solea senegalensis. The sequence goes on along the minus strand of NC_058027.1, from coordinate 27,732,374 downwards.
TTGTGCCTCGTGCCGAGCTAAGAGCGTAAGAATCACGTGAAAGTCTGGTCATACGCGTAAAAACAGGCTTTCTCTCGGTAACCAACGTGTTCACCACTTCATCTCATCATGTCTCATCCCGGAAACTGAAGTTTGTAATGAATTCCTGAGAGTGTTTAACTCTCTTACTGTAACTTTACAGTAAAAATGGCAACGATTATTACAAAAATAAACTCTTAAGGGTTAAATTGACTTCATTTGATGTTAAATTTACACTAAAAAGATCAATTTAACACTATTTCCGACTGTATTTAACTCTCTTACTGTAACTTTAAAGCAAAAAATGTTCACAATTAAGACAAAAACAAGGTTGTAAGTGTTCATTTAATGTTAAATGTACACTAAAAAGATCAATTTAACCAATTTAACACAATTCCTGAGAGTATTAAAGTCTCTTACTGTAGTTCTAAAGTAAAAATGTCAATGATTTTGACAAAAATCAACTCTTATGGGTTAAATGTACTTCATTTAATGTTAAATTTACACTAAAAAGATCAATTGAACACTATTTCTGAGTGTATTTAACTCTCTTAGTGTAACTTTAAAGTAAAAATGTTCACAATTAAGACAAAAACAAGGTCTTAAGTGTTCAATTTACTTAATTTAATGTTAAAGTTACACTAAAAAAAAGATCAATTGAACCAATTTAACACAATTCACAGACTCTGCTCCTGAACTTTTCTGAGCAAGTGCCGTCGTTTGAAATCCTTCGACACAAACAAGCGCTTGTGTCCGTGATGGGATGCTTTATGTTCACTCACACACTGCAGCAGCAGCAGCAGCAGCAGCACTTTGCATACCCCCATTTTCCTCTTCATCTCGCTGTTATTTTGGTTCCTAATGAAATCACACACAAATCGCCCAAAGTGCTGACAACACAAGCTTCAAGGCCAGAAAGCCAATCCTCTCAGGACTCCATTTAGATAGCAGCTAAAGGCTGGAGGTGGTGGTGGTGGTGGTGGGGGGAGGGGGGTTGCTCTCCAACCAACGAGATTTGTTTCCGTTGTCTTTTTACAGTTCCACCGCCGTATATGTCCGGATATATATCTTTAAAGGAATTATACAAAAGATGGAGAATATGAAAGCAAACGCTGGTGAGTTCATCTGAATCTAAACTCGGGGGTGAAGTAAATACTCGGGAGGAGGAGGAGAAAGAATGAAACGCAGACAAAAAAGAAAGAAAGAAGAAGCTGCTGCTGCTGCTTAACTTCTTTGCATCTCATGCTACAGTCACGGCTACACTTCCCTCCTAAAATGACACTTTAATTAAACAAATTACCGTGCCGCGGGAGAAGGACCTTCGCGAGTGCGATAAGGCTGCGGGAGATAAAAGCCTTATAGGGAGTGTTTATCAGAGGCGCGGGGGTTTAAACCTTTAATAGGTAATGCCCAGATAAGTAAGCCTTTGTGGTGTTACAGGCGCACAGATATTTTACACAGAGAAGCTTACCACTGAGACGGGGAGAAAGACGCTGGATCAAACCAAAGACTTAAAGAGTCTCTGATTAAAAAGTGCCAAAGAAAAGGAGGCGGACACACCAAAAAGTGTCCCCTCCACTAAACTCTCCTCTTTTATTTGTTTGCATATCAGTGAGCGCTTTCTTCCTCGTCTCTTCTCCGGGTTTAACCTTGGCTGGAATCTGCACAGCGTTTATTTTTTTGTAATATTCTTCATAAAGCAGCACATGTGATAAAACTCTTACCAATTGTCATGGATTAACAGACATGGAAACATGTATCTGTGAAGATACTGGTGCTAGATTTCCACCTTTCACACATGCAGAGATTAAGAGGAGAAACTTCCCGTCTGTGGTTTGTGTGGAAACGAGTCCTGATTCTGTAAACGTGTCCACGGACAGCAGCAGAGGAAAAGCCTCAGACGATGATTGTTCTGCATGTTCTCCCCCGCGTGTGCGTGGGTTTCTGTGAGCTGCATCAAATCATGATGTTGAGTAAGCAACGAGGCAGTTTGCAGCTGAGCAGCTTTCAGACATGGACTGAACTCCAGAGCAGGGTTTTCTCAATCCTGGTCCTGAGGGCCCACTGCGCTGCATGTTTGAGAAGTTTCCTTGTGTGACCATTTGAAGGATTGACAAAACCCAGTTCTCTGAAGGATCTTGGGAAGGTCTCTGAATGTTCTCAGGAAGTTCTCTGAAGGTTCTCAGGAAGTTCTCTGAAGGTTCTTAGGAAGTTCTCTGAAGGTTCTCAGGAAGTTCTCTGAATGTTCTCAGGAAGTTCTCTGAAGGTTCTTAGGAAGTTCTCTGAAGGTTCTCGGGAAGTTCTCAGGAAGTTCTCTGGAGATTCTTGGGGAGTTCTGTAAAGGTTCTTTTTAGGTTCTTACAAAGTGATCCAAAGGTTTCCCGGGAGGTTTCTCTGAAGGTTCTCTGAAGGTTATTTGGAAAGCACTGCTGAGATTTTCTGGATATTCTTCCCTCAGTTCATAAAGCGTTCATAAAAAAGGACGTAGTCTTCTAGTTTACAAATTGAGCTTTGGAAGTACACACATGACTCTGCTGGTTACACACACATTCACTGGTTTACTGCTGAAAAAAGTGGTTTAGGGCTTTAGTTACACTTGAACACATTTTACACACCGTACATTTATGTGTGTAACAGCTGTTTGTCCATGTTTTCTATGGTCTGGTCGTGGAGTCTTCATTTTTCACTCATTATTACTTTGAAGTGTTACATTACAAAACCTTTCATCCCCCACGTTTCAGTCTGTGATTAAAGTCATGTCGTCAACGCCAATAGGGCGGCGAGGCAGCGGAGGAGGCGATGATGTCATACGTACTGTGAGCGCGGCGCTCCCGCTCGGCTGCGGCGGTCCTGTGTGAACACGCGGCATGTGTTTCAGGTTAGAGCAGCGTGTGCTGGGGTTACACTGTTAACACCACTGTGTGTGTGTGTGTGTGTGTGTCAGACAGACAGACAGACAGACACACACACACACATACACCATTTCAACATCACCAAAGAGCGCAGCAGTGAGTTAACAGCCCCCAAGAGGGTGGGGGGGAGTGTTGCCAACTCTCAGATCACTTCCTGTACATGTGACCCCCAACTTGTGTGTGTGTGTGAGGCTTTTCTTTCCCCTGTATATACATATACACACATATATGTGTATATGTATATATATAATATATGTATATAAATATATATGTATATATACACATATATAGCTATACATACATAAATATGTGTAGTGTGTTTTTCTTTCTTTTTTTGTGCTCATTGTGGAAGTTGCATTTTAAAGCTAGATCTTCCACATAAACAGTTATAAACAGTTATAAACAGTTATAAACATCATAATCAGGACACTCTCTAAGCTAACAGGTAAATGAATTTTAAGCAGCATATTATTTATTAGAAACAAGTTCCAAAGTAAACTTCTACTTTGGCACAAGAAGGGACACAATAATTCTTTTTAAAAGATTAAAAATGTTTTACTTGTTGTTCTTAGTCGTCAACATCCGTCTGTGCTCAGCCTCCAAGTCTGTATTTCATCACGTGTCGTGTTGCTCAGCGGATCTTTAAATGATGCTTTGATTTATTCATTTCAGAGAATCACACATGAAACTCGTCACAGGATACTTTTTCATTTTGTGTCCAGATCTCTCTCTCTCTCTCCCTCTCTCTCTGTCTCTGTCTGTCTCTCTCTCTGTGAGGCTGTGAACCACCATGTGTTGTGTTCAAAGGCTGCTGCTGGTTATGGGAAACGCTCCCTCTCTGTAAATGTTTCCCCCTTTATTTCCCCTTTTGCTCCTTTAGCGTCAGAGGACATGTTTCACTCGCTTCCTGTGGAGCTCATCGGGATCTCACACACACACACACACACACACACACACACACACACACACACACACACACACACACACAGAGAAAAGCACTGAAAAGGCAACAGCTGTTAAACTGTGCCGCTGCTCTGCCCGTTTTTATTTTAGCACAAATGATTTACGTCACAATCATGAGCAGCGTGGCTTTGTTCCTCCGTCCCCGAGGGTCACGTGTGTGTGTGTGTGTGTGTGTGTGTGTCATCACCGTCGTCTCAGCGTCCGTTATTTAGAAAGATAAGAACAGCACAGATAGAAGAAGAAGAAGAAGAAGAAGAGGGGAGGGCTCCGACACTTCCTCTGCCTGTCACTTACCTGCTGCTGCCACTTCCCTTTAGCATAAGCATGCGTGAAATGTTTACTCGAACACATTTCTGTGGGCGAGCGTGGAATCGGAGCTGGCAGCGGCTGCACACGAGGTGCAGCGATGTGACAGATAAATAAAAACAGGGTGAATGAGAGAAACACGGCGACAGTGAGAGTGTGTGTGTGTGTGTGTGAAAGAGCGACTGCCACTTGCCTTTGTGGCAGCTCTGCAGCTGAGGTGAGTCTTCAGTGTGGGATAAATCCATCTGTCTCTGTGCCTTCAAAGCGCTGGCGAGCGCCGCCATGCTGTTCACGTTACAGGACGGCCGCGCACGAGCTGTCAAACTCCGCTTTCATCTCGCAACTTCAAAGAGGCCCATTGATTACTCTAAGTGGCCATTACCAAACATCCGAGGCCGTCAGAGGCCGCCGCCCCCGACCCAGAGGACGCCACGATCATCGCGGGGCTGAGGCTGCAGTCACAATACGCTTACATCGTGCCCTGTCGACGCTAACCCCGCACTCTCACGCCCCGGAGACGGAGGAAGTGTGAAGGATCACGGACACGTCGATCAACCAGTCTATGAAGAATTTGATAGTTTTGCACCAATTACTCGTTTTTTTTACACACCACGAGTGAACAAACACTTATTTGTGCCTTGCTCAGGGGGCCCCCCCGAGCCCCCGACCCATCCCGGGTTTGAATCTGCAGCCCTGTTAAAGCTGTTAAAGCAGAACTAAGCGATAATTCAACAGCTTCAGAGTCACTGTGATGGTTAAATGTCTTGTTGTGGGGAGATTGGGGTGCTGTCTCCGCCGCCCCCTACTGTCTGCTCGTGGAAAAACCAGCCTTCCTCAGGATCAGGAGGTCTCGCAAAGAAACACAAACAAGAAAACTGTTCCAGGAGAGTGGAAGGGAGGGGTGAGGATGAAGAGGTAGACGATGGACTGATGAATGTTTGCGGTGGTGTCGTAAAAGTACGTCCTCCAAACCTCTAGGCGGAGCTCCATAGAGGAAAAAGGCTAAAAAGAACTGACCAGACTTGCAAAGTTGTGCTTTAACGATACGTTTATTTTGTGATTTGAATTTTAAGCCATTTGCAAAGACGTTGTCAAAGAATTCTCCAAGATCACCAGTGTGTGTCGGAGTTCGTCTGCATGTTCTTCATCGTGTTCTTTCCCGGGAAACTGAGAGAAGCTGATATTGTAAATCAAGTTCCTGGATTATCCTTTTATTTTGTTGGCTCGTAATCCGTCCCAGAATATACGGCTGACGTTGAGTTTATGAACAGTGCGTACATCTGTAAGAGCTGTAAGGGAAATACAGTCATCTGCTGACAAATATTTTCTTTGGCCAAAGGAGGAAAAACTATCATCCGTTTAAAATACAACTCTTAATACTAATATTTTAGAATCTTTAGCCTGAAGCTGCAGTAAATAACGAGCGCATAATCAACACGGCAATTCAGTTACTGTACATCTGTGTCTGAGACGGAACGTTAATCCATGTCAACAACAAATCACGGGAGCTGTGTGATAATTAATCACACCTAAATACAGTCCAGTGTATAATTGGTTTGGAAAAGAAAGAAGAAGAAAAAAAAGCCTTAGCTGTTGCTAAGTGCCTTAAAAATGCCGTTGATGGAAGCCACTTTAAAAGCGACCTGTTTGCCAAGCGCCTTTATTTAGTACTGTGAGTTTTATTTTGACTTCTGGCACAAACGCACACTGACTGCACATCTACTGTTTTTGTTGAGTCAATAATTCCCCCGTCATCATGTCCAACATATTTTCTGTTTCATTCATTATGTCGCTGGCACGCCGGCGTGGCAGGTGTAATCGGGCTCAGATTGCCAGCGTAAATTGCCAGTAGGTGTGGGCTGACATCGGCTTCACAGTTTCCACAGACGGACGCCCGCGTCACAGCCTCCCGCCTCCCGCGGTGGGTTTTTGTTTTTTGTTTTAGTTTGAATTCACACTTTTCTGAAACAGCGCTGTCCTTGAAATATGATTCACTCTGCAGTGCAGTCACATGTCTTACTTTGCTGATTAAAACTAAGGGGTTTAAAAGCACAGAGTGATGCTTTCAGGTGCTCGTATAAGTAATTTACGCTCATTGACAGGCAAAATACGCCCTGCAAAAAAAGAAAAGGCTGTGTGAGTGTGGACAGTGTATTAAAGAAGTGTGACCTCAGAGGACGGAGTATCACCAAGGTAACAGGTGACTGCCGGGCTTTCTAAGTGATGTCCGTCATAAAAGACTTCACGACTGCGACACAAGACATCTTATAATATTTGTGATGAGCTCGCTGCCTCTGGCCAGTCATAATCATAATAATATAGAAGAAACTGCTCCATACGCACAGCAATGAAACGTGATATTTGACTGATTCAAAGTAGTTGCACTTCACTTTTTCACCAGTAGGTGTTCGTTGAGTGGTAAAAAATGCTAAAGACAAAGAAGAGCCTGAATTATTTCTTTTCCTCCCTTTGTTTTTCCAGTAAATACTGCACCACAGGGGGCGCTAAACTCCATTTCCTTCATTTCAATGTTGCTACAGTGCATTCGACCACGCAAAAGCCACATAATGATGTACACGACATTGGTGTTTGACATTAGCGCCTACTCTGGACAATTAACACGGCATCAGTGTGTTTAGCAGCAATAGCTGCTGAGTTATCTGTGATATTGGTAGTTGGACATTAGCAGCTAACGTAGCCAGACACGGTAGCATTTGCAGTAGATGTTAGCTGCTAATGTCTCAGCTAACAGTTTCTGGTTCCCACAACGTTCTGGGTCATGTCACCTTCTGGTTGTGGGAATGTTCCCTGAAGGTTCCCCTCACGTTACTTTGAGACTTAGGAAAAGCATTCACTAACGTTCTTTTGAATGTTGTGTGTTAGTTGGGACAAATATAGAGACAGGTTGTTGTTGTTGTTGTTGTTGTTGTTGTTGTTTTGCTTTTCCATCTGTGATAGAACCTGGTGATTTTTTTGTTACTGTTCTGGCAAGTTTTATAATTCCAAAATCTACTTAAAATTGACTTATAATCCTAAATCCCTCTGATTGGTCAGTGAGTGTCGTCACTGAAGAGTCATGAGCGCGACGTCCGACACAAGAGTCAAAGCCAACAATGTCCAAAATCTACTTATTGTTTCAAAATCTACTTAAAGTTCCAAAATCTACTTAAAGTTCCAAAATCTACTTAAAGTTCCAAAATCTACTTATTGTTTCAAAATCTACTTATTGTTTCAAAATCTACTTAAAGTTCCAAAATCTACTTAAAGTTCCAAAATCTACTTATACTTCCAAAATCTACTTATTGTTTCAAAATCTACTTATACTTCCAAAATCTACTTATTGTTTCAAAATCTACTTATAGATCCTAAATCTACTTAAAGTTCCAAAATCTACTTATTGTTTCAAAATCTACTTAAAGTTCCAAAATCTGTTTGGAGTGGAGTCAGAGCGGTGCAGTGAGTGAAGCGTCAGAAGGACGGTGTGGTGCTGATGGTGGACATCAGCAGCCAGACACGGTGGCGTTGTTGATTGCTGTGAGCAGCCGTGTTTTCAGAGCTTCACACGACCACACTTCACTTTAATACCACATCTTCTTCTTCCTCCTCCTCTTCCTCCGTGTGCTGTTTTCACGATGTCTCGTCTGCAGGCCTGTGGCAGCAAAATGATAATGATGCACAGTCATTTTCTGTGTGTGTGTGTGTGTGTGTGTGTGTTCAGGATGTGCAGCCACCCATCACAACAATATGCATGTGTATTGGTCATCAGAGGGACATTTGGTGAGCAGAGTGTGTGTGTGTGTGTGTGTTTGTGCGTGTGTCAGACGTTTCCATCATTGTGGCAGCGAGGTAACACTGATTTATCTGTCGTCATTAAACTGGCGCCATTATTACTGTGCCCTGCTCTCCTATTACAGTACAGCCAGGCCTGCAGCACACACACACACACACACACACACATTTACAACGTTGTTACAATGTGACGTACAACAAACACAGAGTCAGATTATTGTGACTGTTTTCACATAACAAAGAGAATAAAATCTATTCCTCTATTTATTAATCTGATGTATTAATATTATTTGAATGAATCTTGTTATTTTTTAGTCCTTTCTTCTTGTGTTGAACTCTTGTGATGGATGCGTTGCGCGGTGTCGTCTGAACTCGTGGAAGTGACTGTGAAATAAAAACAAACTTTAAGCCAAACGGAAAAACAGTTAACGGGCAGAAGAAAACACTTCCACTTCCACACAAAGGAAAGTTATTACCTCCAGGGGGCAGATGTAGTAAATATTTTTATTTGCTTTATTTATATAGTTGATTTGATGGCGGACGATGCAAATGAACACAGAGCAACTCCAGCCTGAGATAAACACGCTGCTCGTAACTGACGGGCGCCAACGCCCTGTCCTGACTTCAGTCTTTGTAAATTGTAAAGAAATTATAAGTAGAGTTAAGATGACATCCAATAATGATACGCAGGGCAATAAAATACAAAAAGGATCCAATTTCTCAGAAATCTGGCATGTGTATGCAGGATGAGAAACACAGTTTCAACCAAATCTGATCCAGATTACGGATTTGGCGTCAAATACTCAGCAACATCTTCACTTAGATTAAATTTAACAGGATTCCTTCATATTGTTTTTGTTGTTTACCTCCACAAATTAGGATTAGAGGACGCAGTAATCTGCATTAATCTGCAGAATCACAGTGATACAGTATCTGTGACCTGCTGCAGATTATCGCCACTCTCTTTCAATCTCTGAGTGCCTCTTGTGTAAAGATCTCGGAGGCAGATGGCGCTGTCAGTATCCTGTGTGTGTGTGTGTGTGTGTTGGGTGTTCCTAGCCCCGCCCCCACACTCTGAGGCTGCGGATGGCGACAATGTGAACACATAGATCTAATAATGTAATGATTGTGAACACCTGCAAAGTTGCAGATGGGTAATTTCGGGCCGATGCTTCGTCAGTTGCGAGTTCCCACCCACACATATGGAGCGCTCACACACACACACACACACACACACACACACACACACACACACTTTTGTACAGCAGTCAAAGTGAGGACTCTCACAGGCATAATCCACTCCCTAACCCCTGACCCCTAACTTAAAAAAACCCTTAATCTACCATAAACCTCATTTTAACTCGAACCTGAGCGCCAAGTCTTAAACCTCACTTCAGTTAAATTCCATTTTATGAACCTGAAAAAGCTTTTTTTTCTTTTAATGTCCTCGCTTTCCCAAACTGCCAGTCGAGAGGTTCCCAAAGTCTGGGTCAGGGCCCAAGGATTGGACACAAAATCATTTTTTTGGTGTAGAATTTTCCCAAATGTTTAGTTAAGATTTATGTGTGTATGTTTTAAATCAGGGGCATTAAAAAAGACACTTAAGTTCAGACACTAAGCAGCTAAATCAGTAAATCATAAACACACACACACACGCTGTTTTAGCTTCATGCTAACAACACAAGCTATAGTCGGAGTTTTCTTTCTTTAAGAGCTGAAGTAAAAACAGTGTCCACTTCAAATGAGTCCTGTTTTACACCCAAACTTGAGTTGTAGACATGGACACAGGTGATGTCTTCTAACCCGGTGATTCCCAAACTCTGGGTCAGGACCCACAGATGGGTCACAGAAGATTTGTTTTGATCCCAAAATGTTCTCGACATTTATGTGTAAATGAACATTAATCATCGTCTTCCTTTTTATTTTCTTATGACCATCATTTGCATTTCAGCCCAAACCTCGAGCTGTTAGCGGCTAAAATAATTCTCACATATATTTATCAATAATTTTCTAACAAATCCAGTAATTAAATGTCAATAATTACATTAACATTCTGACGTGTGGGTCACAAACACAGACACGTTACTGTTGACTCGTCCACTCAGTGCGAACACACACACACACACACACACACGTGACACATGTCAGCTGATTAGCGGATCATTTGGCGGTGTCAAGGCGGTGTATTTTTATCCTCCTTTTCATGGCGCTGCAGTGTCCTGCTGTTCACAAAGCAGTGACAGGTGCGACAGTCAAGGACAGCGCTGTCACTTCACATTAACACACACATAAATTCAGACAGCGAGTGAGGCGAGCTGATATTTCTGATTCTCTGATTCTCCGTGCAGGCAGACATAAATCCAACACGATGGCGACCATCTGTCTTCTTTTTAATACCGATGCGGCCCGATACCATACCTGTCCAACAATACAACTTATTATAGAGAGCTTCAGCTATAGTGTCGTCGTCGCGACAACACAAACCGACTCAAAGGCTTTTAGGGACAGAGACCGAGTCAGGACCAAGGACCTGTGGGTTATCTGGGAACCCTCTTTTTAAAAGCAGAACGATGCAGGATTTTCAGAGTCTTTGTGAGCGTTAAATGTCTTGTTGTGGACAGATTGTCTCCACTGCCCCCTACTGTCTGTTAACGGAAAGGAGAGGGGAAGGTAAACTTAGTAAGTAAATAAGTAAAGTAAACTTACTATACTAAAAAATCTTGAGGCCTATTTCCAGACTTCCTTTTATGTTCAACATTGTAGAAAAAGTTGTTTCTGAACAACTAACCTCATTTTTGGAGGAACATAAATTGTATGATGTTTTTCAATCTGGTTATCCACTCAACTGAGACTGTTCTCTTAAAAGTCTCAAATAATGAACTTTCAGTGTTGCTTTAAATAACAAAATCTCTGAGTCAAATGTGTTGTCACGTGGTGTACCTCAGGGTTCTGTACTAGGACCCATCTTATTTATGTTGTATATGTTTCATGCTGTTGGAAGTGTCTTGAATCTTTTCAATAATAATAATACCACTTTTATGTGGATGATACCCAGTTCTACTGTTCTTTTCATGAATCTGAGAGGTAAACTGTCAAATCTGGTACAAATTGGTTAACTAACAACTACCTTCAACTGATCCTTTTGAAAACTGAGACACTGATGAGAAATGTCCTTATATCAAGCAGAACCTTGGGTCTCTGTGCTCCATTAAAAGATTTACTCCAAAACTGTAGAGGAAAAGGTGAATAAACGACCAGATTAGCAAAATTCTGCTTTAAAGATGGTAAACTTGACTCAAATTACAGCATAAATTCCCACTTCTGAACCAGTATTCTGTATCGTGTCACTAGTACTATTCATATAAGTAGATAATTATATTAGTTCATTATTACGAGCTGCCAACAGACAAGCAGTCATAGTGAAGTAAACAAATCAAGATGTAAATCATGACGAGAGCGCGTTTTCTGCGACTAATTTACCGACGTATCTGTCAAACCTGACTTTGTTTTGAAATGGTGAACAAATTATTTCCACGAGATGTTTTTTTAGCAAATTGATTTTAAACTTCATTTTATACATGTTATTGAAAACATACATGCATGAATCTTAAATGAAAAGGCTCACAAAATTCTGCAAATTTGTTTGGGGACACAAATAAAATGAAATAAAACTCTTTGAAAACCACAGGATCAAAAGACTTTGTTTTGTAGAAATAGATAAAATAAAGTGTAGTACCATGTCAGTGAAGGTTGATAATCATACAGGTATCTGTCATATTTTAGCATTATTTCTATAAATACATTTTTTTTTTTTAAATGACGACCCCTGTGACCCTCATGTGGGGGATAAAACAGAAGGAGATCGATGGATGGATGAATATTAGTAATGTTTTTAGTTTACATGATCAAAGTGACTTGTGCAAATCTAAAGAATCTTCAGTTTCTCATTCTTTATTCTCTGAATCTGTTTCCACCGTACCAGTCATTACAGTATTTTAAGATTCTTAAGTGTTGATACTGACGCTGATGCTCACGTTCACTGAAAACACCGCAGTCAGAAGAGACATGAGCAAAATCAGATTTTAACCACAGTGAGTGGTTTTCAAATGTCAGTTTTCAGGCAGAAGGGGCTGTAAACGGATTACATACATTTTGACGTATAATTGCACTCCAGTCTTTATTTTCCGTATTTATCTATAACATTTATTTTTGTCACACCTTATATGTGCAGTTACATGGCAATAAACCTGACTCTGATTTCTTAAGTGGCCAAAATCATTTCTTGCTGACAATAAAACACCTGATATAACCTCAGTTTAACGTCTAAAATGAGCACAAACGTGTTCCTACATCTGCACATAAGAGCCCCGTTCTTGTGTTTAACCTTAGAAATTGTGCGACTTGTAACGGCGCGAGATTGATGCGTACGTGACGTGTTTCCCTTCGTGCTGTAGCGTTTGGTTTATCACTGTCCAGTGCTCAGTGGCTGCAGTAATTAGAAAGGCTGGGACATGCAATCGCAATGTCCTGCTAAAGCCCCCGATCACCAATAACAGCATTTATTGTTTTCTAATCAGCAGCCCTTTGGCTGCTCCGATCACTCAGTAAATAATGGAGATGTCAATATTGTCCCGCTCCGGAGAACCACTCTCGCCCCCGCCCCCCCGCCCTCGCCCGCGCTCGCTCACCACTACAACACGCCCTCATTAATCACACATTATGTTCAAAGTGTGACGTGGGCGGTTGGCGAACGACGCGCAGATGCAAACGTGCAAAAACACAAAAAAATCCTCACACAGCGTGTACATGACCATAAAAGAAACACAAAAAAACACAGACGCATGTTTATACATAGAAAAAAAAAGAGAATTCTCACACACAAACAACACACACACGTCTTGTTTTCACACATCACCTCCTCCCTTCCTCCCTCCCTCCCTACATTAGTGGTCAAGCAGCCGAAATGTCGTCTCGTCAGCGAGGCAGCTCCATTGATTAGCATCTGCTCTGGCCCAGGAATTACCCCTCTAATCTTGTAGTGAGTTATTTGCTGGAGACCAATCAGCCTGATCAGACGAATTACCCTGGTTGTAACTGCCTGGACGCCTGAAGAGCTCCAGCTACACACACACACACACACACATGCAGAGACATGTGCAGCCAACACTGAAGTGTGAGACGACGGAAAACAAACAAAAACACAGCGTCTTCCTCCATGATATGATATTTCCATGCTGTGTGTGAATCAGTCAGACTTTATTTACACGTCTCTTCTGTCTTCTGACATCTTTAACCCTTAGAACACAGAGCATTTCGCCTTTAATATGTTTAAACGTACAATTTATACAGAGGCTATAACAATATATATCCAGTGATAAATGTCATTTTTACCAACTCTATAAACACACATTTCACAGTTCAAACATCACTTTGCACGTTTTTAGGAACAATAAAAGAAAAACAGTCTTATTTTGTGACTTCTGTACAATTATTGCTACTTTACACCACGACTAAAAATGCAATATAGAAAGAATCAGAACTTTTACTTGACAAACACATAAGAAGGCAAGAACACACAATATTTAAAGCCTGAATATGTGACCTATGATCACACACACATACACACACACACACAGGATGTCCATATAAGGAGTTGTGTATTATTCCCATGGCATTTGTAGCTTTAGTCACTGATTATTTCACAAGGACGTTAAAGGGAAATTAAAGTGTCTTTTACTTGTTTTTTTAAAGCGTACATTATCTCAAGGCACTGTACATGCTGTAAGGCAGAAACCTGAAACACTAGGTGTCAGTGACAGAACCAGACTCAACCATGTGCAACATCTGCCAAGGCCGGTTGTGGTGAAAGGGAAAATGGGGGAGACAGAATGAGAAAGATTTGGTCTTAGAGTTAAGGTCTTTGCAGTATGGGACAATTGTGAATACACGGGGATGAAAGTGCGGATAATTCGGATCAAGCTGATCTGCTGCCGTGTTTACAGCGAGTTTCCCACTGAGAAGATGGGCCCGGGTCACCCGGAACTGGTCGGCCCGCGATAGCCATAGCTCAGCACAGTGAAGGGCTTCTGGGACAGACAGGGACGAGCTTACGCCTCCCAATTGTCTTAGTTTTGCTGAGAATTCTTATCCTGTGTGGATCGGACATGAATATTACAGACGTCCTGTGGTTAAATGACGTTACTCCGCCTCCTCATGTAAAATAAATCCCGCCCGGGTAAGGCTTTAGTAGAATTTAGCAAAATAAAGGTGCATAAAAATATCTCTGTTTGATTTCTCTGAACACCATCACATCTCTTTCCCACCGCTTTTTCTCGCACAGTCAACCTTCCTCCTCCTCCTCCTCCTCCTCCTCCTCCTCGTCTCATTCTGGAGGGGAAACAGCGGTGGTGGCGGCGGCGGCGGCGGCGACAGGCGAAGCAGAAACTCATTTTTCAGTTTAAATGCCAAGTGGTTACGTAGCATAATATCCAGTCAGAAATGAACCATCTCTCCCCTGCAGCCTGTCAAGAAACAGAGACGGAGAAAGTGAAGGAGGGAGAGAAAAGAGTTTGAACCTCGACTTCAGTCACTGAACGGCGGGAAAACACACACAGGCAAAGGTTAAATGGTTGAAGTGTATCAGCGTGTCGAGACAGCTGGACCGAGTCTGGTTTGATTGGACTCTACAGTGAACAGCAGCAGTTTCTAATGAGTTTGAAACCAGGTTTTTTTTTTCTTACTAAAACCACAGTTAAAAGCCTAAAATGAAAGAAAACATGTTTTGGAAACTTTGCCCTTTTTTGTCCTTTTCTTTCTCCGTGAGGCTCCGTCCTAACGTTCACTGGGAAATCTTTAAATATCTTTTAAGCCACTTATGAAAGCCCTTACCCCTAAGTGGCAACCTTTAACGGCAATGTAATTTAATGTTAATGTTTTCATGTAATCAGAGTAATGTCACAATTATACACTGCAAAAAATTGATTTTCAAAAAAGTAAAATAAATCCCTTTTGTGGGAGATTGTTCTTATTTTTCGCAGTTATACAAAATCAAATGAGTAAATCTAACTTTATGCAAAGTTTTGGTCTATTTTTGGCAGTAAACTTTGTAAAACTGCACAATGTCTGGATTTTTTTGTGTGCATAAGGTATAAATTCTTAAAGTGAGCTCGACTAAGTAAAGGTAGAGTCATTTTAAGTAAAAACCTCTTACATGAGAGAATTTCTTTGTTTGTTTTAAGAACAATTTTCTTAAATTTTCTCCGGGTTTCAAAGAACATTAAGGAACGTCTGGCAGTGGCTGCAGATTTACTTAAGCTAGTTTAAAGTTTTCTAGTTTAAGCCATTGGTATATTATTAATACAACAAACATTTGAATCCACTGAGGAATATTTGACTAATTTCTACCAGTGCTGTTTTTGCAGTGCAGTTCTCACTATTTCTCAGAAACTAGGCGTATTTTACTTTCTTTAAAGTCTGATTTTGCAGTGTACTCTTATACTTTATACTTAAGTTAATCAAACCATTATTTTTTTTATTTTTTTTGCTATTGGCCAAGCAGAAAGGGAACTGGACTTGTAACCGCAGAGTTGCCGGTTCATTTCCCCGCCAGGTTGCCCCTGAGCAAGGTACCAAATCCCCGTTGCCCATTGTTAATCGGACACTGTAAATGAATGGAAGTCCGTGCAGAGTCCTAGGAAGAATAGCTGTGTGTGTACAGAGCTGTGACCTTTCTATTTTGTGTCTGACAGGAAAAACAAAAAAAAGGTGTCAATTACTGACATTTATAAAATTCTGTATCGCTCTCGATAAGTCTGAGGCTTTTTACTGGAACTCGTCTATTGACACTGAAGACTCACGAGGAAGAGGGTGAGGAGGAGGAGGAGAGGGGACAACATCCCCCTCATTAATGTCTCTTAGTCTTCATGTCAGGACGGTGTGGGCATCCATCACTGTGATTGTGTTCAGTGATCTGTTAGTCATCGTCTCCTCCAGTCTCTCATGTGTCACTGTTTGTTGTAAACAAATGAAATGACTGCCTTTATACTATTTTTTTTAACTTCATTTTTATTGATTGTTTCCTCAGCAGAGCAGTATTTACACCGCTCACCCACCCACACCAGATCCCATAGGGAAAATCAGCGACTTTACGTCACCGCGCACAGGAGCTGTGGATCCACTGCTGCCTCCATCAGTTGAGTTCAGACGTGTTATTTTGTGACTTCTGGGTTTGAAATCATTTTTTCTAATCTACCTCAGTGACACAAACGTACCAAACGAGGCAGCAGTAAGCCAGCATCCCCGTGTTCCCTGGAGCTAAAATCACTGATTTTCTCTATTGGGTTTGGTGTGGGAGAGGAAGTGGAATAAAAATGTCAGTTTCTTGTTGGAAAAGTCGGTTTAGCAGGAGAATAAAGTGACACATGTTGTCTTGAGATATCACATGTGTAAGCAGGCATAGATTTTATGAGATGAGCTTTTTGTGAAGTCTGTGTTGAAGCTGTTGTTTTTCACGTGTCTCTGCAGGACGTCATGTCAGGTGACTTTTGGCCCTTTTCTATGTAAAGGTTCTAGCTCTTAGATACTGACATGTTACACATCTGCTTTGCTAAATGTTGGAGATGAACGCATCAGGACTTTTAAGTCTGTTTAACTTTGTTCTACAGTTGAACTTTGTTGGCTTTAATTCTTGTGAGGGACGTCGCACTCATGACTCTTCAGTGACGACACTCTCTGACCAATAAGAGGGATTTGGGATTATGAGTAGATTTTGGAACTATAAGTAGAATTTGGAACTATAAGTAGATTTTGGAACTTAAGTAGATTTTGGAACTTTAAGTAGAATTTGGAACTATAAGTAGAATTTGGAACTTTAAGTAGATTTTGGAACTTTAAGTAGAATTTGTAACAATAAGTAGAATTTGTAACAATAAGTAGAATTTGGAACTTTAAGTAGAATTTGAAACTTAAGTAGAATTTGGAACTATAAGTAGATTTTGGAAGTTTAAGTAGAATTTGGAACTTTAAGTAGAATTTGGAAGTTTAAGTAGAATTTGGAACTTTAAGTAGAATTTGGAACTATAAGTAGAATTTGGAACTATAAGTAGATTTTCAAACTTTAAGTAGATTTTCAAACTTTAAGTAGATTTTGGAGTAAGTAGATTTTGGTACTATAAGTATCATTTTTAAGTCTTTTTTACTTTGATCTACAGTTGGACATTGTTGGCTCTGTCGGTCGTCGCGTTCATGACTCTTCAGTGACGAGTGGAGCCGAGTCGTGCTGGTACTGTGTAATGGAAAAACACTTTTATCACTTTAAATTCATTCTATATGTGCAAAATATGGTGTGGGCTGTTTTGCATACGACTGAAATGTAAGAATGAAGTTGCTGCAGAGAAATCAGGAATGCGATCACTTGTGCACCGTGTATTTATATGTTGGCCTTTTCCTTTTTCCTGCTGCTTCTGCTTCTGTGCATCAGTTCCATGTCGGTGCAGTTTATAGGGGATCAGTGCACCGGTTACCTCCTAGTGTTCAGGAGCAAAAACAGCTGGCGGGTGACATAACATAACCTTTCATGTAGCGACAGACTGTACGTACACAAATAATTGAAACCCTTGACCCTGTCGAGCAGCACCAGGCTGTAAGTACAAACCTGACATTTTGATACTGCTCCGGGGGGGCAGCCGCTATAGCTACCACCGCCACCACCACCACTTCTTTTTATATTTCAATAATCCATGATGTGAGCGAGGGCGAGAGGATGGGGGGGGGAGAAAAGAAAAGAAAAGTAACGGGGTGGGGAGTGCGGTGGGGGAGCTCTGTGAGAAATGTGAATGATTAAGATTGTCAAACTCAAATAATGCACTCAGGAGACGCAGCATAAATCAGGTTTTGTGACATTTTCTTAAAAAAAAAGAAAAAGCAAGCTGTTTTTTTTTCGCTAGGAAAAAAACACCCATGCAATCATACACACACACACACACACACACACACAGTACTCCCAGCCTCAAATGCCATTCATTCATTATTTATATACAGCATATTTATTTATCTCAGGCCTTATACTCCACCAACCGTTGAGTGCTTGTAACCTTTCCAGTGCGATATCCGCCTGTGTTTTGAGGCCTTGATAATGACATCAGCGCGCGTGTGTGTGTGTGTGTGTGTGTGTGTGTGGAGGTTGGTGACCAGTGGGAAGGTCAGGGAACGGCGGTCGCTGGATTTTGCCGTCACACTAATGTTCGGGCTGCTCAGGACTGACAGCTATCGAGCAGGAAGCCGCGGCGCGAGCACCAACTCGTGGGGAGGGCGGACGCTTGCTCTGCCATCGACTGCCTGCTCGGTTCAGCCGATGGTTATCTCTCGTCATTACTGCCCCTCCCCCACCCTCATTCCCCTCTCCCCCTTTTCACGCTTTAATCATCGCCTCTGAGATGTTGTTCGCTGTCACCTCCACCGAATTTACAACGCCATCAACAGCATTTGCATATTCCCTAATATGGGCATTTCCAATTGAGCCTGTCCTCCAACTGCTGATGACTCGGGGGTGGGGGTGAGTTTTGGGGGGGGTCGTTATTCCCGCCGCGCCGCCATCTCCCGCATCACTGCAACAATGTCCAGATAAGAATGATGAAGTTAATTCCTGACCTCCCGATTGACTCGTTTCTAACCCGGTGTTGTTTCCCTCCATGTCAGTGCAGGACAGAGCGTGAGGGCGTTACCCGCCCTCTGCACCGCTTCCATCTGCAAAATTAATGTGCACAATTAACCCAGAGTCATTTTAATATGAGAGAACACTTCGCTTATTTGCCTTCCTGTTGAGTTCTAGATGAACTAAATGACGGAACGCCGGTTAAATCAACACACGAGACGCACAGACTTCACTTAGCTTAGCATAACGGCGGGGGAGTGGGGGGCGCAGGGGATTGTGTTAGCATGTTAGCTGCTCCTCCCCCCTGCTACTGACCTTTAAACAGAGGTAATTATCCTCTTTGCTGACGCTTCACTTTCAATCCACATCACGGAAATCAAACGTTTTCTCGCGTATGAATGAAAACAAGAGTGTGTTACATTCAAGGCATTTTCAAACGAGGTCACACTGTGTTGACAAAGTAGAGTCCACAGGAAGTGATGCGTTTCACATCCAGACGGACCGAGGCAGAAGCAATGCTGAACTCGGAATATTGGTGCTTTTTCATGATACAGTGATCAGAGAGTATCGTCACTGAAGAGTCGTGAGCCCGACGTCCAACACGAGAATCACAGCCAACAAAGTCCAACTGTAGATCAAAGTTAAAAAGACTTAAAAATCCCTGAAAACATGCGTTCGTCTCCAACATCTAGCAAAGCAAAAGTTTGGTGTATTTAGGAAGACAGGAAGTACTGAACGATTCTGTGAACAAATCTTTTAATCCACTGATTCTAATGATTCAGTTACAGCCAAAACAACTGTGTTACGAGTCACAAGTTTGTATGATTGTGGAGGAGCAGTGAAGTCATGGGAAACAATGAGACTGATACTGAACTGAGGAGAGTAGTGTTAGATCTGTGTAATGGAAGAACCCGGTCGACGACTGCCTCAGACAGACAGTTTTCAGATGAAGGAACGCAGCAAACACATTTTACATCATTTATGTTTACGAAGAGCAAACAGAAGAGTCAGAATAATAATTGCATAATAACAGCAATGATCACCTAAGGTTGGACAAGTATAAACAACCCATGCTGATTTTCCTGAGGCTAAAGTGTGAGAAATGAGGGTTTTTTGTGGGATTTGAGTCATGGGATTCACATCTATTCGTGTCCTTGCTTTTGGATTTGTCGTTTATTTTAAAAAAGTTTTGTCGTGTTTGTTGTTCTCAGACTAAAGAGAAAGAAAAGGGGATATTTACCGCAACACGATCTGCCGACAACAAATCCCCCAAATCAGGGACTGTCTGGAGGCAGCAGCCACTTAGCTTCACATAGCTTAGCATAAAGACGGAAAAAAAACCCAGCTAGCCTGGATAATCTTAGCCCACAGGTAAAAGATGTTTCAAAAACTCTTCAATCTTGTTTGCCACAGAAACATTTTTAATAAAGTGCATTATTTTGTCATCTTCACAGATTTATTTCAGTATAAACATGTTGCATCAAAGAAATATATCCACACCACCAAAGGATCTTTAGCCTCTCCGCGCACTCATCTCCTCCTCTTGTCCGTGGCTGCATGTTATTTTGATACACAGCTGCCATCTGTGTGAAATATTAATGCGGTGGGCTGATTTGGGGTGTCGAGCAGTGTCACTCATTTGGCTTTTAATCACGCGGCAGCTTGAAGAAAAATCGGAGGGAAAATAACTTCCCTTCCCGGGCGGCTGTCAAAGTCTTCCCAAAGTCATGCGGCACGTCGGGCGTCGTGCCTGTCGTCTGTCTCTCCGCTCATTGACAGCTGCATTTTTGGCTCGTCTCCGAGTGGCTGAGCGCTCTCGCGTCTCGTCCCCTCTTTCAGCCAAAACAAGCACACCACCCATGAAAAATTAAAGACAACACCGTCTCTGCTCGACGCGGGGCCTTCCTCGCGGCAAAGGATGAGCCACAGTGTCCCACACACTGAAATTTGGGGCAGTTTGCATTCGTCATACTTTAGCTACCACAACTTCTCGACTTCTTGATTTGACGGAAACCTCCAATTTTCACATTATCGCGTCTTTGTGGTCTCACGACCTTCTCGGCAAAATTTGACACATTTGATGCAGATTTAACAATGTAAATAAAGTTACGTTCAAAAACAAGAAAACATACTGTATCATTCCATTTTGACCTGTAGGGGGCACGAGCATGATTGTGAATATTCGTGTTCTGGACGAGACTTTAATGAAACATGTAGAAGATTGAAAAATAAGATTGAACAATAACAACTTCCTGTTTTCCTGGTGAAACATCGACATTTGACGTTGTGTCACGGATAACGTAAATAACCCTCGATGTAGAAATTTGTTGTTGCTGCGATAAATTGTCTACGAGAAATTCACATAATATAAGACGTAAAATAGCCAAAAAAAAACCCAGTATTTTTGAGCAGAAGATATGATGCATTCTGTCTCTACCAATTTAGGTACACCCAAAGGCTGACTGTAGGGGGCACTGTAGGTTAATTTGGCAACTTCAATGACTAACAAGTTAGAGTTTACGAAACATTTCATTGTTTGTAAATAATGGGCAAAGTTTCATGAATTTTTAAGAATGGGCCAAAAGTAGACAAATATAGGGCACTTGTCAGCGTTTTCTCTCTAAAATGGCTGATTTATTGTTCATGTATCATGTGCCATTGACTTTTTAAATTATATTTCAATCATCTTATATTAAATGCATTTTTAATATTGATAAAAAAATTTATTTTTACGGTGAAAATGAAGTTGCTGCACTGAACGTTTCCCACATGAGAGGAAACAATGACACTAAGGCTCCAATGTGTGATTAATGAGATAGGATTTAAAATTCTGCTAAATAACATAAGCATAATTATGACATTCATCAGCAGGCCCCACTGACAGCATTAATGTTTTAGTGATTTTAATATGAAACTCTTTGTTTTTTATTTTTATTTTTTAAATCTATAGAGTTTCCCTAAAGCAAACAACAACAATGGTACATTCATGCATTCACAATGAAATATGATGAACATTTGTACATTTCCTCCATTTCCTGAAGAATTTATCTGATTCCCTCCATGGCCCATTATCTGGGATTTTTAATAAGGGCCACTAATTAATATTTATGGCACAATTTCCTCTTTTCTGCTTTATTTTCTTGAGGAAGAAGCAACAAGGCTAAAACACCACTGTTGTTAATTAAGACAAATGCATTAATTATTAAAGATGCAAACATGTCAAGCAAGCATAACTAATTATCCGAGCGTGTTAACAGTTGTTTAATGTTAGCGGCGGCTGAATTATTCAGAGCACATGGTGCCATATCTGGATTGTTTGAAACGCGGCGTGGTAAGTGGGGTGAGGAACGTCGCAGCGGGAGCTCGGGAACGCCGCGGGGAGAGAAAGCGAGGCAGGGAAAACTTTTACAGATGGGTCCTGGCTGACCTTAATTGCTCATTACAGGTGAGTGTGAATGGGAGGAAGAGACGGTGTTAATTTAACGCGCGACAAACTGTCAGGTTTTGGCCCGAGATAACGCGGGAATCTGCTCCTGAGTGTGAGTATTTTTCTTTTTTTGGGCAGAAAGGCGTCGGGGGAACGAAGGTAACTGGATGTGACGGCAGACGATTTATGTTGTTATGTCTTAATTGTCACCTGATGTGCGCGCAATCTGGACGGCTGTCAAAAATTGGCACTTCCACTCAGCGTCGGAGGAGGAGACGCGGGGACGACGGTGTGAGGACAGACGAGCCCCGGTCTGATCACAGAACCTTTGGCGGATTTAAGCCTCGTAATCATGTGTGACGGCCTTTTCACATCAACGCCGATGCAAATTAGCGGCATGAAATTGCGAATAAGTCAGAGGTGAACGTCTGCGCAGAATGGAGTGAAGTTACAGAGAGTGTCTTAGTGTGGAGTCTGGATTTGAATGTTCACCACAGCTGTGTGCGTAGCTAAGTTTCAGCCCAAAGAAATGTGATTAAATGAACAAATATAATAATACTAATTATATTTTATACCGCTATGAGCATATATGATACACAGTATCGGGCAGATTATCGATCAAAATCACTGTATCAGATATCGGACAGATAAAAATATAAAAAGGACAGTGTATTGTATTTGTTACATGTTTTTTTCTCAAGAATGATGTCTTTGTTGTGAACAGCTCCATAGTTCAAGAGTTTAAAAGTTCTAAATCGGACTGATATCGGTATCAGTAGATACTGTTCTGATATCTGGATCAGTATCGGACATAAAAAAAGTACCATCGTGTCATCCCGAGTCAAATAATTAATAATAACTATCATAGTAATAATGGCGTTTTAAGATTTGGTGAAAATCAAACTGTGCATGTTTACTTATTTATAATTATAATAAAGTTGCATCCTGATGTGTTATAATTTACTGAAATACAGATTATTGTTGTTATTTACATTGAAATTCACAAAAAGATGCATCTGCTGAACAAAGGCTTCAAGCGTTTCTGTACACAGTGACTGAAAAGTCAAGAAAGTCTCTCAAGTTTAGCTACAGTGTGTGAACCACACACACACACACACACACGCGCCACACAAAAAAACATAATGTGTCCAATTAAGCTGCTTTAATGGAAAACCACCGCAATACAGATGATTTTAGTCCATGGAAATTGTCAATTAGTCGCGAGCTGAAATACCTGTCACTTTTAATCATTCCTGTGCCGTTGTTTCCCACTTCACTTCCACTCCCGACACTGTGATGTATGTCAAGTGTGATGGTCTCTGTTTAGAGTAATTACATCCAGCTCAACATAATCATCATTATATAAGTCGTGAAGTAAACATCCATATGCTCCCGTCAGGCGTGTGTGTGTGTGTGTGTGTGTGTGTGTGTGTGAACGCCTCTTTGCTTTGTTACTGTTTTTTTTACATGTCATTTTACATGTCGCTCGTTTTTAAAAAGAAAATGTTATATTTTTGATATTTTTATATTATGTATCTTAAACTATTCTATAAATATTGAAAATATATGGAATCAAAAATATAAAAGCAGCTCGTAACCAGTCTAAATACCAGTCTGGGTTCCCACACCTCGGTTGACATTAAATTCAAGGACTTTCAAGGACTTATTCCCTCAAATACAGGGACCGAATGTGCTTGGGAGGAGAGCGTCTTCGTCCATGATGGGTCCACGCTCTGCATGTGGACACGCGATTGTCTCTTGAGATCTTGGTCAAAGTCTGTCTTTGTCTTTTGTCTTTGGTGAGACAAAGACAAAGTTTTAACTTAACTCGCTCGTTGTTCTGCGCGGAATCTCACGTCAACGGCAGAGACAACAGCGCTTGTTATTATGACTCCATGTTTACGTACATCAAGCAATGCAGGACATGGAACAGTAGATGGCGTTGTAAACAATCAAGGGAGACATTTACCTTAAATATCAACTTCACCTTCAATGACACAAACCTTTGAAGGATTTCAAGGACCCACGGTAACCCTGACCAATGACAAGTTGGGTTTTTAAAGCAGAACTTTGCAAGTCAGGTCAGTTTTTCCACTATCTTGATCTACAGAGCGCCCCCTTGTGTCGACCTCTTTATCCTCACTGTAAAAACTCACGTCTGACGCTCCCCCCTCACTTCCCCTCTCCTGGTCCTGGAGACATGTCGGTGTCCATGTTGGTGGAAGAACCAGCCGACAACCCACCAAAAACAAACAACAACAACAACAAATACCTTTACAATGATGAACATGAACATCATTTACACCAAAGACACTGACAGTTGTTGACCCGTGTGACGCCCATCGCTCGATCAGACGGTCGTTTCCTCTTCGTTCTTCACCGGCTCTGCCATGATGTACGTCTGAAATAAAGCCGTGGAGCGCTACGTGTTTCTTCTGCGAGACCTCATGATTGTTTTCCACGGACAGACAGTTGGGGGCAGTGGAGACAGATTCCAAATCTCCCCCACAACAACACATTTAACCATCACAATAACTCTGAAGAAAGAACTCTAAATTGAACAGTATCTAAATTTTCCGAGCTGCTTCTTGTGTGAGGAACGCTGCCTCTGAACTATCGTCACAATTATTCCCCGAAAACTGTTTGTTAACGAAACAGTTTTTTTTTTGCTGTATACTTCTATTTATAGTGTTATTTGTGTGTGTGTGTGTGTGTGTTAGTGTGACACACACACACACACACACCTGCGTTCCCCACGATGATTTATAAGCTGTTTCTGACACATGACACATGGGCACATGACAGTTACGTTCATTTTCTTCCATATATTTTTCATCAAGGTCATTCACAAGCAACCCCCCGCCCCCACACAGCCCCTCCCCCCCCTTAAGTTTTTACTAGCGTTGTCCTCTTTTGTCCTCCTTCCGTCCCTCCGTCCCTCCCTCCTCTTTCAGCCTGATGGCCCCATGAATCATCCCGTCTTCCCCATCGAACTCCCCGATGCCTCCTTCCCACCGCAGCCACCCCAACTTCCCCAATCCTTCTTCATTCCCGCTAACAATTTGGTAATGAAATATTGATTTTTAGTTAGATTCAAATGGATGTTATTAACTTTGCATTGATAAATCACTCCCCGCTCCGGCTTCTTCATCTCCTCCTCGCCTCTGTTTTTCGGATCGAGTGCTGGGAAGAAACACCTGATTCACAATGAGGCCTGGAGGCCTGATTTGCTACATGACCTACAACGCTCCTTGTGGAGGCCGCTCCTTGTTTTCCCTCCCTTACACACACACACACACACACACAAAGGCTCTGTACATTAGACACTGTGAATAGATACTGATTACCTACTGTGGTCAGAGACGGTGGTTTATGTTTTATCGAATGTTGTGAACTCGGAGGAAATGCCCTTTTCAGAGTGAACCATGCGTGGCATTGGAACGTCCTCTCCTTTGCTTTAGGCAAACATTATTACACTTTCACTACACGGTGACGTGATTTACAAGAAGTGATGTGCAGGTTCTCTGTGGTCAGGACAAAAAAACGGTGATTGCTAATAAAAGTAAAGGATACATACACAAAAACGAGTCTGTATATCGATGTAAATGCTCTATGAATGTAGATCATATACAGATTCAACGCCGTAATCTTTCGCTTTCAAAGTAAGAGCATGTATATTCTGCACAAATATACAAAAAAAAACAGTTGTGGAGTGAAAACAGTTTCATTTCTGTTCAGGACTTTTTTTAGTCGTGTCTTGATGACACGTTGGAGTCATTATTTGCATAACTCCTCCTCCTCAGGCACACTTGGCCACTTGTATCGCTGCAGTTTACGTCTTTTTCCACAACTGTCTTTGGTTTGTGACCTCACTGAGACGTCTTTGTCCCTGTCGTGAATCACGGGAAAAGCTCTGACACTTTATTATTTAAAATTCATCCTAAAGATGAAGAAAATGAAGCAGGAAGAAGATCAGAGTCCTCATGTGACGCTGCAGTAGAGACAGAGGGAGACAGAGAGCAGTTCAATCTGACCAACAGTGTGTGTTTTTGTATTTGTTGCTTTGTGAGGACCAGAAATCGTATAAATAAACCATAAGAAGTGAGGACATTTTGGCTGGTCCTCACATCTTTTCAGGGCTTTTTCAGGGCTTTTTCAGGTTTAAGACCTGGTTTTAGGGATAAGGTTAAAGTTAAGGTTATGTATTTAGTTGTGATTGGTTAAGGTTAGGGTTAGGGGCTAGGTTGTGTGTGTGTGTGTGTCAGTTCCTCCTGTGAACACGACAGATTGACAATAACTCTGCCTTGTAAGTAAAATTAAGCTTAACATTGATTTGGGGTACAAAAACGTGGTAGCTTCATGCTAATGTCTATGGCAAAATACATTCACATGCTAACGGTCCATATTGCCCGTGATTGCCTTTGATTAACTTTGATTTTGACTGAAATTAAACAAAGTGCATCAAACGCAGTCTTTACACACAACAATAATAAAGTGATACATAAAATATTAGAAAATAATTTCATCATGTTCCACTCGATAAGTCAGAAACGCAAACATATCTCGGGTTAGCCATTATTAGCAGTAGCAGTGGATAACAGCAGCATATAGCATATAATTCTACACAAAAATAATTTACCTGTCACAACATGAAAGAGAACAATTAACATAATCATGTTATTATATTTATATTCTCTTATGTATATATATACAGTATATATCTTAAATTTGTGGTGTGAATGAATTGATGTGAGAGCCGTCTGTGTTCGAACCGATGACGATGATGATTAATACTGCTTAAAATATTAAAAAGAATTTGAATATCACATTAGATAAAGGTGTGTATTTTATATGAATCATTTCAAAAGCCAAAAACAAAATTTTGTGTAAATTGGGCATTACATTTTTTTTTGGTGTTTTGCATCTAAATCGAGCGTCGAGCGTCGAGCGTCCTCGTACCTGTCAAACAGTGTTTTTAATTTCAAACACCTTCCCTCTTTGTGCGCGTGTCACTTTATTATCCACAGTGACTGATGGCTTCTCCAAGCTTCAGTTTAGCACCTGACTGAAGGAACGATCAGCAGCTGTCATTTGTTCCCTTTAGTGTTCGCCGCTTGTTTTGTCTCTGACAGAGCTGCTGAAATGGAAGTGTCATCTGGGAACATGAAGGCTTTCATTTTAATAATGGGTGTAGTTTATGTTCCACAATTTCAGTTTGTTTATTGGCCCTCTCCGTTGCCTGACACTCTTTTTTTTTTTAAGTTGTTATGATCACACATTTTCTTTTTGTTATGATTTTAAATGAGACTGATGTTATTGATTTCTTTTTTTTAACTTTTGTAACCATGACATTTTAATTCTATTTCCTGCACGTCAAACAACAATGTGGCATCTGTTTGTACTGACGTTAAAGAGACAGTTCAGGTTTTTTGACGTTATTATTGCTAACACATGGCCACCATTGGTGGTTCTCTCATGGATGAAAACATTGATGCCTTTGATGACTTTTCCAACAGGAAAGTGACGTTTGTGTCACTTTACGTAACCACCTGCTTTTCTGCACCAAACTCTATAGAGAAAATCAGCATTTTTTGCTGATGTTGGACACAGATGCTGCTGGTCCAGTGCTGCCTCGTGTGGTCAGTCTGTGTCACTGAGGTGAATCTGAATGAAGGATTTCAAACACTGAAGTCACTGAAAATAACACATTTGAAGTTACTGATGGAGGCAGCAGTGGATCAACAACTTCTGTGTGATGTGATGTTAAATTGTTCTTTATGGGCTTTGGTGCGGGAGATTAGGGGATTTACACAAATGATCCTGGGAAAATTCACATTAATGGTGTTAACACAGCATAACTGTTGTGGCAATAATATTAAGGTGAAAAGGGGTTAAAAAAATAAATAAAATAATATTTGATATAATTTTTCAGGCTGAAGTAGTTTTAAATGATTGAAAATATTACAATATTGTTTTTACAGCTGTTTTTGGTAAGAGTGACATTTTTGACCCCTATGAGCAATTAGTAGGTTTGTGTGTAGCATTTCCAAAAATGTAAATCTTTCAGCTGTATTCATTAAACGCAGCCAAAATGGTTTAACAATAAAAAAACAGAATGGTACAAAATGTCCCTCAGAACTCTTAAGGGATAATAGGCTAGAAGCTACATTAGTTGACGGGTGTAGACACAGACTAAACACCACGTTTTTGTGCCGTAAATAAGCCTTTAAATTGTAAATGTACTGGCTGTATCATTGTTACCAAGCCAGATTGACCATTTAACCCGTTTCCTTAATTTTTTATATCATATCATGCTTATTTTATGACCATATATAATACATTTCTTACATTATGTATATTTAAGTACATAATATCAAATATTCTACACAAACCAGCTTAAATACTCCAAGGTAATTGTAGTTTTAGTTTTTTTTGTTTTTTAATGATTTTGTAAAGCAATTGTTGTATATATTTGTGTATATCTCACATAAATGTTGTTTCCTGCCAGGCCTGTTTGCACTGCACACACACACACACACACACACACACACACTCTACCAGCACCAAACCCAGAATTAAAAACAAGTATTTGACACAAGATGGACGTAGTGGACAGGCAGAGCCCGGGGGAAACAACCCGAGCTGCATATAAGGCGTCTGTTACTGTGGGGGCCATTTACATTTCTCTCTGCGCATTTTCACTGACAGCGACACAATTTCCTGTTCCATCTGGCGAACTTTTGACTGGGAGCCAGGGAGTGAAATGTAATCTTTGGTGCGCACAGTTCGCTCACTCAGCCTCCCCTGAGTATTTCCACACCAAAACCTTGAACCGAGCTCGGGTAATCTTTTATTCCACGGCCCTGCTGTTTTTAGCCTGAGAAACAATAGAGCACTCTAAAACAGACTGACTAATATCCTGCTCGTAAGATTACTCCACTCGCCCCAGGTTGGATTAGACACACACACACACACACACACACACACACACACACAGTAGGAGCATTCAGATGACAATACGATTCTTTTTCTTTTACCACCTGCTCGCCATACCATTCCTTTCCTTAGTGATTCCATATTTTTATTCAACAAAAAACAATAAAAGGGAGGGATAGATGGATACTAGCATAAAGAATAGATAGATAGATAGATGTTGGTTAGTTGCTTAACTAGCATAGCATAAAGACATATGTTAGCTAGTTAATTAGCATAAAGAGATTGAAAGTCAGGTGACACGAAATCTAAACACTGCCATACTGAGAAATGTATCGTTCAAAAGTAACAGTTTTTTATTTATATTTAAAAGTTGCATACTACAGCTTTAAAGTGGTCAGTTTAAGATCAGCCTCCGGCGTTAAGGTCTAAAGATAGTTATTATTGCTGTTGCTCTAACTGTAAGAAGAAGAAGAAGAAGAAGAAAAATCCATAATTCTGTAAAACAGCGATCAATCTAGTGATTTTTATACCAGTGATCAATATACGAAGTCTGGGACTCCCAGTGAAAACCATAAAACAGAGTTACAGTATATGACGGCACATCATATAATCCTACCACATCCCTGATGATGCTTTTTTACGATAGCGTGACCTTTGTTCGCCTCAGGAAGACGAACAAACCCTTCGTTCTCGCCGTGCGAGGACAAATTAAATCAAGATAGCGGCGCTGTATTAAGTAGAGAGACTGTCTCATGCTCCATGTAGATAACCTTGTGTTATTAGCTCCCCGATGGCCAATCAATACGCCACTTCCTTGCAGCTGAGGATGACTATAGTCCCTCACCGAGATAATCATCTCTCACTGTCTGACGCCGTAGCCTCTCAATGCTACGCTTGACGAGGACAGTTTGCATATTAAAAACACTGAACACTTCATCATTGTAACACAGAGAACAAACACTCGTGTACTGTACGAGATATTTTGAGATAATTGAGCTGGGATGCAGCAGCAAACCCCGAGGAACAGAAATGGCTGCATGAAGAGAAGAAATTGGAATAGTCGTTGATTAAAGTTGTTGCTGCTGATTGTTGCAGGAATGTCGTAGAAAGAGAAAGCAAACAATGGTGTTTATGACTTTGTTTGGGGGCGGGGAAAGAGTGAAGCAGAGAGTAGAGTCCCTGATGGCTGTCTCTCTGTGGAGTGGAGACATCATCTTCCCAGTGAGCGGCCGGTCCCCGGCGGATGGAGTTGACATGGATGATGAGGATGGTGATGATGTTTAAACGGGGAAAAAAAAACTCCCCGTCCATCTGTCCACATCACGGTTCTGCTGCTTCTCTTCCTGGAAACACATTAATGGCTTTTTTTCTTTCCTTTCTATCGTCTGTTGCTGGACGTTTGCAGAGTAAGATTATTCTCGTACCGTGTGACGATGTCTCTGTTTCACATGATAAAAGTGAAGATTTTATTACAATTTGTAAAACTGCCTTCAAATTAACAAGCTAGATCAGAGGTCTCCAACCCATGGCCTGAGGGCCAAATGGGGCCCCCTAGTCGTTTTTATGTGGCTTCTCATTCATTTATTAATTTTTTTGTTATTGTAATACTTCAATTTTGAAAAGAGCAAACATGTGCTTCATGTAGCGACCAATTACAGCCATATATCTAACCAAAAAGGGTAATTGTTTGATAAATTAATAGAAAACAATTATTTCATGCATGTTATTTTACCTCTACACGTGTAAACCTCAAGTCTACGATATCTTAAATATACTTCAGGCAGCTTTATTTCACTGGTAGACATGATTTTATGGTTTAAAATTGACGTTAGTGTCTAGTTTGTAAACCGTTCACTCTCCCACACCAAACCCCACAGAGAAAATCAGCGATATTACATCACAGCACACAGGAGTTGTTGATCCACTGCTCCTTCCATCACTTTTAAATGTGTTATTTTGTGATTTCGGTGTTTGAAATCCTTTGGTCTGATTGAGCTCAGTGACACAAACTGACCACATGAGGCAGCAGTAGACCAGCAGCCCTCATGTCCTCGTGAGCTAAAAAAAACACAGATTTTCTCTATGGAGTTTGGTGCAGGAAAAAAAAACTCATTTTAGAAGATTGTGGACTTAAGCTGACGTAGATTTCCACGCAGGCAGTGTGAAGAGGAAGCACATGATCACGTCTAATATAGACGCTGCAGTATTCAGGTATTTAAATTCACACTAATGTTAAATCTGTTAATGTCTAGGCAGCAGAGATTAGTTGATCTTCATGTTTTCATGGAGTTGCAGGTGCATTAATTCATCATCACTCTCTGCTGTCACACCTCGGCGTGCAGCGTCGTCGTTGCAGGTCTTCACAGAGGCGACAGTCGGTTTTATTAATGAAATGACATTTGTTGTCTTTGCACTGCAAGTCACTGAGCTGTGCCGTCTTCATTATCTCGTGTTTCTGATCGTTGTCAGAACCAAACAGAGGTTGAAGAATTCAGAATGTGGGAAGTTGATTACTGAGCCTTGCAGTGCTCTAGTGAGTTGTCCACGTTATTTTCTTTCAGACAGTTGTTTCACACCTTTCTTTGCTGATTACTTTCTTACATTATATTAGACGTACTGGCAAGACAAGTGAGAAGAAACCAACACTATCCAATTGTTGACAGTTTCTGTTGTGTTTGTATCTTTAGTTTTCCTAATATGAATATTCCTTGTAGATCATTCTGACTGCCCCTTATTTTAAACAACATGTGGACTTAATACAAGCAGCTATTTTAAATGTTTGGCTTTGTACATTAGTATTTTATTGTATTAAGTCGGTAACTAAATAGTGTAAATATGATTCACAATAGGGTGTTAGTAAATTGTTGTTGTTTTATAATATTGTGACTCGTCTTAATTAGTGTGGTCTTCCCCACAGCACTATTTATCATGCAGATATATTTTGGCACGAGTAGGCATCCGCTTCATTGTGTACAAACAGATGGGGAATTACAAACAACAACACGGGACATGGATCGGTTATGTGACACAGCAAACAAACAAAAAACACAACATGGACAATCATTTAACTACAAACACACAAACAAAAGAGAAGAAAATGAATTTATTCAATAAAGGAAGCATGTGTTACACCATTAACACTGTTTAAAGTTTTCTAAATGTACATCATTTCATACTGCCTTTATTTTTTCAGATTTCTTTATATGCAGATGATGCACTGGTATGACTGCATCCATGTTTGCATCAACTATTGTATGAACACATTGAACAGACATGTAAATAAATCAAAACTGCTTATTATTTTTGCCTTCCACGGGTATTTGGTATTGGTATTTGCAATTTTTTGGTGTTTTTTACAGA
This sequence comes from Solea senegalensis, assembly GCF_019176455.1. NCBI lineage: Eukaryota > Metazoa > Chordata > Actinopteri > Pleuronectiformes > Soleidae > Solea > Solea senegalensis. The sequence continues at coordinate 27,700,012 of NC_058027.1, read as the reverse complement.
AACCTTTGACTAAAGTTTGGTCTGACAGTTTGAACTCTTTCCCTCGCTGTATCATAAACAGCAAGCCAAAAAAACATCAATGTGCTCTGTCAATCACACAGTTTTCAAACTGTGACTCCCAACGTCTAGACTGGACTTGGTTGAGGTCAGTGCGTGTTGGCGCTGACTCGAGATAAAGCTGTCATCTCTGTGTCTCTGCCTCCCAGGGTGGTGCTGAGGCGACGCGTGTTTGTGCCAGTCTTACAAGTCAACTCAGAAGAACATATGGAGATCACTGCCAGAGGTGGCAGCACTGGAGCTTCAGAGATGACAGCCAGCTGAGCGCCCGTCCACACGGGCTGACGTTCCCGGGGCAAAGCTACGGCCACGTGCCGGGGGAGCTGCAGAGAAGCTCTGGACTCAGAGGTGTGTGAGAGTGTGTGTGTGTGTGAGGCGGTGGATGCTGTCATTGTCAGTGGAAGCTGTGGAAGCCACAGACCCAGGTTCAGTTCACAGCCCTCAGGAGACAATTCAAATGAAGCACAGAAGCTGGGGCTGCTAACCTTTTCACTGAGTCTCTGTCACATGTCCATGTACAGTACATCCTTTATGCATGCAAACACAAATGCATACAAATAAGTGTGTGAAATATTCATGTGTTGCCCAAGTCTGTGTGTGTGTGTGTAGCACTGTGTTCCACTGTGTGGCAGTGGAGAAGGAAACAACTGTACAAACTGTTTGCACAACAAATAATCGTGACCTTTAGGGATATTTTATTGATAGTGATAGTTTTTCAAAGTGTGATTGGATGCCGTACAAACAAAACAATTTGTTTCCAGGAGCTGGAAAACATGGCTGCCAGAGGGAAAACAAGGAAAAACAGATTTCAGCTACTGAAAGACTCACCTGATCAAATCTAAACGGGCTTAAGTCTATGATATCTTTAGTGTATAGTTTGCCTCTGTATCGCGTCATTAGTACGACCTTTTCTGACAGGAAACTGAAGTTTGCAAACCATTCAGTCTCCTGCACCAAATTCCATGGAGAAAAACTGTGTTTTTAGCTCACAGAAACACAAGAGCTGCTGCTTTACTGCTGCCTCATTCAACCTACATCAGTAGGTTTGTCAATTTGCAGCAGTGGCTCAATAACTCGTCTGTGCTGTGATGTAAAATCGTCGACTTTCTCTATGGACTTTGGTGCCGCAGCGTAAATCTTTTACAAAGTGACACAACTTCATCAGGTGTAGATGTAAAATGTAAATACATTGATACATGTTGCATATAAAGATGGGTTCAATTAGAACGAAACATAAGTCTGTTTGCAGACGACATTATGATTTATCTAAACAATCCACTGACTTTTATGCAGCTTGAAAAGTTTATTCTGGCTATTAAGTAAATAAACTTAAATCTCAAACTTTACCCAAGTTAAAAACATAAGGAATGGAGAAAGAGATATCTGGGTATAAATGTAACTAAAAATGATTCAAATTATCTAAAAAAAAACCTACACATTGATAGATGGCACAGAAATAATGTTGTAAGAATGAACATCCTGTTATATCTGGGCTTATTTCTGCCTATAAACGTTTCAAACATTCCATTTCTTAAGTGGGACAAACTCATTTCAAGACTTTTGTGGGAGGATACATGACCTAGAATTCTTTATACCGCACTACAAATCCCTAAAAAGCTAAAGAATGAAAGACCCATAAATATTTTGCCCTCATAATTCAGTGAGTGGCCCATTGCTTTACATATGCCCCGTATGTGCATGCATGGACATGACACGATGCACATTGTTACCTCTTGTTTAAACAAAAATAAGGGCGTTGGGTATGTTTGCTGTGTGTGTGTGTGTGTGTGTGTGTGTGTGTGTGTGTGAGAGAGGAGGATATTGGCAGTATACTGACAGGATGTTGATTATCCAGCTTGCGGGAGGCTGAGGTCTGTCTGGACGTCAGGTGGAAGCCACAGCGCTCAGGACTGATGAGACAATCAGACGGGGAGGTGGGGGAGGACGGGGGGGTGAGAGAGAGAGACGAGGGCATGTGTCAGGGGCAGAGGACGATGACAATAAGCTGTCTGTCTCGGCTGACATGGACACAGCACCAGATCAGATTAGCTTCAGCACTCACTCGCTAAAACTTGACATAGACAAGATCCAGATGCTCGACATCAACCTCGTCGTTTAAAGCTCCAGTGTGTGACATTTAGGGAGGGATTGTTTCACAGTTATTGAATTTACTACCCATAAATATGTTTGTATAAATGTATAATCCCTTTAAAATGAAGATTGTTGTGCTATTTGTAGCCTTTTTTATGAAGTCTAACTACACAAACAAAGAAGGCATCCTTTTTGCTATGTCAAGGCCACCGTAGTTCCCTAAAATGCTTTGGAAAGCTTGTGTTTTTGTACCTTGTGTTGTTGATCTCACTAATTCTCACAGATTTTGTTGTATTTGTGTGAAAAATCTGTCATGTTGCTTTTGTCGTAGCACCACAATAATACTTTTACATGTATAATAAATTGTTAAGGGGAAACTTCAGGTCTTTGAACCTGAACCTGGGGACGTTAAAAACCTGATCAGGTGCAAAATATTCCACCTAAAAGCTCATCAGACCATGTGGAGTAATTAATTACTGTGTGGTCCAGCAGAGGGTGCTGTGAGCACAGCTTGACCTTAAATTGACTTTGAATGCCCTGTAGGAAAGAGTTAAATTATGTTCAAGGTTCAAATTCAAAGACTTTCCAGGACCAATCCTCTCAAATTCAAGGACGAGAATGTGCTGACACAGCTTAAGATGGGAGGACGACTTTAAAGAGAATCTTCGTCCATGATGGCGTCCACGTTTATGGATTTGCAATCGGTTTGCTCTGCATGTGGACAAGTGATTGTGTTTGGGATCTTGGTCAAAGTCGGTCTTTGTCATTTGTCTTTGGTGAGACAGAGATGTTGGAATTTTCATGTCCCAGGCATCACGTCGTCATTTTTCGCTCTGGTCTTAATTGTTCTGCATGGAATCTCACGGCGGAGAGAGAGAGGGAGAGAGACAGTGGACAGTGTCCACAACACCTGTCCTAGAACTTATGAGTCGGTGTTTGTGCTGCGCAGGCCTCGTCTGCGAACATCAAGCAACGCAGGACGTCGTAACACACAAGGGAGACATTTACCAAGCACTTTCATGTCTCTTTAGGGCGATTTTGAAGGACTTTCAAGGGCCTTGAAGTGTGTGTGTGTGATTTGCTGGGGGTCAAGGATCCAAACATCTTCTAAGAAATATTGTGTTATCTTCTGCTCCTGCATGTTTTAATAAAGTTTTCCTCTGCGGGTTTGAAATCAGCTAAAATGAGCGTGTTCCATTATTTGTGCAATCTTTAATTATGCATTAGGTTGTGGTATGCACATTAAAAAAGATGCAACTAAAATGCTCATTAATTTTGCATAAGCGACAACATTTAAACGGAGCACAAATACATGGGCAGAGGTCCATTTACCGCCCCACAGATGAAAGGGCATCGGATATTAAGGCGAGAGAGAAACACCTCATCTCACTCAATTCTCCTTTTGCCAAGTAATTGACTTTTAATTAATCCCCTTGATATTTGGACAAGCACAGACCTTAGAGATTGGTTCTCTCCGCTGAACACCTGCACCGAGGAATAAAGTGAAATCTGTGAATGAGTGTGCTTATAACTGCTCCTCTACCCAGCTAATATTGTGTTGTCAACAAATAACATTGTAGGACCAGCGTCTTGTCTTAAGGGAACAGTACAGGGTTCACCCTAAATTCTGTAGCATCTTAAAAACATAAAACGGCTCTCATGCAACAAGAAAGTGACGTTTGTGTCATTTTGTAATCCACTTTTAGTGCCGTTGATGTTTGAAATCCTGTGTTCACCATAATCTCAGTGACCAAACGAGGCAGCAGTAGACCAGCAGCTCCTGTGTCCCCATGAGCTAAAAATCTGGATTTTCTTTATGGAATTTAGTGTGGGTTTGGTTAAAAAAAAGACACTATTATTCAATTGTAGTTTAAAAAAAAAAAAAATCCTATATAGAGCCAAAATATGAACCAACTAACCTCGAAATAAAACTGCAGCTCACAAACCATGAGCATGAGGTCACAGTGGTTCCCACATGGTAACAGTTTCAGCTGCAGATAAACTACCAAAGACCAGTGTTTGAACAAATGCACACTTTTAGGAGCCATCACCTGCATGTGTTTGTTATTGACAGAGTGATGGATGGTGTTCAGAGGATATACAGTGAGACTCCTGTTCATCTCCTGACTTTGGGGGTGGACAAATCCAGGATGGAGGGCAGGTCAGCACGAGTGATGTTCTCCGCAGTCCTGACTGTCCGTCATCGTCTCTTCTTGTATTATTTAGCAGACAAACCCAAACCGGACAGTGATGGATGTTGAGCAGACTCAGCGGGCTGCAGTGTAAAAGTAGATCAGCAGCTACTGACGCAGGTTGAACTTCCTGAGCAGGTGCAGGAAGTAGAACGGAGAGCACAAAATCCCCCGGAGGCTGCCTGTGCCAACTGTCTGAGTGATGCGCTGCTCCATGATCAGTCACTGACCTGTTTGCCTGGTGGGTAAACTGCAGGGGGGGGTCCAGCAGGGGGCCTGTGATGTCCTCAAAGAGTATTTCATGGCGTCCAGGGTGATTTTGAAGTTTCAGAAACACACGGCTGCAGATATCTGCTGCAGATCTGAGGGGAAATTCCCGGGTCGGGCCTTCGTGTTTGCATTTGACTTCGTGTGAGTTTGTTCTGTGTGTGTCGTGTGTGTTGTGCTCAAATGTTTTGCTTTATTATTGGATTGGTTTGGGTTGGAGAGTGGTGCCAAAATCAGAACGGAAGGAAACATAAAATGTAGCCTTCCTCAGTGGAGATAAGATTTGCCAGACTGTGATTAAAAGAACCCCGGTGCTGCAGAGGGACAGGGCAGCTGTCCTTCATTACCATCACTGCAGAGGTAATGTTTTTGAGCAGCATGACTCAAGGGCAGATTTAGAAGAAATTTTCTGGGGATGTAGGTTCTGGTCCAAGAAGGAAATGATTCAGTTCTGGCGGTGATGTGGGTGTGGAAACTCAACAACCTTGGCAAAGTTTTGTGGTCTCCCAGTGTTTCTCCTGTTGTACATTGTGTTTTTTGGGGGATTGCAGTTTTCTGAAGAAAGTTTCTTAGCTTCAACTATCTTGGGTTTTTTTATTCATGACACACCATACATGGTTGCACTTGGTACTAAGCCCTGTTGTGTTCATATTTTCTACTTTTGGCTAAACCAACACGATTGCCTTCCCCTACGTAAAACCTGCTAAAGACCCAACAGTCCACTCCGCACTATGTGTTACCCGTCTCCATTAAAACACAACAGGAATCTTAAGAGTTACAGTTCTGGCTTTTTGAAGTATGTTGTCACCAGAATTCTCTGATTTGATCTTCTGAAGTGTTTCATTATAAAGTCTTAGAGTCTGTCCAGTAAGCACCAAGGGGTGAGGGGTCAGGGGTGGCACCCAGTGTGGTCTTATGCTGCTGTAGCATCTCTGCTTTAAGGTTTGTGTTGAGCTCTAACATCAACAGAGATCAGATGAGATGTTTGCACATTTAAATCCTCTAAAATCCTAAATTCATGCCTCATTGAAAGTTTCTCAAATAACCTTTCAGATTGAACTTAAGCAGATTGTCTTGATCTCCTTCTCCTTTGGAACTGGGGAGTAAAATCATATCATAGACAAGACCCTTTATAAAGCACTTGTCTGGAGAAATGTCAGCTCTTCAACTCTGTATTTGTTTATCGTATATATTTATAAGACTGCTAACAAAGTTTGATGTTTCCTTGTGGTCTCCATAAGGCTTACAGTAGGGTTGACAATTTGGGTCCCAAGCAGGTTATCTGTGGTTCCTACGGTCACCCCCCCCCCACCCATATTTACCCATGGCAAGCCCATGTCCACTTAGTACTCTTTCCAGGCTACCTGTGTACTCAGCAGCCAAATTATACACAGGTGGGCTCACCATGTAAACAATGGAAAAAACCAGCTTGAGACCCATATTTGAAGCCCAAATATGACCCTTATGGGGCTCACATGGACATGCTGTCTGGGATTCTCCAAGGAAATCTCCCTCGAGAAGAGTTTTTGTTTGAAGGGCCAGTAAGGATTAGATTATTTTAGAATTTGTTGTTTTTGCACAATGGAGATTGGCTGCCTTGCTCATGGGCACCCCACGTCCCAGGATTTGAGCTGGTGACTCTCCAGTTCCTTACCCTCCTGTCTATGTCTATAAATATCTGGACACGCTAACGTCTCTGTGACTGAATGGAGCGTTGACTTGCTGCGATGTGATTGGTTGATGGAGTTGAATGGGCGTGCCGAAAAAAGTGGCTGGTAAGTCTGCATATCAATGCCTATTCTTGCATTCCTTTGAATTCGTGCCACGTCGGTGCCACTTGAGTTTGCCCAGAGGCAGTGGGTAGTGAACGAGTGAAGGGAGATTATTGTGTGTGGGAGGCGTAATAATGGATGAACGCTGAATGATCAAGGACACACACACACACACACACAGATAAAATAAAGAGATAGCACGACAGAGAGGAGAGACGATAAAGAGGTGTGATAGACACCTCTCATTCTCGCCGTGACAGCTTCATGAATAGCCTCAGGTTGGACACACTCACACACACAGAGTCTCCGACACACCTGTGTGATTGACAGCCAGCAGGTGCTGGGTGAATGAAGTTGTCAGGGTGGCTGCTGATCAGCTGTGCGTCTCTGTAACGACAGCTGAAGGCTCGGCTCGCCGCGTCGCCGCACTTGAAGGTGATCTCTTGTTTAGCCTCGGAGCACGCATGTGATGTACGAGCGGCGGCGCGAGTGAAATAGAAGACGGGAAAGATGACATCCGCGTGGCGTAATTGTATTTACTGTTGTCGGCGGTCGTCGTGCATGTGAACATCGAGGCTGCTCGTGTTCATCGGTGACTCGGGGCGACGCGTCGTACATTCACCTTTACTCACTTCTCAACATTTTTACTGTTGCTAATATTAAAATCAGGGATATTTAAGAGATATGAGCTTCTGACACGTAATCAGCTCTCAGCGTGATGTGTGTGTGTGTGTGTGTGTGTGTGTGTGCGTGTCCTGCTTCAGGAACACACACACACACATTTAAGGTACTTACCTTTACGTTTCACAAAACACAATCATCAATGCGACAAAACCAGCACAACTATTAGCACATCGCACAGTGTTATCATACGTATTAGCCTAGCATCCAATGCTGCTGAGAAGTGGCGACAGGAAATGACATCAGAGACTTTGCTTCGGTCTAATCATGAACAAGAATCAAACATGGTGTCGTGTTTCCCTTAATGAAGTCGTGTGTGTGTGTGTGTGTGCTGACCTTCAGGGCCACCGTACTTATCTGTGATGACGTGTGATGTCACTTCCACTTGGAGCCGTGAGAGCGCAGCTTCCTCCTCATCCTCGACTTTTCTGTCATTTCCTGCTCCATGATGTGGTCAGAACCACTACTCACCCACCATGTTTTTGTTTTTTTTAGATGACTGGTGAAGATTCGGCCCCAAAATGGCCGCTCCCCGTCCTTGTTTCCTCCCGCTGTTTAACGACACTTCCTTTTGTCTTTCATCCGTCTTCGTTTTTACCAAACAACTCTTTCCCTAATTCTTCCTCCACCTCTCTCCACCGCCTGTGCCCAGTGTTTAGTTCCCTCCTTCCCTCCTTCTCTCCTTCCCTCCTCACCTCTCACTCTCCACCCTGTTCCTCCTCTAATTGGGCTTTGAAGAGTTAACAGTGAGATGTGATATCTCACTCTGTGCTGCCTCCAGATATCTATTAAAAAGGCACAGGCAGTGCTGTCGATCACGGCTTAGACACCAGATGTTGCCCACATCTACACTCATTGCAGATGTAATGGGCCTGAATGCTGCAGTTTGTGACTTCACTGGCATCCATCCTGAGCAATGTGGCTCCAGAGGAAAAACAAGGGAGAGACAGAGAGCGAGAGAGAGAGAGAGAGAGGGAGAGGGAGGGTGTAATTATCCTCCATTACCACAAACTCTCATTTCCCCTCAGCAGCAGAGGAAAATGACAGCTATCAGAGTAAAGATGGCCGCCGCGGTGAAGATTCAGCGGTCACTGGAGCTTCGTCGTTTGCGTGACGCCGCGACAAAACTGCTGTGCCACAGCACAAGCCAGTGGAAGTGATCACTGTGTGTGTGTGTGTGTGTGTGTGAGCTTACATCGGCAAACACTGATGTGACATGAAAATGCAGAACCAAAAATATCCAAAGTCTGTAAAAAGTTCTGAAAGTTCTGAAACCGCTCACTCTCCCACACCAAAGTCCATGGAGAAATGTATCGATTTAAGCTGGCGCAGACACAGGAGCTGCTGGTCCACTGCTGCCTCGTGTGGTCAGTTTGTGTCACTGAGGTTAATCTGAATGAAGGATTTTAAAAGCCGAATTCAGAAAACAACACATTTGAACTTAGTGATGGAAGCAGCAGTGGATGAGTGACTCCTGTGAGCTGTGATGTTAAAATCGTTGGTTTTCTCTATGGGGTTTGGTGTGGGAGAGTGAGCGGTTTACAAAGTGACGCAAACTTTACTTTCCAGGTGAAAAAACAGTGAGAGAAAGTAGCAAAATAGTTCTTAATTTAGGAAAGACTGAAGGGGGTGTCTATTTTATCAGGTGAGCCTTTTGTTAAAGGTGCAGTGCGTAATGTTTTGTAGGCCAGCATAGTTCCCTAATGTTCATTTGTTAATCTCACCATTAGATGTCACTAATTCTTCCACACTGGACTTTCTTCTTCCAGAGTCTCTTCTCTTCTCTGAGTCAGTACTTCATACAACTGCACCTCAAAAAACACCTGTGAGGAAACTGTTATCAACTGATATTGTGGGAAAGTTCACAAAGTCGGCGGACGACGCCTCTGAAATTCCAAATCATCCGGGATTCATTCTGAATCCGTCAAACTCTCCAGAAAAAAAACCCTCCATTTTCACTGCGACGTCAAACGTCTGTCGCGTAAGAGGACGGAGCGTTTCCTCAACAGAGCAACAGCTCTTTATACCCCGAGGTATTAGCTCGCTCTCTGTTTGTCATGCACAAGTGTCGCCTCAGCAGACGGCGGCGGATAAATCTCTTCATCCGCGTCGCCGTTATTCCGCTTCACATTTGATCTCGCAGGATGTGGTCACAGACAATCAAAATCATAATTACGGATACAGAGCGGCGAGGAGGGGGTGGGCGGTGTTTTAAAAATGGTTCCGAGGTGACCAGCGTTCATCTATTTATTTTTATAGGGGTCTCGGCGCGAGCAACAAACTTGATTTATTTCCCTCTGCTTTTAAGAGTGCAAGACCCAGACATTCAGAAATGAAGTGGAACGCTGCTAAGAATTTCAAATGCGCTTTTAATACATCCCCCCTCATATTGACATTTAGGTGGGAATCTGTCTTTTTTATTTCTGTCATTCCTAGCACTGCAGCCATTGGTATATGTGTGTGTGTGTGTGTGTGGCAACATTTATTTCCCCTCATCGTCTGTTCAGAGTGAGAGGAGAGGTGTGGGGAGGGTGGGAGTGTAATGGTAATCATTTTTTTGTGACTGCGCCCAGGGTCTGAAGTGGCTGTTGCAGAGGACTTTTAGATTGACATGCGTGCACACACACACACACACACACACACACACACACACACACAACCCCTGAAGAAGATATGCTATATGGATCGCATTCATCCCCCTCTGCTTGCCCTCCCTCTGTGCAGCCATTTGATTAATGATCCAAATATGTGAATAAAAATATCAAAACAACTCGTCAAACGCTGCGTTTCCACCGACTAAACAGCTTAAGGATGAAACTACAGACTAACGAGTGGAACATTTGTTTTTCCCTCTTTTAGCCAACCTTACATATTTGCCTCTAAATTACCATGTCTGGTAAAAAATATTCATTTTCCCGACGAGGTGTGGTTGTGTGAGGGACTGACGCTGAGTCAAAGCTGATGTCACTGGCCTAAGACACTGATTTTGTCATTTTAAGCCACTTTATAAAAGGTTCACGTGGTAAAATCCACACCTGCTTAAGTCTGTGACGTCTTATGTCTCCCACACCAAACTCCATAGAGAAAATCAACGATTTTACATCACAGCGCTCAGGCATGTTGGATCCACTGCCGCCTCCATCAGTGAACTTGTGTGTATTATTTTGTGTCTTTGGCGTTTGGAATCCTTTGTTCTCGTTTGCCTCTGCGACACAAGCTGACCACACGAGGCAGCAGCAGCCCCGCAGCTCCTGTTTCAGTCTGAGCTAAAAACGCTGTTTTTCTCTATGGAGTTTGGTTCGGGAGAATAAATTCCAGTTTCTGGACAAAAACGGCCGTCTCGCAGTGAAATAAAGCAGTAAAAGGATATTATTTTGATATCGTAGACTATTGGCTATGAAAAAACTCCATGATATATCACGTTAAACAGAATAATGTTAAATGTTAATACATGTATGTATGTGTACGTGAGGCACCCTGGCAGGCATATGGATACTTAACTCACAGCGGTGGCGTTATCAGCCTCCTCTAACACAGCACACCACTAATTGACAGTTTCATTAACAGCGAATTTATGTTCCTATTTCTGTCTGCAATAATGACCATTTCCCAAGCAGTGCTATGGGCCCTGCTAATGGACACGGAATAAAAGGCGGAAGCTTGTTTAATTATGATGGGGAATGCTCTCATCCTCCTCCTCCTCCTCCTACTGTCAGCGACGAGGAGGAGGAGGAGGAGGGGGCGGAGCCAGAGCCAGGCCGGGTGATGGGTGCAGATTGACGCACATGGAAAGATTGAGCGGACTGCGAAAAGGGCTGACATCACACGTCAACGCCCCGATTAACACACTTGATGAAGAGCAGCGAAGATGCACACGAGACACTCGAGTGGATTTAGAGGACATGGATTCCTGCGTCAAACAACACACAATATAGACGTCTCATAGTCCCACATTATAGAGCTTTAAATTCAGGGGTTTGTGTGTGTGTGTGTGTGTGTGTGTGTGTGTGTGTGTCAGCGGTGAAAACAACACACAAGCAAAGTCAGATTTTTTACCCCATCTTATGTATAAGGATATCTCGCCATTAGACATGTGCAATTTAATCAAGTGCAATAAAATGAGGGCAAAGTGCAATTTATTTCAAAGTCTTTTATGTGCAATAAAATCAGCCCTTTAGCACCAGTCACTTTAGCGTCTCGCTCCCTTAAGCACTTTGAAACTTGGATTCTTGTTTCCTGGATTGCCGCTCTGCCTCTTTGACATATTTTAGATTTTTACTCGTCGGTCTCTGTTGTTGTTTTTATTTATTATTTTGTTTCCTGTTGTTTTCTGTTGTTTCGTCGTCTACCTGCCTGTGGGGGCAACTATTTAAGGTGATTATCAAAAACTTTCAAGGGCGATAAAAAATATTTTCAAGGGAACCCTGTATAATGATGGCTAGAATCCATGTTGATTCATGAATGTTCCTACAGACAGAGTTCATTCTCCTCCACCAAAGTCTTTAGCTCTCACGAGACGCAGGAGCTGCCTCGTGTGGTCAGTTTGTGTCACTGCGGTTTTTAAATTTTAAACTCTAATTCCTCTGAATGAGACATTTGAGGTCACTAACAGAGGCAGCAGTGTCTCCTGTGTGCCGTGATGTAAAATCGCTTTGGTGCGGAGAGTTAAAGACTGTGAGTGTGAGCGCAGTGTTACACAGAAACATCAAATAACAACGTCCAACATTTAAAACAGACGCACACACTCAGGTTACCTCATGGTGGCCTCGCCTGACCCCCCCCTCCCCCCCCGATCACTGGACAGGAAATGACAGCAGAGGCAGTTCAAAGCAGGAGCTCGGAGGCATGAGGTAATGGTCGAGCCTTTGTCTTTGAATATGAGTGATTGGCTGTCTAATGCTCCCTGATGGAGACACATGGCCATGTGCTCAGCTGCAGGCGTGTGTCTGTGTGCAGTTACTAAATATGTGCATGTTCATGATCTGTAAACTGTCATGTTCTGTGTTTCCTTTCCAAGCTCAAATGTGCATTTGAGAGGTCATTTAATGGGAAATTCAGGGTTTTCTTTTTTTTTTTAAAAGCCATGAGGTATTGACACATTATCAACACTGACTCTGGCCCCGGGCGCCGCTGTTTCTGTGCAGCAGCCTGGGACCCGGACACACGAGCGCTCTCTGGTGACGTGGCGGGATTCAAGCCACGTAACCAAAAACACATTCAAGATTTAAAAAGTCTAAATAAATGTGTCACACCGTGTCAGATTCTGAGAAGATGTTTGCTGCGTTTCTAACAGGAAACTGACGTTTGTGTGCCGGACGCTCTCACACACTTCAGTGTCTTAGATATTTGGTTCAGATTTACATCAGTGACGCAAAGTGACCACACGAGGCAGCAGTAGACCAGCAGCTCCTGTGTCCCTAAAATCACTGGTTTTCACTGGAACGAGTGAGTCGTTCACAAACTTGAGTGTTCAGATGGAAAACGCTGTCAAACGGTAAAACTAAAATGATTTTTAACAAATCTTAGACTTGACGTGATGTGTATTCTATGAAGTGGGCCGTTCATGTTTTTCCTTGTGCCGACAGCCAGTGAGAGTGGATCCGGGTCCCAGACTGGTTCATGAAAATGTTTGCACGGAGTTTGCAACCCTCTAGTGCAGGGGTGTCAAACATACGGCCCGGGGGCCAGAACCGGCCCGCCAGAGGGTCCAATCCGGCCCACAGGATGAATTTGTTAAAATTTCACACTAATCTAAACGGAATGTCAAATGCTCCAGATACCCGTGACTAAATGTTTGTGCCTTTATAGATGCAGTGTGCTGTGTAAATAGTACATTTAGGCATGATATTGTTGAAATTGCACTTATATTTCTGAAGAAATTTCATGTTTTGTAAAAATATCCTTCATTAAATGTAAAACAAAGGAGTTCTTGTTGTTCATAGGTTATTATGCTATTATTTTACTATTTTTACTAGTCCGGCCCCCTTGAAATCAACTTGTGCTCTATGTGGCCCCTGAACAAAAATGAGTTTGACACCCTTGCTCTAGTGTGTGTGTGTGTGTGTGTTCTTGTATTTGTTAATTTAAGTTAGATGTTTTTTCTGTTGGAAACACCTTGTCAGGACCAGTAGTCCTTGTGGAGACCAAAACCTGGTCCGAATGAGACAGAAGCTCATTTCTGGGGAAATTTTAAGTTAAATTGAGTTTATTTATTATCTTTGTGAGGTCCAATAATGTAAAAAAAAACTATCTTTGTGGGGATATTTTGTTTGGTCCTCACAATTTTTAAGTGCTTTTTGAGTGTTAAGACTTGTGTGTGTGTGTGTGTGTGTGTGTGTGTGTGTGTGTGTGTGTGTGACAGCTGACAGGCCTAAAGTCCCTCCTCAGACAGCAGTAATGGAGCCGTCAGCGGGGTAACAGAGCTGATAGTGCTGACATTCATCCACTCAGACAGATGCAACACTACATCCTAACACCACACACACACACACACACACAATGGTAGTGTATTAGATGAGCATCATCCCCATGGAGATGATTCCATTTGCAGGACCACTCAGCCTTTTGATGGTCTTATCTGGAAAGGGACTGTGTCTAGAAAATGCCTGACTGAATAGTGATTGTGTGAATGTGTACACGAGTGCTTTCACACATGCAACGGCAAAAAAACAAAAACCCTGAACTTATTATACCCAGACATTACCCAGAGGACGGAGGAGGACATAAATAAATGTCCAAATCAGTTGAACCGGACATAAAACGGATTTCACCCTGCCAGCTTCCTGAAGCGAAATCCCTGTAATGTCAACGTGATCCGACGTGTGAGAGGAGCAGGACGCTAAAGTCGCTGATTTTCTCTATGGGGTTTGGTGTGGGAGAGTGAGCGGTTACCGAACTTCACTTTCCAGCTGGAAAAGGTTGTAAAACTATGAGAGAAAGCTGTTAAAACATTCTTAGAGATCACATTTTCCTTGCTTATCTTTTGTGTGTGTGTGAAAATAACATTAAAGGGATAGTTTTTTAAGTGTGGTTAATGTGGTACTGGCAGAAAAAGCATCAAATTCTGTTTATTTTGAATTTCTCATAGACTTACTGTCGGGGAACTTTTTCTTCATTGTCTAAACATTGTTATTTCTTTAAGATTGAACTAGTTTTTGACTGATCTGATACAAAATGATGTCTTTAAAACCATCTTTTACACATTTTTGACCCACGTCGGGGAGCGAAAACACGAAAATGACAATTCCTGACGTACAAATTGAAAAAAACGTACAAATAAATGTATTTATTATGTAATATATGGGATAATATCCTCATAATAATACACATCAACTGTAATTCACGGTGAAAAATCATGGCCGTATAGGATCAGAAACCTCGTTGACGACGTTTTCACTGCATGTAGCAGCGTTTAAGAGTCGCCGCTCGTTTCCTCGTCTCAGCTCTAAACTGGAAAACACATATTGGAAATTAGTATCACTCTAGAGACAAGGGCGGGGAAAGAAAAAAAGAAAAAAGAATGTTGCTGTCAGGTGGAGGCATCAGCCGGGCCCGACACATTCATCTCACTTTATAAGAATGAGCCGGTTTCATGCCATTTACCTTATTCATGTAGCCACAATTATCCATAAATTAATAAAAGCTGACTGGTTATTACTGGAGGGGAAGAGGGAGACGGAGGGGGAGGGCGAGGGGGAGACAGATGCAGGGAGAGGGAAAATGTAGAGCTGTACAGTGAACAATCTCCGGATAATTAACAGGAAGATAAACAAAACATAAATTTGGATATTGCATTTATTTGGACCACCACTCAAATATGCGCGAACCACGATATTTTAATTAAAAGATAAATCTATGTGACATGCAGTTTCCCAGTTAATTATTCAGTGCTGTACAATAAAAACAATACCCATTAAATATGCCACACACTCTATTTCTCTATTAACAGTAAAAAGTGCTCGTCCTGGGGACAACATTTCAAATCCAGCAGTGGGATTATTATGATTTTTCTTGTAGTTGTTTTTGTCCTTTTCTAAGTTGTGTTTTCCTGGTTTTACACAAACTCCTCTCACACCTTATTAAGGCGTTTGCACGTCAGCGGTGTAATTCAGCGGTGACTTTTGACGCAGCCTCGCGGTTCACATCAAGCGCGGCGTGATGAAAGTATAAGCGAGTCCATTTTCAGGCGTGAGTGTAAAGATGATGAGCTGCTGTTTCACTGAATAAAACAAAAAAAAAAATACAAATAAAATAAAAAGAATAAAGAGAATAAACTTCAGGACAGAGTTTAACGGGATCTGTCCTGAAGTTTGAAGATTTGAGGACGAGGACGTTCCTGCTGGATATAATCTCTGTCTTTACTGCAAATACTTTTTCATTTTTATCCCAACATTTAATATACACAGATGTTAAAATGCATGTTTATTATTTATAAACTTTGGACTGTCTTTGCTGCTGTACAAACTTATCTTATCTAATCTTAACACTCTTCTTAACTTATCATACCTCATGGTATTGTTCTTATATTGTACCTTATCACATCTTATCGTATCGTATCTTAGCTCAATCTCATCTCACCTTTACTGATCTTAATGGTTTCACAGCAGCTGTGAGTGTATTTCACATTGTATCATATCTTATCTTAACTCTTTTCTTTCTTCATCTTACCTCATCTCATTGTATCCTTTCTTATTGTATCATATCATACTGTATCTTCTCTTATCTTATAGCTTAGCCTATCTTAACTTGTCTTATCTTATCTTAGTGCATCTATTTTAACATATTGTAAATTTATTTTATCTCATTGTACTGTATCATATCTTATCTCTATGTTTTTGTATTGTTTTTTTATCTTATCTTGATAATTTCTCTATTTTATCTCATCTTATCATTAGATATTGTTTCAGTTTGTCGTCTATTATCTTATTTCTTTCTTATTGTATTGTTTTTTTATATTTAATCTTATCTCTATCTCATCTTATCTCACCTTTAATGACATTATCTCATCTCATCTCAACGGTTTATCACCGACTGAGTATCAACCATGTTTCAGACACTTCCTGTAACCAGTGTTCTCTGATTTTCTCCGTTAGTCCACATGATCTGTATTTTTAATTAAACTTTTTTTTTTTAAATAAAAGCTGCACATTACGCTACAAATACCTTTAGTCACTGAAGTTGTTGTTGTTTTCTTCTTTGTTACACCTGAATGACACAGAGATTGTTTGACAGAGGTAGAGGTTTTATTGCAGAAAGAAAAGAAAACACTCGATTAATCTCCAAACAAAGCACATCAGGACGTACACAGTCAAACACATGATTCACCTCTTTATTCATCAAACATTATGCAGTAATAAATAATCACCAAGGATATTTCTCTTCTTATTCTTCTTCTTTTAAATACAAAGCTATCTACTGTTGATATAAGCTCACAGTCTCTCTCCTCACGTTCCCGTCATTAAGCTACAGAAGTCTTCATTGAGGGACGTGGTTCATATGTGAACACAGACTGTTTCTAATCCACTGTCGGCTGAAATAAATAAATGGCTACTTAGTTATTTTTTTTATTTTTTTTTTGTTGTTGCACCAGTGATTATAATTGAGAAAACTGAATGTGCTACTTCAATAGGAAGCTTGACGAGGATCAAACAGACCGGGGACAATGGAATGGATTATTTTGGGATTACAGCTGGGGGGGTGGGGGGTTTTGGGGGGTGGACAAAGAGGACAAGTCACAGAGGAATGACAACAAACGGTGTTCTCTCCAGAGCTGCAACAACAAAATATGTATTACCTCAACTGAGCGAGATGATGAAAATAGACTGATTTAAAAAGCTTCACTAAGCTGGGAAATCCAGAGCAGTGGTGCCAAAACGAAATGGAACGTGTCCTTTTTGGGTAAAACATTTCCTCCCTCTAATTGAGTTTTGGCTAATATGTGAAAACAAAACGAAAGAATAAAAAGAGAGAAGCTACACCCAGAATACAGCAGTGCATCGAAATCCATAAAATACTACAATCAAATGTCTGGATCTAATTGGATGACGTAGGGAACAGTTGAAAGTTGAACACTCAACAATCTGTTTTCCCCTTCGCGCAATATTTAACTCCACAATCAATGTGTTATTCTTCCTAATTTGGTTGTAAAAATTCAAAGTATTTCACTTTTTGTGGCTACGTCAGCAGAATTGTCGAGATCTGTCGATGGTTGTAGCGAGAAGTCGCTTTAGAATTTTTATAACTCGGACATTAAAAATAAAGGAGAACGGGAGGACGTTTAACTTCAACGATATTATAGCATCAGAGTTTTTAACGTTAGCAGCTATTGATGCTACGCTATGTATCAGTATTTAACATTAGCAGCTACTGCAGTGAGATGCTATGCTATCTCTGTTTGACATTAGCAGATACTTCATCCTGTGTTGGATGTTAGCAGCTATTGACGCTATGCTATATTAGCAGCTACTGTAACTGGACGCTGAGTCATTGGGGTTTGGTGTTAGCATCTTAGCTAACCAGTATCCTTTCAAGAAAGGCATAAGAAAGAACACGTTTAGCGCCCCCTTCAGTACGTTAAATTACTTAGTTTTTTTTAAGTTTCATGTGTTAAAAATGAAAACAAACTAAGGAAAAATACTGTTCAGTGCTTCATTTCCACTTTAGCTCCATACATTGAACTTTCTCTCTTCTTTCTTTTTTCCTTCCTTTGTTTATGTCTGTGTGTGTGTGTGTGTGTGTGTGTGTGTGCATGTGTGTGTGTGTGTGTGTGTGTGTGTGTGTGTGCATGTGTGTGTGTGTGTGTGTATATATACTGGACGTAAGAGCCTCGGCGCTAAGGCCCCGGAGCTTTCCCCGGTTTTAAGCCCTCCCTGCGTGTGTGTGTGTGTGTGTGTGTTTGTTTGCGGTGGGAGATATTGACTTTCTTAAAGTCCGGATCATTTCTCTTTATCAGAAAAACATTAACAACCCCCAGCCCTCCACCGCACAAACAACACAAACCGCTATACTTTCTCATTCTGCTCTGCCCAGTAGTCACCGGCAGCTGCCGGCACAACAAAGTACAATCAGCGCTGAGACTTCTCTGCCCTCAGCTTGATTTAACGACATCCAAACATTCTCTTTTTTTTTTTACTGGTTTTATGTTATTTTTCCCCCTTCAGGAACAAAAACACCCATGTGATTAAAAATAAAACACTACTATACACAGAAGGAAAAAAACATGAATTTTGTTACATACGAGAAAAGGTAGAATAAAGAGAGAAATAAAGCCCATGAGGTGAAGGATGAAGTCATTTTTCAACATCTGTGTGGCAACTTTTGCGAGTTTATTAGAGCAGGACATACGTCTCTTTTTTCTTTCTTTTTTTTTGACTGTATTATACACAGAACGCAGCCGTTTGTGTCTTTCTTTCTTTCCCCTCTTAAAACACATGTAGAAAAATCGCCTGCAGGAGAGTTCCAGGTCCTTTGAAGTACAAAAACTCTCATCTGTCATCGTGAAGCAGCTCGAGCTAAAGCACAATCAGTGCAACACCCCCGCCCCGCCCTCCTCGTCCGTCCAATCCGTCTCCCATGTGGAGCCTGTGACGTGACGTACAGTAGCCTTAGCGCCGTGCTAATGGAGGCCTGAAATATGCCGCTGATTGATTTGTGCTGCGTTTCCCAGGCCACTCCACCGGACGCTCATACTGGAAGGAGTGAGAGTGAAAGGAAGCACGGAGGAGAGGAGGAGGAGGAGGTGACGTGAAGGGACTGCGGCCAGCTGCTGCGGCTCAACTTGACCCTCATGGCGTTAGCGTCCAGTGTTGGGTTTCCACAGTGTGTGTTATCGAGTGTGTGTGTGTGTGTGTGTGTTGCTGAATTGATTTCCTCTGTGATGGCAGCCCCAGTCAGGCTGGCACCATCACCGACACACACACACACACACACACACACGTAAAGTGGAAGCCACTGGTGTCATGTTCTCAGCAGCAGTGGAAGTGTTCCCGTGTCCTCGTCTGTCGTTCATACAGTAAATATTCAGTAAAAACCTTTTTCCCCAATGAAAGTGTTATTTTCAGAGAGAAACAAACGTCTCTATTGATCTTGTGTCACTTTATCTGGCTGATCTCTCGCTTCATAGACTCCGCCCTCCGTGATTTGTCTGCTGTTTGTTTTTTAAAGGTCCAATATGCAAGATTCCGCTGTGTAAGGAACCAGGAAACAAATCCCACTGTTCCCTCTGACTCTGGGATGTACGTCGAGCTCCAGGGTTGTGATTTGACTGATTTGGCTCCAATGGGACGACACCAGCTGTCAATCACAGCGGTGTCGTCCATTTACCTCTAAATACCAACATTCACTGATTCACTCATTGTCGACTGCAGGGGTCTCAAACTCAAATGACCTTGGGGTCACTGAGTGTCTAGTTTGGTCCAACTTTTTGAGAAAAATACATAAAAAGTAATAATATCTATGATGATAGTTCACAGAATTTCAAAATAAAACGATAAACGCTCCACGGTCACGTTTACACACTGTGAACTCTTCACGATGACACGTTCAGGAGTTTAGCTTCAGCTTCAGCAGCAGATGATGCAGATGCTCTTTAGTGTCAGACAGTTGTTCAGTGTCCAGCTGAAGCTCTGGATTTACCGCCCAAAAAAAACCCATCTCCAGACGAGCAGAGACTTAAACCCGGGGTCAATGACGGTCTGGTATCTCTGAGTCCAACGTCCTTTTCTCCTCCTGTCCTCACAAGTAACGACATGACACGACTCAAGGTTCAACAGCTCTGATAACATGAGCCGACAGTGTTTCAATATTTAAAAGATAAAAACATTAGATATAAACATTACAGCAGTTTGTTCGTAAATGCTCACAGACCCACACAGAGCACGTTTAATGTAGAAAGAGATTCAGATTCTGACCAGAGATCAGATTTACAGTGAACGTCCGTGTTTGTCTGTGTTTTCAGACGTCATTGACCGACACGGCCCGCGGTGCTTTCACTTCCACGACGAGACCTCAGCGTGGCGTCCATCTGCGTCTGTCGTCGCCGGTTGATTGGCTGTGATCAGCAGCAGCGGCGGGGGGTGTCGTCGTCGTGGTCATCGAGGTTCTTGTCCGCGACGTCGGACTCGGCGCGGGAGCGTTTGAAGCGTCGGTCCGGGTAGCGCGTGTTGTCGAAGGGCATGCGGTGCACACACAGCACGTGAGTCTTCAGGTTGCCCTTCTGCGAGGCGCTGTACGGGCAGTAACTGCACTTGAACGGTCTCTGGCCTGCAGACACACACACACACACACACACGGTGAATCATTTCATCTAAACCAGTAGACTGTGTCACGATGAAGTGGAAACACAGACACAAAGACACTCGACAAACATCCTCCCACTCACACAGTTTCACAACATTTAAAAGCCTCAAACATCACTATCTTCTTCTTAAATTAGTTCTTAATTCATAAAATGACTCAAAGTGTTAGAAATTCTCCGTACAACAACTGTGAACTGTGAAGCCGCAATAACTGATTGTTTTGCATATTATTCTATATAAAAACTACTTTTAATGTCATTATTTTGGGCTTTTAGTCTGTGAGGACTGGATGGAAACGTACATTTGTGAAGCTCTCACTCTCCCACACCAAACCCCATAGAATAAATCAGCGATTTAACACTAAGGCAGACAGGAGTTGTGAATCCACTGCTGCCTCCATCACTAAGTTTAAATGTGATGTTTTGCAACTTCAGTGTTTGAAATCCTTCAATCACATTTAACTCAGTGGCACAAACTGACCACACGAGGCAGCAGTAGACCAGAAGCCCCTGTGTCCCCCATGAGCTGAAAACGTTGATTTTCTCTATGGACTTTGGTGTGAAAACTTCACTTTTCTGTTGGAAAAGTCTCTCAAATTGCAAGATAAAGATATAGATGACTTAAGCAGAGTGAGCATGTGGGCGTATCTTAAACAACCACACTTTCCATCCCTGTGTGAAACAGCAAAGGTCAGACTGTAACCTGGACTTGAACCTCGACCTCTGCGGCCACGAGTCAACACCTCGGGCCTTCAGGCTTCAGCCGGCGCTGATAAAACTGTGTTAACAACATGAAGGATGGAGAGAGGCAGAGCCCGGGAGAGGAGGGTAAATGTGAGGACACGGAGAAGAGGAGGAGGAGGAGGAGGAGGCGTGATTGAGTCCGGCAGCGTCGATGCTCCGGCTCCATATTGATACAAATACGCCCTGAAAAACATTCCCCGACACTTAATAACTGGCCTCACTTTGTGCAGCCAGTCCGCTCCAAATTCAAATTCATCTGCACTAAACTTTTGCCGCTCCCAGAGTCGATATGCATCTCCCGCCCCTCCTCCCCACACACACACACACACACACAGACAGCATTTTTCTCCATCTCCCCACCTTGCCACAGCTCCAGCACAAAATGTTCTCCCTAGATTGAATCTGATCATCACCGCGGCAAACACAATGGCCCTTAATAGCAGCAGCCGTTTGTTTGAGGGATGCCGATTACACCGCCATCATAACCCACTTCACTTAGTTCACTCACTCACAGACAGCAAAATGGAGAGGGAGGTGAGGGAGGGAGGAAGTGGGAGGGCAGGATGGAGCGAGAGCGTGTGAGCTCCATCTACTACTTTAGGTTATTAATAACAGTACATTTGCAGCGACTGTCTTTCCTTTTTCTTTTTTTTTTTTTGCTTTATCTCTTATTCAATTTGAGATGCTCTAAATCAAATTAACATGGGGAGTTTAGAGGAGGCACACAGAGAGGTGCAGGGAATATAAATAGGTAAAAAAGGAATTAAAGAGGAAACATTCCATTTGAGGCACTCACACACACACACACACACACAGGGCGCAGGACACGTGGAGGCAGCAACAATCTGACTCCAGAGCCTCTCCCTCTCTCCCTCTCTCCCTCTCTCTGTCTCCCCGGCTTTCTGATATTACATTGTTTGCTTCTCACCCAGACAAAGGAGATTGCTACAAGTTTGGAGGCTTTGGATGTTCCAGTTGTCTGAATTTACAGATAAGCTACAGTCGGCAGACACACAATGAAGTGTCGTCGTCTCCCTCTCGCCGCCGTTTTATTCGTGTGCGGTTTAATTTCACACTCTCTTACATTACGTTAAGTCCGAGAGGCGGAATATCTCATCCCGTTTTACACTTAGGGAGAGTGAGTTATGGCCCCCGAGAGAAGCCAACATTTCTTTTTTTGTTTGTTTTGTTTTGTTTGTTTTCTTCTCCTCTCTTCTTCCTCCTCGCGGTTTTTCTTCACGGATGCAATAAATACAAATCAAGCCGGAGAGATGTTTGGATAAAGAAACGAGGGCGGAAGAGATTTGGACTCTGCTGTAGAAACTTGAGGTGATGCTGAGACTGAACTTAAAAACCAAAAAATACAAAAAATAACCTTAACTATAACCATTTAATGACTAACCCTAACTTTAACTCAAATCTTAGTCCGAAACTTTAACCAGTTCCTCAGAAATGAGGTTCTGCCTCATTAGGACCAGGTTTTAGTCTCCATGACCATTACTGGTCCTGACAAGTGCGGTGTTTATGACAGAATAAAAGGTCCTAAAGAGGTCACATACACAAGAACACTCTCTAACATTAACCATAAACAATAATATATTCACCGTAAAATGATGGGACTTGTGTCCTCATCATGTGATTGTAAATAGATGAAGGTCCCCACAACATGACTAATACCTGAAACACACACACATGTTTGTGCAGCTATTCTTCTCAGGACTCTGCATTGACTTCCATTCAAACAAAGACTTATTATCACTAACCTTAACCATAACCAGTTATTGGCTAACTCCGACCTTAACCTAATACAACCACAATACAAATCGTAAGTCATTAAATTTAACCAGTTTCTGCCTCATTAGGACCAGGTTTTTGGTCTCCATGACGACTACCGGTCCTGACAAGGTCAGTGTTTATGACAGAGAGAGAGACACGCGCACACGCACACACACACACTATAGTTGGATTAAACATTAAAGAGGCTGTGTGTCTAACTGTCTTTCTTTAACACACAAATGCATTTAAGAATCCGCCGTCCAAACTTGCCATCATCATTAATCTTCGTCCTCTGCTCAGTGGCACATTAAAGGCACAGTTCAGGTTTTCCACTGTAACACAGGCTTGAGTCAACAGTAGCTTCACAATGTATTTCCCTGCTTTATCTCACAGTTTGACTGAACTTGTTCAACCTTTTGTAAACCACTCACTCTCCCACACCAAACCCCATAGAGAAAACCAGCGATTTTAACATCACAGCACACAGGAGTTGTTGATCCACTGCTCAACAACTCCTTTGAACATCACTAAGTTCAAATGTCTTATTTTTACAGTTCAGCATTTAAAATCCTTTGTTCAGATTAACCTCAGTGACACAAAGTGACCACACGAGGCAGCAGTAGACCAGCAGCTCCTGTGTCCCCACAAGCTAAAATCCCAGATTTTCTCTATGGGGTTTGGTGTGGGAGAGTGAGTGGTTTACAAACTTTACAACAAACTTTATATTCTTAGGATAATATAGACTTAATAATGTATCAGGTGAGCCGTCTGTTAAGTGGCTTAAACTTGATTTTCCTTTCAGTCTTTCAAGCGTCGTCGACGACGACAAGAAAAACCCTGAACTGTGACTTTAGCTCAGTTGTTGCTGTCGCACACACAGTGACTTGCATTTGTCCGTTTTTGTCTTCATTGCATTATGACTGACACTGGGTGCGTTCACATGCTAAAAGCCCTAAAGACTGAGAGAAACGGGGGGAATAGATGAATAGATGAATAGATAGAGGAGTAAAGACGAGGAGGAAAAGAGAAGGAGACAAACAGGAAGAGAAGGAGAAGCAGTGGTCTTGTTTTCATTAGTGTGGTATTATCTAAGCCTGTTAATTAACCCCCTAAGGCCCTGTGCATGGAGATCACAGGGAGGAGGGCAGGAGGGAGGGATTCTGTGTGTGTGTGTGTGTGTGTTCTTGTACTTGTTACCTATTTAGGACCGTTTTTACACTGACCTTATCAGGACCAGTAGTCCTCATTGAGGCTAAAACCTGATCCTAATGAGGCCGAAACTCATTTCTAAAGGGAACTGGTTTAGTTTAGGACTAAGGGTTAGTCATGAACTGGTTATGGTTAAGGTTAGTGATAAGTCTGTCCTAATGAATTAAGTCAATGCAGAGTCCTGAGAAGAATAGCTGTACAAACGTGTGTGTATGTGTGCGTGTGCGTGTGTGTGTGAGTGTGTGCGTGTGCGTGCTGCTGGCACAAACATGCCCATGTTTCACCTGCCCACCCCCCACACACACACACACACACACATTCATTGGCTACATTCATTCTTGCACATTTCCTTTTCTTTTAAAATTTCAAAACACAGACTAACAGTAACTTTGAGTCCTAACACACGGGAAAATGTCTGTCACATGACCACTCTGGACATTTTTGACTGATTGATTGATTGATTGATTGATTAGTTTTTTGATGCCACACACAAATATGAGCTTACAGTACATGACACCAATATTTACAGATAATATTACTACATAATATTACTATAACTATTTATAACAGCAATTAAACCTTCCTAAATAAAAAATAAACATAATTAATGCACACAATTCACACAACATGTTTGGTAAATCTTAAGGTTAAACACTCTTACATTGTGTATGTAGAGCAGAACAAATGGTCTGTCTTTCCTCTGCATCTTTTTTCCCTCATTAATTTAACTGATATTAACAGTATTTTCATCTCATGGGAAACAAAAGTCCAAAGATAATGACATTTTCTTTTTTTCTTTTAAACAAACCAATTATTCTCTGCTCACAGTTACATTTAAAAACATTATTACAGCGTTTACACCTTCATTTTCGTGTGGAGATAATAATGAAACATGAAACATGTTCAGTCCATCCAGCTGGGAATCAAACTTGTGACCAGCTGCTCATAATCACCCACGTGGTTTACAGCCTAATCACTAAGGTACTGGGAAACCCTTAACTACAGTCAATGATCAGAAGATAAGTAAAAAAAACAAAAAAAAAACAGCAGTTTTTCCTTTTTGTTATTTTATTTTTGGATTCAAACCTCCGCCGGTGAGAAGTGGCAGGAAGAGGAGGAGAGGATGGAGGTGGTTATTCGGTTATAACTTACCCAAACTGCTCTTACGTTAAATGTGTTTTGGCCATATGTGAAAAATACAGCGCGGATCTCGGGGTAAGTGTTGTCTCGCCTGCGTCTTGTGAGAAAAAAAGCTATCTTAAGACGGCAACAGATGGCGGAGCTGGCATCAAATGGCATTTAAGGACGGCTGCCTTTGGTCTGATGCCAAACACACTGTCTCTACTCTTTATGTTCCTGCCTCTGTGTGTGTGTGCGTGTGTGTGTGTGTGTGTGTGTGAGTGAGAGAATGAGTTTGCACATGTGCACATTTAAAAAAAAAGCCTCTTTTGTGTGTTCCAGATTGTGCATCAATTCTTCTGTTATCGTTGATTGTACTGTATGTTGTCACTTTATTATTTTTGTCTTTTCTGACAGGAAGCTGGAAAGTTTGTAAACTGTTGACGTCTCCACACCAAAGCCCAGAGAGAAAATCAGTGATTTTAACATCACAGCTGAAAAAGTAAGTTAAAATTGTGTTGTCTTGTGACTTTAGTGTTTGAAATCGCTCAGTTCGATTTACCTCAGTGACACAAAGTGACCACACGAGGCAGCAGAGGACCAGCAGCTCCTGTGTCCCTGTGCGCTAAAAACACTGATTTTCTCTGTGGGGTTTGGTGTGGGAGAGTGAGTGATTTACAAACTTCTCTTTCCAGTCAGAAAACATCGTCCAATGGCAAAATAAACCGTCAATAATTCAATAATTGGCGCGACTTAAGCAGGTGTATATTTTATTATGTAAGCCTTTTGTTAAGAGACTAAAATCTTTTTATTTTATTTTTTTTTTCAGTCAGTTTTGTGCAAATTTGAAAATAATGTTATAATATTGGACAAAGGATGATGGACATGAAACAATCAAATGCTTTAGTAACCAAATAGTGGTCCAATGAGTCGTAACAGCTTCCGAAAAACTTCCTGACTTTCTGCCCTGCATTGTTTTAACCTACAACTCAAATAAGTGTCACATTCTACAGTCGACATGCGTCAAACTTGATGTTGTTTATTTGATATTATGTGGCATCTGTAATAATCTTGTATACTTTGCTGAAATCAAAGTCTGCAGGAGGCTTAAGATAAAGTGTCAGATGTAAAAGGTTGTGGGCAGAAGGTGTGAGCAATTAAAAGTGCTAAACCATCTGTTCAATAAACTCTATATGTATGTGCATATTTACACAGGAATAGCAGAACTCTGTTTTACAGCAGAGGTGGGCGGAACTTAAGAGGAAATGTTTGCAGTATAGACTTTAATTTGTGGTGTTAAACTGTGTCAGGCTGCCACTTACATACTTAAAGACATAGTTCAGGGTTTGTTGAGTGAAATGTTTCCGTGACAACATGAAAAAAAAAAACAGAATTTAGCCACCGCTTCAGTCTATGATGTCTTAAGAAAATATATTTCTTAAGACATTTCTTATAGTTGTTGATGCACTGCTGCCTCCATCAGTGAGGAATAAAGGGCGGAGACACAGAGACTGAGTATCATGTGACAGACTTTGGACATTAGAAAAGAGTTTTTCATCAATAAATCTCACGTTTAAAGTCAATGCAGACTTTGCGGTGAACATGGAAGACGTTACAAAAAAAATGTTAATGCATTTGTTTCTTTCTGCTCCAAACTCCTGACATGTGCAAATGCACAAGCACCTTTGTGCTGGTGAGACACTCAGAACCTCATTACCTCGTGAAGTCTTAATTGACTCATTAGGACTTGTAAGGCAGGTGAAGAACTGTCATCGGGAATTAGCAGCCGGTGACAGTTTCAGCGCTGATGTAAAAATTATCTGACTCGTCAAACCTTTCAACAGCACATGACGACCGCGGGCTTCTCTTAGCAACTGACTGAGGATCAGAAGATGAAGATAACTAATGATTCTTTTATTTGATTTTTTTCTTGAATAAATGTCACGGCACTTTCAGCTTGGAATTTAGGGATAGATGAGGTGTTTTTTGAAGTGTGGTTGTTTGAGGCACTGACATAGCCTGAGCTCTGTGTCGTCCTTTTATTATTTTTAATTAAAAACGTCGATTTTGGCCACTTAACAAAAGGCTCAACCAATAAAATCTACACCAGACTAAGTCTATGATATCTTCAGATTATATTTGCACCTTTATTTTGCTGTTCGACAGACTTTTATAACAGGAAACGGAGGTTTTTTCCGGTGTTTATCAACCGTTCACTCTCCCACACCAAATTCAATAATAAAAAACTGCAATTTTACACCACAGCTCACAGGAGCTGTCGAAAGCACCGCTGCCTCCACGATTGTTATTTAATGACTTCAGTGTTTAAAATATTTTGTTCAGATTTAAATCTGAGACAAAAACCGGCCACACGAGGCAGCAGTGGACCAGACTTTCCTGTGACCACATGAGCTAAAAAAACGCTGATTTTCTGAATGGAGTTTGGTGTGGGAGACAAATTTAACAACGCGCTCTAAGATTTGCGATTTAACCAGCGCCATGACAGTTTCCTATTTCCTGTTGGGTGATACCAGCTGTCAATCATCGTATATATGTCGTATTTTATCGCCTATCTTCCTCTGAATGGTAACAATTTACAAAAGTGACCTCATGTTCTGTTGAAGAGAAAGAAGCTGACAACATTAACTGCTGAGGTTAAAACCCAAGCTCTTTGGTCACAGGTGTCCAGGATTATTCTGGGATGTGTGGCACCAATGGGCACAGGAAACAGGGATTTTTCTCTTTAATTTTACCCCCCTAAAAATAAATACATTTACATTACTTCAAACAGCCTGAAGGGAGTTTATCCTTCCGTCGACTTCCTCTCATGAATTAAGAGCATTTCCCTCTACGAGCTGGCGTGTGGATGGAAAATTGGCCTGAAGTTTGGGGAATAACAATTTGGTCTGTTTCTGAGCTTAACTAAAGAAAACCAACACACAAATAACACCAGGGAGGCACTTAAGGAGAGGAGAGGAGGGGAGGAGCTGAGGGGGGAGAAGAAGGAGCTCTTCCAGCATCAAAGCTACAGCTAAAACACTGTCACCAGGGAACAGGTCCCATGTTAAATACTGAACTAGATTATTAATTGCTCTACCAGAAGGACCTGTTAATAAGAACCCCAAAAATAGAAGCTTCTTCCTTTCTGTCTCCATCTCTGCTTCTATTTCCTCTTCTCTCTCTTTTCCTTCTTCATTCTTTCTTTTTATTCACGTTCCCAAAGTTTCGTCCAATTCACTCTCAACTGAACGCTGCAAAAAAATAAATCATATATCTTAATCAGATATTACAGCTCACTTCGGAGGTCTCAAACTTGCGACCCGTGGGCCACACATGGCCCCCCAATTGATTTCATAATATAGTTATAATGAAAACCTGGCCACCTCCTCTGTCTTGTCAACTGCCAAAATAATGCAGACATATAATAAGAATATAGGGGAAAAAAAATTCATGTAATCACATTTGATCATATTTATCACACAGAAAATAAAAGTATTAAATGTCTTTTACCGGAGTTTTATTATCATACATTTGTTCTCTTTTATTTCATTTTAGGGTCCAACAAATATGATTTTATCCTCCCCCTTTATTAAGTCCCTTTTTTACTGCACTTATTATTCTTATATATTTATTTTAGCACTTATTTACTCATCTATTATCATTACGTTTCATTCTGTTACAAATTGTGTTTTTAATTCCTATTTTTTACCTAATGTTACCTCCTGTTTAGTTCACACAGTAGTATTTTTAGTTTCCAGTGCTTTCCCTCTTGCGGCTGATGGTGTTTCCTCACTTCCTTTCCTCCCCTTCTTTTCCTCACTTCTTCACTTCTCCTTTGTTGTTTTTAATACTGTTTGTTGTGCTGCTTTCTTTGATTATTTTGATTTGATCCACTTTGAGTTGCATTATTGTCTGCTTTGTTGTTGTGGGTGCGTGCGTGTGTGTGTGTGTCTAACGTTGCCTCATGTTTCCTCAGAGTCTCTGCTGAACTGAGCGACACAATCTGCTGCTGACCTGTCACTGTACACAGATAACAGATGCATGTATGTCTGTGTTACAGTGCAGGACTGTGTGTGTGTGTGTGTGTGTGTGTGTGTGTGTGTGTGCTGACATCAGTGTTTCTCGGCAATAACGACAAACAGAGAGAGAAAAAAAGCAAAGCAGGGGTTGATCGATGTGTCGGCCACCTGCCTCTCACTCACATTCTGACACAAAGAGCATCGGCCGCTCTGCTGCATTCATCATGGTGAACTTCCTCTGACCTCCACACACACACACACACACACACACACACACACACACACACACAGCACATAATGGCTGAAAGTTAAGAAGCAGCGTGGAGCAAAAGACAAACACACAGACACAGATATTTAACGTTTTGCCACGGGAACCCAGTTGAGCAGAGTTTGTGCTGGTTGAGAGTTTAAAGCAGGGGTGTCAAACTCATTTTTGTTCAGGGGCCACATACAGCACAATTTGATCTCAAGGGGGCCGGATCAGTAAAAATAGCAAAATAATAGAATAATAACCTATGAACAACAAGAACTCCTTTGTTTTTTCTCCTTTGTTTTACATTTAATGAAGGATAATTTTACAAAACATGAAATTTCTTCAGAAATATAAGTGCAATTTCAACAATATCATACTTAAATTTACTATTTACACGGCACACTGGATCTATAAAGGCACAAACATTTAGTCACGGGTATCTGGAGCATTTGACATTACGTTTAGATTAGTGTGAAATTTTAACAAATTCATCCTGTGGGCCGGATTGGACCCTCTGGCGGGCCGGTTCTGGCCCCCGGGCCGTATGTTTGACACCCCTGGTTTAAAGCAACAGTATGTTTTTTTTAGTTGTTGCTGAGTTGTGTGCCCCCTGCTGGCTGCATGGAGGAGGAACCAGCACAAGACACAAGGAAAGTGTGTAGTTTGTAAATCACTCACTCTCCCACACCAAAGCCCATAAAGAAAATCAGTGTTTTTAGCTCACGGGGACACAGGAGCTGCTGGTCTACTGCTGCCTCGTGTGGTCACTTTGTGTCACTGAGGTGAATCTGAACCAAGGTTTTTGAATTCCGAATTGACAAAATGAGACATTTGAACTTAGTGAAGGAGGCAGCAGTGGATCAACGACTCCTGTGTGCTGTGATGTTAAATCATTGATTTTCTCTATGGGGTTTGGTGTGGGAGAGTGAGTGCTTTACAAAGTCATCATTTTTATTTCAGTTACTCACTTTACAGAAAGTTGTTTAGTGTGACTTCACCACAGCATTATTTGCTCTTTTAAATCCTTTTTTTAAACTTTAATTTGGTGGTTATTATGTTAGGTCATATATAACTGTGATTTGTCTTAACCTGAGTTAACTGAACAGTTCACAAGTTAACAGATATCTATTGTCACAGTGCTGTGAATTAGCAGCATTTCTCTTGTATTTAACTGTAAAAACAAATCACAGGAGTTACTTAAAAGCCGCATCAATAATAATGTCACTATAAAACACAAAAATACCAGTTTTATTTTGTGAAATGTAACATTTAAAACCTGGAAAAAACCCTGGAAAACAAAAGTTAGAAACGACAGACGACATCACACACACTTTTTTCACCCTGAACTTATCGACTTCTCTCTGCGAGGCAGGTTTAAGTCGCTGTAGACGAGAATAGCTCTCTCTTTTTCACAGAGATCAGCCTGTAAACACGATCAGGACTTGATCATGTTTTTGAGTTTTTTCCCCCCCGAACACGATCCCCTGTGCAGAGTAAACCAAGTCTGAATTATCTTCGACGGAGCTTAAATCCCTTCAGATCCAACTACCGCAACTTTTTAAGACCTCTCTCTCTTTAGAGTTGTTATTTTATAAGCCCCTTTTTTCTATTTAAATCTCCCTTCCTTCCTTCTTTTCTCTCCTCCTCTTAGTCTCTCTCCTTTTATTTTCTTCGTCACCCGGGGAAGAAGCCTATTTGTCTGCTTTAGGCAAAATCACTCAATTCTTTCAGGAAGAGACTTCAGAGACCAGTGGTAACCAAGAGAAGGAGAGAAAGTATGTGTGTGTGTGTGAGTGAGTGTGTGAGAGTGAGAGAGTGAGAGAGAGAGAGAGAGAGAGAGAGAGTCCACCTTCCAAATAAGTTCCATTAATCATGGGCCAGAGTCTAATGTAACTAATATTTTACAATTAGAGGAGACAAGATGGAGCTGGGGGCCATCTATCTCCCTTACACCACATGATCATCGATTCATAAGGAGCTGAGGAGAAAGAGAGAGAGAGAAGGAAGGAAGGAAGGAGGGAGGCCGCAGGACACGAGCCCTGAATCCAGCCGCCACGCACGCACTTACACACACACACACACACACACACACACGCACACACGTGTGTGTACATGAGCACAGATGCTGAGCAGGAAGCAGGAGGATGCATGAGAACGAGGGGACAAGCTGTCACATTAGCATTTGTTAGTAAACGACCTGCTTCAAATCAGCGCTGCCACTCTGTTGTTCGTCTTTTTATTGATCGCTCCGCCGAAACACTTTCCCCTCGTTTCTTTTATTCACAGTCGAGGTGATAAAAGTGTTGGAAACGGTGAGAAATGCTGTGTTTTTGTTCATTTCTAAAGCTGCACTACGTAACTTTGAAGCACAAATCAAACGTGTTTCTCAGTATCTCGTGCACTGCCCACAGGAAGTGACAGCCTACTAAGGTTATATAATAGTTTTGTATTTTTCAAGAGTTTTAGTTTTTATTTTGTTTCGCCTTTTTCTTTTTAAATAAGTTTGTTTTATTTTGTTGTGTTAGTTTTTTGTAATATGGAGTATTTGCCAGGTGACTATTGTGTCTCAAATACAACCTTTCAAAATTGCCGGCAGAGAAAAAATATGAATACTTCATACGAATCCAAAAGGATTATGTATGAAATTCATTTATAAAGATGGAAACAACACATTTAGTCATCATTTTTTAAAACAAACAGTTAACAAAAATGTTTTTTTCAATTTTAGTTTTCGTTATTTTGTCAGTTTTCGTTAACTATAAAAACCTCGCAGCCGACATCAGTAGTAAGTACACGAAGATGACTTTTGTTGCAACTTTAATTGAAATGATAATAATAATAATAATAAAAATATAACTTTGTTCTAGCAGAGAAAAGTCACAGCTCCACTGTGACTCAAACCTTGAGAAATGTGAGACAAATCACATTCTAGCAAAAATTCAGCGCCAGCCACAAAAAGAAAGTAGAGTTTGAACAAGAAAATGAGGAGGATATATAAAGTACTATATATACACAAATACAGTACTGTGCAAATGTGTTGTTTAGAAAGGATGTGACTGAAACTTGGTCTTATATATAATATGAGTTAGTTCTCCAGCACGTCTAGAATAAACCTGGTGTAATTTACCCTTTTTTTTCCACAGCAGATATTTTTAGACAAACACAGTCTATTTTTTTATAGATATAATTAGATTTTTAAAACTACACATGTTTCCTGTATTTATGCATGTCCTCCAATAAAGTGATTGAGAAATAATTAAACTGTGTAATAATTATATAATTGATAAAGCAATAAAATCCAATGGTGACCTATAAGACCTTTGCACAGTAGTATCATTTAACAATAACAAAAATAATAATAATAATTTTAAAGGGTAACACTGAAAATTAACTTATAGAAATAAAAAATAAAAATGTTTTAAACTTAGTTTGAATTAACTTTTAACTCATTACTATGTTTGTTGTTTGTTGACCATCCAGGGTTGAATTATCATTTTATTAAAAAATTAACAATAATAATAAAATAATAATTAATAATTTTGTATAGTGATAGATATTTAAATTAAACATTTAATGAATTAAAATTCATCACTAGCTCAACATTATACGAGCAGCAGCTTTATCATTTAATTGACCGACCAGTGGTTTTTTGTCTGTAAATTGTTCTTTAAAATGTTTCTTCCACATATATCTCACTGATTTCTAAACAATGAACAGACTCAAACACTGCAGTGCAAACGTATAGCTTCATCAGAGAGAAGCGGCACATTTGCACCCACCCAAACCCTGGTCTGCTCTGCCCTCTGGTGGACGAGCTGCACAGCTGCACAACATACAGCTGCTTTACTGTGGAGGCGGAGGAGGAGGAGGAGGAGGTAAGAAGTGGAGAACAGCTGAACAAATGAGCAGAAGAGCAGAAAGATGAGTTCATGTGGAGGTCACCATCTGCCCGACGACGACAACAACAAACAACAACAACAACAACACAGAGAAGAAGAGGAAGAAAAAGAAGAAGTGGAAACTGATGCAGAAATCCATCCATAAACACACAAGAACATGCAGACAAATACCTCACCATGTTCACACAAATGTGTGTTTATACGCACGACTGCACAACATGCCAGAGACACACACACACACACACACACACGCGCACAGAGAGCTAATGATGAGAGAGGAAGTTAAATGAAGGGCAAAGACTGGTGTTCATCACTCTGTGAAAGTGATCGTTTCAAATGTTGAAACTGTTGAGGCTCGGCAATACACACACACACACAATCTGGTTTCCATGACTCCAGAGGACAGTGACCTACATTCATTTCCTTTGAGACTTACTCTAACCTTAACCATAACTACTACTGGGCTTAACCTTAACCTCACCAGACAACATGTCTTCAACTTAAAATGTAATAATTAATAATTAATGGGGACTTAATTTTTGTCCCCATAAGAAAAAAAGTCCACGTTAAGTTGGTGTGTTGTCACATGTAGGTCCCCACAACATGAGTAATTATATGCAATACACAAACTTCTTTTTGTCTTACTGAGGACACTCATAGAAATAATGCAATCATTCTTTGCCCCTTACCTTAAGCTTCACAACTAAATGCCTAAACCTAAATGTAAACTAAACCCTAAACCCAGTTCTTAATCCCCAAAAAGACCTTTAAAGTTGTGAAGACTAGACAAAATTGTCCTCACAAGTTTAACTGTCCTGACTTTTTATGGTTTATATGTGGCTGTTCTTGTTGGGACTATTTTGGGATAGGATCATTTTGGTTTGTGGACAAAAGAGCAAAACAATACACGTGAGAGCATCATTATTTTGAAGTTTAGGAAAAAACAGTCAACATTTTCTGATATTTTATGGACCAAGCAAGTCATCAATTAACTGAGAAAATAATTCACAGATTAATCAATTATGAAATGAATCATTATGTGTAGTCCAACAACAAACTCAAGCACATGAAAGCTAGTGAAAGTAGCAGCTACTTAGATGCATTTATGACCCTGGTAAATTTCATCACATCCACTAACTAAATGCTTGCTGCTGCCACCTTGTGGTAACAGGCACACACAGATTAGATCATCATTGGAGTAGATTTTAATTTTTATCAATGCAATCACTGATAAAACG
Source organism: Solea senegalensis (assembly GCF_019176455.1). Lineage (NCBI taxonomy): Eukaryota > Metazoa > Chordata > Actinopteri > Pleuronectiformes > Soleidae > Solea > Solea senegalensis. Next base: position 27,665,401 of record NC_058027.1, on the reverse strand, counting down.
ATTTTATTTTACATTTGTAATTAACACAAATTGCCTCATTAACCGGTGATCTATTAATAATCGCGTGAATAATCAAATATTCATGATTATCTCGCACAGTTTACACCATGTTACTGTTTTTTAATGTACTCTTATTGCAGTGTTTCTAATGTTTTAGGTCTCAACGCCACATTTTAATGTTTAATGCCACATTTAACTTTTTTATGTGTTTTAGCAAAGATGAAATATTCATGTTTAATCTCTCTCTTTTAAAAAAAATAATTCTGTGATGTCGCACAAGTATATTTTATTGACTGATTGATTGATATTTTCATTTCTCTTTAGATTCTCTTTAGATTAAAATGATCTTGGGCATAGAGTGGGCCTCTCACATTATTTATTTTACATTAAATTGCAATAACCTTCATGTGACATTTATTTTGCCTATGTATGGTTCTTTCCCACAGTGCAATAGTCAAGTGGTCTTTTCATTAAGTTTAGTTTGACTGTGATTTGATTTCGTATTGTGACAAACGGCCACTATAATATTAATAACTCAAAGTTTATTTGATGTTATCATCAAATGAGTGCAGGGGACAATACATGAGGGGGGTGCATGGAATATTTTTCATCTTGTAGGGGAACCTCTGACGTCCACAGCCTCTCATATGCAAACACATAATATGTTTATTTCCACATTGTATTTCTTATCTGTCACTAACATTAACCATGACCAGTTAATGACTCACCCTAACCTTTACCTAACTACAACATAAATCTTTGTCCGAAACTTTATCAGTTCCTCAAAAATGATGTTCTGCCTCATTAGGATGAGGTTTTGGTCTCTACTGGTCCTGACAAGGTCAGTGTTTACGACAGAAAAAAGGTCCTAAAGAGGTAACAATTACAAGAACACATGCACATACACATCTGGTACAGTGCAGCTGAACCGTTTAAAAATTAGTCAGGCATTGACCTGGACAGTCTCCCTGTGGCCCGGCAGCCGTTGGGGTCCTGACTGGTTGAACCCAAACACAGATTCAGGATGAGTGCAGCACGGCTCGGGTTTCACGCGACAGCGGGGAGCAATGAAAGCGTGAAACATTACTGCCTTTGAACTGCAGCGTCAGCTGAAGGAGCAGAGCTGAGGTGGACTTAAAGGGACAGTTATGTTGTTTGTTTTATAAACAACTGACACTTAAAGAACTATCCACTAAAGAAGAGGCTCATCTGAGTTTTTATTGATAAAAATGAAACACGTAAATGAGTAAACTTCATTCAAATTAAGGTTAAAAAAGTATTATTCTTTTAATTTTCTAAGTTAATTTTGGTGTTACCAATCAAAGTAATTTAAAAAAGATTAGATCAGGGGTCTCAAAGTGGTGGCCCGGGGGCCACATGTGGCCCTCCAATCGATTTCATGTGGCCCTCCAAACAATATCAAGTTGTAACGAGTCATTTCTATATGTTTTTATTTTTAAATGAATAGATTAATTTTGCATCATAAATATGTTTTTTTTTTTATTGTTGCATATTAAAACAACCACTCATATTTTGAAATGATCCAATCCAACTTTATTTGTAAAACACAGTGGACCAAAGTGCTGTACAGAAAAATGGATAAAAGAGCTCACACGAGTCAATGGAGTACATATGAAACAAATAACAAATTAATACGCCATATTGATGATATGAGCTCTTAACATCCACTGCAACTGTTGCTTTTCCCAAAAAAGTAGGGTTTCTTTTTTTTACTTGACTGGCCCTCGACTGACCTGACGAGACTGTCAGTGGCCCACAGGTCATTTGATTTTGAGACCCCTGATCTAGATGAATAGATCATGTCTGTTTGCTGCACTCTGCAGTTTCACCATTAGATGTCACTCATTCTCACTAATTCTTAAATAAATTGGGCCCTAAAGTGGATCAGTTTTCACAATGTGGAGCTTCATCTATCCAAAAGTAAACACATTAATAAATCAATCTGTTTCCTGCAAGTACTATTTTGTCTGATTTTGTAATTCTCTTTCTTCCTAAATGTCCCACCCAGGCCACCGTACAATAAACCAGGAGATGAAGGAGGAGAAAAAACTATGACTTTTTGTCACATTTTGGACTGACATACTATACTATGACCTTTTTGAGCCATTCTGGACGACATACTATACTATGACTTTTTTTTCACATTTTGGACGACATACTATACTATGACTTTTTTTTCAGATTTTGGTCGACATACTATACTGTGACTTTTTTGTCAGATTGTGGACGACATACTATAGTTAAATTGACATAAAGTTTATTACATGAGTCTTTTGCTGACTCCACCAGCAAAACCTTGAACTGTCCCTTTAAGATGAGCAGAGGGAAGAGAGTCTGATAATAAATGGATTGTGTGTGTGAGTGTGTGTGGCTGATTATTGATGTCATGAAATCAATAACAGATTCAGATCAGGACAATAACTCTGTTGTTCACCACATTTGCTTCTTCTTCAGTGTCAAGGAAATTTGGCTGAGTCACTGCCTGTATGTGTGTATGAGTAAGTGTGTGTCTGGAACTGGCTTTTAGTCCGATGTGGATTCTGGATCTGGATTCTGGATCATTTAAGGACGAACAGAGATTGTGTCAGTTGTCTGTCAGTTGTTCTCTCTCTTCTTTCATGTCAGAATAAACTGCAGAGATTAATAACACGAGTCGAGCCTGACACATTTACAATGTCGTTAAACTCAACATCATAATTTAACCCATCTGGAATTTATTTGGATGAATAAATATTGGGACCAAGTTTATTTTGTTGATTAATGTTTTACATCATCATCGTTACTCTAATTTAACAAGAAGAAAAAACCTGAAGCTGGTTAAAGATTTAATACACACACACACACACGTACAACATTCATGACTTGAGGGGACATTGCATTGACTTAAATTCATTTCCTGGAGACTTACTCTAACCCTAACCACAATTACTACTGGCCTAATCCTAACTCTGACCCTAATCCTAACCTCAACCTAACCTTAAAACATATCTCCACCTATATTGTAGTCATTTACATTATGAGGACTTGATTTTTGTCCCCCCAAGGAAGACAAGTCCCCATAATGTGACTGTGTAAACAGGTTTAGGTCCCCACAATATTAGTAATACCTGGATGGAGACACACACAGTGACACAGATTTAAAATAAGAACTTTATTGAGAAAAGTGATTCAGTTCACAACAGCTTCACGATAATATAATAATAAATAAGCCCCGCCTCCTTGTGAGGGGCTGCCATTATTTACACACATTTACTGAACTTTATCATTGAAGAAGAAAATTATCAAAAATGTATAAAAAAAACTAAAAAAAACATGCATGTGACAATAGACCCTGAATCATTTCACTCACTCACTCACACACACTCACATACACACACACATCTCTGTGTGTGTGAGATGAAGCAAGATCTACTGCTGCTGTAACATGATGTTCATGAGCTGCTGTGGTCACGTGGGCGGAGTCATGTGGCTCAGTTTAAACATACTGGGAAAGAGTGTGTGTGTGTGTGTGTGTGTGTGTCTCCACAACACAGCTGTTTACCAGCTGCTTCATCCCACAAAACAACCAAAATCCTGGTGTGTCCTCCAGAGGGCGCCGCGCTGCAGACTGGAGCGAATAAAATGAGAAAATGAAGAAGAAACAGAATAAACAGCAGCAGCTAGAACGAGGCTGAGCACATGAACATGAACGCATGAACACATGAAAGCATGAACACATGAAAGCATGAATGCATGAACGTATGAGAGGGTGAACGCATGAACACATGATAGCATGAACACATGAATGCATGAACACATAAAAGCATGAACGGATGAGAGTATGAACACATGAATGCATGAGGGTGAGCAGCATGAACACATGGTCATGAACTGGCGAGAGGGGTGAGCATGAACACATGAGCACATGAGCATGGGGAGTATGAACAGATGAAAACATGAGCATGAGGTGAGCATGAACGCATGAGAGCCGCGAGCATAAATAAATGAGCGCGTAAAGCATAAATGCATGAACACATGAAAGCATGAACACATGAAAGCATAAATGCATGAACATGAGCATGAGAGGGTGAGCAGACACATGGCGCATGAAAGCAGAACAAGTGAATGCATGAACACATGAAAGCATGAGCTTGAGGCATGAGCAGCATGAGGTATGAACACATGAAAACATGAATGCATGAGCGCATGAAACCATGAACACATGAAAGCATGAACGCATGAGAGTATGAACAGATGAAAACATGAACGCATGAACACATGAGCGCATGAAAGCAAGAACAAGTGAATGCATGAACACATGAAAGCATGAACGCATGAAAGCATAAATGCATGAACACATGAAAGAACAAATGCATGAAAGCATGAACATATGAAAGCGTGAACGCATGAGAGTGTGAACGCATGAAAACATGAGCATGAGATCAGCATGCTGTCTAATCTAACAGTGACGGTGATTGACTTCACATGGAGCGTACCATCGCGCGTGCGTGTGTATGATTACAAAGCTCAGGGATGAGCAGGAGGTTTTTGTCAGTTTGAACCCCCTGTGGTCAGTGTGAGGCAGCGCCTCCTCCCGCTCCTGTCAGCACCTCCTGCTGTGAACACTGCCGCTCTGTGCTACCTCCTTCTCCTCATGCTGCTCTCCAGACGGCTCAGCTCCTCGTATGACTGGTAGAAGAGTTCCAGCTCGCTGCAGCCCCAGCCTCTCCAGACACACAGGCACCACGCGCTGTTCTCCTGCTGAAAGCCACACACCACCGTGTCGTGGGCCACTAGTGCTGCCTCCTGCAGGACCCTGAGAGAAGTGCAGAGGGAGAAAGTGAGGAGAGAAGCCATGAGGGAAGGACACAGAGCTGCAGTTTGATGACTCGTCTGTAATTAGGTTTTCACTGCACCACAGAAAAACACGTGTGACACAAAGCATTCTGGGAGGAAGGAGAAGGGAGGGGCTCAACCTGGAATGATTCATCATCATCATCATAATCATTATGGTTATATATATAATTATATATATATAATGATATATGATTATATATATAATCATATATCATTATATATAATTATATCATATATAATTATGTTTATCATGTGTTCATCGTGTATGATGACATGATTTCAGGGTGAGAACATGACAAGCATGTTAGCCATAAACCTAAATAAAGTTAAAATCATGTGGTTTCATTTCTGTGGCGTTCAGGGACCAGGACGTGAACTCACCCTAAAGACGAACACTGAGGTGGGCGGAGGACAGCGATAACACGCCCCGTCAGCTGATCACCATGTGACTGCACCTCAATGACCATCACATCACCTCCGCGTCTGGAAGACGACAAACAGTTCACACACACACACACGATTGACGTCAGTGACACAAAGTGACCACACGAGGCAGCAGAGGATCAGCAGCTCCTGTGTGTGTGTGTGTGTTTCTGACAGTGAGATAAAGACGTGATCATGTGACGCAGAGATCATCAGAAACAGTTTTCTTTCATTGACTCGTATGAACACAAATGTTTACTGTCTGTAAACAGAAGATTGAGTTATTTTAAGTTTAATAACTTTATTTACTTTATTCATATTTTTGCTTTATGGAGTATTGTGTGTGTGTGTGTGTGTGTGTGTGTGTGTGTGTGTTCACCTGGGGATCCACAGAGTCCCGTTCACTGGCAGAACACTAAAGGCCTGTAGCTCAGTCTCTGTGGTTTTCTCAGGTCCTGCAGAGTCCAGATCAGGACTGATAGACACCTGCTGCTCCTGGACGCCGCCCGGTCCACCCGGGTGTGACGGCGGGAGCAGTTTGATGCCGTGTGTGTGTGACGAGGCCAGGTCCGAGCAGGTGGATGATATGGAGCAGTAATCTGTCAGTGAGTCCTGGTGCTGGATGATCTGAGTCCCCGCCTCCTCACTGTACATCACCGTCACCTCTCCATCAGCACATTCCAAACTCTCCACCTGGTCTGTGGTCTTCGGGTCAGTCTCGGTTGCCGTGGTAACTCCTGCAGGACGCCGTACAGGGAAGACGTCTCGGAGAGGATTGCTGTCCCCACAACTGAGAAACATCAAATGTCAACTTACACAGACACAATCAACGCTGAATTTACCATGAATTTACCATGAATTTACCATGAATTTAACGCTGAATTTACCATCACTCAACCTCCCACATGCACACACACACACACACACACGCACACACACACTATCAGGGGGATTTAATGCTAGCACACTATGGTAAAGACGCGTGTACAGCGTCTCTGTGATGACATCAAACCTCTGACGTGTAAATTCATTCACTTTCAATGCACAGACGTGCGTCACGTAGGCGTCACGCTTACGCCAATGTGACAGGTGAACTACGCCTCAAATACGTGACATGAAGACCACGCGTGACTGTTAATGATCCTTGCTTGGCCTTGTGTATACACACACACACACACACACACACACACACACACACACACACACACTGTTATGGGAATTATGTACCTCATGTAATACATGAAGACAAATGTTCAATGCAACCGTTTGATGTGACCTTTGTATTGTTAATGTAACTGTTTGAGGTGACTTGTGAATAGAGACAATGGGTCTGCGACTCGGGGCAAGGTGATAGCTGACCCATTGAGACAGATAAATACCTTGTGTTTCCTCGAAGACAGGGAGTCTTCACTTTGTAACTGGCCTGTGTGTGTTGCTTTGTGAATGCTCCTCTTGTACAAGATTAAACCCTTGTTTGGACACTGATCTCAACAATTCTACACACACTGTGTAGTGTTTGTGGAAATCAAACAGCGAGGGGTCATTCGTGCCACGTGTGAATGCAGCGGACGTGTGCGCACGCGCTCGTCTCAATGTACAAATAATTATTTACTTTATGATGACGACTTTTGAGCTTAACAGCTTTATTATTTAATATATATATATACATATTAATATGTATATATATATATATATATATATGTATATGTACTTCCACGTCCACGTCCACGTCTCTCACACTCACTCACCAGTACTTGGCACAGAGGTCGTAGGAGGAGGCGTGGAAGAGCAGCAGCGTGTTGGTGAGGTCGTCCATGGTCCAGACAGACTCCTCCCCCCACAGACTGAAGCTGGTTGCCATGGATACGACGCAGGACGGCGGCTCGTAAGGTTCCAGCCTCTGCACGGCCTGAAGACTGAGAGTGTCTATGACCAGGACACCTGGGCCGTTAGACAACCACAGCTGAGGGACAGACAGAGACGGTGAGGACAGACCGAGATGACCGTCAGAGACGATGATGACAGACAGAGACCTCACCTGAGAGCCTCTGTGGACCAGAACCATGGTCCTCACTGGGTAGGGTCTCTGTCTGGGATCTGAGTCCTTCAGACCAAACACACTTTTGTTGAGTGTGTGTGAGCACAGGTAAGTGTCGCCCTCTACAGGAAGGTCGTCCACCAGACTGAAGATGGACACCAGACCGTCTGACATCCCTGCAAACACTCTGACTAGGGTCTGGACACAAGGGGACAGGAGAGGACAGACAGAGACATTGATGACACGAGGGGACAGGAGAGGACACTGTTTCAGCAGCTGCTGATTCACTGTGTCACAAAAACACGTCAGCGATGATCAGCTGTGGAAAATTCATTCATTCATTCATCATCATTTCACAGAGAGAAACTCAGATTATTTTTTGTTTGTTTGTTTTTTCTGTTGTTTCTAAAAACCGTGTTCTCTCACGCACGCACACGCGCGCACACACACACACACGCACGCACACGCGCGCACACACACACACACACACACACGCACACACCTGGACTCGGCTGGACTTCAAAAGGTGACCAGTAGTTATAAATGAGAGCAGGTCAGAGGTCAGAGGTCAGAGCAGCAGTACAGACCATAAAAAACAAAAACACTTTTCCCACAAAAGTTTGTAGTTTCTTCAACATCACGCTGTGGGCGGGGACTGTGGTTATAGGGTAATTATGAGTGACAGCTGACCTTTAACCTTTCACTGTGTGTGTGTGTGTGTGTGAGAGAGACCTGTTCTGCTGCTGGAACAGGAAACAGACAGGTGACCACAGCTGGACAGGAGAAGTGTCTCTGAGGACGACTGAGTGGACACATGTCCTTCAGACTGTAGATGAAAATGTCCTGTTCCTGTGGGACAAAGACGTTTAACATAAAGACTTTACCAAACTAACACTATCATTATTATTATTATTATTGTTATTGTTATTGTTATTGTTGTTATAGTTATTATGTTATAATTATTAGTATAATAATTATAATTATAACAATGATAATTATTATTATTGTTATCAAAAAACACATTTTCAGATTGTTTTCTTTCCAATATTTCCCGGGTTTTTTAAAAACAGTTTTAATAAAACTGTCAAACACTGTGACTGATTTTAATATTTGCTTTTATGGTTTTTAAACCTTCAGTTCTCAAACTGTGGTACGTGTACCACCAGTGGTACATGAGCTCCCTCTGGTGGTCCTTGGTATAAAAAGCTTGAGAAGCCTTGTTTATTTATTATATATTTCCATACCTTTGTTTAAAGTGTGATTGGATTCTAATAATAATGATCATTTAAAGACAAAGAGAGCAGACGTGCGAGCAGGGGGCTCCAGCCCATCTTTTCATTTACTTTTCAAGTCTATCAGTTTAACAGTGCTAACTCGCGCATTACTTAGTTTTTATGTGGGAAAGTGCATTGCGACGTAATGAGCACCTCAAATTCTAATCCTCAACCGTCAGTAACAACTCGAGCAGATAGCATTTCAGCCAAGCTAGCTAGCATGGCCGTCGTCATCAGTGGATTCACAAGGTCAACAGGTGACGTCATTTAACAACCGTCTCACTAATACTGAAGTTGTGGTGAGTGAAAACTGAAGTTGTTAAGACCTTGCAATCCCAAGCCATTGTTTTTAACAGCCTTCCTGAGGTAGAGAGAGCTCACCGCTCCCTCGGCCCCAGACCAGGCGATGCTGGCGTGGGAAACCCAGAGCCTTCATCGTCAAATTCCTCCGCTTCCAAGAGAAAGAAAAAGTCCTCCGATGGGCCAGACAACACAAGATGGATTACCGCGGCTCCGAGCTGAGAGTACATCCAGGCATCAGCGCTGCTTTGGCTAAAAAACGGGCCGCATTCAATGCCATCAAACACTCTCTCTACCTGAAAGGGCTGCACCCTGCCCGTCTCCAGGTCTCGTTCCATAATGACAACTTATACTTTGACTCTCCACAAAAAGCCCAGATCGCATTTTCTTATTACCAACCAAGTCTAATCTTATATCCCCATCTCTACTGTGGGAGACATTAAAGGTGGTAGTCCGAGGAGAGATTATATGTTATTCTGCAAGACTAAATAAACTCAAAAAACAAATGGAAAGCATAAAAGAATTGGACAGAAAATTATCAAATTCTCCATCCCCTGAATTAGACAAAGAGAGACAAAACCTTCAAATGGACTATAACTGAAAAATGACCCTTCCCGATCACGTGGATTTCTTTACGAACGCGGTGAGAAGGCAGGACGCCATCTGGCTCGCCTAATAAAAAGCCAATCAGTATCCCAGCAAATTAAACAGATTAGAACCCCTTCAGGTGAACTTACAGTAGTGCCATCTGTCATAAATGAAACCTTTAAAACATTTTACTCTGAACTATATACTTCACAATCCCCAACTGACAAAACAGAAATGATGAGTTTCCTGGATAACCTAAATTTCCCACCCATTTCTTCTACTCTGAAGAGCAAAATGGATCGACCCTTTCGTCTTTCGTGACATAGCAAACTCAATTAAACTAATGCAAAGTGGCAAGGCCCCTGGCCCAGATGGTTACACTATAGAGTTTTTTTTTTTAAAAATTGCTCCTTTTAGACATGTTCAATGACTCTCTGGACTGGGGAGCTCTGCCTCATACTCTCACCGAAGCATCAATAACCTTATTACTTAAGCCGGGTAAAGAAGATTCTGATTGTAATTCCTACCGCCCTATCTCCCCTTTAAATGCCAATTACAAGATTTTAGCTAAAACACTGGCCTTACGACTTGAATCAATTATGCCAAGCATCATTTCACCAGACCAAACCGGGTTTATGAAAAACCGACACTCTTTCTCCAACGTCCGCCGCCTTCTCGACCTTCTATTTTCTCCTGCGTCCGGGGGGACAACAGAAGTGGTGGTCTACCTGGATGTGGAGAAGGCTTTCGATAGGGTGGAGTGGAGTTATCTGTTAGAGGTCTTAAAGAGGTTCTGTATTGGGTCTAAGTATATTTCTTGGATGTCACTTTTATAGTCTTCCCCTAAAGCGTCTATAAGTACTAAAGGGATGAAATCCCAATATTTCACACTTAACAGAGGAACCCGGCATGGGTGCTCTCTGAGTCCATGGTTGTTTGCTGTGGCAGTCGAACCTTTATCTATAGCACTTAAATCCGCCGGTTTTAGTAAAGGAATCCACAGATGTGGTTTGGAACATATACTTTCCTTGTATGTGGACGATTTGTTATTGTTTATTTCTGATCCAGTAACCACCATCCCTAAAATTATTGAATTGATAAACAGCTTTGGAGCATTTTCCAGTTATAAATTGAACTTCTCAAAAAGCAAATGTTTTCCTGTAAATAACTTAGCCCTTGGCATCCCCGATGTGTATTTCCCATTTAAAGTGTCTAAAAGCAGCTTTGAATATTTAGGTGTTCATATCTGCTGTAAGATGTCAGATCTCTATAAGAACAACTTTCTACCCCTAATGGACAAGCTTAAATCAGACCTGGAAAGACGGTGTAATTTACATATAACTGTAGCAGGCAGGCTAAATTGCATCAAAATGAACATGCTTCCACATTTCCTGTATCTTTCCAATGCTTGCCGATCTTTTTACCCAATTCCTTTTTTGTGCTATAAACAAGCAAATTCCATCTTTTATATGGAAAGGCAAGACTGCCAGTATGAGCAGAGAGTTTTTACAAAGGCATAAGTCTGTTGGTGGTTTGTCACTCCCTGACCTAAGACTCTACTATTGGGCAGCTAACATAAGCAAAATGACTCTCTGGATTTGCGAACCTGAATTAATCTGGTGTAAACTAGAAGCTAAATCCTGCTCTACTTAGATCAAAATTGCCCTTTCAACCATCCCAATACACATGTAACCCAATTGTCGTCTCCACCCTTAAAATTTGGTTCCAATTTAGATGTGCTTTTGGACTTAAAGGATGGTCTAATCACAGCCCCATACATAACAATCATCTCTTCTCTATGGCAGAGCTCCGGCCTTGTCAGGCTAAGTGATCTCTATATTAACAATGTCTTGCTAGCTTCAGCGAATTATGTGAAAAATGTAACCTTCCCAAGTCTCACCTAACCCTAACCCTAACTGACTCAATTTTGGACGTTCCCACAAATCAGAAAGGCCTTATCTCAAAAATGTGCACCTTAATATCCCATCTCAAAGAGACATCTCTTGATAAAATCAAGAACGATGACGGTGTCTGGAACTCAGCATTCATTTGTGTAAATAACAGTACAACTTGCACCAGGCTTAATTTAATACAATAGAAGGTTGTCCATCGTATTTATTTTACCAATTCCAAACTTTCAAAAATGTATCCCAATGTCACAGACACATGTAATAGGTGTCACATGTCACCAGCGAACATGACCCACGTGTTTTGGTCTTGTTCCGTCTGCAAGTTTACTGGACGGATGTTTTTAAACATCTTGCAGAAGCACTCAATGTGAAATTGACGCCTTGTCCAGAATTGGCTATTTTTGGAGTTTTATCAGACCATCAAACAATTAGGAAAAAATTAAGTATAGTTTCGCCTTTGCTTCTTTATTAGCACATAGAAGAATTTTGTTGGAGTGGAAGGCACCAGTTGCCCCCAAAGCTTTGCTGTGGCTTAAGGACCTTTACTTGCTGTACTTAGATCTGTTGAAAATGAAATACAATCTGAGGGGGACACCTGGAAACAACCTCTGACCTGTTTACACCTCACTTCACTAACTCAGTGTTACTGTTGTGAAACTCATCACTTCCTGTGGGCAGCGGTGTGTGTGTGTGTGTGTGTGTGTGTGTGTAAGCAGCTTGTACCTTGGTGGAAATCCACAGAGTGTTGGACATCTTCATCTGACAGCTGATTCTGCCGCCTGGACACGACATCCTCTTCACCTCCACCTGACCCTTCTCCACGTTCACCACACTGTAGTTCCTGCACACACACACACACACACACACACACGACGTTGTGAGAAAAGACGATTTATTGAACATGAATTTCTTTGAAGAATCACACAAACCTGTCGTCTTTGTCTCCGCTCCAGAAGATGGCGCTGTTTCCCTGCAGCTCAGACAGGAAGAGCTGAGAGTGTTGGTCACATGACAACATGTACCTGAGGCAGGAGAAGCTGGGCTCCTGCATCTGCCTCACACACTGCAGAGCCACGGGCCGCTGTACACACACACCCGCACACACACGTTTGACAGTCATGACATAAGGGGACATTGCATTGACTTGCATTAATTTCCTGGAGACTTACTCTAACCTTAAACACAATTACTACCGGCCTACTCCTAATCCTAATCCTAACCTCTAAACATATCTTCAAATGTAGTCATTTACATTATGGGGACTTGATTTTAGACTCTAGACTCACCTTCTCAGGTTTGGTGTCCCAGCACTCAGTGAGGAGCTGGTGGAGACAGAAGAACTGGACGTCTTCTGGACTCCCCAGCACCGGTCTCACACCCTTGGACAGCTTCTTGGAGATCTGAAGCTGATGCTGACCCAGCGCTGGTCTTTGTCCAGACAGAAGCTCGTACAGAACCATCCCATAAGAGAACATGTCCACCTTCAGAACAACACAAGAGAACATGTCCACCTTCAGAACAACACAAGAGAACATGTCCACCTTCAGAAGCACACAAGACACAAGAGAACATGTCCACCTTCAGAATAAATAATAAGAGAATATGTCCACTAGAAATAACACACAAGAGAAATATGTTCACCTTCAGCTACACAAGAGAAATATTATGTCCAATTTTCAGAATAAATAACATAAGAATATGTCTACCTTTCAGGAATAAATATTAAGATGAATACATATAGTTCACCTTTCAGAAATAACACATAAGAGAATATGTCTGACCTCAGAAGCACAAGAGAACATGTCCACCTTCAGAACAAGGCAACATGTCCACCTTCAGAAGCACACAAGAGAACATGTCCACCTTCAGAACAATACAAGAGAACATGTCCACCTTCAGAAGCACACAAGAGAACATGTCCACCTTCAGAACAATACAAGAGAACATGTCCACCTTCAGCTCTGTAAATAACGTGGTCTGGATTATCTGGAGAATTCTGTTTTGTGCATTCTTTCTTCATCAGTCTGGTCCTTGAAAGTCTTTATCTGATGGCAAATCCTTATGGATCTCCAGGACTCACAGATAGTGAGTGGAGGAGCTGTGACTGATAAACAGTGATATCACTGGATAAAACCTGGAGTTCAGATTTGACCTGACCCAGCCCTCCTCCTGAACCAGGGACAGGAACCAGTATGGCTATATACAGTTACTGCTAAGTTCGCTGTTACTGCTGCTGCTGCTGCTGTTACTGCTGCTGCTGCTGCTGCTGTTACTGCTGCTGCTTGCTGCTGCTGCTGTTACTGCTGCTGCTGCTGCCTGCTGCTGATACTGTTACTGCTGCTGCTGTTACTGCTGTTACTGCTGCTGTTACTGCTGCTGCTGCTGCTACTGCTGTTACTGCTGCTGTTACTGCTGCTGCTACTGCTGCTGTTTCTGCTGCTGCAGCTGTTACTGCTGTTGCTGCTGCTGCTACTGCTGTTACTGCTGTTGTTACTGCTGCTGTTGTTGCTGCTGTTACTGCTGCTGCTGTTGTTGCTGTTACTGCTGCTGCTGTTTGTTGCTGTTACTGCTGCTGCTGTTGCTGCTGTTACTGCTGCTGCTATTGTTGCTGCTGTTACTACTGCTGTTACTGCTGTTGTTGCTGTTACTGCTGCTGCTGCTATTTACAACTGCTGTTACTACTGCTGCTATTGTTGCTGCTGCTATTGTTGCTGCTGCTGTTACTACTGCTGTTACTGGTGCTGCTGTTGCTGTTACTGCTGCTGCTGACTGATCACATCCACATGTTTGCTTTGACTCCTGCAGCTACTTTTTAACAAGACACAAGGACCAAAGAACAGATTTGAGCCGCTTTAACAAAAGACTGTCTATGTTAATAATCTATGTTAAGAGCACGTTCACGTCTTCATCATTACTGATGATGATAATAATAATAATAATAATCATAATAATAAATCTGTACCTTCTCATCGTACACAATGCCTGGTCGGACTTCGGGGGCCTGGTAACCCGGTGTTCCCTCGACACCCAGCGCCCCCTCATGGAAAGATTGTCGAGAGATTCCATAGTCAGAGAGTTTGATGTTGACCGGATCGTTGACCTGGTGTTAAAGTGACAGTAATACGTGATGCTTGTCAATCACTGCTCATCTTTCATATTCCAAAAAAATCACAGCAATGAGCTGAATCAGCAAATCTATGCTCACGTGTTAGTTTGATAAATGTCATGAACACGACCTCCTGTCACCATGACGACAAACACTAAAACTTAGATACTGACTAAAGTAAAGAGTGGCTCTTACTTTGAAAGCGCGGTTCAAAGGAAGTCAGATTGTGAGGATCTTTTTTTTTAGCTGCACACTAAAAGGTGAATGTATATATTTTCTAAAAATAATTATAATTATTTTATTTTTACTATTAAAAATCCCTGTCGTAACTTTGCACATGACATAGAAGTGGTTATGAATAACACACACACACACACACACACACACACACACACACCTGCAGAGACCAGACCAGGATGTTGTCAGACTTCAGGTCACAGAAGATGATGCTCTTCCTGTGAAGATAAGACAGTCCTGCTGCGATCTGATAGGCTACTCTGAAGGTGAGCATGTGACCCAGGGGCATGAACCTGGAGCCTGGAGAGGACCACAAGAACCACAGTAAGACTGTGTTGCTGTTGTTGTTGTGTTTACGAGCCTGTGTTGTTGTTGTTGTGTTTACTGATATGATGTTGTTGTGTTTACGAGCCATTGTTGAGCCTGTGTTGTTGTTGTGTTGTTGTGTCTATGAGCCTGTGTTGTTGTTGTGCGTCCTGCAGCACAGTGTTCAGGCTGCTCAGAGGAGCTAACTGCAGAGTGATATGTTGTTGTTGTTGTTGTGTTTACTAGCCTGTGTTGTTGCTGCTGTTGTGCTTACGCAGCCTGTGATGTTGTTGTGTTTACGAGCCTGTGTTGTTGTTGTGTTGTTGTGTCTATGAGCCTGTGTTGTTGTTGTGCGTCCTGCAGCACAGTGTTCAGGCTGCTCAGAGGAGCTAACTGCAGAGTGATGTGTTGTTGTTGTGCTGTCGTTGTGTTTACGAGCCTGTGTTGTTGCTGTTGTTGTGTTTACAGCTCAGCTGTGTTACCAGCCTGTGCTGTTGTTGTGTGCTGCCCATGAGCCTGCGTGTTGTTGTTAAAGGCCCCAGCACACAGTGTCCAGTTGCTCTGTGAGGAGCTGGACTGCAGAGTGATGTGTTGCTGTTGTGTTGCGGTCGCGTTCTATTTAGCCTGTGTTGTTGCTGCTGTTGCGTTTAAGAGCCTGTGTTGTTGGCTGTGTTTACGTCTGGGTGTTGGTTGTTGTTGTTGTGTTTACTTGCCTGTTGTTGCTGTTGTGTTGTTGTTGTGCCGCCCCGTGCTACAGCGTTCGGTAGCCGCCAGAGGAGCTAACTGCAGAGTGATGCGTTGTTGTTGTGTGCTGTTGTTGTGTTTACGAGCCTGTGTTGTTGTTGTGTTGTTGTGTCTATGAGCCTGTGTTGTTGTTGTGCGTCCTGCAGCACAGTGTTCAGGCTGCTCAGAGGAGCTAACTGCAGAGTGATGTGTTGTTGTTGTGCTGTCGTTGTGTTTACGAGCCTGTGTTGTTGCTGTTGTTGTGTTTACGAGCCTGTGTTGTTGTTGTTGTTGTGTTTACAAGCCTGTGTTGTTGTTGTTGTTGTGTTTACGAGCCTGTGTTGTTGCTGTTGTGTTGTTGTTGTGCGTCCTGCAGCACAGTGTTCAGGCTGTTCAGAGGAGCTAACTGCAGAGCGATGCACAGAGGGTGAACACTGATTCCCACCAGAGACACGATGCACGGATGCTGCAGTGAATGTAAAATACTGGACTCCTGACGGAACTCTGAGAAACTCCTGCAGGCTTCTGCTGACTGAAGGTGTCTCACCATGCCGTCTGAGGACACACACACACAAACAGACACACACACACACAGATTAGAAACTTAAACTGTGAGAATCAGAACAGACATGAAAAACAAACACGGTCATGGAAGCTGTCGATCGATGATTGGATCGATCAGAGCGTCAGAGGATGAGGACATGGAGGACATGTCTGTACCTGTGTCTCTGCTGAGGTTCTGCTGTGGACACTTCCTGAAGTGGAAGCGTTTGATCGCCACAGGCTGGTTCCTGTACAGAGCTCTGTAGATGACGGTTCCACTGCCTCCCTGACCCAGAATGTGGTTCTCCTCCTCACTGTAGTCCAGCTGGACCTGGTCCAGGAACAGTCTGAGAGACAGAGTCAGAGACAGAGACAGAGTCAGACACAGGGTCAGAGTCAGAGTCAGAGACAGAGACAGAGTCAGAGACAGAGTCAGACACAGAGTCAGAGTCAGAGACAGAGTCAGACACAGGGTCAGAGTCAGAGACAGAGACAGAGACAGAGTCAGACACAGAGTCAGAGTCAGAGTCAGAGACAGAGTCAGAGACAGAGTCAGACACAGGGTCAGAGACAGAGACAGAGACAGACAAACTGTTAAACTGTGACAGAGAACAGACGTGTTTACACAACTGTGTGTCTGCGTGTGTGTGTGTGTGTGTGTGTGCTGCTGCAACTCCTTAATAGACCAAAGATGATGGCAGAGAACAGACGTGTTTACACAACTGTGTGTCTGCGTGTGTGTGTGTGTGTGTGTGTGCTGCTGCAACTCCTTAATAGACCAAAGATGATGGCGTAGTCGACTGATATTGTTTCTCTGTTTATTTGTCCAAACCAAGGTGCATAGTGAAAAAATATTTACAGGTGAAAATCGCGAAAAAACATGAAACGTCCCAAAGTGCTATTGCCAAAAGTAATAATAATTACTAATAAAATAATTGAATTTACTGGTGAGCAAAAATAGGTGTTACCTCCTTCGTAACACAATATACTCTGCTCGAGTGGGAGGTAGACCACTCTTTATATATATGTCTTCTGCCCCTCCCATCCAAACATCAATTATCCCAAAAACACAATAAATGAACACAAGCATGATTATTATAATAAACAACCCAGATGAAAATAAAGCAAAAATATTTCCCCAAATTAACCGTGCCACAATAAACATTGCCCCCACCTGTAATAAACAAAATTAATAGATAATTAATAGAACTACAAACAATAGTGACGTCACTCTAAGCGTCGTGTGTGTGTTTTCACGTGTTTTCACATGTGTATTCACGTGTGGGTTAGGGTCATGTGTGTTTTCACGTGTGTGTGTGTTTTCATGTGTGTTTTCACATGTGTGTTTCAGTGTTTTTCACGTGTGTGTTTTCATGTGTGTTTTCATGTGTGTTTTCACGCGTGTGTGTTTTCACGTGTGTGTTTTCATGTGTGTTTTCACATGTTTTCACGTGTGTGTTTTGTGCTCTGTGTCATTTCAGATCATTAAGAGTTTAGTTTAGTTCATCTTTAATATTAAGTTCAGGTTTCTGTGTGTGAGGTAAAATGAGAGGGTGAATGAATAAAAGAGTGAAGTCACCGTGAAGGGAAGTCGGTCATGAAAAGTTCTGGGACCAACTCCTGCAGCGGGACCGGCTGCTCGGGATGCTGAGGACAAATGATGTCCTCCTTGTCCACTGCAGCCAGGACACAGTCCTCCATGTTGAAGAGATGGACCCCTGCTCCATGTCCACAGAGAGGACAGGGGGCGTACTGCTCGATAAGGAGACTCCCGTCACTTTCACTGGCCGTCAGCGCTGCAAGTGACGCACGCACACACACACACACACACACACACACAGGGGTCAGGGGTCACGTCACAACTGTATGGGTATAGGGCTGATCGATATATCGTTATCGTATCGATATCTAGATATGAACATTCAAGATATTAATATCGAAAAAGCAACGATATAAACAATATAGATTTTCCCCCACGCTTGCCCTGCATGTACAGCTCTGGCAGTCACAAAAAACATAATTTTTACGATTGCCCTTGAATGCACCACTACGGCCAGCCAACCACAAATCTTATTTCATGCTTGCTGTGGATCGACAGCTGAAGCCAACCAATGACAAACATAGGAGGGCGGGAAAGAGACGGAGACTGAGACGTGCACACACACACAGGGGTCAGGGGTCACGTCACTACAGTATGATAACAGTGGCGCTCACACACACACACACACAGGGGTCAGGGGTCACGTCACTACAGTATGATAACAGTGGCACTCACACACACACACAGGGGTCAGGGGTCACGTCACTACAGTATGATAACAGTGGCTCACACACACACACACACACACACACACACACACAGGGTCAGGGTCGTCACTACAGTATGATAACAGTGGCGCTCACACACACACACACAGGGGTCAGGGGTCACGTCACTACAGTATGATAACAGTGGCGCTCACACACACACACACACACACACACACACACACACACACAGGGGTCAGGGGTCACGTCACTACAGTATGATAACAGTGGGCTCACACACACACACACACACACACACACACACACAGGGGTCAGGGGTCACGTCACTACAGTATGACAGTGGCTCACACACACACACACACACACAGGGGTCAGGGGCGTCACTACAGTATGATAACAGTGGCTCACACACACACACACACACACACACACACACACACACACACAGGGTCAGGGGTCACGTCACTACAGTATGATAACAGTGGCGCTCACACACACACACACACACACAGGGGTCAGGGTCACGTCACTACAGTATGATAACAGTGGGCTCACTTCACTGGCTCACTCTCCCTTTCGCTCCTCTCTCTCACTCTCTCTCTCACACACACACACACACACACACACCTGGGAACCACTGCTCGATCAGAGCGTTGACGTGGTCGGTGATGAAGGCCATGGCAGAGAAATCTCTGCTCTCTGACTGACACATGATTTTTATTCCTCCGCTCTTCTTCTTCTTCCAGTTGACGTCTGACGACTCCACGCTGCAGACGCCACAAACACAAACATGTTTCCAGTCGAAGTTAAAGTCACTTTTTTATCATTTAACTTCAGTTACAGTCCAACAGTGTATGACATATACTGAAGTTTCAAAGTAAAAGTATTAAAAACGTGAGGATGAGTGACCTGAGGTAACCTCCGTCAAAAGTGACCAGTAGCCCCTCCTTCCAGTAGACGGTCTGGCTGCGTCGGACTCTGAAGGTGCTGCAGCGGCTCCTCTGCTGGGTTCCAGCAAAGCTGTAGATCACAGAGTTCCTGCTGCGCTGCCCCCTGCTGGGCCTTTGAGGCTCAAAGGACTGAAGACGGTAAACGTGTCAGGTCCTTGAATTTAAACAGAGACAACAGGTGTGTGATGAGGTCAGAGCTGGGTTCAGTACCTGCAGGTCCATCTCTGTGAGGCTGATCAACATCCTGGCGATGAAGCGCTCCCAGAACCCGGCAGGAACAAAACTCATCTTGAAAAGGCGCTGGAGGGTGTTTGTGACCTGCTGATGGAAACTGTGGAGGTCCATGGCCGGCTTCGAGGGAAGCAGGTGAGGCAGCAGGTACCTGCGGAGAGAGGAGTGGACTGAGCTACATGACTATGTGGATCTATGTGGATATAAAGAGGTGGTTCAAAGAATATAATATGTTAATAAGATGATTGTCACCATACAGAGATAGAATATCCCAAGATGAACGTTGTTACACAATGCATTATAGATGTCTTTTACCTGCTGTTGGCCACAGGGAGCGCTATCTCAAACTTGGCCAAAAACTGGAAATACTGTTCTTCAGTCTTTTGAGTGAAGCCTGTCCCTACCATCAGCATCTGCATCCAAGAGACACGACGGACATAAAGACAAGCACTGGGAATAAAAGCAGAGTCTTTCTGTTGTCCTCCGAGTCTCACCCTCAGGTCTTCAGTCTGGATCAGTCCGTTTCTGGCCACAGAGCGAGAGGACTTGAGGTGGACGATCCTCTCCAGACACTCGGACAGCCACACAGGACACAGGAAGTAGAGGGTGCTCAGTCCGTGGCTGGTGTCCGGGAAGTGCAGCAGCGTCCCCGTCTCGATCAGGAAGCTGATGGCTGTTGACGTCAACATAAATCATGCTCTATCACAACAACATTTACTACAGCTGACGTCGTGACGCGAACGGGGCGGGGCTTAGCCTAAAGTGAAACGTCTTGAAAACTGAAACTAAAAACAAAAACACCACAACATGTCATCAGATCGGCTCGTCTCACATTAATCACGCACGTTATACTAAGGACAAAAAATTTGCTTTTTAAAAGTAAGCTAGAAAAAAATATGAAGGTCCTGGAAGGTCCTTGATGACCCAAACCTTTCCCTCCAGGTCAACCAGAGCAGAGAGCAAACTGTGAAAACACCTTTGTTTTGAGATAAGGAGAAGTTTGTGTGTGTGGTTCCAGCTGTTTACCGGTCTGAAGGTCTTCATAGTCTCTGATGTCACTGGCCTGGTTCTGCTCAACGATGTGGTCCAGCTGTGTGTCGGTCAGATACTGGACGTCTCCCTCACATTCTCGCCGCTGCTTCTCAGTCATCACAGCTTCCTGGAGGGTCAGATAACTCCTGGGAATCTGGACCATGAGGACAAAATGTTATAAACACTTTAACACAATCACAAAACACACACATGAGTTCATATTATTCTAACGACGCGTGGCTTTTTTCTACAGTTGACAAGTGAAGTGATGTTCTTTTAAGTGAAGTTTAATTTATTCACTGTGACGTTTGAGGCTCGAGTCTTTTGACAACATTCCACACTGACTGCCAAATAATGAGCTGGTCTATAAATCCACCCACAGACCGACTGCCAAATAATGAGCTGGCACCAGGGCCTACAGGTGCTGGTCATATAATTAGAATATCATCAAAAAGTTGTTTTATTTCAGTAATTCCATTCAAAAAGAAACTTGTATAATGTATACATTCATTCCACATAGACTGACATATTTCAAGTGTTTATTGCTTTTAATATTGATGATTGTAACTGACAACTAATGAAAACTCCAAATTCAGTATCTCGGAAAATTAGCATATTGTGAAAAGGTTCAATATTGAAGACACCTGGTGCCACACTCTAATCAGCTAATTAACTCAAAACACCTGCAATGGGCTTTAACTGGTCTCCCAGTCTAGTTCTGTAGGGTACAAATCATGGGGAAGACTGCTGACTTGACAGTTGTCCAAAAGACGACCATTCAATTGGATTCAATTCAATTTTATTTGTATAGTGCCAAATCATAACATACATGATCTCAAGGCACTGTACATAGACAACATCAAGGAGAGCAGAGAAACACAACAGTTCACACAATGAGCAAACACTAGGCATCAGTGGAGAGAAGAAGTTCTCTGACAGAACCAGGCTCAGAGATGTGCGGTCATCTGCCTCGACTGGTTGGGGTGAAAGGAAAATGGGGGACAGAGGAGAGGTGGGGGACAGAAAGGGGGGAGAGAAAGGACAAGAGGGAGATGAGGTAGAGACAGAAGAGAGAGAGAGACCAGGAGCAGATACACAACAACTGTATCAGGTTACAAGTTTATATAGTTAATGATATCGACTTTTTAATTATGGCACAATAATAATGGTGACGATATGGATGATATGGATAGCCTCGAAAACTGGATCTGGATCCTGCAACCTGCAAGATGAGAATACAGAGAGAGAGAGAGGGAAGGAAGGAAAGACACAAACTAGGGAGATTCATGACATATAAAAAGTCATAATCATATCCTGAGTGTGAGAGAGTGAATGTGCGTGCACCACAGGAAAATCCCCCAGCAGTCTAGGTCTATGGCAGCATAACTAAGAGATGGTCCAGGTTTCCCTGAACCAGCTCTAACTATAAGCTTTATCAAAAAGGAAGGTTTTAAGTCTAACTTTAAATACAGACAGAGGCTCCGCCTTCCGAACTCTCATTGGAAGCTGGTTCCACAGGAGAGGAGGAGCCTGGTAACTAAGGCTCTGCCTCCCTTTCTACTCTTACAGACTCTGGGAACCACAAGTAAACCTGTATTTTGTGACCTAAGTGGTCTATTAGGGTGATAGGGTAAGACTAGGTCTTTCAGGTATGAAGGGGCGTGACCATTAAGTGCTTTGTACGTGAGGAGGAGGATTTTAAATTTAATTCTAAACTGTACGGGGAGCCAGTGTAGAGAAGCTAACACTGGAGTTATATGGTCTCTCTTTCTAGTTCCTGTCAGAACTCGTGCTGCAGCATTTTGAATGAACTGAAGGATTCTAACAGACTTGTTAGAACATCCTGCTAATAAGGAGTTACAGAAATCTAATCTAGATGTAACAAAAGCATGAACTAGTTTTTCAGCATCCTGTAAAGACAGAATGTTTCTAATTTTCATAATGTTCCGCAGGTGGAAGAAGGCTGTTCTGGACACCTTGCACAAGGAGGGCAAGACACAAAAGGTCATCGCTAAAGAGGCTGGCTGTTCACAGAGCTCTGTGTCCAAGCAAATTAATAGAGAGGCGAAGGGAAGGAAAAGATGTGGTAGAAAATAGTGTACAAGCAACAGGGATAACCACACCCTGGAGAGGATTGTGAAACAAAACCCACTCAAAAATGTGACGGAGATTCAAATAGAGTGGACTGCAGCTGGAATCAGTGCTTCAAGAACCACCACGCACAGACGTACGCAAGACGTTCTCTGATGAAAGTAAATTTTGCATTTCTTTTGCAACTCAAGGTCCCAGAGTCTGGAGGAAGAGAGGAGAGGCACAGAATCCACGTTGCTTGAAGTCCAGTGTAAAGTTTCCACAGTCAGTGATGGTTTGGGGGCCATGTCATCTGCTGGTGTTGGTCCACTGTGTTTTCTGAGGTCCACGGTCAGTTTTAGAGCACTTCATGCTTCCTGCTGCCGAGCAACTTTATGGAGATGCAGATTTCATATTCCAACAGGACTTGGCACCTGCACACAGTGCCAAAGCTGCCAGTACCTGGTTTAAGGACCATGGTATCCCTGTTCTTAATTGGCCAGCAAACTCGCCTGACCTTAATCCCATAGAAAATCTATGGGGTACTGTGACGAGGAAGATGTGATACGCCAGACCCAACAATGCAGAAGAGCTGAAGGCCACTATCAGAGCAACCTGGGCTCAGTGCCACAGACTGATCGACTCCATGCCACACCGCATTGCTGCAGTAATTCAGGCAAAAGGAGCCCCAACTAAGTGTTGAGTGCTGTACATGCTCATACTTTTCAGTTGGCCAACATTTCTAAAAAATCTTTTTTTTGTATTGGTCTTAAGTAATATTCTTAATTTTCTGCGATTGAATTTGGGATTTTCATTAGTTGTCAGTAATAATCATCAAAATTAAAAGAAATAAATCAGTCTGTGTGTAATGAATGAATATAATATACAAGTTTCACTTTTTGAATGGAATTACTGACATAAATCAACTTTTTGATGATATTCTAATTATATGTATAGAAGTTCAGGATGAACTCACCAGTCGACCGAGCAGTTTCCTGCTGCTGCTGCTGTCCTTCATGGACAGAGTCACCTGATAGATCAACTTTTTCAGACTGTCCAGACCCTCCAATGTCCTGCAGGACACTTCACTGAGGACACACACAGAGACACACGTTATATTAAGTATGACCACAGAGTGAGAGGGTGAATCACAGGAGGGAGGAGTTACTGCAGGTGTTTCCAGGTGACGTCAGGGAATCCTGAAGCTCGAGCTCCTGATGGAGATCGACACAGAGCCAGGATGTAAGCTCGCAGCGTGGCCAGTCTCTCTGTGCGGAACTTAGTGTCGATCAGGTCCAGATGTGTTCCCACGACGACCACGGCGGAGTTTGGAGCTCGAGCCTGAAACACACACACACACACACACACACACACACACACACACACACAAACTGTTTCCTGCTGCTGCATCAGTTTATTGTATGTAAAATAATTAAACTCAGTTGATGTGTGTGTGTGTGTGTGTGTCTCACCTCTATGTTGAGCAGCCATGTTTGCAGACTGACCACAGCCTCTTCTCCCAGCGCCAGGTTCCACACGAGCACGTACAGAGCTTTATCAGTGAAGAAACACTGGTTGACTGTGGACATGCTGGCGTGTCCTCCCACGTCCCACACGTGGAAGACCACCGAGTCTTTCTGTCAACGACAAGACCACAGACCACCAGTCAGAGAGTGCCTAATGTTGTGGGGAGCTAATCCTGTTTACACAGTCACATTATAGGGACGAAGAATCAAGTCCCCATAACATACATGACTACATTCTAAGGTGAAGACATGTTTTAAGATTAGGATTAGGATTAGGCCAGCAGTAATTGTGGTTAAGGTTAGAGTAAGTCTCCAGGAAATAAATGTAAGTCAATGCAATGTCCCCTCAAGTCATGAATGTCGAACATGTGTGTGTGTGTGTGTGTGTATGTTTGTTTGTGTGCGTGTTTGTGTGTGTGTGTAGTGCATGTTTGTGTGTAAGTGTGTGTGTGCGCATGTGTGTGTGACAGAAAAAATGTGAGAGATGCAAACAGCTGGAAACAGCTGGACTGACATCATCTACACGACACGGAGGAGCAGGAAGCAGGAGGAGGAGGTGCGTGTGTGTGAGGACAGCCACAGGTGGAGAAGGTGAGAGACACGAAGACATGAGGACACAAGGACATGAAGACACAAGGACATGAAGATATGAGGACACAAAGAAAGTGTGTGCATGTGTGTGTGTGCATGTGCGTGCATGTGCATGTGCATGTGCATGTGCATGTGCATGTGCATGTGCATGTGCATGTGCCGTCCTCACATTGTTTTTGCCACACTCTGGTTTTTCCAGCTCCCAGGTGAAGGTGGAGATGCTGCAGTCTGCCGGGCTAAAGGCCGACGCCCGGCCGCTCTGCAGCACCTCCAGCAGGGCAGTTTTCCCCTGACGTGGTGGACCAATCACAAGCATCTTCAGCAGTTTACACGGCTCTGCTTTACGAAGCTGAGCACGGAGGAAGGCCAGGACTGAGGCAGGACCTGATGAGACCAGAGGTTAAAAGGTGAGGTCACGCCAATGCTCCTGATCCACTGCTGCCTCCATCAAAAAGAGTTCAAATGTTTGATTTTGACACTTCACAGATTGACCTCTGTCACACAAAGTGACCACAGGAGACAGCAGAGGACCAGCAGCTCCTCTGTGTGTGTGTGTGTGTGTGTGTGTGTGTTTTCCTGTCTGTGTGAGATAAAGACGCGATCATGTTGCGAAGCAGCAGCAGGTTCAGTCACAGTAAAACTTTCCTCACCTTCTTTCCTCACATCTTGTGGAATGTTGGAGATGTTCAGGTCTTCAGTGTCCAGCTGCCACAGGTTACACAGTTGACCCAGCTCTGCTGGAAGCTCCCGGATTCCAGGATTACTGAACCCAGAGCAGGTGAGAGGAGAACAGTGTGATTTATGAGAGAGTGACCATAGATGACCAGAGAGTGATCATAGAGTGATCATAGATGACCATAGAGACCATAGAGTGACCAAGAGCCATAGGTGATCATAGATGACCATGAGTGACCATAGAGTGACCATAGATGACCATGACCAGAGTGGGGTGCTAGATGACCAGGTGACCATAGGTGACCATGGGGAGTGACCATAGATGATAGGAGGTGATCATAGAGTGACCATAGAGTGATACAGAGTGACCATAAGATGACCAGATGGGTGACCAGGTGATCATAGAGTGACCAAGAGTGATCATGAGTGACCATAGGTGGAGTCATAAGGTGACCATAGGTGATCATAGATGACCAGAGAGTGACCAGGTGATCATAGAGTGACCAGAGTGATCACAGGTGACATAGAGTGACCATAGGTGATCATAGATGACCAGGTGATCGGGGGTGACCATAGAGTGACCAGGTGACCATAGATGACCAGAGGTGACCAGGTGATCTGGGTGACCAAAGAGTGACCATAGAGTGATCATAGAGTGACCATAGAGTGACCATAGAGTGACCAGAGTGTCAGTTTCCGAGTTGGTGGAAAACAGGCTTCAGTTCATAGAAAACATAAAGTAACATTCAGTGACAGAAAAAATGTGAGAGACGCAAACAGCTGGAAACAGCTGGACTGACATCTACACGACTGCAGGAGGAGGAGGTGCGTGTGTGTGAGGACAGCCACAGGTGGAGAAGGTGAGAGACACGAAGACATGAGGACACAAGGACATGAAGATATGAGGACACAAGGACATGAAGACGCAAGGACATGAAGATATGAGGACACAAAGAAATGAAGACACGAGGACATGAAGACACAAGGGCATGAAGACATGAAGACATGAAGACACAAGGACATGAGGACTCACTTGGACAGGTAGAGTTCAGTGAGGTTGTGAAGAGCACACACTGACTGAGGGACACAGTCCAGCTGATTGTCGTTCAAATACAGAACTTCAAGAGAATCACGGAGGATCAAAGGAAACTCTACAGAACACACTGACGAAAACACACACGCACACACACAAACACACACACACACACACAAAGGTTAAATTATTTAGTCAAAGTGTGTGAATGGTGATAACAATGGTGACAGTGTGACTCAGTGATGAGGACAAACCTGGACCTGGTTCTGGGTCTCTTCTGCTCCATGTGGTCAGGAAGGCCAGCCTCCGAGATCTGGACACTTCCTCTGTTCTTTAAGGAGAAATGTCAAATATTAATAACACAGAGACAGACACACACACACATGTGGACTTACTTGCCCAGCTGGTTCCTGGACAGGTCTAATGTCCTCAGCTGAGAACATCTCCAGTTTCCTGCTGCTGGAAGAGTTGTGAGGTGATTCCCACACAGTTTGAGTGACAGCAGAGCCTGATGAGAGACACACACACACACACACACACACACACACACACACACACACACACATACACTGTTATTAACACATTGTGTTGAGCTGTGGCCACAATGATTGTAGCTGCGGCTCCTCTGCTGCCTCGTGTGGTCACTTTGTGTCACTGAGGTCCACGTGCGTGTGTGCGTGCGTGTACGTGTGCACGTGCGTGTGTGTGTTACCTCCAGCTCAAACATGTGTGACGGCAGCTCGCTCAGACTGTTCTCAGAAAAGTCCACGTCCTGCAGTTTGTTTCTCCAGAAGATGGACATGGTGTTTGGAAGTGTCTCCATCATGTTGGACGAAGCTTTGCATTGTTTCTGAAGAAGAAGACAAAGTTATTATTATTATTATGTGAAGACTTTCCAGCTGTCGTCTTTGACCAGTGGACACTGGTGTCTTACCAGTGGACAGGCCCAGGGGTCAGGGAAGCTGCTGAGTCTGTTCCCGCTCACGTTGAGGACAGTCAGGGACTTGAGACAGTGCATGATGCTCACAGACAGACTGTCCAGACGATTGTCAGAGACGTCCAGCTCCTCCAGTTTACGAAGGCCGATCCAGTTTGTGGCTGAGAAGAAAGAGACGGTGAGGCTGAGTCTGAACCAGATCGGAGGACACAGCGCCACCTTCAGAGAGGACATGTGAGGACTCACAGGCGGGGACGTCAAACAGGACACTGATGTGGTTCTTAGCAGCACAGATTCTCTGGACGTGTGTGAGGTGAAGAAGTCCTGCTGGTAAACTGGTCAACAGGTTCTGAGACAGATTAACCTGCTGTAATCTGTGATGACAGAGAGACAAACACAGAGAGGACAGAGAGACAAACACAGTGAGGACAGAGAGAGACAAACACAGTGAGGACAGAGAGGACAGTGAGGACAGACATCAGAGACCTGACCTGGAGCAGATGACCTCCTGAGAGCTGTGAGCAGGAGGAAGCTCCTTCAGCAGGTTGTTGGACAGATCCAGAGTTTTCAGGTGGATCAAACCCCAGGGAAGGACAGAGGGCAGAGAGGACAGAGCGTTACACGACAAGTCCACATCTGTGAGACGACACGAGATATCCATGAACCAGTCCAGATCCAACCAGGGCAGCTGTAGACCACTCCAACACACACCGACAGCCTGCACGCACACATACACACACACACACACACTATAATATGTCTTCATCAAACATGAATAGGAGACATATTGATGTGAATTAAAATCATGTGTTCATAAAAAACATGCAAACCTCCTTCACGTCTCTGTGACTCATGTCCTGTAGTTTGAGTCTGAGCAGATGTTTGCTGAAGGTCGGATGGTCCATGAGTGTGTAAGACGACAATCCTGCTCCATTGTCCAGAAGGAACAAGGCGATGTCCTCATGACCTATGAATATGATGAATAAAAACGCTGACGTCATGTATAAAAACACTGACATCATGAATAAAAATGCTGACCTTGTGTATAAAAACGCTGACCTCATGTATAAAAACACTGATGTCATGAATAAAAACGCTGATGTCATGTCTTTACCAGCCTGAGCAGCAGCGTACAGTGGCAGACTGGTGACCACAGCGAAGTCATCAGTGTGGATGGCACAGTCACGTATGTCGGCATCGTAGCGTTGAACCAACAGCCGAACCACGTCCAGGTTACCTTGACGACACGACGTCGCCAACATCCAGTTCAACAAGTCCCGCCTCAGACACTGACCTGGGGGTGGGGAATAATGTTACACACTGCAGCTTTAAATGACGATGTCACCACATAATACATGTGTCATGTCTCCTGTTGACCAGAAGGTGGAGCTGTGAGTTTCCCTCTGACCTGGAACAGAGTCCAGCAGCTCTTTGACCACACTGCTGTGACCACAGGAAGCCGCCATGACGGCCGGGTTACTGCTGGACGGCTCCTGAGGTAACGTGATGTGAGCTTCTTTAAGAAGGTAACGCACACTGTCCACGTCTCCATGGTGACAGGCCGCACACAGGAGGTGGACCTGAGAGACACACACACACACACACATCTCCACATGAATGATCGATCGTGTGTGTGTGCATTTTGGACTTTGTGGGTATCTCACAGAACTGGAACTAAGCTAAGTATAACTTCTGTAGGTCTTTCTTATTTGTTGTTTTTCATTCATTGCTAATGTTGAAAGTTTGTTGTTGATATTTTGTCTGCTAGTTCAAAGACAAAGTTGTTATTGTAGCTCTTCTGACCTAGTTTCTATTGATAGATAGATAGATAGATAGATAGATAAGCTCTATTTTCAGACTCAAGGTCCAAGACATACAGTACAGAAGGAATAAAAAAAATCACACAATAGAACAATACTAATAATAATAATAATAATAATAATGATAATAATAATAAATAAACATATATATATATATATATATATATGTGTGTGTGTATATATATGTATATATATATATATATATATATATATATATATATATATATATATATATATATATATATATATAGAAAAAAAATTATCTGACTAATTTTTAAAGTCATCACCATCACCAGATGTGAAGTTTCATTGGCTACATGGGAGTGGCCAACACAACTGTAACCAATCAGCTCCTAATCAGCTGGTTTTTAAAAAGCAGCATTCACTTTGAAGCAGCAGCTTCAGGAAGACGAAGACTCAGGAAGACAAAGACTCGGGAAGACAAAGACTCGGGAGTCTAACCCGGAGTCTAACAAGGAGGCTAATGAGGCTAAGTACCGGTCTGTAATTGTTGTCTACCTTTCACATATGTATGTGCACTTTTTCCATTCCTCTTCATGTTTCTTCTCGTAGATATTACAAACCTCACATTCAGTCACAGCATCTGTGGAAGACGATTGTCAGAGGACGACTGTCGACAGTCTGCCAGTTCCACAGGCCAACACAGCCACCCCCGCGGCTCTCTGCTCCGCCCACTCCTTCTCCCACACACCCAGATCCACTGGAAGAGGTGGCGGGACAGGTCTGCTCATCAACCCCAACTGGACTTTCACTCTTTACCCACTGCCACACTTCTCTTCACAGTCGTTTGAATTTCATGCTGTAACTGTAACTCACCCAGTAAAACTAATCATTGTTGTCATCTACCGTCCACCAGGCCCATTGGGACACTTCTTGGATGATCCCAGAAAATGGCCCACCACTTGTTCTTCTTGGCGACTTCAACATCCAGTCAGAGAAGTCATCCCATTTACTTCTTTTACTTTCTTCTCTTTCTCTCTCACTTTCTCCTTCTCCACCAACTCACAAAGCTGAAAACCACCTCTGACCTCTGACCTCATGCTCCGAAACACTTGCTACAGAACAGATCTCCGCTTGTCTGACCATCACCTGAAACTCAATCTCGACAAGACCGAGTTTATTTTTATCCCAGGAAAGGGTTCACCCACCACAGACCTGACCACCACCCACAACAGACCCACCACAGACCTGACCACCACCCACAACAGACCCACCCACAGACCTGACCATTCCCCACCCACCACCACCTGACCACACACCCCCACCTGACCATCCCCACCAACCACCACCCACAACAGACCCACCACAGACCTGACCACCACCCACCATAGTCCTGACCATCACCCACCACAGACCACAGCCATCCCACCATCACCCACCACAGACCTGACCATCACCCCACCACCCCCACATCACCCACAACACCCACCACAGACCTGACCACCACCACCACCACCCCACCCACCACAGTCCTGACCATCACACCCACAGACCTGACCATCACCCACCACAGACCTGACCATCACCCACCACAGACCTGACCATCACCATCACCCACCACAGACCCACCACCACCCCACCACAGACCTGACCCCTGCAGACCCACCACAGACCTGACCATCACCCACCACAGACCCAGACCACCAGACCTGGCCATCCCACCCACCACAGTCCTGACCATCACCCACCACAGACCTGACCACTCACCAGACCCACCACCACCCACCACAGACCTGACCATCACCCCACCACAGACCTGACCACCACACCCACATCCTGGACCAGCACCCACAGACCTGACCATCACCCACCACAGTCCTGACCATCACCCACCACAGTCCTGACCAGCACCCTCGACAGACCTGACCATCACCCTCGACAACTCTGTGGTAACTCCTTCTCATACTGAAGGAACCTGGGTGTGACACTTGATGACCATCTCTCCCTCACTGCCAACATTGCTGCAACAGTTCGATCTTGCAGATACATGTTGCACAACATCAGAAGGATACGTCATCTTCTAACCCAGAAGGTGGCACAGGTTCTGGTCCAGGTTCTGGTCCAGGCTCTTGTCATTTCCTCCTGGCTGGTCTCCCTGCTCCCAGCATGTTCTCTCACACTACACTGCTCCTTCGCGCCCTTCACTTCCTGTAGCTGCTCGCATCCGCTTCAAGACTCTAGTTCTTGCGTTCCATGCTAAAAACGGATCCGGTTCAGCCAACATCCAGGACATGATGAAAACCTACACCCCAGCCCGCCCACTCCGCTCTGCATCAGTAGAGCGTCCTGCTGCCCCCTCACTGAGAGGATCACAGAGGCATTCACAGAACTCAGACTGTTCTCTGAACAAGCTCCACATCTTCCACCGCCAACTAAAAACACGTTTCTTTAGACTGGACCTGGACTAAGACCACGAGCACTTTAGAGTTTGTCTTACTTGAAGCACTTTCTCACTTCGAGCTCTTGTTTGTACACTAATGTTTAAATGATCTTTTTATGAGTCGCAATGGATAAAAGCGTCTGATCAATGACGTGGTGTTATGTGTGTGTGTGTGTCCAGTCATGTAAATGTATCAGTGTACTCACCCCGCTGATAGGGGGCGCCACAGTGCTACACTCCATGCAGCAGGCTCTCTGGATCAGCTCCCTGGCAACATGCTCCTCCCCCTCCTTATATGCAGTGTGGATGTTCTCTAGTGTGAGAGAAGGAATGAGGGCGGGGCTGGGGGTGGGAGTGGGACCAGGGGCGGGCCCCTGATCATCCACCAGCGATGCCTTGGCTCCCATTTCCTCCCCAGGGCCTGAGAGCAGAGAGGGAGGAGGAGTTTAGACGGAAACTAAACTGATGCCCCCCCCACTGCTGCAGTTACTATGGTAACGACAGGTTAAATGCAGAAGTGAGAGAGTGAAAATGAAAGAAAGACACAGAACTAAAAACAGAAAAACCAGATTATTGTCCTTTTTGTGTGTGAAATCTGTATATATATATATATATATATATATATATAAATAAAAGTATATATGTACTGTATATATACATATATATATATACACACACACACATATACATATATATGTGGACTGGCACAAGGACTGGTTAAAAATCCTGGTGAGGACCACGGCCAGCTCATCTGCGCAGTCCTTCAGTGCACGCCCGAGTTGTTGCTTCCTGGGTGAGGTCCGGAGGCCACTGACGTTTCCACCTGGAACCGGGCGAGGTAGTAGTTAAGCTCCACCAACAACAGGACCCAGGTTGGTCCTGTAATTAGTAATTTGCTGGACACCCAACCACACCTGCCTGCTGTTGTTGCTCTGCAGGTGGTCCTACAGTCTAACTTGGCCTCTCGGATGCCCCTCTTCAGGTTGGCACGGGCTGAGCTGTAGAGGGCTGTGTCGCCGTGCTATATAAACAACGGTGATCAAGACCGCGGTAAACTCTCTAGAGAGATAAATGGGTCTGCATTTTACAGTCACATACTCTCAGTCCAGGGAGCAGTGACTGTCTACAGTCGCTGTGTTTGGACACCAGTTGTTGTTCACATACAAACACAGTCCCCCATCTCTGCTTTTCCCGGAGTCGCTGGTCCTGTCATGGCCCTGTACCGTGCAGCCTGTTAGGTGGATAGCGGAGTCCGGAATCGACGAGTGGAGCCAGAATTCTGAGATCAGCAGAATGCAGCTGTTCTTGACGATGTTGTTGGTCGCCACCTGTAGTCTCAGTTCGTCGATTTTGTTGACTGGGATCAGGCGTTGGTGAGGAAAGCACTAGGAAGCGGTGGTTTAACGTTTTTGCTTCCTCTCCCTTCGCGGTCTCCGTCACCTGCCCGTGGGGGTGATGATCCATGGGGAGCCGGGACTCCTCGCTATGTCTCCCGTGATGTCGTGGAAACGGAGAAACTCTGTTGTAACGCTTCTCTCGTTGCTGTAACCGATCCTCAGACGTTCAGGCCGGTTGTAGATATTGTTCGTCCAGCTGAATGTGGACGTCAAGGTAAACAAAACTAACACACACTTCCATACAAAGCACTGAGCCGCTGCGTCCATGCGTGCCGCCATGTTCTGAGTAAAGATCAAGTACTTTCTTGAGCGAGAAAGTCATTTTTCCAAAAAGTCCCATAATGCACTGCGCTTGCTGCCCCACGAGAGTCCCGCTTTCTCAAGCTTCGACGCAGGCAGACAGACAGACAGACAGCTTTGTGTGTGAACACACACATCTATAATAAATATAAACAATACAAAACAAACTTCATCGTCATTCTCTGCAGAGAAAGAGCTCAGTGACATCATCACACACAGCTTCTACTGATCTCTCTCTCTCTCTACTCACTACTTTGTTGCTCCATGTTTGTGGGCGTGGCTACAGATTCCCGGGGAATGCCGACGGACCAGTACGACATTCCTGCTGAAGAACCCGAGTCAGAGCAGAGGCAGGAAAATCAGTCCAGGTTCTGTTTACAAACATGAAAATGAAAAAGGAAAAAAAAACTTACACATCACAACATCTCATTCATACTGTACTGAAACTGGACCACAGTGGACCACTGTGGTCCACAGTGGTCCACTGTGGACCGTTCCACGATTGAAGACTAAAGAAAATGTAAATGCAGTAGCTGGTGTTTGGCCACAGAGGGCAGTAGATTCACTGACTGATGAAACTGTGAATATTTAAACCTGCAACTACATAAACGTGTGTGTGGGGGGGAGTACATAGATAAACACACACACACACACACACACAGACACACACAGACAGACACACAGACAGACACAGACAGACACACAAACAGACACAGACAGACACACAGACAGACAGACACACAGACAGACACAGACAGACACACAGACAGACAGACACACAGACACACACACAGACAGACACAGACAGACACACAGACTAAAGTGCGTGAACTCCACCAGTCGCTTCACAGCTGAAAACTGCAGACATTTTACTGAACTTCCTGATTCCACGATGCAAACTTTCCCGCGCACACACACACATTCACACACAGACAGACACACATTCACACACACAGACAGACACACATTCACACACACACACACACACACAGACAGACACAGACAGACACACAGACTAAAGTGCGTGAACTCACCTCAGTCGCTTCACAGCTGAAAACTGCAGACATTTTACTGAACTTCCTGATTTCACGATGCAAACTTTCCGCGCGCTCACACACTCACACACACACACACACACAGTGAAGCGAACTGAACTTTTCTAAGCGACTTCGACACGAAACGACTTCATGTTGGAACGCTCCTCACACACGCGCACGTTCATGAACTCACGCTTTTACCCATCATCGATCATCGAGACCGAAACCGATCTACGGCTCGTGAACCGCTGCTGCTCAAACTTCCTTCTCCTTCCCTGTCAGGTGGATAAGGCCCCGCCTCCCCGCCTCTGATTGGTCTGAGTTGAAACATGAAGAGTAACGATTGGTGAGCGGTGGAGGAAAACATGAGTCATCCAATCAGAGGAGAAGGAGGCGGGGCTTAGCAGGTGAACGAGGGAAACAGGAAGATTAAAGTTTTGTTTGTCATTTCTGTTTTAATGTGAAGTGAAATTGTGAAAGTGTGTTTGATTTATGGAGAAGATCCACGAGACAATGACGTCTGATTTTCTTTATTCAGAATTTCTATTTAAATACAAATCTAATGTGAGCAGAGACACACACACACACACACAACTGCAACAATAATTCATCACTTTCAATGTTTGTTTGACATTTATTAAAAAAACAAAGTAACAAATGTCAAACTCAAAAACAACAACTCATCAATTAAACAAGAAAGTGATTCATGTGGAGATGAAGTTCATTTAGTTTACACACGAGCAGCTCCACAGCGCCACCACTGGAAGACATGAAAACTGCAGCGTCACACAATGAGTGTGATTTTAACGTCAGTCACAGTCGTGGACGACGCGAATATCCTGACTGTTAGTAAACATGTTGATGCACACACACACACACACACACAGGTTTACAGGCATCTGTGTAACAGTGAGACAAAGACGTGATCATGTGACTGACTCAGAGTCTGAGTGTGTGTGTGTGGTCTCAGGTTCTTCTCACATGGTTCCTCTGAGTTTGATGGTCACTGCTTTCACCTCTGAATATTCAGCCAGAGCATATTCTCCACTGAGAGAAGAGACGACAGCAGGAAGTCAGAGCAGGAAACAATCAAACGTCCACAGATGACCTGACTTTGTTAGCTCCACCTCCTTGTGTCTAAAACAGTAGAATCACTTATGTAGGATAAGACAGAGGTTTACAGGGAGTGGACAGAGGAGTCATCTGCAGTCTCACCACTAGATGTCACTTTATCAAACACAGTAAAATCTTCTTATCTTTTTATAAATTGTCCGTTAATACATTTGGCATAAAATGAGCCAAAATATTTGCGATATTTGAAAACATTGCCTTCTCTTCCTGTGACTTCCTCATCTATTAAAATAAATAGTTACGTTCTTCACCTTATGGACATAAAGTGTCACCGCCCAAACACATGATAAACCCGCGTCATTAAAACATAAAATCACAATTACATTTGTTATTATTATTACTCATCATCATCATTTAACCCAATTTCCTCAGTTTGACATTGAGCCAATTGAGTATAAGTAACTACATACATGTACATGTATGTATACATGTACATACATGTACATGTATGTATACGTATACATACATGTACATGTACATGTATCTACATCTACACACATGTACATACATGTGTGTAGATGTACAAAGACGTTTGAAAAGCAGTGAATGAAACAGAAGTAAAAACATTGTGTTCTTACAGTTCTCGTCCGTTTCCCGACATCTTAAAGCCTCCAAACGGTGACTGGGCGTGAAGTGCGTTGTAACAGTTTATCCTTTAGAAAGAGAGAAAATGAAGCAAAGAAACTTTATAACTTTAACTTTAATATTCACATTTATGAAGCTGAAAAAGAAGAATTATCTCCAGGTTTAGTTACTCACCACACGGTGCCACTGTCCAGAGCTGAGGACACAGACAGAGCTCTGTCCATGCTGCTGGTGAACACTGCTGACACCAGCCCATACTGCGAGCAGTTGGCTCTCTCTATCGCCTCCTGCTGGCTCTTAAAACTGAAGATACACTGCACTGGACCAAAGATCTGAGAGGACACATGAACAGAGACAACAGTCCAACTGAGTCTCTCTGGATTCTTCTGTCACAACATTATACAAACCATTTCTAAGGGTGAGGAAAGAAAAGAAAAGAAAAGAAAAGAAAAGAAAAGAAAAGAAAAGAAAAGGAAAGGAAAGAAAAGAAAAGAAAAGAAAGCCTGGTCAAGTTAAAATAATAAATCGTTTTTATAAAGACAGAAAAAAGACAGAGAGATTTAAGGTCACGTAATAAAACATAAACAATCTTTTCTTTGCCGTGTTCGCAGAGGTCAGACAGAGGTCACCTCCTGTGTAGCGATGGTCATGTGGTCTTTGACAGCAGAGAAGATGGTTGGTTGGATGAAGAGTTTCTCCTCTCCCACAGAAACTCCTCCAAACTCCAGCCTGGCTCCTTCCTTCTTCCCACTCTCGATCAGATCCATGATCTTCTCAAACTGCTGTCGGTCGATCTGCACACAAACAAAGACAATAACAATAACAACAACAACAACAACAATAATAATGTTCTGTATGAAGTACAAAAGCCTGGCTGGACACGCTGTGTCAGTGCTACTGCAGCCTCAACTGTAACTGAGGCTTTATATACAGTTAACTAAACTAATGAGTTTATATACAGTTAACTAAACTAATGAGTTTATATACAGTTAACTAAACTAATGAGTTTATATAAAGTTAACTAAACTAATGAGTTTATATAAAGTTAACTAAACTAATGAGTTTATATACAGTTAACTAAACTAATGAGTTTATATAAAGTTAAATAAATTAATGAGGTTATATACAGTTAACTAAACTAATGAGTTTATATAAAGTTAAATAAATTAATGAGGTTATATACAGTTAAATAAATTAATGAGGTTATATACAGTTAACTAAACTAATGAGTTTATATACAGTTACACATTATGATAACTAAAACTAATGAGTTTATATACAGTTAACTAAACTAATGAGTTGATATACAGTTAACTAAACTAATGAGTTTATATACAGTTACATCGAAGTATGATAACTAAACTAATGAGTTTATATAACTAAACGAACTAAGCGCTTTTATATACAAAGTTAACTAAACTAATGAGTTTATATAAAAGTTAACTAAACTAATGAGTTTATATACAGTTAACTAAACTAATGAGTTTATATAAAGTTAAATAAATTAATGAGGTTATATACAGTTAACTAAACTAATGAGTTTATATACAGTTACACGAGTTATGATAACTAAACTAATGAGTTTATATACAGTTAACTAAACTAATGAGTTGATATACAGTTAACTAAACTAATGAGTTTATATACAGTTACAGTTATGATAACTAAACTAATGAGTTTATATACAGTTAACTAAACTAATGAGTTGATATACAGTTAACTAAACTATTGAGTTTATATACAGTTAACTAAACTAATGAGTTGATATACAGTTAACTAAACTAATGAATTTATATACAATTAACTAAACTAATAAGTTTATATACAGTAACTAAACTAATGAGTTTATATACAGTTAACTAATGAGTTTATATATAGTTAACTAAACTAATGAGTTGATATACAGTTAACTAAACTAATGAGGTTATATACAGTTAACTAAACTAATGAATTTATATACAATTAAATAAACTAATGAGTTTATATACAGTTAACTAAACTAATGAGTTTATATAAAATTAACTAAACTAATGAGTTTATATACAGTTAACTAAACTAATGAGTTTATATACAGTTAACTAAACTAATGAGTTTATATAAAGTAAACTAAATTAATGAGTTTATATACAGTTAACTAAACTAATGAGTTTATATACAGTTACACGAGTTATGATAACTAAACTAATGAGTTTATATACAGTTAACTAAACTAATGAGTTGATATACAGCTAACTAAACTAATGAGTTTATATACAGTTACATAAACTAATGAGTTTATATAAAGTTAACTAAACTAATGAGTTTATATACAGTTAACTAAACTAATGAGTTTATATAAAGTTAACTAAATTAATGAGGTTATATACAGTTAACTAAACTAATGAGTTTATATACAGTTACACGGTTATGATAACTAAAACTAGAGTTTATATACAGCTAACTAAACTAATGAGTTTATATACAGTTAATCCAAACTAATGAGTTTATATAAAGTTAACTAAATTCAATGAGTTTATATACCTTTTACATGAGTTATGACAACTAAACCAATGAGTTTATATATACAATTAACTAAATCCAATGAGTTTATATACAGTTACATGAGTTTTGATAACTAAACTAATGAGTTTATATATACAAAGTAAACCAAACCAATGAGTTTATATAAAGTTAACTAAACTAATGTGAGTTTATATACAGTTAATAACTAAACTAATGAGTTTATATAAAGTTACTAACTAAATTAATAAGGTTATATACAGTTAACCAACCAATTAGTTGATATACAGTTAACTAAATCCAATGAGGTTATATATACAGTTAACTAAACTAATGAATTTATATACAGTTAACTAAACTAATGAGTTTATATACAGTTAACTAAACTAATGAGTTGATATACAGTTAACTAAACTAATACCGAGGTTACATACAGTTAATCCAAACTAATGAATTTATATACAGTTAACTAACCAATACGAGTTTATATAAAGTTAACTAAATTAATGAGTTTATATACCTTTACATGAGTTATGATAACTAAACTAATGAGTTTATATACAGTTAACTACACGAGTTTATATACATGAGTTTTGATAACTAAACTAATGAGTTTATATACAGTCACTAAACTAATGAGTTTATATAAAGTTAACTAAACTAATGAGTTTATATAGTTAACTAAACTAATGAGTTTATATAAAGTTAACTAAATTAATAAGGTTATATAGAGTTACACGAGTTATGATAACTAAACTAATGAGTTTATATTGCAACATAATTTTTTGAGCTTGTCACTGTTGACAACTATAATGTTATTTAAATGGGAAATCATAAAGTCGGCAGATTTCTCACCCAAAGAAACAACCGTTTTGAACAAATCACTATTATAGACTTTTACTGTGAGGCAGCTTGCATTCAGCACCATAATCACCAAGTCTGCCTCTGCTCTGAAAGATTTCAACTGAAGCTGTGTGTGTTGCTGAGAGAAATCTCAGCAACAGTTTTCAGTAATACTGTAGCTAAAAGAAAATAGAGTTGAGGAGATTAAATATTAAACTGTGGAAATTAATTTCAAATATTGGGCAAAAAGAAAACCCAGCACATTGGTGTCACTCAAGCCTGCAAAAACATACACCCAATGTTTTCCGTGTTTCCAAAACTGAATTGTAATGGTAGACCTCAAATTTGCAACTTTCTCTGCCGCTTAAATGCTGGCGTAATCCAGGTGAAATTGCGTGGAGAAAATGGCAGCAGTTTTCACAAAGCAAAGAGATGAGTTGAGAGATCACTTAATTTCTTTGGAAGCTCTATGATGGATAAAGGGAGGAACATTGCTCAGTTACGATCACGTTGTTCTGTCTGAAGTGAGTCCAATGCATTTCTTATAAACTGCACTGATATGGTGTTACCCTGCCCCTGGCAACCAGCTGTGTACCATAGTTACTGCTTGTTTAGTATACAGTCGCATGCAGTATAGATGGCAATAAAAACACACTTGGGCTGACTTATTCAGAGTGACCTGATCAATTTCAAAACACTGCCCGACCCGTCATTGCACTTACCATCAGCCACAGAATACAGTCAGAGGATGGTGACATTTGGTGATGATACAATAAGCTGCAGGCTTGATACATGTAACAGAAAACAAAGAGGCACCGTGTGTGTTCTGCAACCAGACAGTCGCTGTTCACGCATAATGCTTGCAAATGTCTGTATGTTTGCTCCCAGGTCTGAATGAGAACAGCTGATGAATCTGGTTTTATTTTCACACACATGATTCATGCCTTTAAATAAGTGGCTCTATGTTTTATAGAAGTTTGTTGTTGGTGTCAGAATGTAATGTGTGGTCTTTACAGTTTGTACTGTTGCTATATTACCTTTTGTTGTTTAGTTTTCCAGGCTGAATCCTAGGGCTTTCTTCTGACTGGTAGTGACGGAGTAAAACCGTTTTCCTCTTTGCTCTTATGGGGAACACTATATAAAATACTTTATACAATAAGATCAATACTTAAACCTCAGACTCAGTTGCTGGGAAAATGTAAGTTGCCTGGAGCACTGGGACAGTAATCCTCGCACAGCTTTAGAAACTGTGCTGGGGTAAACTGTCAAACCTCTGTCAGAGCAAAGACGGTGGAAAATATCATGAAATGCTTCTTCTCCCTTCAGTGAGAAGATATGAAAAGGTTCATAACTTTGTTACTTTCACTGGCTCTCCATCTCTGCAGAGACCTTTTCTTCTCTTGCAGTGAAAATACCCAGCTCCTTTACTGAGACACATGGTTTGGCTGTAAATGAATTTTCCGCCGCTCTTTATTTTTATAAATCCGAGCTGATTTAAGAGCTGGTAGCTTTCTTTGGGCTCGCAGCTTTGGAGTGCATCCACAGTTGGAGATCTTCCATATGCTTCGAGGTCCCACTCAGCTGCCCACTTCCTTCTTGAACAGTAGCACTACATGCATATCCTTCTGTCCGCAGCCTCCTAGCGACGTGTGTATTGTCACCATCTTGTAGTGTGTGGGCTGTTTGAACACATTTGCAGATTAGGCTCCAGGCACTTTTTTGATGCAATTAGCGGAAATCAAATTCTCACACCGAGGGGGAGGGAAAAAAAAATATAATTACAGCTATGCCAAAATGGAACTGTGTAGACTTTGGATGGGTGACAGACACAAAAAGTGCATAGAAAAAAACTTTATCAACAAAAGAAAACATCTAAGAAAGTGCCTTTTAATAGATGCATCCTTTAGGTGTGTGTATGTGTGAGAAAGAGACAGGGAGGCAGCTCTTCTGTTATATCTTTTGTCATAAAAAAAACATACTCCATCTGTCAGAAAAAACTCCCCACATAATTCTCCCCTCTTCAAGTTTATTTTAGAAATATTGACTTTTTAGTTTTGCAGAAAAAAGTATGTGCTTATAATTCTTTTTCCAAATCTAATCATTTCAACCTTTTCTCTAAAAATAAACATCAGTGTCTTATAAGTGACTATAGACATTACCCTATTTTTTAAAAAAACATAATTACACTCTTTCTGTCTGGAAAATCCGTTTAAGTTTGCAGTCTTGTTCAGTGCACTGCATGTCCACACTAGAACACTATTAGAGAAGGAAATGAAGTGTTGGAAATACAATGGTGAAATTAAGCTTAAATTGTGTATAATGACTGTTATAGGAAAAGTAATCTCCTGTGCTTCAGGTTAATGGGGAGAAAGGCACAGAGCTGGCCACAGGCATAAACAAACTAAACAGCTGCTTTGGGCTTTGTAGACACCAGGGGCTCCTCAGATAAAGGGAAAATGTAAACTCTCCTTGGGTTTGTTCATGTACTTTTAATATTTAACTCCACTAATCAATATTTAGATGTGAACAGTGGATTCAATGACTCTGCCTAACCCACAGATAATAACTGCACTGAGGTTGCTGTCCAGAATGAAAGAATAGTTTTATCCTTCTTTCCTGGCATCTTTAAATATAAATAGACGACAAACAGTAAAAAAAAAAAAAACCTGTATTCTCTTGATTGGCCATGATTGGATATGGAAAAACCTGATTTACAACATCATTAAACATTTTTATGGAGTTAATGGTCTCTCTAGTTTTTTTGCATGGACACTTTGTGATTGACAGTTCTGTCAAACTGGTGCATGGTCACAGATGTATGTGGAGGACAAGCACTCTGCTCTTTCAAATATGGCCAAACAAACAGGAATTCACAAACCAGTAAGTGATGACTGTGATGACTATTTCATCTGCCTGTAACATAGTGGTAGACTGGGTGATCTTTCAGTCTTGGATTTGAGGCCTAGTGTCCCATAGCCCATGTTTCATTGGGCAAGACAAGACACGTAATCCTAAATTGCACCGGACTGCTGTGCAGGCAGAGTACGTCTTTTGTAATTTATTGTGGATAAAAGTGTCAGGCAAATGACTAGAATGTAATGTAAACGTAAAGGGGTGAGCTTGTCAGTGACTCAAGTGAGTAATAGGTAGTAACACACTGCAGCATGTTTGCTGGCTCAAAATTGAAATTCTCATAATGCCGAGTAGTTCTTAAAGGAAATACAGGAGAACAGCAGCGGAGAGCGAGAGATAAAATCCCCCTGGAGCTGGATATTGAAAATTGAAAAATCCCAAATCTAACAAAGTCCACAGGCCTGCTCATCAACCTCTGCCGGGTCTGTCCTTGATTAAAGCCCTCCTGCTCTGCCGATGGGATTTGTGCTGATTGTACATTTCCATAATGCTTGAAAAAGTCTCAACTTAGACAGATCAAGAGTGCATGTACAGGTGCTGGCCTCAAAGCTTCAAATTTAGAACACACATATTTCTACCTGGAGCTTTGAAAACTGCACAGTTGGGATAACGATTTGTGCTTACTGTGAGTCTTGGCTGCCGTGGATTGCCTTTAGGTTCTCCACTTTTATCCAAAGACATTCAAATGAGTGCAACTGGAAACACACCGAGTTGCTGTGATACTCTCCTGTTAGCCATGACCCTGAATAGGAAAACTGTAAGTATGCATGAAAAATGAATGGTTCTCCTTTCATCCAGAGTAGCATTTCTGATTTCCTTTTGAAGTGGAAAATTATGGTGATGGTCTGTCGATACGTATTATATTTAACTTATTACACTACAGTATATACTGCAAGTTATGTTACCCTTTCAAAGGTGCACTTCAATACTATTTGACAATCATGCAGTTAATTATACATCAGATTATTTTCTTTATCTCTGAAGTAGAGATGAAAGGAAATGATTGATAATGAACAAAGGTCCCTGGGCAGAATTGAACTGGAGTTTGTTTTGCACTTGACCCTGAAACTAGAGTTGTGCTCTCAGTGGATTATTGGCGTGGTTATTTTGCTATTCTGTTAGATATTAGTACCTGCTACTTATTTTCGTACCTGCTCTGACGAGGTTCCAAGTGAGATAAGCCGATACTATGCATGATGTCGTCAGACTGCCGTCCGTTGTCAGAGTGCCGTCACTGGAAGAGGCATGAGCACGTCCGACACAAGAATTGAACTGAACAATGCTGAAGTATAGATCAATTAGAAATA
This sequence comes from Solea senegalensis, assembly GCF_019176455.1. Taxonomy (NCBI): domain Eukaryota; kingdom Metazoa; phylum Chordata; class Actinopteri; order Pleuronectiformes; family Soleidae; genus Solea; species Solea senegalensis. The sequence goes on along the minus strand of NC_058027.1, from coordinate 27,621,550 downwards.
CTTAAAATTCCTGAAAACATGCGTTAATCTCCAACATTTAGCACGTTTATGTAAATCTCAATATTTAACACAGTCTGGTGTATTTAGTAACAGCACTGCTGAAAGCCTGCAATTGTGAGCGGTGAGCTGCATCACAAACCCTGCCGCTGTATTTCAGTTCAGTCACTGTCAGACAGAGTCGTGCAGGAAGTTCTGAACGATTCTGTGAACAAATCTTTTTTAATTAACTTGTTCTAATGATTCAGTTGCACTGAAAACAACTGCTTTACAAGTCACTAGTTTGTGTGTTTCGTGTGTAAAACAGTCACAGCAGTTTCATGCAGCCGTGCAGTGATGACTCCGCCCATGTTGAAGAGGTATTATATTGTAATGGAAAAGCAACTGTGCCGGGCTGAGGTGAGCTGGGACCATGTAGTGGAAAAACGGCATAAGTGAGCCAGTCTTGGCCAGATGCAGCTAAAATGATTGCTTTGAGGTTGTCGTCTTCTGTCTGTACACACATTGTCTGTGAAGATTTTAAAGGTGTTCAATAAAAAGCTGTGAAGTGTATTTTGTCAGATTGAAAACATGAATTGTCACAGTTATCCTGACCTTTTCAATTTCTAAATCTGAGCTGTCCGTCTTTGATTCCAAGCAAAGATGTCTGCCAAATTTGAAGAAATTCCCTGAAGGAGGTTTCACATTCATCAGACAGACGGACAACATGAAAACATAATTCTTCCACCTACACGTTTTACTCCTGCAGTGGCAAAAAATGTGTACTTTGAAATAAATAACTTTGATTTGGCAAAATAATTGTTTGATATTTGATGGACTAATATTATTTGCTCTTCCTGTACTATAACTCACGATTCTTAAGTCTGCAACGCATGTGGATGCTCTAAGGGACGGAGCAGAGTGTAGTGTGTATATACATAGATACATTTAAAGTTTTAAATATTACTTATACTTATCTGTTCACATTCAACTATCATATAGTGTCAACTGATTATCTGTTGACATGATACTGGATTTCTGTTGATTATGAGTAGAGATTCAACCTATAGTGCCTAAAGAATCCTGAACAGAACACTGGAGAGAAACTGTTTTCAGCCTTTACTCTGTAATTATTTACTCCGCCATTGTAATGTTTTTCACATGTTCTCAGCCACTGTTTTCTAACCACGTGTGAAGAGGAGAATCTGTGCATTTGCTTTACCCAACCTTTAAAAGAAGGCAGGACCGACTGATTGAAAAACTGTGGCTGTCGGGTTTATTGCGTTCCTTGCCTACAGTGGAGAAAGGTTAAACACATTAATAAGAGTACTCCCTCTGCATATGGTGAGCAGTTGACATGAGTTATTTTCTTTTATGAAATGGAAATACATACTTTGATCATAAATTTGACCAGACTATGGATGAACCATTTCTTTATTTACAACCCATTGCATGAAATGAACAGACCTGTCATTAATGTAACACCTGTGCTAAAACATTTTAGAATGATTGCTGCCCAAAGGACCTTATGTGATGACGTCACTGAAGACATTCAATCTGTTGAATTCCTCTTCATGTCCTCATAGTCATCACTATATAAAGTTGTCATTTCTAACAAACAACTAATCATTTTGTTCAGATTACATGAAATGATGGGTTGGCATATCCATCTGTCACAAACCAATCTGCCCAAACCAGACAATTAATGATGGCTCATATGTCACCTGAAACATCTTCTGCACATACAAATGATCCTGCTTCGTCAATTATTTTCTTCAATTTGAAGACCTGAACCCATGCTCATATTTCACTACACATTCATATTTTCCTCATTAATTTTGCTTTATCTCACTCACCTGTGAAATATGCAGTGCATTTTGATGACCCCATCCAATCCACGGGTTAACTATATGCTTACAGGTATAACTGCTGGCATGCATCTCTAATGCCTCTGCTCTCACAGCTTGTCAGTGTTCATGATGAGCTGGGGAGTCGTACACCTCTGATGCAGAGAAGATAGCCATGGGTTACCAAAATAACCAGCCCCAACCATTCCATTCATTGGCACTCTCACCTTTGGGATACCAGAGTAAAATGGTACGGTACATGTAATGGTGGCGCTAGACCCATGACAGTTAGCTAACCAGGTGACAGAATAATGTCACTTCCCTGCTGCCTGTGTCTTCAATGCCTGTAGTCTATTCTCATAAAGCTTGACATCTTGTTGAGACAAACAGCCACACGCTGCTGGACGTCTTCCATTGTTGTCTTTTGTGTCGCATTCAATGTTGCTGTTCATCACACTATCCAAACCCCGCCTACCAAGTAAAGGTACTGTGCTGAGTCGAAACGCAAGCCTGACCCAGGGCTATACTGTTATATTATGATGGAAACGCAGCACATAAAGCACTGTTCCACTACTGGCAACAACTTCCCAAAATTTTGGGGTGGAGCTTTGAGAAGAGGACTGACTGGAGGTGTTTGGATGTATGTCTTGCATTGTTTAGCAAGTGTAGCCTGCTGTCGATTTTCTCAGCTCACTGTATTCATGCTGTTTTTTTTGTTTTTGTTAAAGCATTTCTGAAACATCTACGTCTCTTTGGTAGATGCTCTGTATAATTGTTAATGGCAAACATACTGTATGGCCATCCCATAAGCTACTGTCACTGCTGGATCAAAACATCATGATGCAGGAGCAAAGACTTTCCACTGAGGAAATGATGAGCCTCTCTGTGCTTTACCTGTGCACTCTTTCACTGTGAAGCCAACAAGACGAGCAGACACTCATGTGCTGTGAGGAGCAGTGGGACTGGGGACTGTGGTTGTCACTGCTGGGCAGCTGCCAGCAGAACAGCAGTGGCAGAAAGTTTTGATCTTTCTTTCCACAACTGCAACCTGCTCACCAACTTGAGCAGCCGTGTGTAGCTGTTTAATCAAATGTGTATATATATAGCCATTTAAGTTAAATCCTTCTTTTTCATCAGTTTTAATTTTTTTTTTTAATATTGGGACAATGAGATATAATTCTGAAAGTTTTAAAGGTTTAAAAACCTTGTAGCTCTCACTTACCTTCACTTCAAAAATATTTCTACAATATTCACATTCTTTCCAGTAATGGAAGTAAGTTACCCACAGCAAAGCAATGAGAGTAAAAACCATGACATGACTACTAGTTTAAACCTCTTCTTGGTCAGGTGAAGTCTGGTTTGTAAAGGATCCCCATATTTTTGCACATTTGCCAGGTAAGAACTTTGAAACCAGCAAAGACAATAACATGGAGATTTACTCTCTGAAATCTGGTTGTGTTTTCCTCTCACTAAATGAACAGATTGATCTGCATCGTGTTTACTGTCCCTTCCTCTCTCTTTCTTCCAGTTTGGTCGGACCGAGGTGATCGATAACACGTTGAATCCAGACTTTGTAAGGAAGTTTGTCCTTGATTACTTCTTTGAGGAGAAACAGAACCTCCGCTTTGATGTGTAAGTGGGAACATTTCCAGCTTATCATGCACTCAATATGAATAATTCTGTACTTGCACTGCTTTTATTCAGACATTGGCTCACTCACATATTATTTGGAGATATGACATGAGAGCTCGTCTCTGACTCGGGATCCAACTAGGGAGCTGTCAGGAAATGCTCCAGAGAATACCTGGAGCATTTGCAGACATTCATTCATCAAAGAACTATCCAGACATTGGTGCTGGTCTGAAATGAAATACATATCTTTGTGCAAGTGAGGATGAAACAGTACAGTTGCTGTTGTTTATTCACATGTCTGTACATTTCCCAGTTTCTGTTCAAGCACTCAATGTTCAGTGAGTCACAAATGAGACTGCAGGTAGACAAATGCAGAAAGGAGGGAAAACTTCAGCCTCACCCACCTCCTTATTTCCACACAGGAGATCGATGCCCTCATAGGGAGTTCAAAGACGACGCTCAGTATGTGGTCAGGTAGCGGAAGAGGCCAAAGAGTCAATCACTGTGTGGTCGTTATCCGTTAAAATCAAAAACACAAGGCAGTGGCATTGATTAAACCAATCCCAATCTTCAATCCATACCTACAGGAGCTGCAGTCTGAACACATCTGTCAATTAGGAAGCCTCTACGTGATTGAAAGTATAAAGCAAAGATTGTTAACTTGGATGTCCAATTTATACTTATCTCCTGGTAACTAAGCTTATAAAAAAATACCCAGGATATCTTTATCTACTCTGTCTGTAAAACACTGTCTAACTCCAAGTCTTCAGAATAATGATGGAGCTGTTTCTTGATCTACTAAATATTTACTGTCTGTCACTTCAGAAAGAGGAAAAAGAACATGGAGGTTTTTTTCTCCTTTTTTTCACTCGTTCATATTAATGGACGCAGCTGCAGCTTTAGCTCTAATTATCATTCTGAGGTCGTACGACGGAGTATTACAACCAAACTGAAGACTTTAGAGAAACGAGAATAAAGTCTTAATATTAAGAGAATAAAGTCTTAATATAACGAGAATAAAGTCCTAATATAACGAGAATAAAGTCTTAATATAATGAGAATAAAGTCTTAATATTAAGAGAATAAAGTCTTAATATACGAGAATAAAATCTTAATATTAAGAGAATCCTAATATAACGAGAATAAAGTCTTAATATAATGAGAATAAAGTCTTAATATTAAGAGAATAAAGTCTTAATGTTATGAGAATTTAACTTCACTATTTTAAGTTGGAGAAAAGGATTTTGACTCAAACAAATGTAAATGTCACCATAATCAGCCGCTGATGACTTTAAAAAGGCGGGATTATTACGACGTTAATGAACGTGGAGCTGTGACATTTTTATGATTTATTTAACCTTCAAACGTTTTCATTTAAGAGGATAAAATACAATTTTTACTCGCTTCATGTAACTCTTTATTTATTTATTTCCGGTGTAGAGGAATAATCCAGTCAAACGTTATTAATACAACAAGCACAAATGCTGTAAAGGAGAATGAGCACATTTAAGTAGAAAATATTTTGAAAACACAGTCATTTTCTGATTTAATGACAACATAATGGTTCTGGGTGACTCCCTGGTTCTCCCCTGGGTGACGTTGACACTGAGCGCTGCTCGGTCTTGTGTTGATCTGCAGGTGGAAATGCTAAACTGAGATATCAGATCACTTCAGGAAACACGGGTGGAGTGTTTGACGTGGAGCCTGAAGTGGGCACGATCTTCATCGCTCAGACTCTGGACTACGAGCAGAACAAACGGTAGGACAGGTTTGTTCTGTTCTGACAAAAACAGAAGCTGTTTGGATCTAAAGTGTCGTTCATTTTCCTGAATCTCAGCTACAAACTTCACGTCCTGGCTTCAGACGGGAAGTGGGAAGATTACACGACTGTGACGGTGAACGTGGTGAACAAGAACGACGAGGCCCCGGTGTTCACCGTCAACGAGTACTACGGGAGCGTGACGGAGGAGCTGGACGGCTCGCCCGTCTTTGTCTTACAGGTATTTTTATTATCAAATCTGCCTCAAATAAAAGGCCAAAAACATGTGTTCCAGTTATAATTCAGTTGTTGTTTTTAAGTGTGTTTGCGTTAAATATTTACACAAAGTCAAGACTGACAATGCACCGAGAACCTGACAGGAAACTGAAGTTTGTAAACCCTTTATTTTACACTCTGCTAATTACATGGTATTTACTAAGAAACTAGATGGTAACAAAACATAGTTCATAGGAAAGTTCCAAAATAACTTTTTGTAATTACTAAGTTAGTACCTAGTAAGTACGTGGAAACATACTAGGAAACTAGATGGTAATACAAGAAAGAAAGTACCCATACAGAAAGCATAGTAAGTACTAAGTTATTACTTAGTAAGCACAACCTTCAAGGAAACTAGACGGGTATACAATCTACGAACCCATACGGATGTAAGTACTAAGTTATAACATACTAAGTACATGGTTGCGTCAACGAAAGTTCAAAGTGCAGAACGGAGATGAGGCACCACTCTATTTGCACTGCTCTGGCTCCTCCCACTTTGACCTTCGATGCTAATCGTTGTGAAAGTGAGCCAACACCCAGAAGAATGTGCAAAACTCTAACAGTAAGTTGAAATATTGCAATAATATCAGAATTGTATTATTATTGTGGGGCAAGTTATAGTAGTTTGTGTCACTTCAGTTGGACAACAAGTTAACTCAAAGTTAATGTATGTAAATGACATCAATTTTGTCTTACTTTTATTGTGGTAGGTCATCTGCACAAAAGTGATGCTTTTATTTTGAAAGGCTAACATACCGGAAGTAGGAAAACAAACGAGAGAAAGGTGGTGCCAATTAAGTGCGCGTGAAGCTCTTATTTACTGATTTATTTTAGCACCTGGCTGACAGCACACACGGTCTGTAGACGTGGTATCTGCTATTATGTGTGTTTTGAGTTGTTTTTAATCTCAGTTAGTACTTTATAGAGTTTCATGTGAATGTTATGCTAGTAGTAGCATCACTTCCTTATTAATTAATTAGCATCTAGGCTAACGTTAGCTAGTGCAAGGCATACACACGTTACTAACGTTTATTACTAGTTAAATAGCTATGTATAAATGTACAATATGTACATAGTGTGAAGTGTATTTAATAGGAATTAGTCAATACGCTGTCCCTGAACTGTACACAATTCAACAACTGTTATATTTCTAAAAACGGTTCTAATTGTTATAATTTGAATAGAAGTTTTCTTGGCCTTGTACAGCAATTTACTAACCGTGCCAATTATAAATATGATATTCAAAGGTAAGTAACTGGAACTCACCAATGTATTGTAGGTACTTAGTAGGTTATAACTTAGTACTAATGGTCCTTTACGTTCGGAATATGTGTATTGTTTTACTATCTAAGTTTCTAGTACGTTTCTATTTACATACTTACTAATAACTTTGTACTTTAATCTTTCTTTCTGGTACTTTGATAATATGTATATTGAAATACTATCTACTTTTCTAGTATGTTTCCATGTAATTGTAGTATGTTATAACTTAGTAGTTACATCTGTTCTATATGGGTACTTTCTTAGTAAATAGATTGTATTACCATCTAGTTTCCTAGCATGTTTCCATGTTCTCTGAAGTTTGTAAATCACTCACTCTCCCACACCAAGGCCCATTGAGAAAATCAGTGATTTTAGCTTATGGGGACACAGGAGCTGCTGGTCCTCTGCTGCCTCGTGTGGTCACTTTGTGTCACTGAGGTTTATCAGAATTAAAGTTTTAAAAGACAGAATTCATAAAAATCAGACATTAGAACGTAGTGATGGAGGCAGCAGTGGATCAACAACTCCTGTGTGTGTGTGATGTTAAAATCACTGATTTTCTCTATGGGCTTTGGTGTGGGAGAGTGAGTGGTTTACCTAACCTAAGAATCCTGCTAAATATTATAGTAAGTAAAGTAATAATATATCTGACTTATGCCTGCATATATTATATATTAATTTAGTCTTCTGCAAATTGGCTGAAATCCCTTTCTCCATGAGGACCTGCTGGCAGCCGTTATTAGACTTTGACACCGACGTGTATTATTATGTTTAATGTCTATAAATGTAGGGCGAAAAAAACCCACTTCAAAATATCAATTCTCTATTAATGAGTTGTATATTTAATGATGCAGTGTCCTTTGCTTCAAGTCAGCAGCAATTAAAGTGCGCAGGAACCTAATTGAGATTAAGTTCATCATTATTTAGTACCAGTACATTTATTTTATTTTTTTATTAGCGTTCCACTTTTGAAAAAAATGATTTTAGTTTTTTTATTAAGCAATTACTGAGCATCATCATCAGCAGCAGCAGCATCATCATCAGCAGTAGCAGCACCATCAGCAGCACCATCATCAGCAGCAGCAGCAGCAGCAGCAGACAGATATAGAGTGTGTCAGAATTGTTGAAGCTTTGACCCCGGGAAGTGTTTTTAATGATAAATAGAACATTAAAACATCTCCTTCTAATTTCTCTGCTGAGAATGTTCGTCATCGCGAGCTGCGCCGCGATGCTTCTCCCTCCTGATTCAGGGAAGAGGATTTCTTTTAACCGTGTTAGTAGAACACAGCGAGCGCTGACATCACGCTGCAAATTACCCAACATCTCTCCCACGGCGTAATTGCTCCTGATGCTGCCGCTGCTGCTGCTGCTGCTGCTGACGATGAGTGAGAAGAAGGAGAAGAAGCAGAAGAAGCAGAGGAAGAATTAAAGAGGTTGGATTTTCCTACAGGAGGGTTTTTAACTGCGCTGAGTCAGCACTGATTATAGCTGCTGTGAAAATGAGAGGCCAAACAGCTCGAGAGGCTGCTGCTGCTGCTGCTGCTGCTGCTGCTGCTGCTGCTGCTGCTGCTGCTGCTACCACAGGTTCTTTCACTGATGGAGAAGAAACAGAGTAAAGTGTAGCATAGAAAAGTTTTTCTTCTCTCTCCAAACACTGGAGACGAACACGTCCCGAAACCAAATAAAGAAAAGTCCATTTTCTCCCCAAAGGTCACGGCGTCTGACCCCGACAAAGACGCGGACCCTGAGGCCCTGCGTTACTCTCTCCACGGTCAGGGAGCCGAGAGCGAGTTCATCATCGACGAGGTCACGGGGAAGATCTACGCTCAGAGGACGCTGGACCGCGAGGAGCGCGCTGTCTGGCGCTTTGTCGCCCTGGCAACAGACGGCGGCTAGGTCTGACGGGCTTCACCGACGCCATCATCAACGCAGGGATATCAATCACAACGCCTTCACGCGTTTCAGCTGTCAGGAGACGGGCGAGAACTCAGGGACGCCCGGGATGGAGATGACGCCACCGACCTGGACGACTGGCTGTGGGTCAGAACGCCGCTTCCCAGGATTGTGGTAGTTTAGACGCCACGGACGGAGGTGGGAGGAGTCCCGGCGCCCAGATTTTCACCATCAACCCCACGACGGAACCATCACCGGGCTATGGCCGGTCTGACCAGAGCAGGCAGAGTCTTATCTGCTGGTGGGAGGCCAGACGAGGAGGGATGACAGGTAAACCACCTCACTCTAATCCAGAACCAACATAATCTGTTATCGACTATCATCATCTGTTATCATGACATCTGTCATCATGACTCAACATAATCTGTTATCGCGGATAATCGTTAAGTCATAAATCTAACATAATCTGTTATGCATAAATCATGACTAAATATAATCTGTTATCGCGGACTAACATAATTCGTCATTATGACTCAACATAATCTGTTATCGCGGACTATCATAATCTGTTATCATGACTAACATAATCTGTTATCATCGCGACTATCATCATAATCTGTTATCTGTCGGACTAACATAAACCGTCATCATGACTAACATAATCTGTTATCGTGACTATCATAATCTGTCATCATGACTAGCATAATCTGTTATCTTGACTAACGTAATCTGTCATCATGACAATCATAATCTGTTATCATGACTAACATAATCTGTTATCATGACTAACATAATCTGTCATTTTGGGTGGTGTAGCTCAGTGATTAAAACATGTACCCTGTGTGCAAAAGACTTAATGGTTGCAAGTTCAACGCCACCCCTGGCAGGTTGTACTCAATTCCCTTGTAAATTGCTTTGGATAAAAGCGTCTGGTAAATGACATGTAATGTAATGTAATCATGACTAACATAATCTGTCATCATGACTAACATCATCATGACTAACATAATCTGTCATCATGACTATCATAATCTGTTATCATGACTAACATAATCTGTTATCATGACTAACGTAATCTGTCATCATGACTCACGTAATTCGTCATCATGACTAGCATAATCTGTTATCTTGACTAACATAGTCCTGAACCAAGTAATCTGTTATCATGATCGGACTAAATCATTTTATGATGACTTAAAGAATCTTTTCTGACATATAACTATATCATAATAATAGTTTGTTTGTTGTGAGTTAAGCAGCATTTTTTAAATCGACATATTAATGATTTTCTTACAAACATAGTCTCTGTGGAAATTCACTGCTTTTGACTTATCGTGAGTTTTTATCGCGATGCGAGGTGAGATCATGTATCGTCTCACCCCCGTTGACAGGAACTGGTACTGCAACCATCCAGATTAAGGACGTGAACGACCACGCTCCGTGGTTCACGGATCACTCGTGTGTCGCCAAGATCTCTGAGAACATGGAGCCGAACGCTGAGGTGAGAAGATGAAACACTTGTTTATTATCATGAAGAACATAGTGCGTGTTTTATTTAAAATAAATAATAAAAAAAGGCTTTGTTATGTTTTTGGAAATCACTGCATCTGATAATCCAGCTGATGCCGTGTTTGTCCGTCCGATAAAATACAACTGTTAAAAAAACAATAGAAAATTGTTTATTGAATAACACTTAAATATTTTAGACAAAACAAAACATGAACTCAATTTTAAATGCACAAAACATTCGTCATCAAAAAATAAACTAAACTTCCTTCAAACTAACTTTAACTTGTGTAAACTTACATAAAGGTGTAATAATCTATTTGTTTGTTTAATAATAAAAGAAAAATGGTTAAAATCTGACAGATTATTTGGTTCATGTGGATGACGATAAATGTTCAATAATTCCCCCCAAAAAAGACAAAACATGTCTGTTATCCTTAATTCAATAATCTGACTGAAATGTCTCTTATCCTGACTACAATAATCTCTTACCTTGAATCAAATATTCTGTTCCCCCGAATAAAGTAATCTATTATCGGGACTGAAATTAATCTATCATCTCAATTAAAATAATCTGTAATCCTGACTAAAATAATCCATAATCCTGACCAAAATAATCTTTTATCCTGACTAAAATCTCTTGGGTCTTGTCAAAAATGATTCTGTCTAAAATAATCTGTTATTCTGAATGAAATAATCTGTCACCTGACATCACAGAGACACAATAAAGAGAATAATCTATGCAAATACAAAGCGTATGAAGTGGTATGATGATCTAAAGGAACTTGGTTATGAAAAAGTATTTTCCTATAAAAGAGCATGAAGTGGAACATGTGGCACATGCTCATCCCTGACCTTGAAGCACATTTGCACATTTATTTTTGCACATTCTTGCCCACTTCTGTAATTCACAGATTAAAAAAAGGAAGGTGAACCTGGAGTTAGAGAGCTGAGGCGAGCTGTTACAAACGTGACCCACATACTTTTTCAATAATGAAAAGAATTTGTGCGTTCACCAATAACTGTCTCCAGCTGTGGTTAAATAAAGCTCGAGCTGTTTTTCCCGCTTAAATGACGTCTCACTGGTTTCATTGATAAATTCAGGTTTATTTTAAAGTGTTTCTTTTTTATGAAATGACGGTGAGTCAGCGCTGAGTCACCGTGCAGAAGGAAAAACAGATTTCAGACACTTAAAGAAGTTTCACCTCCTCAAATCTCCACGTGTCTTCATCTCACAGTGGGCCAGACTTCTCCAACAGGAAAGTGAAGTTTTTGAACCACTCACTCTCCCACACCAAAGTCCAGTCAGAGAAAATGAGTGATTTTAACATCACACACACAGGAGTTGTTGGTCCACTGCTGCCTCCATCACTCAGTTCAAATGTGAGATTTTATCACTATTTTTTTCAAGTCGGTGTTTGAAATCCTTTGTTCGGATTCACCGTAATGACACAAAGTGACCACAGGAGGCAGCAGAGGACCAGCAGCTCCTGTGTCCCCGCCAGCTAAAATCACTGATTGTCTCTATGGGATTTGGTGTGGGAGAGTGAGTTTGAAAACTTCACTTTCCTGTCAAAAAATGATGAAATAAAGTAGCAAATATATTCTTACTAATATCAAACAGGCATGTTGATATTTAATTAGCTGAGTCTTTTGGCTAAAATCAGTTTTCCCTTTCGTGCTGAAAGTGAAACGATTTGTTGTTTGCTCCAGAGTTGTGAGTGAATAATGACTGAGGAAGTCGCCTGCTGTGCTCTCAGGTGCTGCAGCTCGCTGCAGAGGACAGAGACACCGGAGAGAATGCCCAGCTGACCTTCAGCGTCGTGTCTGGAGACCAAGAGCAGAAGTTCTACATGGTCAGTCATAAGCAGGAGCAGCGCGGCACTCTGCGACTCAAGAAACGCCTGGACTACGAGCGTCACAGCGAGCAGCGCTTCAACCTCACGCTGAAGGTACGAGACCATCACTCACAGTCAGAAATAACACTAAACTGTGCGTGTGTGCAAACTTCTACTGTAAAGTCATATATTTTGCTGGGGAAAAACCTACAAAACAAAGATAAAATGTATAATTAAACTTCACAAAAGAGCTGTTGGGATCACTAAAGAGACTCAGTACCTTGAAGCTATGAGATTAGATTAGATTATTAATACACAACGTAAAATATAAACTAGCTACATGACACAAAGAGGTAGAAAATAGCAAATTAATATCCAAAAGAATAGAGAATCTAAAGTATATCTACATTTTTAAAATTTACATTTTTGTTGTTGTATAAATGACTATTTGCAGGTAAACCGCATTATTATATGTATGTTATTATAAATATACGGTGTATGCATATATATATATATATATATATATATATATATATATATACTTGGCGATGATTGAATTACAGACACATGAGAGGTCAGAAAAACACCCGGTGAAGAGCTGAAAATAGAGAGAATATTTTGAGAATGAGAAGTTTTCAGGTTTTCAGAGACTTTGAGGAGTCAGTGTGTGTCATATATCAGATACAACGTGAAAGCTCCACCACGTAACCTTTAATGTCAGCGCAGCTTAGCGTTTGGAAAACGACCTGAAATTCCAGAAGGTGACATAAAAATCAGTGACACGCACATTTCAGGACATGGCAGAAATGTGGATGATGACAGATTTAAAGACGGTGGTATTTTATTCAATTATATTATAATTTATTTGATCTTATTCCGTTACTATCAACTTGAACATTAATCATAGTTATTGTCCAACCACAGTAACTGCAGTGTTTCACTCATACTGGCCATTAAAGTGATCATTCAGGTTTTTTGAAGTGTCGTTGTGTGAGGTACGAACATAAAGTTAGTTCTCGCTACACTGTTGCTGTGCTGAGAACCAGAACTGAAGTTTGTAAACCACTCACTCTCCCACACCAAAGCCCATAGAGAAAATCACTGAGTTTAGCTCACAGGGACACAGGAGCTGCTGGTCCTCTGCTGCCTCGTGTGGTCACTTTGTGTCACTGAGGTCAATCTGAACAAATCTGTGATTTGAACATCTGTGTGTGATGTTAAAATCACTGATTTTCTCTATGGGCTTTGGTGTGGGAGAGTGAGTGGTTCAAAAACGTCCGTTTCCTGTCTCACAGTGAAATAAAGACGTGAACATATTCACAAGATGACGTCGAACTCGTAAACTGGTGTGTGTTTTATACGATAAAATCAGTTAAATTGGCTAACGTCAGTTAGCCGAAGTTTTCATCAGTATTTAACGCTGATTTAACAGCTCAGTTCTTATTCCCTCTCAGCTCAGACCAAACGTTCCGTCTGTTTCAGGTTGAAGACCTCGACTTTTCCAGCTTACTTCACTGTGTGGTGGAGGTGGAGGACTTCAATGACCACACCCCCGTCTTCATCCCTCACTTCCTGTCTCTTGCCCCGCTGCCCGAGGACGTCGCCGTGGGAACCAGCGTGGCACGTTTGGTGGCCAGCGACTCGGATTCGGGCCAGAACTCTGAGTTCACGTACAGCCTGTTGGAGGAGTCGGACCCTGAGGGACTGTTCTCCATCGACAAGTCCGGCGTTCTCTCTGTGACCCAGCCTCTGGACCGGGAGAGGACACCCCAGCATCACCTGGTTGTCATAGCAACAGATCACGGGGTCCCACCTTTAACAGGCAGTGCCACGGTACAGCTGCCTTTGTTGGATGTGAACGATAACGGACCGGAGTTTGAGGCGGCGTATTTGCCCGTAGTCTTTGAGAATGTAGTCGGACCGCAGGTAAGTTTGTATCTCGTTTCACATGCGATACACTAATATATAATATATTTAATATAGATATAATGTTGTGACAGTTTTACAGAAACAGAAGAAGTATACAGAAAAATACAACTTAACAGAAAACAGTTTAAGTGTAGGATTATGATAAAGCACAGACTACTCTTTCATGGCGTTTTCACACTGAATGAGATTATAATCTGTAGCTCGACCTGATGAAAAGTTTTCCAAGTCAGATTTTGACACATCTCACATTGCAGCTTTGTTTTTATGTGCAAAAAAGCAGATTTACTGATAACTTTGATAAGGTTTCTGAAATTCAGATCCTTGTCCTTAATTAATCACACCAACATTTTCAGCAGAGCGTGAGGTTCTTAAATTTCTTGAGAATTTTAATTTCTTCATTAATCAATCTCAGTTATTTAGCTTCTCTTACAGGAATTCAGTTAGACTTAAGTCTCTGGAAGAAAGCTAAATAAATCTGTGTCGTCTGATTAGAAGTAGACTTTGAAGAAGAAAGGACCAAGAACGGAGCCTTGTGGAACCCCAAAGATGATTCAAATGATCCGACAGAGAAACTACGACAAGTTCCAACTCTTTCTTCTCTCCCTCCTCATTCAGGTAGTGAAGCTGAACCAAACGTCGACCCTCCTTCACGCCGTGGACCGCGACTCGCCTGAGAACGGCCCGCCCTTTCACTTCACCATCTCCTCCGAGTATCGCCACATCAACGACTTCTACCTGCAGGACAACCTGAACGGCACTGCGTCGCTGACGGCGCTGCGCACGTTTGACCGCGAGCGGCAGAAGGAGTTCCTGATCCCGATAGTGATGAGTGACAGTGGCCGTCCGAGCAGAACGGTCACCAGCACCCTGACGGTAACCATTGGCGACCAGAACGACCATGCACACGCGGCGGGAGAGAAGAACATCTTCATCAACAGTCACCGAGGTGAGGACGACACAAAGCTCTGGAGTTTATTATAATTCATCCTTTTATTTAACGCCTTGAGATGAACCAGTGACATATTTACAAACATGAACATCCCCACACGTCTTCTCAACAACACACACACACACACACAAAGTGAGTTAGACTTTTAATGTAGAAAAAATAAAATAGGCACAAAGTCGTTATGATTAAAAACAAACATACTTAACTTTAAACTTAAATAATACATAAAATATCCTGGAAAAGGTGCAGCTCTTAAATAAATGAGCAGCTTGATTGAGTCTCAGAGTTATAGAATAAAGAATAAATAATAAAATATTAAATGCTGTTTGAAGTTTGAAGGAGGTTCAAACAGACTCAGGAACAGTTACTTTCCGCTGGCCATCAGACTGCTAAATTCCAAACAACACCCCCCCGAACATTGTTTGCTTACAGTTTTCTTTCCTGTTTTTAAGTCCATATTTTATATTTGCACTACCTTTATATATATTTGTATACATATACACTTATTTATTTTTTCTTGAGTCATAGTTTACAGTAACTACCTCACAATTCAATGCTGTGTTTTTTTCGGTTGCCAAGCAATGGAATTTCGTTGCCAGTTTGACTGCTGTGTTTTCTGTGCAGTGACAATAAAAGGAAGTCTAAGTACGATGGATCATTAATTAACTGAAGCCTCGAATGATTGAATTTATCAACATTTGTTCATGACAATATGAAAATCTGCAAATCTTAACAAAGCAATTGACACAATTATTTCTGCCAACAACTTTGTCCCTAATATTTAATCTCTATAATCTCCATCTTTCTCCCGGCATAAGATTTAACACCTAAAAATATTCTGATGTTTATAATCTATTTTTCTAGTTTTAATAATTTAATATACTGATGATTTTTCCTGATTTATAATGTAAAACAAATTATGGAACAATTCATTTATGTTCTGTTCTGATCTGTAATTGTATTTATATTAAATATTGATTTGTTTGAGTTGAATATACTGTGAACAATATGGATTGTATTGGATTGGTAAGAATTATTTTCCTAAATTCTAAAGGAAAACAATGAATGGAACAATATAAACATACCTAGATACAATATAAACATACCTACTGTGGATGTGCTCCAACATGGATTGTAAAAGATTTGTAACAGTTATTTTCCTACTCTGGAAAAGACAACAATTACTGGAGTGATACAAAAAAAAAATGTGAACAAAGTTACGCTGTAAACATTGGGAATGTAAATCGCTGTGTCGTCAGCATAAACAACAACAGATTATATTCTGGAGCTTCATTAAAACTATCCTGAAGATGAACCTTAACTTTGTGCATTTAAAGGGTTTTTTCTGTGTGCGCCCCCTGCTGGACTCCTGCGCCACAGGCAGTGGCTCTTAAATAAGATATAATTATAATTTATTTTTTTTTGGGCTGCAGAAAAGCTCCGAGGCTAACAATGTTCTTCCTGTGTAACTTTGCTCCAAACTTTCTGGCAAAGGCAAACTGGAGGTTAGAATTCAGTTTGTCATGGTCTGCCTTTAAATTTTGAAGTTTCCCTCTGAATAATTCTCACATGTTTGAGAGTGTGAGGAGCTGCAGGGGAGAGAGGAGCGGCTCCTTCGACACGATTATAATCATCGCACATTCAAACAGCACGGCTCTGTGTCTGAGTGCCAATCACCTGTAACACTCTGTGTGTGTGTGTGTGTGTGTGCGCGCGCGTATTATTCCCCCCGTTAATGGAGGCACAAATCTTTCCAAATTTAGATCCCGCAAAAAACCCTGCAGTTAACCAGGGTTGTAACGTGTTATTGTGGCTAATTTAACAAATGACAGCACAGAGTTCAGAAAGAGAGACAAATTCAATTAAAGCGAAATGAAATGAAATGAAATGAGTGCCTTTAATTCATTTGTAACAAAAGGCAGCAGCGGCTCAACAAGTGCTGATACTGACATTAGTCTTTTCAGAGACATCATTCTCTTCGCCGGTTAAATCAGACCTACATCAACATGTTCGGTCTGGGCTCAAGCCGAGGGGCGGGGATAAACGCTTGTCTTTCTAATAGGACAGCGCTACAACCAATCAGAGCAACGAAGAAGTCGACGTAGTCCGAGCGACGGAAAACAGTCCATGGCAAATAAATGTTATAGTAAGACAGTCTCAAAGAACATGAGAATCGCGGGCGTGTTTTCAGCATCAAGCATCTTCAAAAACAGAAGAAATCCCAAGTTATTGCAGAGATGACGGCATATTGGAGAGAAAACACCGGTGTCTCACCCTTTCATCCAGACTTGAACAGAATGAGGACGCCACGGCAGAAGAAACCAGGACAGGTCGTTCAGATAAACCAGACTGTGAGCTCGTGTCTGATCTTTCATAAGAAGGAACAACTTCAGTGCTGTGATTTGTCCATTTTATCTCATAATCGTTCAAATTCCATGTCAAAGCGATGACATGTAGCAGAGATCGGCAGGGATGTTATGTTGCAGCTCGCGAGCTTACGAGGAGTTTCCAGACGGATTTTTATTTTATTTTATTTTATTTTATTTTATTTTATTTTATTTTATTTTATTTTATTTTATTTTATTTTATTTTTGAATAGTGAAGCATGCGATATGTGTTTAGTTTTTGGATTATATCGGATTTTATATTTTCGGATCAGACGGCTGCTGATTGCTCCAGGACTCCTATCACTGTTTTTAAATAGATTTTGTATTTTTTGGACGGTTCACTCTCTTTACTCGTGCTCTGTTTAAGAGACGCACACACTCTGGTTTCCTCTGTGGTGCCAAGAGTCCAGAGAGTTTGCATCATCGTCGCAATCATCATCATCATCATCATCATCACCAACGAGCTCAACCAAAATACTGCAGCTTTTATTGCCTTTGAACCACACGACTCTACGACGCGTCTGCTGCACCACTCGCTCGGCGCGTGTAGCTTTGCATCGTTGTTATTTTTTTGCTTCACAGGATAAAAATAAAACAAGAAACTCCCCCCTCCCCTAGCCTCCCCTGCCCTCCCCCCGCACGCGTCCTACTCCCACAAACACATATAATAAAAATCATCATTATCGTTGCAATCGCAGCAGAGAAAAACAAAAACAAAACAGAGATCAGGAAACAGATCGCGAAGAAACTCCAGAGAATACAAACACTAATAATCCACCAGAACAGGAAGGAAAAAGATGCTTCAATCACCACATTAATCAATGTTTATTTACACTAAAAAGAAGGAATACATTCAAATAATAGTTCATCATTCTGACACAGATTATTTTTAAAATGATGTTTTTCCTGTTTTCAGGTCGTATGCCGACCACTGTGCTGGGAAAGGTCTTCTCTCCTGACCCTGACGACTGGGACAACAAGACGTACGTCTTTGAAGGACACGTGCCGAGGTAAATAACACAGAGCTGCTGGACTGTCGCTGAGTAAAGGTTCTGCTCTCAGTCCAAACACGAGCCTGACTCAGGATTTAAACAAAGTCAGTCTCTGACACGCTGCACTCTCCACCTCCAAACACCTCTGCTCTACTTCATAGCTCCTCCTCAATGTGGGCGTGAGTCGTCACAGCACGGCTGCGTGAACCCGCAGTAGTTTTGGGTGAAAGTTAATCACAGAATGGTTCAGTCGTTGAAGTGAAATCCCAGTGAACGTGGTGATGATGGAGCTCTGAATCCACCAGAACACTGATCTGATCAATGTTTTCACCATTTTTAACTCTTTTTCACTTCGATCTACAGCTGATGTTGCTTTGACGTCAGTGACGACACTCTGACCAATCAGAGACCTTCAGTCTGATGACATCACATGTGAGTCTCGGCAGAGCAGGAACTTAAAAAACTACAGGTTTCTATCACTGATAAACTGAGCCGAGCCACGCTAGAACTGCGCTGTGCTCCACCCTGACCGTGACATAGGTGTCAAAGAATGACACACACACACACACACACACACACACACACACACACACACACCTTGACCTTCATCTCCAAACTGAACCAAACTCAAAGTGACAGCGTTTTTTGTTCGGTCGGGATCAAAGTCAGGGTTCGTGCTCCTCTGGGACTCACTGTCATATCACGCATTAACATTTCATGACACTTCTCTGTCTCCTGGTACTTTGTTTTTTTTAAAGCTGACTTCAGAGCACACTGTCTCTTTGTGTTTTTTCTTCCCTGTCACGTCGTGTTCAGCTTTATGTGCTTTCATTTCATTGCATCAAATACGCCGAGAGATCGCACTTTAGCTGCTCGCTTCCCGATCAGGAGGTGATGTCGTGGTGGGAGTTTTGTGACTGTCTGTTTCTACTGGAGCAGAAGTGGTCGACATAAAAGTCAATAAAAGTGCACTTCGCTGGGTCGCGACGCACCAAACGGGACGGCATTGTTAGTTTTAGCCGAAATATAAAATTGACTTGTGATACCCGCCGCCGCAGCGATGATCTACACACTCTGCAGCGTCCGCTGTAAACGCAGGTCATTTGGCCCCGGTGTCTACAAGTGGTTTATTATTTGATTTTCCGAGGCTCCTGCCTTGTATTTCCTCTCTAATTAAACTTGAATGAGCTCATTTGGTGTCGAGGGCGAGCATGTAGACAAGGACCCGAGTGAAATTGCTTCCTCGCTCGTGTCTTCGCGCCTCTCATTTCTCCTCCCGCCTCCTCTCGGGCTAATGTATCCTCTCGGCTCTGTCTCTGTTTTCGTCCCAGGAGGAAACAGAGTTAACAGCGGAGTAAACACTCAAACAACCAGAATGAAATGTAGAGCAGAAACACGGCGGAGGAACGATGTCAAAACAACTCTCTGTCTGGTAACCACACAGGAGAAGGGTGCAAAGGGTGGCTCGTGGGCCACATGTGGCCCAGAACTAACCTCTGAGTGGCCCAGCCTGTGATTTCAACACAAACACTGAGGGGGGGGAAACTAGAAAAGCACATTTCACTGTCCCTCAAACTTGGCAAGATCTCACTCCCAACCTGGCGAGGGCCACTCCACCCTTTTTCCAGCGCAGCACCATGGTCTCTCGTGGATTTGGTTCACGGATTTCCGCTGGAGATCACGGCCAATCCTGAGTCCACTGAGCCAGACTCCCTCACCGCCCCGACTGTGTCTCGGAATTCTTTCCATAAAAGTTAGGAACAGAATCGGTGACAAAAATACAAAATACGACTATTTATCGTATTTTACATTTTCATCGGTCCAATATCCGATCCAGGGCCTTTGATACTGATTCCCATCGCTGCTACAAACACCACTTTTTGTGTGTTCCTTGTTTCCCTCAGTTACTTCATCCTGAACAAGCGGACAGGTTTCCTGATCATTAAAGAGAACGCGCCGCCCGGCACGTATCACTTCCAGGTCCGTGTGTCTGATGGAATCTGGCCGGACGCCGTGTCCACTGTCGCCGTGCACGTGAGGGAGCTGAGAGACGAGGCCATCTATAACTCTGGGTCTCTACGACTGGCAGGTGAGACTGACACACACACACACACACACACACACTCGTCTGTGATGTTTCATGTGAGTGTTTTCATTGATCACTCGTTAGCTGGTCGATGATTCTCGTGACCTGTGTCAGGTTTAGGTCTGATGCTGTTTTCACTGCGCGCGCACACACACACACACACACACACACACACACACACACACACCAAGCAAACAACAATATGTTTGCGACTTCATCTCACTGTTGACAGACTTCTCCAACAGGAAAGTGAAGTTTGAGTCACTCTCCTGCACCAAACTCCATGGAGTAAAGCAGCTATTTAGGCTTCCAGGGACAGGGGACATTTTTTTACCATTCCTGCCTCCAACACCAAATTCTAATGTAATATTCTGCGATTTCTGTGTTTGAAATGATTTCTTTACCCAAGTGTCACACATGTACCAAACGAGACGAGGCAGCAGTCGACCAGGCGCTCCCGTGTCCCTGTGGGCTGAAAACGCTGATTTTCTCTATGAAAAAGTGAAGTTTTCCTCCTTCTCTGACAAAATGAGTCATTTGAGGTGATTTTTTGGAATCACGATGCCCGTGGGCTCCTTGTGTTGGAGGTTTATCTTCAAACTGTATACGTCACATGACCTGAGAAAGCCCCTTTCCTCCTGCTCGGCTCGTGGACGTCTCAGTTCACGAACCAGCAGCAGAAAATGGAAGAGAAGATTTTTCTTTACAACCAGATCATTCACAGCGTTCTCATAGATTTACCACATATTAGGTTTTCACTGAGATAGACCAATATATTTTTATTCCTCTCACAGTCTCTGGTTTTAACGCAGTCCACCAATCATTTCAGTCTGTACATTAGCAGCCATACTCAGAAGAGACGTTCAGGGAGTCTGGAGGCCCCCCAGGCAAAAGGCCCCTGGGGCCAAATATCAAACTAGACCGAAAACCCAAATGCCAATCCCATGAATTTGCTCTTTTTGTGCACATAGTATAGTAAGTATTTATTTGCTGCTTTTAGTGTAAGAATGTGTCATTTCTGCTTTTCCAACATGAACATGATGTTTCGCCTGAATGCAATTATCTTTAAGTCAATGATTTCATTTTTAATCTCTTTATTTCTGGTTAAATACAAGTAGAATAAAAGTTAAGTGGACCTGAGTTTAGTTTAAGACATTTCACGTTTCATACAAACACGTTCTTCTTCTTCTTCTGTTCATAAGTGATGAACACAAAGGTAGATTCACACATAATTAATGAATTCATTATTTAATTGATTATGAAGAAAACATGATCTAAACCAACATGGTCACAATTGTCAGCAGACACACAACTGTCATAAATGCTGTAAAGTGCAGTGGAGTTATATTAGTGAACATCAGTTACTGTGACACTGACCTTTTCTCCTCATAAACTCTGACTCTGTAAATCTCCCAGTTTCCTTGTTTGTTTTTTTCTTATCTTTGGGCCGATATTTACTGCTGCTTTAACTCCTTTGTTGCGTTTTGTTTTGACATTCATGCCAACGCGCTCGACCTCTGCGCTCTCGGCCTTCAGAGCTCAGTTTGTCCACTTTACAGCTGCGGCAGAGCTCAGCCTTTCTGTCTGCAGTCACTTTGACAAATGTCCTGTGGCGTTTTTATGCTGTCACATGGACAGGAAAACTCCACTGACCGATCTCTGTTGTGATTAACTGATAGAAATGAACTTGACTGCTCACCTGAGGCGGCAGCCGTGAGATTTCATTTCTTTGTAAAAATGGCTTTTTAAAGCAAAACAAAATGAAAAGAAATCTGTGTTTCAGCTCCGTAAGAAACAGTTCTCCCACATCTGATTGTCGAGTTATGACGGACTGAGTGAATACGGAAAACTGTGTCTTATTTTCTGCGCGTCCAGACTAAAAGGTTTTCAAACTTCTTAAGTGTCTGGATTGGAAAACAGCAAGTTAGTGTGGATGACAGGTGCGTTCAGAGCAGAGTTTAAAGGTTTCAAAACAGAATAAAACACTGTTTTCATTTGTAAACATCTTTCTGTTTTAAAAACCGAATAATGTGGATTAAGTACATCCACACTTACATTCACATGACTTGACAGGTTTGGGTCGGGTATCTGTGCTCTAGTGTGGATGGTGGGTGTTTTCAGAGCAGAATTTCTCTGTTGAAATGAAATGAAAATAGAGTAATGTGGATGTTAGTGTGGATTACATTCACATCTACATCTAATTTTCGAGTTATGATGGATAAGTGAATACAGAAAACTGTGTTTTTACTTTCTGCTCATCCAGACTAAAATGTATACTAAAAGTTATAAAACTTCTTAAGTGTCTGGATTGAAAGGCAGTGTGGATGGCAGGTGCATGCAGAGCAGAGACTAATACCACACTGACGTCCACATGACCACGGCAGGTTCTGGTCGGGTGTGCGCGCTCTTGTGTGTGTTCAGAGCAGAATGTATGTGTTTTTAATGAAAACAGAATAATGTGGACGTACGCGTTGGTACAGAAATGCACATCTGTCTCCAGTCTCCGAAAAATTAATGAGCACTGACGACTGTTTGCCCAAAACTGTTTGCAGTGTTTCTCAGGACTGTCACACTCTCAGCTAAAGATGTTTCTTTAAACCCCGCCCACCCACCCCCAAAAAGAAGGAGAGCCATTATTAATGTCTTTCTCCTGACTTATGAGTTCTGGTGGAAAAGCCTGTTTCCATTACTTATGTTGGCAAAAATAATTAGTGGCGAGGTTTCTGCTCATCCAGCACATTCTCCTCACACGCTGAGCTGCATCCATCATTACCTGATGTACGGCACATCGGCTGTCTCCTCCAAATTAAATTCACTTTAGAGAAATGGGACATGGCTGAAGGATTTTTATGATTTCACAGATATTGAAATAGAAGCAGAGCGGGAGGCCGCGGCGTGACGCGAGGGGAGAGGAAAAGGAAAGGATGTGAGGGAGGGAGGAGGAGGAGGGAGGGGAGGTGGGGGGGGTCTTGTGTACAGGATAAGTATATAAAAGGATTTGCTTGTCAGTCTGATGTAAATGAATGTGCAGAGAACAGCTGGTGCTCTCGTTCCAATATTTGTGTAAAGGAAATGAAACCGAGTGCCGAATGCAAACCTTCAAATGTGATAAAAATGAATAATAGAACTCAGCTGCAGGAAAAATTGTCCAGTTAAACAACTCTCAGCTTTATTTGTTCAAGCAAATCTAACTTTTTCTTTTTTTTTTCATCCACTTACTTTGGAAACTATCACTCACACACACACACTCGTTCTTGTGCAGCAGCCTTAGCAAGGACATAATGCATTCCCTCGCCCCTTTTCTTCACCTCATCTAAAACAACTAAATATGTAACCCTAGCCCTTAATCTGAATTCAACATAAACCTAGTTGTAATTTTACTTTTCTTAAATGTTCTTACAATAAACTGCTTTGTCCTTCTGCAGAACACACTTCCCTTCTTTAACCCTCTCATGACCACCATCACAGACGTGTGACGCGCCGGTGAATCTCGTCTGTGTTTGGACGCTCAGTCCACAGAAGTTCTATTTCTCTGCTTCCCAGCATCCATCCATCCTTCTTCTACCGCTTTATCCTCCACATGAGGGTCACGTGCAGGGGGCGCTGTGCCAACCTCAGCTGACACAGGGCGTGAAAGGCGGAGTCTTACCCATAGTTTTTGAATGTTCTATATATGAGAAAGTTACAGTAATGAGACGATCACATGACAAATCCTGTCTGTGATGACAGGACGGTTTCTTCCACAGATTAACTGTCGTACAGCTCCGAGTGTCCATGTGTCCGGAGACGTCGTCCGGAGAATCTCAGCAATCTCTGCAATGTCAACCCGAGCGCTTTGCGCCAGTCGTGTCTACCGTGCCTACCTACCGTGTTGGGGTGGAGTGGCTCAGTGGTTAAGGCCCTACCTTGTGTACCAAAGACATCATGGTCGCAAGTTCGATTCCACCCCTGGCAAATTGTACTTGATTCCATTGTAAGTCGCTTTGGATAAAAGCGTCTGCTAAATGACATGTAATGTAATGTAATGTGCCGCTCAGCCCGCGCGTGGTGTGAACACAGAAAGCGAGTCAGGTGACACCCACAGTTCTACGGTCACAAAATACCTTCACTTCCTGTCGTTTTTGGTCCCCACAAAGATGTACACGCACACACACACAAAGGCATTAATCCTTGACATCACATTTTGTTGCTCTTTGGCTGAGTGAGTTGGTGGCAGAGCTGCAGGTTAAAAGCGTTAAAGCGAGTCTTCACCGCGGTGTTTGACACCTGTGATCTCCAGCTCTTCATTAACGACCGCGCTCTTTCAAATCAATGCACTCAGCAGCAAACAGACACGCGGAGACAGTGCAGCTGTTTATGAAGTGACCGAGCCGCGGGCTCAGGGCGTCGACGGTGACTCATAATAATAATAATAATAATTAATTTTATTTGTAATGCACTTTATATTGAACAAACAATCTCAAAGTGCTACAAACATAAAAATGAAAAAAAAAAAAAATAATTGGAGAGAGAACATCTCCAATTAAACTTAAAAAGCTTTCTTAAAAAGGTGGGTTTTTAGGCCTTTTTTAAAAGTGTCTAGGGTCAGTGGTGCTCTCAGGTCGTCAGGGAGAGCGTTCCAAAGACTGGGTCCTTGGGATTTGCAGGACGTTTGCCTGGCCGGAGCGGAGGTGTCGTGGAGTGGGTTGAGGGGTGATTAGCTCCTTCAAGTAGGTTGGAGCATTACCATAGAGTAGTGAGATTTTGGATTCAATCCTGTGTGAGACTGGGAGCCAATGAAAGGATTTGAGAATTGGTGTGATATGGTCATATTTTCGAGTCTTTGTGAGGATCCGGGCAGCACAGTTTTGTATGTGTTGAAGCTTCTGAATGTTTTTGTTTGTGATCCCGACAAGACCATTACAGTAGTCCAGCCTGGTGGTGATAAAGGCGTGGATAAGTTTCTCTGCATCTGGAAGTGAGAGAGAGGGGCGGAGTTTTGCAATATTCTGTAGGTGGTAAAAAGAGTTTTTGCAAAGCTGTTTAATGTGAAGTCCAAAGGTCAAGTGAGGGTCCATTACTACACCAAGGTTGGTGACTGATGTAGAGAGGTGGATGTCGTGGCCGGCGAAGGTGATATTGGTAATGGTGGGTGACCGGGGCTGATGTGGGGTGCCAACGAGAATGGCTGCTGTTTTTGAACAGTTGAGCTGCAGAACATTTTCCCTCATCCACGCCTCTATCTCCCCCTGACTCAGAGGTCAGAGGTCAGTTCTGATGTGAACAGAACAGAAGAAGGAAAGAGAAGAAGACGAATCTGTCTCACACTCTCGAGTTTAACCCGGTCCTATTGAGGCAGAACCTCATGGTCAAGATTTGGTGGTGAGGTTAAGATTAGGGTTAGTTATTAACTGGTTATGGTTAAGGTTTGGAACAAGGCTTTGTTTCGTCCGTCCACAGCAAATGACATTTTGGGAAATTGAGGACATTCTGTCTCGTCCTCATGACTTTTAAAGGACTTTCTCAGGGGTAAGGTTAGTTTATGTTAGGTTAGGTTAATGTTAGGGTTAAGTTTAGGCATTCAGTTGTGATGGTTAATGTTTGGGTAAGGAGCCAAGAAATGCATTATGTCGAGTGTGGCGTGTGTGAGACAGATCCAGGATTGTATATTTTCTCCACGTGCAGCTCTGAAGTAAACATCTCTCATAGATTCTCAGTCTCGGGGATTATGAAAATATTGTACTTATAGCGTTTCTTAGACCCTTCTTGACGTTCTAAATCCCATTTCAAGAACAAATGTGGAATGAAATGTGAACACACAAAGAAAAACACAAGTGAAACCTGCCTCCTCGTCCTCCTCCTCCCACAGATTAAAGCCTCCTCCCTCCCTCGGCCCTTTCTCAGTATTGATAGAAAGATAGAAGAAAGACGAGGTAAACAGAAAGTCCTTCACAGTCCATGACAACGTGGAGGGAAAATACAATCTGTGGGTTCATAACGTGAAGGCTGACGCTGTCCATGTTACATGATTATCGTCGAGGCTCGGCGCTCGCTACTTCTCTTCGCCTTCCGAGATTATCTGTGGCGCTGAGGTCGACGGACGTCGCGCAGCTAAATCACTGCCATTTTGGCAGGAAAAAAAACACCATTCACATCCATGGAAGTGGTGTTTTGTGGGTAAAATCTCCGAGAGTCATCCTTTACGTTTCTGTGGAAACAGCCAATCATCGGGTAAGGCAAAGAAAAAATCTCTGACAGAACCAGACTCAAAGATGTGCAGAATCTGCCCAGACAGGTTGCGGTGAAAGGAAAACACAGACACACACACGTTCAAATAAAGCTTTATTTCATTTGAAATGTAGCAGCGCCACAGCGCCACGTACAGGCCTTGCACATGTACTGCAACTATCTTTATCACTCATTCACGTGAAAGTATAAGAGTTCTCTGGAGTAGAACGAGGGGACGATTGTCAGAAAGTTGAAGATGTGCTGATGCTTCAGGTCTGGAATGATTTTCCATTACAGGTGAAAAGCACCAGGGGGCAGTATAAAGATCAGCTATATCATTCAAAAGCACAGTCAACTCTAATGGTTTGCTACCGTTCAGTTTTGCAGGATATTTTCCTGCCAACGTGGCGTTGGGTGCGTGAAAGAGGTTCAAGTGATGAAATGCTGCGTGTTCTGGCATCAAGAGACAAGACAGGGCGTTTGAAACCAACTCTGTGGTTACAGTGTGAGAGACGGAGGCTGATGTCAGCTCGCATCAGTCAGGAGAAACAGGGACAGACAGACAGAATCAGAGGGTCTGTGGGGAGGAAGGCTGAGGTTAGAGGGTCGTAACTTCTAACACCGAGTGACAGTCTCTTCACCTGGCTTTGATCCAGCCTCACATTCCCTCACTGCTGCCTCTTTCCCAGAGGCTCCGTCACACTCAGGTGTCGATACTAACCTGACTCTGACACACACACACACACACACACAGTACAGTAAATATCCTGCAAGTGTAGCTCTGTGGTTTTCTCTCAAAGGGACACGATTTGAACCTTTGGTCGTTACCTGGAGCTGAAGTCGATAAAAACCAGTTTAAATCCAGGTCTGAAGAGGTTTTTTTTTAACCAGTGTGAATGTTGTGTAAGAGCACTTTGTGTTTGTCCTTTGGATTCATCCTCAAATTTGTCTTTAATTTAATTTATGTATTTATTCATGACGGTAAAACACATTAGTTAGCGAGTGTAAATGTGTCCGTGGGATCCAGCTGGACGATCTGCTGACGTCCTCTGGCGAGATTTTCAGAAACCAATTAAGTGAAGGTTGTTTCAAGTCTCTCGTGGCCACATGTTTCCCTCCAACGCGACCACAACTTCGGTGGATCACTGATATTTCCGAAGCCTCTTAAAGAGACAGTTCTGAGGTCATGTGGTCACGCGACTTTATCGTTGTCGTCGACGGAGAAGACGCTTTGGTCTGCTGTTTAAAGGCAGAACCACCAGCACGTGTGTGTTCTCTCCAGGAGATGGCGCTGCTTCAGGTGTCTTCTTCGTTAGCACTGTCATTAGGATTTGATGTCGTCGGATTTGTTTGGCGTTGACTGGTGGTTGACTATACGGACAAACGTATTTGCCCACAACTCTGAAATAGTTTCACTCAGGCTTTGGGCTCGCGGCCTCTTGTCTCCAGTGGAGAATCTCAATAAGACGTGTTGGACAATGCTATGCTTTCCGCTTTGTGTCCACAGTTTGAGGAAAGGTCCTTTTCTGTTCCAAAATGACTGTGTCCCCAGTGGACAAAGCAAGGACTATAAAGACATGGTCCGACTTTGAGTTTGGTGTGGAAGAACCTTTGGGATGAACTGGAGCAGAGACTGTGAGCCAGAACCTTCAAATCATCAAGTGACACAAATCACATAGAAAGACATTAAAGTCATTACAGTCCCTGTTGACCCTTGTTTTCTCCTCTGGTCGAGACGTTTTTTAGGGCAGTACTGAGGCTTTTTGTGTCCATGCAGGTCACCGTTGTTCTTGATGATTTTTCTCAATGGAGTTCAGTGTGGGAGAGTGTGCGTAGTGAAAACTGTGGCCCACAGTTCAGTTTCCTGACAGACAACCTTGTTCTGTGTCTCTCCGTCTTGTTACGGTTGGACATACAGTGTGTGACACTGAGGGGAATATAATCTATGAAAGGCACCGTTCGATACTTTTGTCAGACACTCAGGACTGACAAGGCACTGATGTTAAGAACATGGTTACAAAAGGCTGAATAAAGGATGAAAAGCTGCCTCCATTTTATCTTCACTCCCACTCATGTTCTTCTTTCTCTAAGTGTTGATGCAAGAAGAAATTCCTCCTTGTGAGGGAAACCATCTTTCATACATATACTCCTCAGCCTTTGATGTTTCTGCTTCTTAAGGGAGAGAAAAAGGTGTTTTATTTTCTTCATCACACAGAAAGCAGCACTTACATGAAAAGAAGTTCAAATGTCTTATTTTGTCAATTCAGCGTTTGAAATCCTTTATTCAGATTGACCTCAGTGACACAAAGTGACCACACGAGGCAGCAGTAGACCAGGAGCCCCTGTGTCCCCACAGCTAAAATCACTGATTTTCTCTATGAGGTTTGGTGTGGGAGAGTGAGTGCTTTACAAACTTCAGTTTCTTTCTTTCTTTCTTTCTTTCTTTCTTTCTTTCTTTCTTTCTTTAACTGGCTCATTGCGGAATCAAAATTCAATGTCATCATTTGCAACCACACACACAAACACGCCCCTTCAAGGTTTTGTCTGATAAATGCTGAGTCATTTTCAATCATTTATTGTTGCAGCTTTAGCTCAGAACTTAATCATGAAACATTTTTTTTCCCCTCGAGCAGATGTGAAAATAATGAGGCCATTTCTGTACAGTGACATCTGTGTGTGTGTGTGTGTGTGTGTGTGTCTGTCTCACAGACATCACAGCGAAGGAGTTCATCGAGCTGAGAGGGAAACATCGGAGCCGCTACGATCTGCTGGTGGACTTCCTGTCTGAGATGCTCTCTGTTCCGCCCGACGGAATCAACGTCTTCAGCCTGATGGACGTCAGGGAGCGAATGCTGGACGTCCGCTTCGCCGTTCACGCCGCCGAGTCGTTCCTGCGGGCTGAGAGGATGCACGGTTATCTGGCTGCACACAAACAGAAGGTAGATCAACGTTCCTTTGTTTTTTTTTCCATGATTAATATCATAATATTTTACACATATGTTCCATACACAGACTGTCTGCCAAATAATGAGCTATTCCATACATCAACCAACATACTAACTGCCAAATAATGAGCTGTTATTTTTATCCATGAAGAGATATAATGAGTCAAATAATGAGCTAATGACCACAGCCACCACGAGACTGACTGCCAGATAGTGAGCTGTTCTATACATGCACTAAGAGTATTGAACCTGTCGACGTGTTTGTAGCTGAAATGTTTCTTTGAGAGGCTTCTGTTTCTTCTTCTTCTTCCTCTTAGAGGTTAGACTCACAACAACAGATCACGTGACTCGGCTCTGAACTTAGGAGTTAGTTTTGAGTCTTGTAACTCGTTAGACGGCGTGTTTGTTTGATCCTGACAGTTTCCTCTCTGTATCTGTGTAACTCTGCTCAGAATTTGTACATGACAGGAAAAACAAGACGCCGGCGCCAAGTGAGAGGCAAAAGTGTCTGTGAAACGGACGCATTTAGGTCATTTTCATCCACTTCCCTTGTCGTTACGCAGCGAGCGGCGCTTTCACTGGCAGACAAACTCATTAACTTAATGTATTTTGCATAAAGAGCCTCTTTCATATTTTGATTGGCATCTGTTTTTTTCTTTTCATATGAGCCAGACCGAGGCCTCGCTGCTCATTTCCATGGAAACATCACTTTAGCAAAGATTAGCGAGCAAAGAAATGTGCAAATTAGTGGAAGTGTGGCAACTTGATTGACATTTGTTGCTCTTGTTTACCTGTGGCCTCGTTTATAGGAGAGTTTGATGGATTTAATCTGAAAGCTGAAAATGGTGAGGACCAAAAGAAAAGTATAATCAAGTTTTTAAAGCTGCACAGTTTTCATTTTAAAATCACAATCCACAACCAAGGTAGCGCCTCCCTCTGGCAGGAAACAATGCTGTTCACCTCTATAGACGTAACATGTTAGACAATCACTGCTCTGAAACTTGCTCACAGCGAGCAGATGGAATAATCATAATATTTAATTATAGTCTCGGACTAGATTTATGTGGATTTAAAGTGACAATAAACTCTGACACTCGTCTCGACTGACTGCCAAATAGTGAGCTGTTCCATACAGTACATCCACCTACAAAAAGTGACTGCCAAATAGTGAGCTGTTCCATACAGTACATCCACTACAAAAAGTGACTTCCAAATAATGACCTATTCTAGTCATCCATGAAGACTGACTGCCAAATAATGAACTGATCTAAACATCCATCAATAGACTCATTGCCAAATAATGTGCTGTTCCATACCTCCACCAACCTATTGAGTGCCAAATAATGAGCTTTTCTCTATATCCTCCATGATAGAAAAAACAGGAAAAAGTGTGTAAACAGCAGACGATGAGTGTGTGTAATGAAAGAAAAAACAAAGGAAGCAAATGAAAATAAATGAAAAGCAGGGACAAACAAACAAACACTGTTGTTTTTTTTTCCCAGTGTCACAGTAAATGATTCCCCCTCTGGGTTTGGACGCATTGATCGGAGAAGTCGCTCAGTGAGGCAACAGCTGTTTATATTGCAGCAGATTTCTGCTGAGTCATTGTCACCCGTCTATGTGAAATCACCTGGGGCTGTGAGCACACCTGTGGCTCAGTCACCGAGTGTTTACGTCCTTGTAAAGCACTAAAACAAGTGTGTTGTGATTTTCTCACACCATAAAACTGTGTTGTTAACCACTTCATTCCCATTTGAATGGTGATACAATCGCTAATTTGTAAAATGACATCTGAGCATTCTCTGCTCTGAAACTCAGAGGGCTAAAGTATTAGCTTCACTGACAGGTCGTAACATTAGCTTAGCAGCAGGATCAGAAGTAAACACACGTTCATCACATCCACTTTTGTCAATATGGACAAATTAAACCTTGCTAGCTTGTGAAGAAGCTATGGTAACATCTGTAACTCGTAATCGATAAAACATGCTAACAACACTGTGTAAGCCTAATGTTGACAACACAAACTAACAACACTATGCCAGCTCTATACTAACAGCACAAGCTAACAGCACTGCTTTAGCTTTATTTGTTCGTATAATGTGACACGTTGCATAGTAGACCTTTAAAGCCTTACTCCGGTAATCATCTCATGTCCCTGTGTCAGACATGACGAGTCGCTAATAGAGAGGATCTAATGAATGTTTGAGGCTTCAAATACGTGTGAATTTTATTTCTCAGCTTTCAAAAAGGACGAGTATTGTTTTTGAATTCACGAAATTACTGTGAAAAAACAACAAAACGATAAAAAGATACAGCGCTGCCACGTGGACAATATCGCAATTACATGAAGACAAAATCAGTGTCTGAGCACTACTGTTCACAGAAACGACTCAGAAACAATAGATTTACATCATCAAACTATTATAAAGACAACAAAAACACACACATTACAGGCATATTTTTACCAAGAGAAACTCCTGTTAACATGCAACCTCTTAATGGCCACTAGGGGAGCTCAACACACTTAAACTGTGAATTACCGGCACAAAAATGCTCCGACTTTGTTTAATGTGTCTAGAAATAAATTTGAGTTTGCTTTACAGGGACGACTTTAAGACACTTTAATGTTTTCTTCTGACAAACTAGATTTAAAATGAAACGATGATAATGAGGTTAAAGGAGACTCACAGCACTAATGGCTCTTTTTTTTAATGACCTTGTTTTGTACATAGTCCTGATTTTATGGTAACATAATGATCCTACACACCACGATAAATAAACCAAGACGCTTTTAAGACTAAAGACCCATCATGACCTCAGTGAAAATTATCATGTATTTCACTTCCTAAAGATGGGAAAAAATGTGTGTGTGTGTGTGTGTGTGTGTGTTTGACTTCAGTCATAAACTGCCCCAGATTTCAAACCAAATATAAAATATTGTCAGTTTTTTCTGGAACTTGATGTTAACTTTTCCAATTATTTTATGTTCCATTGAAACTGTGGAGCTGTGAAAAAGAAGAAGAAGAAGAAAACATGGCTTAGGGTTCAACATACTGTAGTTCATCATGTCATGGTGAAGTTAAAAAGTCCCCAATTAAAGTCACAGTTTTATTAAAAAAACAAACCCCAGTGAGCTTCAGTGGAAGGCGAGCAGCAGAACACGATGTCCGTCTCATTTCCTGTGGTCTTTTACGATCTGTTGTCACTTTTTCCTGCTCCGTATGCAAATATGCACAAAATAAAGGAAACAGTTTCAGTCTGACTGTTTAGCTTGTGTTGTTACTATGAAGCTAATGCAGTGTTGGTAGCGCTATAATCAACCAAAGACATTCATGAAGCCACTCAAGCCCTGAAATTTCGACTTAAAATCCACTAGTCGGGGGGGCGGGGCACTCTTTTGCATCTCGTGCATCTGCAATATCATAGCGCATGATTTCCGAAAATTTACTATATACTATACTACGTTGATCAACAATGAAGGCACAATGAGATGATTTGTCTCATGTCCTCACACAGAGACGCAGGCGAGTGCGTCTGCAGTTATAAAATTAATCAATGATTATTAGACTAAAACACTGAAATCTGTCAATTCACAGTGTGTTTAGCTCGTGTTGTTTGTATTAAGCTAGCACAGTGTTTTAGCTTGTGTTGCTTATTATGAAGCTAACACAGTGTTTTAGCTTGTGTTGTTAGTATGAAGCTAACATAGTGTGTTTAGCTTGTGTCGTTAGTATGAAGCTAACACAGTGTTTTTAGCTTGTGTTGTTAGTATGAAGCTAACACTGTGTTTTTAGCTTGTGTTAATATGAAGCTAACACAGTGTTTTTAGCTTGTGTTGCTTATGATGAAGCTAACGCAATTTGTTTAGCTTGTGTTGCTTATTATGAAGCTAACACAATTTGTTTAGCTTGTGTTTTTAGTATGAAGCTAACAGTGTTTTAGCTTGTGTTGTTAGTATGAAGCTAACACAGTGTTTTTAGCTTGTGTTGCTTATTATAAAGCTAACACAGTGTTTTAGCTTGTGTTGTTAGTATGAAGCTAACACAGTGTTTTTAGCTTGTGTTGTTAGTATGAAGCTAACACAGTGTTTTTAGCTTGTGTTGTTAGTATGAAGCTAACACAGTGTTTTTAGCTTGTGTTGTTAGTATGAAGCTAACACAGTGTTTTTAGCTTGTGTTGCTTATTATGAAGCTAACACAGTGTTTTAGCTTGTGTTAGTATGAAGCTAACACATTGTTTTAGCTTGTGTTGCTTATTATGAAGCTAGTGTTTTTAGCTTGTGTGTTAGTATGAAGCTAACACAGTGTTTTTAGCTTGTGTTGCTTATTATGAAGCTAACACAGTGTTTTTAGCTTGTGTGTTAGTATGAAGCTAACACAGTGTTTTTAGCTTGTGTTGATGATCAACGATGAATGAATGAAAAGTTTATTTCCACCAGCAGCAAGATAATAACAGCGTTTACTATCACTTGAGAGGAGGAAGTTCACACTGGCCGCTGCCTTCAGGCAAACCTTATTTCACGTGTGAATGTGAGGGTGAGGGTGAGTGTGAGCGAGTGAGACATGTAGAAAGTCAGTATTTCAGCAGCAGAAACAGAGAATGAGAGAGAGCAGCGACCTCAGAGGAAACGATGAGTCAGTCTCTACCTGCTTGTCTCCCTGTTATATAATTGAAAGAGAACAAATCCAGCCAGAGGCTTCAGCCACTGCAGGGACGAGGATGAATGTTTGTTCATTCATTCACTCACTTTTTTACATAACTCACTTATACTCAGTAATACATCGAGTTGATTTTTATTTGTACAATATTATACACTCTCAAACGTAGACGTACAGATGTGTCTGTTGGACGTCTGTCCGTCTCTACCCTACATGGTATAGATGTTTATGCAGTACTTCCTCTAGAGGGCAGTGCCGAGGACCAAACATGGAAGAGGTTATTTTATTGTTTTTGATCTGAAATACAACGTGAATGCTGAATATTATTCAGTGTTTGACAACGAGAAGATTTATTACAAGACTGTATCGACATAATTGGAGTATTGACTCTATACTGCCCCCGCGTTTCCCAGTGGTATTGCTGCGTATCTTCATAGCGCCCTCTCATGTCCTGAGAACGGATAAAATCATCATTCCTTCTTGACTTAATCTCACTTCTTAACCAAAATGAATCCCCTACAGAAGAGAGTTTTTATGACTGTCAGAATGTTGGTGCAAGACAATAAACTATTATCTTATCTCATTAAAACTTGAATTTTACAATTCATTTCAATTACAAATAGGTTTTATTGTCATCTGAACGAATGCTTTTGGCCTGATCTGCCTCCATGAAGCTCTAGTTCAGGTCACTTCAGGTCATCTTCCCTCTTCATCTTCCTCTCTGTCTTTCAATGAGACTTTTGTTGAGGAAGGAAAAGCATGAGTGTGTGTGAGAGTGCCTTGAACTTTTTATTTGAAAGAGCGAGAAAAGCACAGGGAGAAGCCGTGTAAGTGGAGAAGTGGCTGCCGCCGCCGCCGCCGCCGCCGCCGCCGCCGCCGCCGCTCTCAGGTGTGATTTGCCAGCAGAGTGCCGAGCGTTTCATCTGAATTCAGCACGCGTGTTCTCCTGAGGAGACATTGATCAGAATGAGATGTGAAGCGTGGCGAGGGGAAGGATGAACGGGGAAATAGAGCAGGGGTAGAGGGAATCATTTCAGCTGAGCTTCCTCCTCTCCGTCTCTCCATCACTCCTTTTCCCTCTGCCTCAATAATGGAACTGATCCCTCTGTGCTTGACTCTAAAATGATTCCTCGTTGGGTTTTTGACTTTTTAAAAATCACAAGCCTGTCTCTCTGATACTGAGGTTCATGTCTTCATTATGTGAACGTGGCCCTGAGGGCAGAGAGGAGGGAGGAGGGAGGAGGGATCTTCTTCTTCTGGAACAAAAGTCCATGGAACAATGTGTCCCTCTGGTCCTTTTTGTTGCTTTCCACTCTCTCTGCTTCAGAAAACTCAGAGTGAGCCTCTGCAATAATTTCCCCAGCACTTACGAAAATAAAAAAAATAAAAATTGGGGCATGCTGATTTCCTTTGAACCACTTAGGCTTTGGAGTTTAAGAAGCTCCGACGTGGGATTAAGTGTTTTCTAGGATATAGAGCAATTTCAAATATAAATCTGAAGGCATTTGCACATCGACTACGACATCGACGAACGACGTGTAATTGTGAAGGACAAAAAAAAAGGAAAAACAGAGATGAATTTAGATGAGTGAATGAATTAAAGTGGGAGAAACTTGTGAAGTTTGGCCGTGAAGAAAAGAAATGTTTGTCAGACAGTTTGAAGATTTGAAGAAAGTCCTAATTATTTAAAAGCAAGCGCTGCTGTGCACACTCTTGTCTCCGTTTTGTCTCCCACACCAAACCTCATAGAGAAAACCAGTGATTTTAGCTGGAGGGGACACAGGAGCTGCTGGTCCTCTGCTGCCTCGTGTGGTCACTTTCTGTCACTTAGGTTAATTACGACAGAGAATTTTTAAAGCTGAACTGTAAGAATAAGACATTTGAACTCAGTGATGGAGGCAGCAGTGGATCAACAACTCCTGTGTGTGTGATGTTACAATCACTGATTTTCTCTATGGGGTTTGGTGTGGGAGAGTGAGTCTTTTACAAACTTGAGTTTCTTGTTGGAAAAGTCTGTCCCACAGTGAGATAAAGACGTGAACGTGTCCTTTAGATAACATAGATTCTTACTGACTGTGATTTTTATAACATTAGCCTTGTGTGAAGTGGCTGACGTGTGTTTGTCTCCTCGCTTCAGTCCTGTATTCTCCGTGTGAGCTCCACTAACAACTCACTTGTCTTTACCAGGAACCCGTGTGGACTGTGAGGGTCAATCTTTTAGACGTCATGATGCGTTTTCTCAGAATGTCCTACTATAGAGTAACTGTGTACGAGGACACATTATGAATATGACCCTGCTGTGTGACCATTAATGTAGGAGCCAGCAGAGCCAGCTGACGTGGTGGGGGACAGATTTAATATGTTACACTGACAGGAAAGAGTGTGGGGCATGGGTTCATGACTGTTCACTGAATGATTTCATGATGATGATGTGAGTCAGTCATTACTGGCTCCTACAGGACAACAACATCATCATCATCATGTCCACCATTATGAGAAGCCGAGGCTCACGCGCAGTGACAACATGCAGGGACATGAGGGACAGTTTACACCACTCACTCTCACGCACCAAACCACATCACACACACACACACAGGAGCTGCTGGTCCTCTGCTGCCTCGTGTGGTGACTTTGTGTCACTGAGGTCAATCTGAACAAAGGTTCTTTAATGCCTAATTGGCAAAATAAGGCATTTGAACTTAGTGATGGAGGCAGCAGTGGATCAACAACTCCTGTGTGTGTGTGTGTGATGTTAAAATCACTGATTTTCTCTATGGGGTTTGGTGTGGGAGAGTGAGTGGTTTACAAACTTCAGTTTCCTGTTGGAAAAGTGTGTCTCACAGTGAGATACTGCTGCTGCTGCTGCTGCTGCTGCTGCTGCTGCTGCTGCTCGTGTTCGTCTTCCCTCACGTCTTCACTGTCAGTCAGTGTTTCCAGTGAGAGCCGGCGTTGACGATGTGTCAGTGCTTCACACACACACACACACACACACACAAGCACACTTGTAAAAAACAGCAGCTCTCTTTAGGAGAACTCATCATGTGAACACCTGCAGGGAAGAAGGACTTTTGAGTTTCTCAAGCAGAGAAGAAAACGGTGTTATAGACGAGAACTCTGCCTGTCGCTGTAAATGATCAGACGCTCGCTCCACCTGAGCGTCTGCAGCACACACAGCTGCTTGACCTGCACTTTAAACGTCTCACACTCGTCAGCTCGTCACACTGAACGTTGGTCGTGTGTCTCCTCGGCTTTTACCAGTTCCTTGTTTGCCTTTTTATGGTGGAGTAGGAAGTGGGAGGTCCAGGAAAGGCGGGCTTTTAATGAACTGTGACTAAAAGTGAATAAAAATAACGACCGCTGTATAAACCCGAGTGTTTTGCCAATGGCTCACAATTTATTTAAGATGTTTTTCATTACACGTAACAATTAAACAGACACCGTGGAGGCAAAGAGCTTCTAAAGTCTATGCATTTATTTAGTCTTTATTCTATATAAGCACATAATTACACCGTGTTAAAGACCGTGTTATACACCAGTGATAAGCTCAGGCTCCGTCTTAGGTTTTAAAAATATTATTCTCTACTTTATCTCACAATCATCAGCTTTTTCCAACAAGTCGGTCACAGCGGCGTCGGTCACAGCGGCGTCGGTCACAACAAGTCGGTCACAGCGGCGTCGGTCACAGCGGCGTCGGTCACAGCGTCGTCGGTCACAAGGAAGGTTGCCGGTCACAAAGGCCGTCAACAGCAGCGGCCGTCACAAAGTGGCGCCGGTCACAGCTGCTGTCACAGCGTTGCCGGTCACAGCGGCGCCGGGTCATAGCGCGCCGCCACAGCGGCTACGGTCACAGCGTTGCCGGGTTACAGCGTTGCCGGCTACAGCGTTGCCGGTCACAGCAGCGCCGGTCGCTGCAGCTGCCGGTCACAGCAGCGCCGGTCACAGCAGCTGCCGTCACAGCAAAGGCTGGCTGCCAGCGCTGCCACAGCGCTGCCGGTCAGCAGCAGCTGCCGTCACAGTTGCCGGTCAAGCAGCTGGCTGCTACAGCGCCGCTGTCACA
The DNA here is from genome assembly GCF_019176455.1 of Solea senegalensis. Taxonomy (NCBI): domain Eukaryota; kingdom Metazoa; phylum Chordata; class Actinopteri; order Pleuronectiformes; family Soleidae; genus Solea; species Solea senegalensis. The sequence continues at coordinate 27,583,347 of NC_058027.1, read as the reverse complement.
GCAGCGCTGCTGGTCACAGCGTTGCCGTCAAGCAGCGGGCAAGCCGTCAAGCAGCGTTGCCGTCAAGCAGTAGCGGCCGGGTCATAAAGCGCTGCTGGTCACAGCGCTGGTCACAGCGTTGCCGTCATAAAGGTTGCCGGTCATAGCAGCGCTGGGTTACAGTAGCAAGCGGTCACAGTAGCGCTGCCGGTGCAGCTGCTGGTCACAGCAGCTGCCGCTCAGCGCTGCCGTATAGCTGCCGGTCACAGCAGCGCTGGTTGCCAAAGGGTTGGCAGCCGGTCACAGCGTAAGCCGGAAGTCATAGCGCTGCCGGTTACAGCGTTGCTACAGCGTTGCCGGGTCATAGTGAAAGCGCGGGTTGCTAGTGGCGCCGCGGTTACAAGGTTGCTGGGTTACAGCGGGCTGCTGGCAGCGCCGGTCACAGTAGCGCTGTCACCAGCGTTGCTGGTTACAGCAGCGCTGGTTACAGCGCGCGCTGGTTACAAAGCGCTGTTTGCCGGGCGCGACAGCTACAGCGGTGGCGACAGTGATCCATGAAACATCACCTGCGTCAGAGTCAGTGCAGCTCAGGTCGTTCAGGGGGAAAACTGTGCACGCTCTCCTGAGCACAGTCCACTCACAGCCACAGAATCAGCTCTAATCGGTGCACAACGTGGAGCATGAAGTGACCCATGTTCACTTCAGCACATATACATCACTGTGTGCGTGTGGGCAGAGCAGTTTTATCGTTTTCAAGTCTATAATTGCTTTTTGAAGGCGTGCAGCTTGTAAATGGCACAGACTGCATATTAAATTCCTTTTTCTTCTTCGTGTTGGATGATCTTTTACAGTTATATAATACATATGTAACACACACAGTACATGCACCTTCTTGTGTAGTGGAGGATATCGCCGACACACTTTAGTGTCGACAGACAGGATTTGTCATGTGATCGTCTCATTACTGTAACTCCACCTTTCTCCCTGTGTCAGCTGAGCAGTGTTGTAATGTAACAAAGTACAAATACTTTAGTAGAATTTTCACATCTCTGTTCTTTACTTTGTTATTTATCTCTGATACATTTCCATTAACCGTCTTCGTTACTGCAAAATAAAACAAACAAAAACGTTGGTGACGTAATACCCATTTGTTGTTTGAAAAATATTGACCAATCTGATTCCAAAAATAAAATCCAGGCTTGATCGTCATGACGACGGTCATGAGAGAGTTAAAGGAGACGATTGTTGACTGAAACGCACAATTATTACTTTGTCTGACATCATGTCACCGTGGCTCTGTAAAGTCTGACTAATCTGGTTTACACAGAACAATAACCACACACGCACATGCACACACACACACACATGCACACACACACACACACATGTTCTATATCTTATATGAGGGACATTGCATTTCACCCTACATATTCATTTCCTGGGAGACTTTACTCTAACCCTAACCACAATTACTACTGGCCTAATCCTAATCCCAACCTCCTAACCCCAATCCTCAACTGCCCCAACCTTAAACACATACCTTCAATCTTAAAATGTAGTAATTTGACAAAGCAGGGACTTTGTTTTTGTCCCTAATAAGGAAGACAATAAGTCCCTACAATGTGACTGTGTAAACAGGTTTAGGGTCTCCACAACATTAGTGGGCTACTCTGACACATACATACACATAGACATACACAGACATACACATATTATTGATACACACACACACATATACACACAGCATATGTACACACATACAGACATACATACACACACATAGATATTACACATACATACATGCAAATACAGACACATACATGTATTACACATATGTAACATAGACATATTACACATACATACATACATACATACACATATGTAAAATACAGTATACAGACATACATGTATTGAGCCACACACATAGACATATTACAGACATACACACGCATACACACACAGACACACACATGCACACACACACACACACAGCCACACACACACACAGACAAACAACGGGTATAATGATGTGGGAAACTGCAGGTTCCAGCAGAGTGGACACTTTGATCAAAGAGCTGCTGTCGCTGTTGTTGTCGTGCAGCTGTTGTCGCTGTTGTTGTTGTGGGATTTTTCTGTTTTTTCTGCACCAGTTCCGGTGCGGACCCAGCGTTGATGAGGTGAAAACAGGAAACGACCGCTGAGTCGGGCAGTGCGGATGAAGCACTGGAAGAGAAAATGAAATGGAAATTGAAAAATGTACCGAATGAAGTGTGTGTGTGTGTGTGTGTGTGTGTGTGTTGTCCTTGGCCGGTCAGACACTGGTCAGGTTGGTTTCTCTGTGATTTTTACAAACACGTCCATGGAGGCGTGGTATCAAGAACTGAGCTGGTACTGAACCCTGTAGATAATAAAGAGTCAGGAACCGTCAGCTGTTCACTGAGTTTCCACGACAGAGAGAACAAACGATGCTTCGTTTGAGGGTGAAAAGAAACTTTTACGTTACTTTTGTTTTTAAATACGGCGACTTGACAATCACACGACAACGAGACCTTCAAGTCTCAAGTCTGAAGCCCCGCCCCCACACGAGAGGATCATTTGGTCCGTCACAAAACAATTGTGGGTGTGGTCAGATTTTAGTCTTCCGTGAACAGATTATCTTGACGTGTGAGGGATTAACAGACGCGACGATTTTAACGTCATCAGAAGGAGAAACCGTGGTCTTGTGTCACCAGGTCGTGTCCGTGTTGTTTTTATCTTGTTGTATTTTCACAGTAAAATCTGTCGTAGATTCCATTTTTTTTATCCGTAGAAATGTTTCCGTGCCACATTTTGCCGCCTGAAGACAAAGTTAGAGAATCACGAGACACTTTTCACATCTTATGAGGAAGAAAAAAACCCAGAAAAAAGGTGCAGACGTGTTTATAGAATTCAAATGTGTTTAATAAGAAATAAAAAGTGAGTGTTGACTGCCTCTGTGTCCCTGTGTCTCTGCAGCTGCAGTCCTTCCTGCAGGTCAGCGTGCTCCAGGTGCGAGTGGACGAGTGTCCCGGGTCGGAGTGCGCCGGCTCCGGCGGCTGCACCAGCGAGCTGAAGGTGCGGGACACGCCCACAGTGGTGGACTGTGGCACCATGAGTCTGGTGTCCGTGACGGTGGAGTCCACGGCCGTGTGCTCCTGCACGGGGAGAGACCAGTCCCACCAGTCCTGCGCCGCGTATCCCAGAAACCCCTGCTTCAACGGCAGCGTGTGCGTGGACACTCAGCACGGATACAGGTGCGTGGACGAGCAACGACGTCACGAGACAGAAACACACGAGTGACGTCGTGTTTTTTACTCGTTTAAAAAGTTTCAGGAAACATCAAAACAACTCAAAACACTGCAGTACATGTGCCAGGACTGTGAGTGGCGCTGTGACGCAGTGACAACATACACAGATATAACCACAGAGACAGAGACAGACACAGACACAGACACAGACACAGAGACAGAGACAGAGTCAGACACAGAGACAGAGTCAGACACAGAGACAGAGTCAGAGACAGACACAGAGACAGAGACAGAGTCAGACACAGAGACAGAGACACAGAGACAGACACAGAGACAGACAGACACAGAGTCAGAGTCAGACACAGACAGAGTCAGACACAGAGACAGAGACAGAGTCAGACACAGAGACAGAGACACAGAGACAGAGAGACAGAGTCAGACACAGAGACAGAGACAGACACAGAGACACAGAGAGACAGACACAGAGACAGACACAGACACAGACACAGACACAGAGTCAGAGAGACAGAGACAGAGAGACAGAGACAGAGTCAGAGACAGACACAGAGTCAGACACAGAGACAGACACAGAGACAGAGACAGACACAGACACAGACACAGAGACAGAGAGACAGACACAGAGACAGACACAGAGTCAGACACAGAGTGAACCAAGGAAATAAAATCAGGTTTTAACAAAGATAAAAAAATGACTGACGTGATCTTTACTTTATAAATAATACGATGTGATTGTAACACGATGACGTGAGAACTGAACGACTGTGAAGTGGAAAAACAAAACTCTGTCCTTGAGCAGCGAGATCAGTAAACATCGTGTAACTCTGCTGGATTATTGTTTCTGTCAGACATGAGCAGCAGCAGCAGCAGCAGCAGCAGCAGTAAAAGCAGCAGCAGCAGCAGCAGTAAAAGCAGCAGCAGACATGGTCTGATAGTCGGCCTTCACACTGTGTGAGCTGTGTATTCACGTAAGAAATATACATGACAAAGAGAATCATGTTTGTCTGATGCTCTTATTATCCTCACACACACACACACACACACACACACGTTTACTTTGCTCCACTGTGTTGTTTTAAATGTGCATGATAAATACATTGCATTGTGTGTGTGTGTGTGTGTGTGTGTGTGTGTGTGTGTGTGTGTGTGTGCTGATATTTGATGAAGTCACGGCTGAGAAGACAGAATCCACTCGTCTTCTAAAGTCGCTCTCACTGGTTATTGCTCGGCTGTTAATATCAAAAACGTTAAAATCATCACGTCTGGTAATCCCTCACACGTCAAGATAATCTGTTCACATCAACCCATAATCTGACCACACCCTCTCGTGTGGGGGCGGGGCTTCGCTGTTCTCTCACCAACATGGCGTCAGGTCCTGGAGCTCGATGGTTCAGAGAGTCCAGAGCGTGTGATTGTGTGTGTGTGTGTGTGTGTGTGACACTGACTCCTGCTCATTAACAGCAGAGTTTCTCTCGTCACTGAAAAAGGAAGAAATTCTGTCTGTAATTAGCATTTTTATTCACACCAGAGGGGATTTGAGAACCTTGTTCCAGCTGTTAACAGCTGCTTTACAGCTCAACACGTGTTGGTGGAGTGTGGGCATTTCAAACGTGGACGTGTTGGCAGCTGCAGGGGGCGGGGGTTACATGTTTGACTTAATTTAATTAAGTTGTTATGTTACGTCGCTCTTTGGTGTTCATGGCTTAAATCCACACTTTTCTTTCTCTGAGTAAAAGAGTTGACGCTCACGTTTCTGCACAGACGTGACTTTCTGTGCAGCAATCAAACCTCAAACCTCGCCGCCGCCGTCGCCGTGGACGACAGATCTGTCATGTCTGCCAGTGACTGAGGAGGGAGTGTCTTAATTAACATCAAAACGGCCGTTTTTTTCAGGAGAATCTAAACCAGACGTCTCCTGGCAGAGCGGAGCAGACGCACTGACCCGCTCTGACTTGTTGTAATTCAGCCGGATGCTCGCGTCTCTAATGGCGCACATGAAGGGCTCTTTGCAACCAATTAAATCAAACGCCGAGCTTTTTATCAGCGTCTCTGCTGTTACTCCACGCAGAGTCTGAACATTATGATGAAATTACCAGTCAATTCCCACCATTTTATCACTGCACGTTTGTATTTTTTCTTTAGTTTCTGAACGTTTTATGGAGATTACAGGTTAACAAGGGTCAAGTTTAATCATTTGACACGACTCAAGCTGCAGGAGGCAGCAACAGGAGAAGGAGAAGAAGAAGAAGGAGAAGAAAAGAAGAAGAAGCAGAAGAACCCACCAAGAGAGAAGTGCAGATTAGAATCCATCACAGATCGATTAAGGTAACGAGGAAAGAATGAGGATAAGAATGAAGGAAAACTACAAACTAAGATCAGTCGGCGTTCCCTTGGAAATTCCAAGTTCCGACTACAAACGCGGACTGGGATTGTTTAGTTTCGCGATGTTTTCCGCTCTTCTTTGACGCTTTAATAACGTCGGACTGTTGTCAGGACTTTGAGATTACATGTGACTCCGCCTCTGTAGGTGGTGTCTCTCTTTATGTTAGTGTGTGTTGACATGGACGTGTCTCTTGTGGACGTCGTGTTCTCTGAAGAAAGACGTCCACCATCAGACTCAGGTATGTTAGTCCGACTAAGGCCAGTGTTGTCTTAGTCAGACTAACAGCAGATTTTTGATGTTAGTGATGTGATGACAGGGAGAGAACAAGGCGGAGCAGAGGAGACTCGCACAGGAACCGAGCTCCGCGACGTCTTCAGAGGCGAGACTGAAGAGAGACGGGAGGAGACGAGGTCTCGAGGGACGCAGTGAAGGAAACGAGTGAAGGAAATGAAGTGTGCTTGTGTGAGGCACTGACTCATTGTCAGTCTGACACACATACGCTCACCAGCACGGACACATGGACAAACAGATTTAAGATCTGCTGAGGTCTCTTAACTCTATCTTAACAACATGTTCACGTCTTCATCTCACTGTTGGACACATTTCTCTCACAGGAAACTGAAGTTTATGTCGCTCCATGAACCACACACACACACACACACACACACACACACACACACACACACTGCTGCCTCCGTCACTAAGTTCTAATGTCTGATTTTGTCAATTCGGCTTTTGAAAATCCTTTATTCAGATTAACCTCAGTGACACAAAGTGACCACACGAGGCAGCAGAGGACCAGCAGCTCCTGTGTCCCCGCAGCTAAAATCACTGATTTTCTCTCTGGGCTTTGGTGTGGGAGAGTGAGTGTTTTACAAACTTCAGTTTCCTGTTAAAAATGTTTAAATGTCTAACAAAGAAATAAAGCAGCTAAATGTATTCTTCAGACACCACAGATGTAAAGTGAGGTGGATTTCTCTTAAGTTTATAAAAACCTGCTGGCAGCTAAAAACTGAACTGTCCCTTTAAGAAAGTTACAGTCAGAAGAAAGCACAGCTGACTCAGACTCATCAAACTTTTATCAGATTACAGTTAATGCAAACTGGAATTATTGTGGGATAGTTTCCACACACACACAAACAGATTATGGCCCAAGATTGAAGGAAGAACATGCAGATAATCCAGGCAGTGGGATTAATAATGAGATTGTGTGTGTGTCAGAGGCGGGATTACAGCTCACGCTGCCACGTTAACAAATATGATTCCCAGTCGACGGAGAATGAGCAAAACAAAGCTGCTGTAAGAGGATTGAAGGGCTCGGCCATTGTGACCAAATCTATGTGTCAGCTCGTCTCGCGCTCAGGGAATTATGGGATGACATTGCCAAAATGGAAATGCAGGCATGGAGCTTTGGCTGATGCCTCACACACACACACACACACACACACACACACAGTCGTGATAAACGAGTGGAAAATAAAAACATCCTCAGGTGAACTTTCATTTTCAGAGATTGTGTTTTGATCGTATCGTGTTTGTACGACACTTTGTGACCTTGCTTTCACCGACTCGAGTGCACTGTGAATATTTATTTATTCAACAGCTGAAGCTGATTTTGAAATCACTGATTTTCTCTCTGGGGTTTGTGTTTCGTGCGTCAGAAACACTCAATAAAAGACTCAGCAAATCTAATCTACGATGTATCACGTCTTTATCTCACTGTGAGAAACTGAAGTTTATTAACCACTCACTCTCCCACACCAAAGCCCAGAGATTATATCGGACTGCGTCTAAAATCTCCGATACAAACAGTTGTGATCACGTGGGCTCTGCGTGTTAGATGCATGTAGATCACATGATCACAACAACAACAACAGTGTGTGTGCTATTTCAGAGGTTATATCGGGACATGCCTAATTCTAACATCACACACACAGGAGCTGTTGATCCACTGCTGCCTCCATCACTGAGTTCAAAAGTCTTATTTTGTCCGGAACTGTCCCTTTAACTGCTTTTTCCTCCTCATCGTCCTCTTCATATTTACTGTCTTTTATTTATTCATATTCTTGCACAGTATCATCAATGCACAGACGTTTCTTTGTGTTTTTATTTGTTTTTTCTCTTTATTTACTTGTGTTTTTATTTGTGTTTTCTCTTTATTTACTTGTGTTTTTATTTGTGTTTTCTCTTTATTTACTTGTGTTTTTATTTGTGTTTTTATTTGTGTTTACTTGTGTTTTTATTTGTGTTTTCTCTTTATTTACTTGTGTTTTATTTGTTTTCTCTTTATTTACTTGTGTTTTATTTGTGTTTTCTCTTTATTTACTTGTGTTTTTATTTGCGTTTTTATTTGTGTTTTCTCTTTATTTACTTGTGTTTTTATTTGTGTTTCTCTTTATTTCCTTGTGTTTTTATTTGTTTTTTCTCTTTATTTACTTGTGTTTTTATTTGTGTTTTCTCTTTATTTACTTGTGTTTTTAATTGTGTTTTCTCTTTATTTACTTGTGTTTTTTTGTTGGTTTTGTGAACAAAGTGAAATAACAACATGATCTCTCCCCCTGAAGGTGTCAGTGCCCGGCTCAGCTCGAAGGCCCCGAGTGCCAGCAGAACAGGCGCAGTTTCCACGGCAACGGCTATGCCTGGTTCCCTCCCATGACGCCGTGCTTCGAGAGTCACGTGTCGCTGGAGTTCATCACGGACGTCGCTGACGGGCTGCTGCTCTACAGCGGACCTCTGGCTCAGCTGCAGGCCTGGGACCACGAGGACTTCATGGCCCTAGGTAAGAGGAGGAGGGGCTTAATCAGGTTTCCCAGCAGGCTTTGGGTCATACTGAGCTGATAGAGCGCAATGTTAGAAGACAGGACGTGGTGACTTTGTAAAAACTCTCACTTTTCTTCTGCTACATTTTCATTCCCTGTTTGTAAATGGTCGTCGGGTCCGGTTTGGTTTTTATTTTCCGTTGGTTGTCATGGACACGGAGCCAGACTCTGTGGGAGGAGCTTCATGTCACCTTTTGTCCACTCAGCAGAAAATAAACTGTGAACACAATCGTTAAATAATCACTGAGCGCAGTCATGGCACGGCGCTCTGCACTTCCTGTTTCGTGGCGAATGGGCAATAATTTGCCAAAATGCAGAGGGGTTGCCATGGCAACAGCATTTTGTGTAGTTTGGAGTCAGATATAGAAGATTTATATTTAGTGTTTTCAATCTGAGAGACTCTCTGTCCGTCCGTCCGTCCGTCTGTCTGTCTGTCTGTCTGTCTGTTGTTCCATCACTGCCAAAGTAATGTATGTGTGTGGGAGATGATGTCCTCCTGCCCGGACAGCCTCAGACAGTGTGTGTGTGTGTGTGTGTGTGTGTGTGTGTGTGTGCACGCGCACAGATGGTTCAGGATCCTTGGTTTCATGTCACATGGTCCATGAGTGTCCATCATTCTCATTTAGAGACAGTTTCACTCTGAGGACATTTTCACCACTGAATAAGGTCACATGACTGATGTTCCACATTCATGACTTGAGGGGACATTGCATTGACTCACATTCATTTCCTGGAGACTTACTCTAAATTGAACCACAATTACGACTGGCCTAATCCTAATCCTAACCTTAAAACACATCTTCACCTTAAAATGTAGTAATTTACCTTATGGGGTCTTGATTATTAAGTCCCCATAATGTGAGTGTGTAAACAGGATTAGGTCCCCACAACATTAGTGATACCTGGACACACACACACACACACAGACACAGTTGAACTGAGTCCAGGTTGTCGAGTCTTCGTTAGCTGCAGCAGACGAACCCTGAAACAAGTTAATTAGCTCTAAATATGTTCAGCCTGACGTTAATTACGATGCTCCACAAACAAACTCGTTAACTGTTTCAGAGCCGAGCGATAACAACTGTCACTGCACAATATAAACATATATGTAAACATGTATATATACATATATACATGTTTACATACATATTACATTACATACATATTAATCCAATCTAATCCGATTTTTCATGTGATGAAATCGCAGTAGACACCAGACGATGGTGAGAATAATAATCTTTTCTCGTGGTCCAGGTGATGGCGCTGATGTTTTAAGTTCTTTTTATCCTGTAGGGGGCAGCACTCGCTCGTCAGTGTACAGCCTGTAAGAAATGATGATAAAAAGATGAATTTACAAGAATCACATAAAGACTAAAAACATGTGTGAGGAAACTAACTGTGAATATTAATATTCATTTTAGTCCGAAAAGTCAAAACCGATAAATGTATTATATAATATATTTAGTTATTGTTTCTAAAAAACAAAGTTATGTCGTATGCACAACTCAGACAATGACTTTTCAAAATAAAGGTTAAACAATAGCAAAAAATAATATGAACTATGAAGTAAAAATGACACTTTAAAGAAGAAATATACAGCAACACGATTAACAGTATATTATTTATTAATATTCATTTTGTTCAATGCAAACAGATAAAGAAACAAAAGGAAGAGTTTTATTATGAATAAAAATGAATCAACAACGATGAATATTATAACGTTTGTGCAAATATTCATGTACAAACATTTAAAAAGAAGCAGTTTTCTTTGAAGTGAAAATCAAAGGAAGTCAGATTCAGTTTCAGATCAAATCAAGGACAAAAGTCAGAGAGAAGTGAGATTTAAGAAGAAACTGTGAAGAAACGACGAGATGTGAGAAGAACAAACACCAGAAGAAAAGAAAAACAAACGTGACTTCGAGACGACTCTTTAACCACAATCTCAACTTCCTCTCTCTGAACCGGCAAACTGAATATCTTACTGTACTGATGAAGGATGAGCAGCAGCAGCTACTTCAGCAGCAGCAGCAGCAGCAGTGGGAAGTTTTGAATTTTTAGCGATTTGCACGCTACGGAAGATGAAGTATTTCAGCTGAATGTAGCTTTTTTTTGTCACAGCACAGAACGGTTTAGGTTAATCAACGTGGGCGGAGTCATCACTTCAACGGCTGCATGAATCTGCCGTGACTTTGTTTTCCACTCGCCAGAGAAGGTATCAGGTGTTATGCTCGTGGAAACACAGCAACCACGCCGTGCCGGTGGAAACACGCCACATGTATGTAAAGCGCACATGAGGAGGACAAAAAGAAAATGTGATCACATCCATCATCTGTGACTATTAAACCTTATTAAGAGATGCTGCCCACTGAGCCTGCTCATGCTCCCCAGACACACACACACACACACACACACACACACACACACACACACACACACACACAGACACACACAGACCTTCAGTGCTCGGAGCCGCCCACTCATCTGCCCTTCATCCTGCCGCAGGGCAGCAGCACTGCTACACACACACACACACACACACACACACACTGCAGATGTGGCTGTGCACTGTATCCAATCTGCAGCCGCTGCAGGAGAAGAGATTACATGTTCGAAACAGTGTGTGTGTGTGTGTGTGTGTGTGTGTGTGTGTGTGTGTCTGTCTGTGTCGCCTCTTTAGGACCTTTTTTTTTCTCTGTTATAAACACTGACCTTGTCAGGACCAGTCGTCCTCATGGAGACCAAAAACCTGGTCCTACTGAGGCAGAACCTGGATCCAGGTTTAGCACAAAGATTTGAATTGTGGTTCTGGTTAAGGTTAGAGTTGGTCATTAACTGGTTCTGGTTAAGGTTAGAGTTAATCATTAACTGGTTCTGGTTAAGGTTAGAGTTGGTCTTGAACTGGTTCTGGTTAAGGTTAGAGTTAGTCATTAACTGGTTCTGGTTAAGGTTAGAGTTAATCATTAACTGGTTCTGGTTAAGGTTAGAGTTGGTCTTGAACTGGTGAGTGATAACAGTTTTTCATACCTGCACTGAACTATTGTTTAATGTCAGATGTTTGTGAGCTCGGTCGACAAGAAAGTCAAACTAACAAACGTCAAAAGAAAATAGACAAACAGAAATAATAATAATGAAAGAACACACAGCAGAATAAAATACAACAGAACAGAATCAAACATTTATCATGTGTGTAAATCACGAGTCGTGACTTTGTCCAGGAAAAGTCGTGACAGCAAATGTTCTCGATGTCGCGTCCACTCAGGATGACATTTAGTCTCAGTCTGAGAGTTTTTCAGTGTGTGTGTGAGTGTTGTGACAGGCGTCTGTCCTCGCTGTCTGTCTGTCCCACAGGTCGCCTTCGTCCGATCTCTGACTCATTACATTCTCACACTTTCACCGTGGTTACAGTCACAGTGTGGAAGAAACTGAGACTTTACAGAGGAAAACTTTCTCAGGTCGTGTTTCTGTGTTTTTCAATTCTTGGAATTTGCACAGGGTTCCCACAGGTCCTTAAAATCCTTGAAAGTCTTTGAATAATGACATGGGTCATTAAAAGTGCTTAAATTCTGTGAAAGAAAGAAGTTAAGTTGCTGCTAATGTTGGGTTCTTGAAATCCCAGGGTCCTTAAAATCCTTGAAAGTTTGTAAATTAAAAAAAACGACACTAAATTCATGCACTTTCAATGACCCATGTCTTTTTAGTTTGAAATTTGAAAAAAAAATTCAAATTTACCTCAATATCAACGTCACTTCTTTCTTACACTAAATCTAAGGACTTTCAATGATCCATGTCTTTTTAGGGTGATTTTCAAGGACCATCCTTGAAGATCCTTGAAAGTTTGTACATTTGCAAAGAATTCCAAGTCCTTGAAATTGTATTTGTTGTGTTACTAACTTGAGCCTTGTAATAATTTTAATATTGTGACGTCACAATAATAAAGTAAATGTCTCCTCTCCTCCCCTCCTCCTCCCTCCTCTCCTCTCCCTCCCTCCCTCCCTCCCCTCCTCCCTCTCCTCCCTCTCTCCCTCTCCCCTTCCTCCTCTCTCCTCTCCCTCTCCTCCCCTCCCTCTCCTCCCCTCTCCCCTCCTCCTGCTCTCCTCTCGCAGAACAGCGGGAACGTTTCAGACTCGCTCAGACAACCTTAATAGAATATTGTGACATTTTGAAGAAATGCACTTTTTTTGTCTTGGCAGGTGAAATGAATTCCTGACCGGGTTGTCAGTCCAGTTGCCTGGCAACCCGCTGGAGAAACACATAAAGGTTTTCAGTAAAAGCAACATTTTGTGAGATGATATAAACATGTTTTGTAACATGGAACATTTCAACGTCACAGAGAAAACTTCATTTAATTTTAATTCTATTTAATAAATTAATTAATTTCTTTACTTCTTTGTTCATTAAATGACTTATTTCTTTACCTTGTAACCAGTGTGGTAATCACCACCTCCTCCTGCTCTGATCAGCAGTATGACCTCAGGTGTGTGAGTGACATTGATCGACAAAGTAATGACTCGTGTCTGACAGTGAATGACAAACATGACTGGAAGCTTCACACACGCACACACACACACACGCGCACACACGTGCACACACACACACACTCAGGTGATGAGCCACAGGCCACTTCTTGTCCAATCAATAGACGAAGAACATTAAATGTGTGAGATTACAAACCCCTGCAGAATGGACAAACAGGTGACCAGCAGGGGGCCACGTCCTCACTAACAGCACAACATCTACTACGTACATTAACTTCTTGAATCCTGTATTACAAAAAAATGAATGTTGAATTTTGTAAAAAACTAAAGTAATTCATTGCACCTGCCAAAAAAATTGCACTTTTTTTAATGCTTTTATTAGTTTTACATTTTGAGATTTCCAGCATGTTTTTTGTGAAACAATTTTTTTGTAATTTTACATTGACATACATTTTACACTTCAAAACGTAAAGTTTTTCATAGAAATTTGCGAAGCTTTTGTAACATTACATTTTCAATCATTCATTCCAAACATTGTTAACATGACGTTTAGTAACATTTTAGTCATGTTTTTGTAAAACAAAGATTTTCGTAATTATTTTTAAGCTTTTTATAATTTTCCATTTTGAAATTTGCAGCCTTTTTTTGAATGTTAGTCGTGTTTTTTGTAAAATTACATTTTCAATTGTTTATTCAATGTTTGGAATAAACAATTCAAAATGTAAAATTACAAAAAGCATCACAAAGTGCAAAATAAAATAGGATTTCTAAAACTTTTCATAGAAATTTGCGACGCTTTTGTAACATTACATTTTGAATCACTTATTCCAAACATTGTTTACATGACGTTAAGTTTCAGTTTACAAGGTGAATTGTCACAATAACGTCATGTTTTTGTCACACTACATTTTATTCTATATTTTTTTTACATGTCGTCTAAATTAAACCCTAACCCTAAAACCAGGTCTTAACCTTGAAAAAGCACACATACACACACACACACACACACACACACACACACACACACACACACAGACAGCTCCTGCAAAAGCTTTTTTTCTAGAAGCTAATACACGCTAGTTGTGGGGCGGAGCATGAGCTGACAGATCGCTTTATACAAGTTTCCACAGCAACACCTGCTGATTTGCACTCAGGCTGACTTCTGTGTGTGGTGTGTGTGTGTGTGTGTGTGTGTGTGTGTGTGTGTGTGTGTGTGTGTGCAGTGGTATGATTTGTAACGCCTGCTTATGCAGTCCATATGCTCGCTGTTTGACTCCAGGTTTCCCCGGCCGCCAGAGGAGGATCTAGGACATTTTTATAAGCCTAAGAGCTATACTCCCAGGCGTGGTGTTTGAGCCCTTCACACACACACACACACACACACACACACACACACACACAAGTTTACTCCCCGTCGTCTGTCTCAGTGTGGGAGGTCATGAATAACGTATGAGGAGCAGAACTCATGTGGTCGAGTCCTGTAAGTGCAAAGCCATGTCTCGGCCTGAGTTTAAAAACCTCCTGTGAGGATGGACTGACGGACAGTGAGTCTGTCTCAGTCCCAGCGGGAGCTCTGTAACTGCGTTTGTGTCGTCGCAGCGTGAGCAGAGCTCAGCGATGTTGTGACGAGCCATTCGTCAACAACGTGTGACATGTGACAATATTTTTTAAATAATTCACCTCTCCGAACCCAAACCCTCTACTCTACGACCTGTGCCACGACCTGTACCATGACCTGTGCCACGACCTGTACCACGACCTGTGCCATGACCTGTACCACGACCTGTGCCATGACCTGTGCCATGACCTGTGCCTCACCTGTACCTGTGCCATGACCTGTGCCTGTGCTGCGACCTGTGAAGTTACATGTCACGTTTGAAGATGAACTCATTATTCAGATGTATTGGTTAGTGATGGATGAGTGAGTGAGTGAATGTCCTGTGTGTGGAGACAAACACAGCTCTGTGTTTGTCAGAATCACTCTTGAATGAATAATTCACACTCATAACCTCCGTCTGTTTGAAGCTCAGGAACATTTGAACGGAAACACACGTTTAATTGCTGCGAGCCTGTTCAGCTCATTAATGGAAGAATAATGTCAAAAATGAATGAATGAGTTGATTCCCAGTCATTAGATGAAATCAGAGCAAAGCTCCGCCTCTCTGTTTGTCCTCGTCTGTCTTTGATGGTGTCTCCTCCCTGCGTACGCTCGTCTCTGACTCTCTGTTTGTCTCTGCTTTGTTTCCTGGTGTTTGACGTCTTCTCTGTTCTCACACTTTCTGCTCGTGTTACTGAGAGTTCAGCTCGTGTGAGATACTTGTATATAGATTTAAGCATTTATAACACGACTCCACTAATGTGAGTGTCCTTGTGGTTTTAAATCACAGTAAATATGAAGCATCAATGTTGCTGTTCATGTTTGTATGTTTGTGTAAAGGTTAAAACTCCTTACCATACCAAAATGATGTTTTTAATGCTAAAATATAATAATTACAGTATTTCAAATTCACTGTATTGGTTATTTATGTTTTCTCATTTTTACGACTAATATAATTCTACTGCTGCCTCGTGTGGTCACTTTGTGTCACTGTAGTAAATCTGAACTAAGTATTTTAAAAGCTGAAGTGACAAAATAAGACATTTGAACTTAGTGATGGAGGCAGCAGCTGTGTGTGTGTGTGTGTGTGTGTGTGTAAAAGGCGTAGGTGTGTAAAAGGTGTGGCGTGTGTGCGTGTGTGTGTGTGTGATGTTAAAATCAGTGATTTTCGTGTGGGAGAGTGAGTGGTTCACAAACTTCAGTTTCCTGTTGTTAAAGTCTGTCTCACACTGAGATAAAGACGTGAAACATAGATTTTTATAACGAAAGTCTTTAGTTTTGTGTCCTAAACCTATTAAATACATTAAATACAAGTATTTCTTTAAGGGTTTGTGAGTTACATGAGGAAGTCGGAAAAGGTGAAGAGACAGCACATGAAAGAAGGAAATGAACGACGTAACAGATTAAAGCAGAGTGAGGTTTTCACCTCAAGACGACAACAAATGACTTAAACAAAGGAGGAAGGTTTGGGATTAAAGTCATTTATTGAATTTGACTCTGCTCTGTCAGGTCAAATTGTCGAATCCTCTGCCAATATATTCAAAGTAATTGGATCATTCCTGAAGTGTGGCAGCGACTGAATCTACCTCGCTCGCTAATTGTCTGTGTGTTGTTTCCTCTGCACCTGCGGCTTTAATGAAGTAGAGAGACACTCAGCGCACAAGCTCATCTCTGCTTTGACAAGACAATTACACAAGAACCTCGACTGCCTCCAGGTCAGCGCCGACGCACACTTACAGCCGGCAGGTGAAGAGATCTGAGAGAGACAGAGACAGAGACAGAGACAGAGACAGAGAGACACAGAGAGAGACAGACTGAGAGAGACAGACTGAGGGAGACAGACTGAGGGAGACAGGCTGACAGCAAACAGCTGCTTCATAAAAGCTTCAGTCAAACGGTAAAAGAGTCGGGAGAAGAAAGCGTTTGTGAAAGCAGCAGAAAAGAGAGAAACGTCAGTTTGAGTGAGAAAACTTTAGGAGAGAGTGAAAGAGAGTGAGACGGGAGGTAAGAGAGTAGACAGGAGATGAGAGAGGGAGGAGAGGAGGACTGACACTGTGAGGATGATGAAAGCTCTCTCACACACACACACACACACTGACAGTCGCTGTCAATCATCAGGACGTTCTGAAGCAGCAGATTATTAACATTTATCTCCACATCACGTTTTCACAGCGGGTGCGATCACTTTGGCGGCAACTAGCGCGGGTCCTACTCAGAACCGTTAGCGAACCAACTACTGTAAACGTCCGACTCACGCACACGCACACACTCGCACGCGCGCACGCACACACACACACACGCACACACACACAGTTAAGGAGCTTTCCTGTCGAGAGTGACGTGACCTTTTGACTTGACAAGAACTCGGACGTTACTGGTCTCAGAGGAGGTGACGAGAGTAAACCACTCACTCTCACACACCAAAGTCCATAGAGAAAATCAGTGATTTTAACATCACACACACACACACAGCAGTTGTTGATCCACTGTTGCCTCCATCACAAAGTTTAAATGTCTTATTTTTCTCACTTCACTGTTTGAGGAACTTTGTTCAGATTGACACAAAGTGACCACACGAGGCAGCAGAGGACCAGCAGCTCCTGTGTCCCCGCAGCTAAAATCACTGGTGTTCTCTCTGGGCTTTGGTGTGTGAGAGTGAGTGGTTTACTAACGTCAGTGAACATGAATCTATCACAGACTTAAGGCAGGTGCAGATTTTTATGACTTCTGTTCCGTGTCTTTAAAACTCGGCCAAATCCTGATCAAGCAATTTTATTTATGTTTTATTTAATTTTTTTTTACAAATGAAGACAAATGTGAAAGTGTCAGTGAAATTCACACTGGAGTTTCTCTAAATACTGAATGTTTTAATTAATTCCCGTCTATGCTGCACTCGCCTCATTTTTTTTTGGGGCAAATTAGGATTTAGAAAGAACTGGAAATGAAACACGAGGAGAAAAGAGAGCTTAAGAGAGGAATGAAAAGTTAATTCTGGCTCTGTGTGTGTGTGTAATCGTAATGATAATGTGTGTGTGTGTGTGTGTGTGTGTGTCTGTGGGGAAAATTGGGAACAATGAGCGCTTGGACATGAGCTGTGACGGCCATTATAATTTTTAATTGAATACAGCCGACAGAGACAAACTGCTGGTGTGACACCAGCTTTAAAACAACATAATTACATTACATACAATTATAATTTGTGCAAAGTCACCGCAGACGCAGCGGGAGTCGTTTTCATATTATTTTTCTGGAATTGGATCATAAAAACTTTTCCCTGAGTTTACTTCTTGTCTTTGCAGCCACAAAACAAAACACATGAAATAAAACACATGGTTCCATGTTCTCGTTCATTTTAGTAAGATAAGGGTGTCTTTTATTTTGTAGGAATAACTATAAAAAGTGACTTTCACTTCGACCAAAGTCCTTTTCTGCTCACATACTTCTGTGTACATAGCAAACCTATCAGCCAATCAGAAAATAGTATTTCTTGTTGCCGGGTAAATGCAGGGCTTGTGTCTCACCTCCACGGCTGCAGAGAGGAAACAGGAGCTTACAAGGATTCTTTCTGTGATGTAGTTCAGTGTTAACACGGGGTCTTTTAATCTGAAAAGTAAACAGGATGTTTAATTTTCTGTGCTGCATATCCACACTGACCTCTGACCTCTAGGTATACAGGTAGATAGGTATATACTGTAGGTGTACAACAGTGCATGTGAGCGGAGTGGGTGAAAATGTCCTCTCCTCGTCCGCTCCATCATACATTTTCAAATGAAACATGAGCTTGACCGTTTTTCCCGTTTTTTTATTCATATCATTTAAAAAATACCACAACTCAACTCAACTAAGACTTACGGTAATGTTTCGTTTTTAAGCTGACAAAAACAGTGAGACAGTGGGTAGAGACCGGAGATGAGGCTCCGCTCCACCTTTCAAATAAATTCCCGCTCCTCGCTCAACAAAAAATCCTTCCGCTCTCCGCTCACATGCTCTGGTGTACAAGTAAACAGCATACAGCATACAGGTGTACAGGTGTACAGGTATACAGGTGTACAGGTATACAGGTGTACAGGTATACAGGTGTACAGGTGTGCAGGTATGCGGGTACTGGGTGTACAGGTATACGGGTGTGCAGGTACTCTGAAGTATACAGGTGTACGGGTATGCAGGTGTACAGGTATACGGGTGTACAGGTATGCAAGTATACAGGTGTACTGCAGAGCATACCAGTGTACGGTATACGGGTGTACAGGTATACGGGTATATGGCTGTGCAGGTACGCGAGTACGGGTATACAGGTGTAAAGGTGTAATACAGTATACAGGTGTACAGGTATCTGGGAATTGTACAGGTGTACCTTGGGTAGGTGTACAGGTATACAGGTGTACAGGTGTACAGGTATACAGGTGTACAGACGCGTTTTGCTGTATACAGGTGTAAAGGTGTACAGGTATGTGGGTGTACGTTTCTGGGTGGCTGAGTGTGGGTATACAGGTGTACGGGTATACAGGTACACAGGTATACAGGTGTACGGTACGCAGGTATACAGGTACCATGTTCAGGTACGGGTACACGCGGTACTCACGGGTGTACAGGTGTGCAGGTGTCACAGGTGTACGGGTATACCGGGTGTACAGGAGTCTGGGTGTACAGGTATACAGGTACACAGGTGTACAGGTACACAGGTGTACAGGTGTACAGGTATACAGGTGTACAGGTATACAGGTACACAGGTATACAGGTGTACAGGTACACAGGTATACAGGTGTACAGGTACACAGGTATACAGGTGTACAGGTATACAGGTATACAGGTGTACAGGTACACAGGTATACAGGTGTACAGGTACACAGGTATACAGGTGTACAGGTATACAGGTGTAGAGTTTTTGTTTTAATAACATACAAATAAACACATAACTCAGTCTGTGAGTGAGTTTCAGCAGCAACGATGATGAATGTCCTTTTCTCTGTTTAACATGTTAATTCTGTACATGCACACACACACACACACACACACACACACACTCTTTTAACCACTTCATTAACTTTTAATTTGCCATCTGACTAAGTCAGAAAATAGGACGTAATAAAAGCGTTTGTCGTCTGTGAGTGAAGACAAATCCTCATCAGTGTTGATGTTCACTTCATTCATTCATTCATTCATTCTTCTTTATGTGACACTGGATTTACCTGCTCTTTATCTCACCTCCGATCATGTGACCGCCTCCACACAGAGCTCGTCGACGGGACCCCCACCTTGAAGATCAATCACGGCTCAGGCACAGTGGTGCTACAGTTGCCAAGCAACGTGAACGTGGCAGACCGGCGCTGGCACCGCCTGGATGTCCGCAGCAACAGCAAGGTGAGGGGACGACGCCGGCCGCCGTTTATGACACGGAAAACATGATTTCTGTGACACGTGAGCGTCTGTGACAGGAAAACCTGCTGCTACTGTCACAGTTTCATCAATAAGATGAAGAAAAAAACTGCTTTTTGTCCACATTTGTGGCATTTAAGGGTAAATATATGAAGGAAAGATAAACAGGTGACATTATAGTAAAATAACTATTATAAGTTTCTAATCAGAAGGTAATATAATCAGATTTCCTATTAAATTGATAATAAGTGATAATATTATTTGAAAAATGTGTTTTTTCACATTTACTTCAAAGTTTCATCAATAAAATTGATAAAACAATATTGTTATTTTTGTATAAATTTGTGACATCAACAGGGAAAACTAAAAAGATGACATTAGTACAATAACGATAACAACCCCAATAAAGTGGTAAGAAGTTTAATATGTTTTTCACTTTAAATTTCACAGTTTTGTCACTAAAATTGATCAAAAATGTGTGTTTTTTATATACATTTGTGTCATTAACAGGTAAATATGTGAGTAAATAAAAATAAAAAATAAAAAGGTGTCACAAGGGATAATATTACATGATTTTTTCTTCTTTACTTTCTCACTTTGGTCACATGAATAAAACGTGACGCTCTCCTCCACAGGAAGTGCGTTTCACTCTGGACCGCTGCTCTGGAGCAGCAGTGATGGAGATGGAGGGTCTGGGCACGTGGTTGACCACCGAGGATCACTCCACCTGTGAGGTGACGGGCGTCACGCCCAACACCGACAGGTACGCCGCGTCTCACCCGTGTGAAGCGATAGTTCAGGTGTTTTCACGTGTGTGTGTGTGTGTGTGTGTGTGTGTGTGTGTGTGTGTGTGTGTGGTGAGGGGACAGAAGCTAATAAAAGGTGTGTCTGAAGAAGTCCATGATGTCTTATAGAATATTTTACTCATATTAACTGTTAAACTGACTCTTTTAACTCAGATTTGAAGTGTGTAAAGCACTCACTCTCCCACACCAAAGCCCATAGAGGAAATCAGTGATTTTAGCTCACAGGGTAACAGGAGCTGCTGGTCCTCTGCTGCCTCGTGTGGTCACTTTGTGTCACTGTGGTCAATCTGAACAAAGGTCATTTAATGCCGAAGTGACAAAATAAGACATTAGAAGTTAGTGATGGAGGCAGCAGTGGATCAACGACTCCTGTGTGCTGTGATATTAAAATCGCTGTTTTTCTCTATGGGGTTTGGTGTGGGAGAGTGAACACGTCACAAAACAACATTAACGTCTGTTTCCTGGTTGAAAAACTCTGTCTAATAATAATGATATTAAATATTAAACCAGTGAACAATAAGTTTAAATGTGACTATGGTGTTGCTTTGGACTCAAACTTAGCAACTAAGGCAGCAGAAAACCAGCAGTGGAGCGAGTCTCTGCTGAGAAACACACGTGACGTTAAGTGTGTTCTAGACTATAAATGTGTGTGTGTGTGTTTTCTGAAGGCACCTGAACATGAGCCAGGTTCTGCAGCTGGGCGGCGTCAACGAGGACATTCCCTACATCTACCCTCAGCTCCAGCACAAACACTTCACCGGCTGCATCCGCAACCTGGTGGTGGACAGCAAGGTGACACACACACACACACACACACACACACACACACGCATGCATGCAGTATAAGCACACAGCCATTAGCACACACAGACACGCTCACACCTGCACTCTGGCTGATAAATGGTTTAATAACAGGTTTGAACATTCACTGTACTTGTGTTTTATTTTTCTCCTGCTTTTAACTGGGACCTCAAAGCACTTTCAGATACTCAGGACACTCAGGACGCTCTCGCTCGCTCTCTCCACTCCCGTCCAATCTGACGACCGAGTGCAGACCTTTCATGTCGCCCTCTGCTTCTCTGCGCGAGGGAAAATTTACAGAAGTGCGATAATCTGAGCCCCAAACTCGGGCAGATTAAAACCCCGTCACGTCTGATAACCACTCGCTCGGCCACTTCGTCCTTAAACCTTGATTAAAAGTGTTTGTTCAAAAAAACAAAAAACAGATGAAACAAGAGATTGTGCCGCGTCAGTCTGCGGCTGTTTTACCTGATATGAGTGGTATTTAGACGTAAATGTCACAGTTTTTAAAAATGAATTCCCACTGATTCAGAAATGAGCACGACGTCGATTCACAGATGATTAAAAACAAAAAAAACATTTACTTTTAGCTTACTTTGAAAATGAAATAAAATGACGGAGAAGTTACATTTGTGAAAATGTCAAACTGTCGTGTGGTCGTCGTCAGGTACCACACACACACACACACACTCATATTTCTGATGTGGAGGCAGGAGTGAGTGGATGAATAATAAAATCACTGATTTTCTCCATGGACTTTGGTGTGTGAGAGTGAGTGCTTTACAGAGTGAAAGGTCTGTTTAACAGCGAGATGAAGCGACTGTAAACCACTCACTCTCACACACCAAAGTCCACGGAGAAAATCTGTGATTTTAACATCCTACACACACACACACACACACACACACACACACACACACACACACACACACACACACACTCACTGCTGCCTCCATCACTAAGTTCAAATGTCTGATTTTGTCAATCATTGACCTCAGTGACACAAAGTGAATCACAAAGTCATTTGAAGTTGACGATATCTAGGTCACATGTTTCACGTCTTTATCTCACTGTTAGACACTCATTCTCCCACATACAGCAGCTGCTGGTCCTCTGCTGCCTCGTGTGGTCACTTTGTGTCACTGAGGTCAATCTGCACAAAGTTTCTCAAACAGTGAAGTGAGAAAATAAGACATTTAAACTTTGTGATGGAGGCAGCAGAGTGATGGAGCAGCTGCTGTGTCACTGATTTTCTCTATGGACTTTGGTGTGGGAGAGTGAGCGGTTTACAAACACAGGAAAAACTGTCTCAAACACATTCTCATTATGTGAAAGATTCAATCTGACCTAGATTGAATTCCTTCGTTCCTTGGTTAATTGGCTGGGATCCTTGTTTTCCTTGTTTCCTCAGTGGCAGACGTGCTGTTACTGAGCATGTGTGACTCCGGCTGGTTCCTGTGTGTCGCTGCTCGTACAGACATGTGATCATGTGATCAGTAAATGTAATGTACACTCACACACACACACATAAACATGGAGGCGTTAAGATCAAACGCAAGGAAACAAGGGCACGAACAGAGGCTTCAGTCACAGCGAGAGCATCTATCAAAGTCAATTACCCTCACCGCACCATCGCTCCTCACACCTCAAGTGAAACAGAGGGTGTTGCTATGGCAACAAAATGTCACACATTAGCACATTCTTTGATGATAAAAACAACAACAACATCACCACAGGAGGGTGAGGAGAAATCAGAGTGAGGAACAAAAATCTGAATCAAAACACACGCCGTGGAAACATGTCCGTCAACGCTGTTAGTCACGAGAACGCCGAGCGTCGTCTGCTCCTCGGGGATTCATTATCCCGGGCTCCGCCCACTCATTCTCTCTCATTAGTTCACGACGCTTGCGCAGCCTCCTGCTACGTCTGCTGCCAACGATGAAACACAGAAGAAAGTGCACGACGTCCACTCATCAGCCACTTTATTAGGTACAGCTTCACTGGTCCTGAGTTAAGATTCACTGCTGTTTCCAATCTTTTTATGCTCCAGCACCAAAGTCCACAGAGAAAGTCAGGGATTTTAGCTCACTGCTGGTCCTCTGCTGCCTCGTGTGGTCACTTTGTGTCACTGACGTCAATCTGAAAGAAGGATTTCCAACTCAGAACTTTAAAAAATAACACATTATTTTCAGCAGCAGCAGCAGCAGCTCGTAAAGTTGAGCAGAGAGAGAGGGAACATATTAACGTCTTCTTCTCTGTGAGGACACATTTAGTCATTCAAGGTTCTGACGTCCTGTCAGCTGTGACTGCAGCTGCCTGTGCGAGGGTTCCTTCAGTGTTTGGTTTCATCGCTGTGGTGTAGAGAGACGAGAGAGGGAGAGAGACGAGAGACAAGAGAGGGAGAGAGACAAGAGAGGGAGAGAGAGGAGAGGAGAGAGACAGAGAGGGAGAGAGACTAGAGACAGAAGAGAGGGAGAGAGAGAGCAGACAAGAGAGGGAGAGAGATCAGAGAGGAGAGAGAGAGACAAGAGGGAGAGAGGCGAGAGGGAGACAAGAGAGAGGGGGAGAGAGAAGAGACAGAGAGGGAGAGAGAGAGCAGAGAGAGGAGGAGACAAGAGAGAGGGAGAGAGAGACGAGAGAAAGAAGGCCACTGTTCCCTGAGCTCATGTCCTTCAGCACATGTGAAGGTTCTCCTCCTCCTCCTCTCTTCTCCAGCTCTGTGCCGATTTCACATGAGAACTTAGTGATGGAGGCAGCAGTGGATCAACAGTTCTTGTGTGCTGTGATGTTCAACAACAACGTGAACTTGGTCTTCTCTCCTCTTTCCCTCTGACCTCTGCTCACCCTCTCCCTCCCTCCCTCCCTCCCTCCCTCCTCCCTCCCTGTATCTGTCCATGTGCAGCTGTATGACTTGGGTTCTCCGGCTGACTCTCAGTCCAGCTCGCCCGGCTGCCCGGCCACTGACAGCAGCTGTGTCAACATGGGCTTCCCGTCCTGCGGCCGCCGCGGCCGCTGTCACGGCGAGTGGGGCTCGTTCAGCTGCCAGTGTGTGCCGGGATACACGGGACACGGGTGTGAGGAGGGTGAGCTCGCTTCATGTTTTTACCTCAACACCAGGGTCTCGCATCTCTGCAGAGGTTTTACGTGGATTCTATGAACTAATAAATAATGATAAGAACTATTAAATAAAGGACGATAACATGAAAAACATGGATTTTATAAGAATAACAACCAAAAAAAGTAACATGACATGAGACATGAGAGACACATGAGCTGAAACACACACACACACACACATATATATGCCTGATAATGAGGTGTGAGTTATTTAAACATTTTCATTTGCAGCTCACATCATTTTCACGGCTAAAATAAGCTCGTCTCCTGTGAGGATTAACGAGGATGCAAACATGTGTCGTGTTCTCAGCTTTTTATTTCTTCTCTCGCAGCCTCGAGGGAAAACACGGGAGTTTAAATATGATCAATTTAATCTGACGTTAATCTGAGTTTTCCAGGCTGCAGTCAATTACGGCTGATAAGACTTTTTTACTGCTCATTCTGTACAATTATATTGTTGGCTTGGTTGTCATGACGACACTCTCTGACCAGTGGATTTTAGAATTATAAGTAGATTTTTAAACTTTAAGCAGATTTTTAAACTTTAAGTAGATTTTTAAACTTTAAGCAGATTTTTAAACTTTAAGTAGATTTTTAAACTTTAAGTAGATTTTTAAACTTTAAGTAGATTTTGGAATTATAAGTAGATTTTGAATCTACAGTGATAACCGAGTAATGCTGGGCTTTGTTGTTAAATCCCAGGTTTTGTCGTTTATTTTAATCTTGGGTTTTGTCATTTAACCCCAGGTTTCGTTTAATCCCAGTTTTTTTCGTTTAATCCCGGGTTGTGTCAATTAATCCAGGGTTTTATTGTTTAATCCCGGGTTTTGTTACCCACTCCTACTCAGACGTTAGCACAGAAGTGTCCATCATGGCCCCGCCTTGATTTTAGCTCACTGCCCACATAGCGGTCGCTAAAGCTAAAGCTAAATCCCAGAGCTGAGCTTTAAACTCAGAAACACTGATGCACTGATTCAGATTTAATCCAAAGAGCCGACAGAGGGCAAACACACACACACACATTCTCTGTGATTAATGAAGTGAGTGAACTAATGAATAAATGAATGAAGGTTTACGTCTCCATATTCATGAGAGATGATTCATGTCTTTGATAAAAGAGTCTGGAGCACCAGCTGACTGACCTGTGTGTGTGTGTGTGTGTGTGTGTCACTACCAGAGGTGCCAGAGTTCTCCTTGGATGGACACAGTTACGTCCAGTACCAGCTGGCGTCACCGCTGCCGGCTCGCAGGACGTGGATTCAAGTCCTGGTTCGAACCCGGAAACACAACAGTACGATCATCAGCGTGACGTCCAAGGAGCAGAGTGAATACCTGAGACTCGAGGTACAGACACACACTCGCTCACTGTGTGTGCGTGTGCGTGTGCGTGTGCGTGTGCGTGTACTGTCTGTGCGTACAGACAAGGAGACAAATGTCACTTTTCTGTGTCATCAGCGTATACTGTAACTGTGTGGAGCAGATTTCTCTGTTTGTGGACAAAACAAGACATTTAAGAGAAACTTATCAACATTTTTCCCGGGTTTTGTCATTTAATCCCAGGTTTCGTCATTTAATTTCGTGTTTTGTCATTTAATCCCATATTTTGTCGTTTCATTTGGTGTTTTGTCATTTAATCCCATATTTTGTCGTTTAATTTCGGGTTTTGTCATTTAATCCCATATTTTGTCGTTTAATTTCGGGTTTTGACGTTTAATCCCAGATTTTGTCGTTTCATTTTCAACAGTTTAAGAATGAATAGAGGAAATAATTGATTCATTGATCGACGATCGCTAAAGGCTACGTAGACATAGACAGTAATAAATGAGAGTGAATAGTTACCATATGACAAAGAGTCATGGTGAACTGCTGGGTCACATGACGCACACTCGTTCCCACCCAATATTTACGGACTCTAAAATATGATGTCGACGAAAATGGACTTCTAGTGTTTAGGAGACGTGACTCTTTATTTTCCTCCCACATTCATTCCTTCATTTATTTGCGGCGTCTCGCAACAATATAGATATTGATGAGAAATATTGATTTTCTACCCTTTTTTTTTTTTATTTTATTACGACTCCAGATGGATAAAATCTTATTTCAGTGCAGAGCGCCCGTGTGCAGCTCATTGATTTACTGTGTGTGTGTGTGTGAAACAAACAAAGTCCTCAGTGAATTCTGTTAATTAGCAGATACAGAATCTACATTTGTTTTCATTGATATTCACCCGTCGTGACTCCGCTCTCACGAGCACAGACGTGACGATGACGATGACGATGACACCTGACACTGGAGCTGCTTGTCCTCTGCTGCCTCGTGTGGTCACTTTGTGTCAACGAGGTTAAGTCAAACAAAGTCAAAATAAGACATTTGAAGTTAGTGATGGAGGCAGCAGTGGATCAACAACTCCTGTGTGCTGTGATGTTAAAATGTATGTTTTTCTCTGTGGGAGAGTGAGTGGTTAACATTTATTTAAGCTATCGTACACTTAAACTGATGTGGATTTTATTCGATAAATCTTTTGTTTTGTGGCTAAAATCAGTTTTAATTAGTAGTAGATACTTTAAAATCACTCATCGTTTTAATCACGGAAATTGTTAATTAAATTAAAATATATTGCAGCTTTAAATGTAAGTCATGCTTATTTCCCGCTTGTTGTCATGTTTTTGCTGCTGAGCTGCCCCCCACACACACACACACACACACACACAAACACACATTCTCTACGGCCCCTCCCACTCTGTGTATCGATCACACGTCAGCGTCTGAAGTGATGATGATTATCCACAGCGCGGCCGCCGTCATGGTTACACTGCCTCTCCTCTGATTCCCCGTCCGTCTCAGCTTCTCCATCCATCACTCCAACAATTCTCCATTTTTAAATGTTATCCGCGGGTGCAGGGAGCATGAAAATATGTGTGTGTGTGTGTGTGTGTGTAATCTCATGAGGAGGAGGAGCCCCCCCACTGAGGAAGAGTGGGATCCCTGCCATGTTCTCTGATGGAAATATTACAGTGCTGCCTTCAAGGATCATGTTTTCTGTGTAATTCTTCTGTTTACTTTTCATCAGGGAGGAAAACGTGTGTGTGTGTGTGTGTGTGTGTTTGACATGCATTGAAATTAAATGCTTGTTTTAAGATAATACATTCTCTCCCCTGTGATATTTCCTCTTCCTCCCCCTCTTGGATTAGACTATTGTTTCACTTTCACACAGGCCAGTAAATATTAATTTAAATCAATACAAATGTTCGGGGATTTGCTGAGCAGTGAAATCCACAGAGGCATAAAAACACATTTCCACTCCAGAATAATGAAATATCGTTGAAGTTGTTTTCTACTGGGAATAATAAACATAAGAAGATTAAAAAAAGATGCAGTTTGTAAAACAGCTTTCATAACTTTTAACCAGTCGCATAAAAGAGTGACTAATGAGCTGCAGGTCAACTGTGAGAGGTCACTTTTCTTTTTCTTTCTTTCTTTCTTTCTTTCTTAGGGTCATGTCATTAAGAGTTTGTATTTTTTGTGGTATTTCAAATGACCTGCTGTCCATCAAACACAGTGTAAAACAAATAGTTGCATTCGTCACCTTAAGGACATAAAATGTAATTGTCCATTTGACCGACAAACCGTCTATCTGTCTAGCTAGATAAAATGTGTCCGTCTGATTGACCGACAGGGCTTCACAGTTATGGTTATATCGCCACCTGTTGACTGTGGCATGAAGCAAATAACATCGTATTCAGTGTACAAATACTTTGTTACTGTACTCAAGTACAAGGCTCACATATCTGTACTTTACTTTGTCATTTTTGTTTCTTGTTTAACTTATACTTTTACTCCACTACATTTCCTCTAACGCTCTTTGTTACTACCAAATAAAATCAGAAGAAAGGACACTTATAGACAAGCAGGAATTGAACCCACAACTTTCCATTTAAAAGACAACTCCTCACTTTTTTAATACTTTTACTTCTAAAACTTAAGTACATTTCATGCCATTTAAAACTTTATTTAAAACACGACCCAGTCTTTGGGCACCACTGGTCTAAATGATAGGTGCTCATAAGCTTGTAATGGGTGAAACTAAAGTATTTGTGGGAGATTAAAGACATATTCATGGTGATACAGAGTCAGTGTGACTCTGAGGGAGCAGCAGGTTAGTGGTTGAATGATGAAAATCAGCGTCAGTGGTTGTATCTCCTGTAGACGGACGCTGATGCTGCGTCCATCTGTCAGTGGGAGCTGGAGACTCGCGGTGTAATGGCTGGAATAACAGCTGGAAATGGGCACGGCGGTCACAGAGTGTGGCAATAAGTGAGATGAAGAGGCAGAGCAACACTGGACTTTTACCGCTGCTTATGATTAGTTAATGACCGGCGAGGCACGAGCGCCGCGGCGGATCTCTGACTGAACACAGCACGGGTTAAATGTGGAAATGAATGTGTGATTTTGTGTGAGGGATGAGAGAAAGAGAGAGAAGACAGTTGTTTTAATAAGCAGCAACGAGTAGCTGGACTCAGACTGTGGTACAGAGAGAAACAGCACGATTCCATCGACATCAGACAATGCACACACTTACTGTGCTAATGGATGAGCAGCACAGTGTCTCACAGGAAAAATAGAAGTTATATAAAGACAGTTATGTCAGGGCGAGAACTGCAGCTCACAATTTTCGTCATCATCGATTATCTACAGATTATTATAGATTAGTTGTTTGGCCCAGAAAATGTTGATCAGTGTTTCTCAAACCTGGAAATGGTTTGTATTTATTTAACGCTCTTCGTCCTGATGACCACTCAAAGCTGCTTTACACAACAGTTTTGCCATTCACCCATCTCACACGTTCATCTATGGGTGCATTCACACCAGCTCCTTCTAATCGAACCCTAGTTTGATTAAGAAGTTAGATACTTGCCAATAAGGAATCTATCTATCTATCTGTCTGTCTGTCTATCTATCTATCTATCTATCTATCTATCTATCTGTCTATCGTCTATCTGTCTGTCTGTTTAAAAGAACCCTGTCATGCCAAGTCAATAGGTGGCGATATAGCTATAATTTTAAAGGTTTGTCGGTCAATCGGACAAGTACATTTTATGTCCTTAAGGTGACGAATGTAACTGTTTCTTTTACACTGTGTTTAATGGATAGCAGGTCATTGGAAATACCACAAAAATACAAAGTCCTAATAACATGACCCTCAGAAAGAAAACAATCATGTTTTCAAACACATCTTCATCCACATGAAAACTTCACTGTCAAAGTCAACAGGGGGCGATATAACCATAACTGTGAGGCCCTGTCGGTCAACTGGATGAATACATTTTATGTCCTTAAGGCGACAAATGTAACTATTTGTTTTACACTGTGTTTAATCGACAAGTCATTGATTAAACATGTTAAAAACATGATTTTGTTCCTTAAATATTGAGAAATGTTCCTTTATCTTTCAGACTGAGCAGGTGTTTACACTGAGCCTTTAACATACATCACACTCATCTCCTTCAGGCTGCTGAGGCCGTTCGCTCGGCAGCATATGCTATTTATTTTCTTTTTCTTTTTTTATCACTAAATCAATAATCTGGAGCGGCTCACTGCAGAGCAGCGAACAGAGATAATCTACATTTTAACCGGATCATTTAATCCCGGTATGCGGCAGATTAACAGCGTCGTCCGTGAAACTGAAAGATTGTGCAGCTTCGAGAGCACACGGTGGCAGGGGAAATGAGACGGTCCCTGCAGTGGGACTGTTTACTCAACAATGTCACACACACCTAGTGTGTGTAAAAGTGTGTGTGAGGCAGAGACTCACACACACACACACACACACACACACCTCCCAGGGAGCCGAACTGCTGCGCTCAGTTCAACTTTAATTGGGGGTAAAATCAGGTGGCATCGAGTGCATGTGGTCAAAAATCACAGCCTCAGTGGATTTGGATTATAATTAATACATAAATTCATCACAGAGCGCTGTCCTTCAAAAATAAGTGAAACCTGGACTCATTTTTCACTGTAGGTCTCCTGTTGTGTAGTCAAGAGGATTCATGCCCTCAGTGAAATGTTAATCATCGCCCCCTGCAGGAAGAATCTGAGTCAAACTGGCCGCTAACCATATTTTCATGTGATAAAATCAACGTCAGCTTAAGTCTACGATATCTTAAGGATGTGTTTGCTACACTACAACAGTGCTACACTGACTTTTTAACCACTCACTCTCCCACACCAAAGTCCATAGAGAAAATCAGTGATTATAACTCGCAAGGACACAGGCGCTGCTGGTCTACTGCTGCCTCGTGTGGTCACTTTGTGACACTGATTTTAATCTGAACAGAGGTTTTCAAACACTGAAGTGACAAAATCAGACATTCTATGGGCTTTGGTGTGGGAGAGTGAGTGGTTTACAAACTTCAGTTTCCTGGTGGTAAAAGTGTGTCTAACAGTGAGATAAAGACGTGAACACGTTCTTAAAGATGTCTTAGACTTAAACTGATGAAGACTTCAGTCGATAAGTATTTGGCTCAGTAGTTAAAACCTGTTTTTCCTTCTGTCCTCGCCGGCAGCCATGTTTTTATGTCAGTACCTCAATCAACCACACTCTCAAAGAAAAACTCATTAAAACAAAGCAAAGATAATGTTGACTTATTATTCATTCATAACAATCATATATATATTAATTCACTTAAAAAGAAAATAGGTCAAATATGATGTGAACACCAGGGAAGAAGAAGAAGCAGTAAATGAAAAGCAGAGCTGACATGTGATGGCTCATCTCCTGTTGGTTTTATTTTATTTTATTTTACTTGGTATGGTCCACTTGTCGTCTCACTCGCCTGTTTACGCAGTCGCGGCGACAGACGAGGCTGGAGAGCAGAAAATGATGCTCAGTGGGACACTTGGAGGAAACGGTTTGAAATTGAAATGAGGGTGAAGCACTCGCTGCTCCTTCGCTCTGAAAGTGGCCTTCAGTCTTCTCTTCCACACACACACACAGAGCAGGCGTAGGCTGCTGGATTAGTTTTAAATGAATATCGCTCTGTGAGAGACGCGTGATTAGCGTCACATTCGGGGCCAAAATGGAAGCGTTTTCATCTGGAGATGAGACGGCGCAGGAGAAGCAGCTCATCGTTTAAACGTGAGGATTGCTTTTCTCTCGCTTGTCGCTCGCCTGATGATCCCTCGTCACTTCAGACACTTTTTATTAACAAGTCGTCCTTCAAACACCAGGAGAACGGAACATATCAGCCCTGTTTTTACCTTAAAGCGCCGCACACACGACGCTATTTCTGTTTGATTTGCTGTAGTTGAAAAAATAAAATAAATCTTGGGTCATTACAACAAACATTCATACTTACAACTGTTAGAGAACAAAGAAAAACAACCGTTAAGTTGTGTGAGTATAAGACGCTTGTAAACAAAAATCAATTCTTATGATTGTTAATAAAAGCTTGCTGTAAAGTCTCTAGTTTCTTATTAAAGTCACAGTAACAGTGTCTGAAACTATTGATTAAAATTCCACAGATTTTCCAAGGTCTCCTCTGTGTTTTCTTCAACCTCGGCGACGGAGACTACAACTTAACCCTGCCCACTTATCGCCTCGACAACGGGGAGTGGCACGAGGTCCACCTGGATCGCCACGACAACGAGATGACACTGCGGCTGGACGGCGGCGGGGGTCAGCGGGAGGTCACCGGGTCGCGTGGGCGCAGCAGAGAAATCGTAATTGACCCCAGTGCCGTGATTCTGGGAAACACTTTCCCGTCTGAGATCAACAAAAGCTTCCAGGGTGAGTGAGGAATCAATCAATCAATCAATCAATCATTACTGTTATATACATCCATCAAGAGACAGACTGCCAAATAATGAGCTGTTCTCTACATCAAAAAACAGACTGACTGCCAAATAGTGAGCTATTGTGTCCAATCAGAAAACCTTCAAACCGATGAATTCATTGAGTTGACGGTTAATTTAGTTCATTGATTTTTAATAGATTTCCAGAGAAAAATAAATATAAAAATCGATTTTTT
This sequence comes from Solea senegalensis, assembly GCF_019176455.1. NCBI lineage: Eukaryota > Metazoa > Chordata > Actinopteri > Pleuronectiformes > Soleidae > Solea > Solea senegalensis. Next base: position 27,550,683 of record NC_058027.1, on the reverse strand, counting down.
TATCAGACCAGAATCCAACAAAAGAAGCGAAAGCTGTTCCTGAAGTCGTTGTCAGGTTGTGACGAGGCGACGACATCAGTCGTCCTGACGGCTGTCAGCCTCCACCTTCTGCAATCTTCTCAGGTCGTTCACACCTTTCCTTCAGCGTGAGGTGACACAGCTTCTATGTGAGCGTCAGTGGAGCAGGATGGATGAAAGGTGACCTGATGGAAAGGTGAACATCTGCTCAGGAGCAAAGAGGGAAACGAAATTGGAAAAAATCATTCAAAGCACAAAGGAGCCCTGAACACAGCGGGTCACTGACATGTAATATCGCAGGCGTCTGCAGGTGTTTTCCAAACTTTAACTTGACTTTTCACTTGATTTATTTCTACCTGACAACAAAGACTTCTCTGAAACAACTGTCGGGTTCAATTCTCAGGGTTAAATTTGCATTATTTTACAGCATTAAAACTTTTCTTGACACCAAATTATTAATAACCTTATTTATTTTGGAACAAATTAGAGTTAATTGAAGCTCAAATTTGATTCATACATACGTACAGTTCAGTTACACAATTATTTTCAGTGAGCCTTTTTGTGGCTGTACAGAAGAGTGCATTATTTGGCAGTCATTATGTTTGTAAATTTATTGATCAGATCATTATTTGGCAGTCATTATGTTTGTGAATTTATAGATAAGATCACTATTTGGCAGTCATTTTGTTTTTGAATTTATAGATCAGATCATTATTTGGCTGCCATTATGTTTGTCAATTTATAGATCAGATCATTAATTGGCAGTCATTATGTTTGAATTTATAGATAAGATCATTATTTGGCAGTCATGTTTGTGAATTTACAGATCAGATCATTATTTGGCAGCCATTATGTTTCTAACTCGAGATAAGTTCAGAATGACCGAAGAATTTTCGGTCATTTTTCCATATCTCAGCTTCCTTTTGTCCCACAATCACGGGGGTTTCACCAGGGGCTCCGGAGGGTGCCTAAATGGGGGGGCGGACGTTGGTTTGGAGTCGATCCCACCCTTCGTTCAAAAGTTATTCGCGGAATGACCGCAAAATGGTGGTTTTCATCCCTATACCTAACCCTAACCCTTACCCTTACCCTAACCCTAACCCCTAACCCTAACCCTTACCCCTAACCCTAACCCTAACCCTAACCCCTAACCCTAACCCTAACCCCTAACCCTTACCCTAACCCTTACCCTTACCCTTACACCTTACCATGACCTTTTTACTAACCCTAACCACTCCCTGCTTTGGGCTGGATCACCACCTGCTTGCTGGACCGTCCATGGCGAAAACAGTACCTTCTCAAGTTCATATCTCCTGAACCTTTTGTCACACAGGGATGGTTCTGGCATCTATGGAAAGGCCTTGATGAGACGAACAAAACCCGACGTTACTCACCCCTCTAGCACATTCCTGGGTCACTAAATCGAGCAATGTCGGTTTGGCTTCAGATAGCCTCCAAATGGCCTGAAACATGCTCCTGAGTGGTTTTTGTCAGGTACATGTTGGACCTGGCACTTGGTGAAATTTTCGCATTGAATGGCGATTTTCAATCGGCCATAACTCCGCCCGCCAACGTTTGGGAGACTCCACTCCTAGTGCATTGGAAAGCCCGTGGCCACATTAGGGGGTACGGCAAAAATTCAAGTCAATCCGAAAAAGTCAGATTTTGACGGTTTTTGGGAAATAACTCAAAAACTACACGTTTGGTCATGGGGTGTTTTAGGCTGGCTAAGTGCGGCTCCTCAAGACGCATCCTTGGACACCTACCTCGGCTTTCTAGCACCTTCCTAACTCGAGATAAGTCCAAAATGACCGAAGAATTTTCGGTCATTTTTCCATATCTCGGCTTCCTTTTGTCCTACAATCACGGGGGTTTCACCAGGGGCTCCGGAGGGTGCCTAAATGGAGGGGCGGACGTTGGTTTGGAGTCGATCCGACACTTCGTTCAAAAGTTATTCGCGGAATGACCGCAAAATGGTGGTTTTCATCCCTATACCTAATCCTAACCTCTCTACCCCTCCTCCTGTCACTGACCCCCAACCGAATTCTGTTCGATTCGGGGCCAGTGCGGGCTCCCCCTACCCCAGCCCCAACCCTAACCCAGGGGCTCCCAAGCCCCTCCCTAACCCTAACCCTAACCCGGTTGGAATTGGAGGCAGCCCGGACCCCAGACAGAACCCCCCTGACCACACACCACAATCCGACCACACCCTGACTGACCCGACACGACTGATACCTTTTATTTCCACCTTCTCCCATAGAACCACAGGACTCCACCGGACCATCAAAAATAACTTTTCTATTTTACAGCAGCAACCAGCCTTTCATAACCACAGACCCATCTCAGCTTACAGGAGAAACCGGAATTTACACAACATACTCACGCAATCCAAATTCTCCGATCACATACCCCAACTTCATTCAGAACACTCCACCCACTACAAACATAGAAAATTCATTCATAATCCACACAGCAGTACAGCATATCCAACACTGGGCACTTTCTCTCTCAACACCACAAACGTCATCTACATCATCACCTGCAAAACCTGCAATAGACACTACATAGGCGAAACACAACATTCCATACTCACCCGTTTAAAACAACACCTGTACAACATTGGGGAAGGCAGACTTCAGACTCCACTGGTCAGCCATTTCCAACACCACTCCCCCACTCATCTCATCATCTCCGGCCTGGAGAACAACGACCACTGGACCATCGGGCAGAGAAAGAGGGCGGAAAGGATTTGGATCCACAGGCTGGGGACCACCACGCCAGGGGGTCTTAATGCAGATTAGACCACATCTTACTGCTTCCCCCTGACGTGGTCGTCCCCTCTTGACCCACTTTTTACAGCCGTTTGGGGCTCTGGAATCCCCCTAGTTTTAAACATATACTTGTTTTAACAGAACTTTCACTCCCTCAGGCAGGACGGCATCAAACCCAAAACAAAAAGTTAAGTAAGTTCAAATTATTTTATACATTTTTTAGATTAAAACAATCATTTTACAGCGTATTTAAATTCTTACTCATTTTATCCACTCATTTACTTTATATTAAACATTCTTAATCATCTTTTATTCAACTAAGATTGATTTTAAGCTTGTTTATTTTATTTTATTTATTTTTTTCATACTTTTTATTATTCAATGTTTACTCACCCCTATACTTGAGATGCCGTCCTCCCCGGGGCCCCATGCGGCCGAGACTGGAGTTGAACCCGGGTCGCCCACATGAAGGCCAACGTTATTGCCACGTCACCACCACTCCACAAGATCCTTCTCCCCTCTTTTAATATAATTATATACTGCTTATACTTACCTTCCCCACAGCACTTACCTTCCCACCCACCTGACGGCGACCTGGATTCGACTCCAGTACTCCTCAAATTAATGATTAGGTTTATTCCAAAAATTATAAAATAAAATAAAATGAATACAGTGGGCGCCCTCTTCCTGCCCGGGGCTCTGCCTGGGGATCGAACCCTGGTCTCCCGGCTGGCAGACCTGGACTGGATCACCATCGCCACACACCGGATCAGTAGGCCTGTGCACATAAAATGGACCCTCCATAACCTCTAACCCCAACCCGAACCCCAACCCTTACCCAGCCCGTGCCACTGATCTGGTCACCCACCCTATCTGCAACCTGGACAAAAAAGAACAAAAAGGAGTAGCATCATAAACACCTACCTGAACTGTGCACCATCTTCTTCCACAAAATCGTCGGCATCTTGGATGGCTCTCAGCCTGGTGTCCGTGGGGCTTGAACCCGGGCCTCCTGGGTGCAAGTCCATGGCCCAACCAGTGGACCACAAGCAAACAGGTACAGCATCACACCTTTTCCAACTCAGTATAAATACTCACCACCACACCCTTTGAATACATCCAATCACCGACTTTCCCTCCAGAATGCCCCTATAACAACCCATCTTAGGCACACACTAGTCCTTTCCCTCCGAATATTTAATTTACACCACACCCCGACCAATCCCATTACACCACATCATCCAAACTGACACTTGGGGGAGGGACTTTGTCTCCCCCCCTCAACTGTCAAATACCAAATGTTTGTCACTCTCTGGTATCCCTCTGAGGAAGCAGTACTTCTGCGAAACGTCAGGGAACCTGGACTACTCCTATACTCTAGGCCCGTCCTCTTTTTTATTGAGCGAGTGATTTTACTCTTTTTAACCTTTTTATTTGGCTTTTATAGAGTATTTTACTCTTTTTAACTAAATTTTTAAACCTAATAAAGTTTGGTTTTTAAACTGGAGGTGGAGGGCTCTGCCAGCCTGACCCGGATAAGACTAACAACAACAAAGTCTGAGTTTTTAACAGCACCTCCTGGACCATCTGCGGCTGAGACTCTACTCTGGGACGACCAAATCTACATCTACGGCAACTAAGGTAAGAGCCTTCCACCACCATGCCACACTTCCACAGAGACGGGCCTACACATAGGAGTACACCTGAGAGTGACAGACATTCCACACCACAACCACAACCACTGATGTCCTTAAGAATACATACACTTACAGGACAACACATAGACACACACACACACACACACAACACTCCACTCACTCACCCACCCGATGCAGAAACAAGACACATTGCCAAACAACTGTTTAAACTCATTCAGGCCACACACCACAAACACATTATGGACACTGCAGTTTCAACCGGCACCTTCCCACCAGGGATGAACAGACAAGTACAACGCCTTACAGACTTTATCAAACCATCCACACCCACTACAGCCACTTACAACAAAATACACAACAACACAACCCGCTGGATGCAGAACACAATGCTTATCTTACAGGACCATTATCATACAACAATAACCTCTCTTCTCTCCACACCCCTTAATCCCCTGGCCCTTCAAATTGCCACTGGTTGGGCCAGGAAACGCTATGGCCCCAGGCTGATGCAGCAAACACTGCATTCAGTCCAGCAACAACTACAGTCTCTACCACAACAAACCAGAACCATCCTCCATACTGCCCCCCCACCCCAGCACCGAAGCAGAAACAACCTGGACCTCACCCTCTTTACAATCCCTGAAGAAGACAGTCACTTCCCCAATCTTCCACCATCCCAGGCTCCCCAGAGACTCACAATCTATCAAGGCACCAACTCAACCACTGGAAATTCACCCTCCACTCCCACCTACGCCAGCCGACAGCCATCCAGGACTCCCCCCATGACAGACTTTTTCCGACCAAGCCATAAACCAGTCCAGAAGCCAGCCAGACGCACAGGCCCCATCATACCTCCACACCGGCAGAATCACCAAATCACCCGGCTACCCACCCCCGAACCTACCACCCACATCATTAACCCGGCAATAGAACCCGACCCAGCACCTGCTACCTCTACCCCGCTGCCCCAGAGGACGAAGAAGGTCACCTGGGGCCCCATCTCCACCAGGACCGACATCACAACCACAGCCCCTGCCTCACCCATATCCCCCATACTCCCCCTAACCCCACCAACAACCTCCCAGCCCAAGTCGCCGATCACACAACCCCCCTTCACCCCGGCCAACATAAAAAACACCCAGTTAGAAGTTAAGGTCCAGATCCACACCCCCAAGCCACCTGCCCGGAAACCCACACAGGCCCCAGAACTGTTATCCATTTCACTCAATAGCACCACTAATGTTTCTACTATCATTTCAGATAACATCTCTCCATTTTCCTCCCAGATAGATGATGCTGGCGTCCCGGACCAGTCGGCGGTGCAGTTGTCCCCACCTCCCCTAAAAAACACACATGTGGAACAGGCAACGATGACAACCGGGTCCGTTGAAGTCTATTCAGACCAAAACGCCCCTACTGAGCCCTCCACTCATCTACCCAGGGGGACGACACTGCCCGCCGAGGAAGTCCGGGACGCTGGCTCATCAGCACCCCCGGTCCCCCACGACAGTGTTCCCCCATCATCGCCTCCCCCCTCCCCCCACCCCAACCCAGTAATAACACCGCCCCCAGCTCCCTGTCCACCCATGGCCTCTAGCCCCCTTTTAGATCACCCCACCTTCCCCCTCACCCCTCCAGCTGCTGCATCATCCCTCCATCGTCCCAACTACCACATCGCCCGCCCCAACAGAAAAATCCAGGATTGGTCCTTCAAACCCAGGAGGCCAATCCTGATCCTCGGAGACTCCAACATCAACCGCATCCCCGCCCACACCAACCCGCTCATTCAATTGGACAGTTACCCCGGGGCCAATACTTACCACTTCCTCAAAATCTGTGAAAAAACGATACCAAACCCGGACACCAAGATCGTCATCATTGCAATTGGTATCAATAATAAAGACCAGGACCCCAGGCAGACCTCCATCAAACAGTTCAAGGCACTGTTTAGGCTGCTGAAGTCTGTCTTCCCCACGGCAGACATCTATTTCCCAGTCATCAACTTCTCCCCCAACCTCACCCCCACCCAACAGAATAACATCACTACAATCAATAACAACATGGTCACTCACTTCCCATTCCTAACCGAAATACCTCACGACACTTTTTTTACAGAAAAGGACAATATTCACTGGACCCCCAAAACGGCCAAACTCATCTTTAACAACTGGTGTGCACAATTAAATTTATAGTCTCACCCAAAACCAAACTGGCCCCCGACTCACGACCAGACTTCACCATCCCCCGACTACTACAGACACCTGCCAGTAGCCCAGACCTGGGGTGGAACTCATCCAACAATATCTGCAACCTCTCCACATTATTCACCCCCTCACAGATACAGCTACAGCTCTTGGAGAGGGGTTTATCATTCATCCCACGCCCAACAACCTACGACTGGGAGGAACTTCAAAGGGACCTACACAAATATCACAGACGCATCAAATTACTCGACTACTTCCACCCACATTCTGACTTCACACCCTCACAGTTCTCCCACCCCTCACACTGGGAACCAGACTGGACCACCCTCGACAATAAAACACACACACTCATACATACAGATAGGAAATCATTACAGCGCTTTCGGCCCCCGACAGATGTCCCAGACAATCTGTCGGAGGCCGAACGCAAAGCACTCACAATACTTAAAAATAACCCAAACATTATAATAAAACCAGCGGACAAGGGCTCCAAAATCGTAATCATGGACAGACAACAATACCGGACAGAAGCTTACAGACAACTACACAATACACTATACTATAAACCTCTTGACAGTAGCATTCAGCCCCAGACTCAGACCAAACTCCGGACCATTATACAGACCCTCTACAACAAAAAATTCATCTCATCTAAACAAAGATTTTACCTCTTCGGACCAGAACACCCTCGACCCCGCTATTTCTACCTACTGCCAAAAATACATAAGGAACCCCAGACCTGGACTATTCCCTTTGAAGTTCCTCCCGGCAGACCCATAGTCTCAGATTGCAATAGCACCACTTACAAAATCACAGAATACATTGACCACTTTCTTGGACCCCTCTCCACCACACACCCCAGTTACATCAAGGACACTTACCACTTCCTGGACATAGTCAGATCCATGGCTGTCCCCCATCAGGCACACCTCTTCACAATAGATATCAGCAACCTCTACACCAATATCAACACCACCCTGGGCCTACAAGTCATCTCCTCCATCTTCAAAAAACACCCTGACAAAGACCGACCGGACTCTGAATTATTACAACTACTGGAACTCTGCCTCAATAACAACGACTTTCTCTTCAATAACCAATTTTACCTTCAGGTCCACGGGACAGCCATGGGTCAACGATTTGCACCGTCATATGCCAACATTTACATGAGCGAGTGGGAGCGAGAAGCACTGGCCAAGTGTCCCCTGCAACCCACCATATACCTCCGCTTCCTGGACGACATTTTCGGCATCTGGCCTCACGACATCACCCACTTCCCGGAATTCATAAACATCCTGAATAGCCACCACTCCTCCATAAAAATCACACATACCCTAGACCCACACACAGTTAACTTTTTAGACACAACAATATTCTTCCGGACTATAAACACCACTTACAAAACAATAGAAACAAAAGTATACTTCAAACCCACAGACACACACGCACTATTACACAAATCCAGCTATCACCCCAAACACACATTTAAAGGCATTGTCAAATCCCAAATCATCCGTTTTCACCGCATATGCTCCATGTCAACAGACTTCCACCAGGCCACCAGTACCCTCTTCCACAGTCTCCGCAAAAGAGGGTACTCCAAACGCTTCCTAAGAACCATCAAATCCACAACCTTGGCCTCTCTCGCTCCAGCTCGCTCCACCCACCCACCCCAGGTCACTGGCTCCGGACTGCCTCCACCTCCTCCGCCTAAACCTAACCCCCTTCCCACTCCTTATCCCACCCCCATCCCTCACCCTAATCCTAACCTTAACCCAGGGACGGGGATGGGGGAGGGGGGTCTTTATCCCAACCCCCTCCCCCACCCTAACCCTAACCCTTACCCTTGGGCTGAAGCGGGGGAGGGGGGTTTGTATCCCGACCCCCTCCCCCACCCAGCCCCTAACCCTAACCTCTCTACCCCTCCTCCCGTCACTGACCCCCAACCGAATTCTGTTCGATTCGGGGCCAGTGCGGGCTCCCCCTACCCCAGCCCTAACCCTAACCCAGGGGCTCCCAAGCCCCTCCCTAACCCTAACCCTAACCCGGTTGGAATTGGAGGCGGCCCGGACCCCAGACAGAACCCCCCTGACCACACACCACAATCCGACCACACCCTGACTGACCCGACACGACTAATACCTTTTATTTCCACCTTCTCCCATAGAACCACAGGACTCCACCGGACCATCAAAAATAACTTTTCCATTTTACAGCAGCAACCAGCCTTTCATAACCACAGACCCATCTCAGCTTACAGGAGAAACCGGAACTTACAAAACATACTCACACAATCCAAATTCTCCGATCACATACCCCAACTTCATTCAGAACACTCCACCCACTACAAACACAGAAAATTCATTTACAATCCACACAGCAGTACAGCACATCCAACACTGGGCAATTTCTCTCTCAACACCACAAACGTCATCTACATCATCACCTGCAAAACCTGCAATAAACACTACATAGGCGAAACACAACATTCCATACTCACCCGTCTAAAGCAGCACCTGTACAATATTGGGGAAGGCAGACTTCAGACTCCACTGGTCAGCCATTTTCAACACCACTCCCCCACTCATCTCATCATCTCCGGCCTGGAGAATAATGACCACTGGACCATCGGGCAGAGAAAGAGGGCGGAAAGGATTTGGATCCACAGGCTGGGGACCACCACGCCAGGGGGTCTTAATGCAGATTAGACCACATCTCACTGCCTCCCCCTGACGTGGTCGTCCCCTCCTGACCCACTTTTTACAGCCGTTTGGGGCTCTGGAATCCCCATAGTTTTAAACACATACTTGTTTTAACAGAACTTTGACTCCCTCAGGCAGGACGGCATCGAACCCAAAACAATAGCCCCCCCCCTTTTGGTAAGTCCAAATTATTTTATATGTATTTTAGGTTAAAAGAATTATTTTACAGCGTATTTAAAATTCTTACTCATTTTATCCACTCATTTATTTTATATTAAACATTCTTAATCATTTTTTATTTTATCTTAGATTGATTTTAAGCTTTTTATTTTACTCATACCTTTTATTATTCAATGTTTACTCACCCCTGTACTTGAGATGCCGTCCTCCCCGGGGCCCCATGCGGCCGAGACTGGAGTTGAACCCGGGTCGCCCACATGAAGGCCGGCGTTATTGCCACGTCACCACCACTCCACAGATCCTTTTCCCCTCTTTTAATTTTAAATATAAATTTTATACTGTTTATACTTACCTTCCCCACAGCACTTACCTTCCACCCACCTGACGGCGACCTAGATTCGACTCCAGTACTCCTCAAATTAATGATTAGGTTTATTCCAAAAAATTATAAAATAAAATGAATACAGTGGGCGCCCTCTTCCTGCCCGGGGCTCTGCCTGGGGATCGAACCCTGGTCTCCCGGCTGGCAGACCTGGACTGGATCACCATCGCCACATACCGGATCAGTAGGCCTGTGCACAGAAAATGGACCCTCCATAACCTCTAACCCCAACCCGAACCCCAACCCTTACCCTTACCTAACCCTAACCCCTAACCCCCCTAACCCTGCCCTTACCCTAACCCTAACCCGGGCACCGCGTTTCATTAGTCCATATCCTCGCCGTGGTCAGAATCAACAGCGGACATACGCCGATGTGACCAGGGGCGAACCTCGGAGGGAGAGGGACTTCAGCAACGGTTCACGCTACGACCAGCAACACTTTCACAGGGAGTGGGCGCCGCGACAGAGCCGACAGGTGAGCCGCGGGCGCGCGCAATACGACGGGGACGCACAGCGGAGCAACCAACGGAGCTTTAACGCTCGGAGGAATTGGAGCGGCAGTGCTCGTCGGGGACCCCCTCAGCGCCCACCCCAACAACGCCAGCAACGCCCACAACGCCAGCAGCGTCCACAAACACGCCCCACACATGAGGTACAGTCTGCGGACACAGACTTCAACATTAAAGTGCGTATGCTGCACACAGTGATTAAAGCAGCACACCATTACAAAAATGTGACCTCACCTGAGCCACCACCCACCATTGCACAGATGACGGAGGAGTTGTCTGGCTTCATTAAACCTGCTGCATCCACAGAGAAAACTAGCCAGCTTTTAGAGGGCAATGCCCGCAATTGGGAACACACCTCCCTCTTAATTTTAAAACAGCATTACGAGGAGGTTATGGAGGCTGAAACCCGAAAGCTTGCGGCCTTTAATAATAAAGAATGGCGTGGCCCCTATATTATTGCTTCCAAATGGGCACGCAGAAATTTGGGCCGTAGACTCTCACCAGAGACACTGGAACAGGTCGAGGCTTTGGTCGTGGTTTGTGTCAGGGACCTGGGGACACCACCTCCTGCTGCTGCAACACCACCACCACCATCTGCTGCTGCAACTCCACCTGTTGCTGCTGTACCACCACCACTACCTGCTGCTACAGTACAAGCACAACCATCTGCTGCACCACCACCACCACCGCCACCACTGGAGGCTACTACTGCAGCACTGATTACACCTGCTGTTGTAGCACCATCACCACCACCTCCTCCTGCGGCGGCTACTACAGCACCACCACCATCTGCTTCTGCTGTAATCTCGGCTATTCTGACAGCTGCAGCACCACCTTCACCACCTGCTGCGGAGGTCTTTTCTACCATATTCTCCGGGACCACTACAGAAAGGACACAGGTGCACTTCACTACTTCTCCCACAGAGGCTCTCGGCACCCCAGCTTCACCCCCACCTCCTCCTGTTGGTATTGCAGCCACCAACACCTGCACTCCACCTCACAGTGCCACCAGGTCTTCCACTGGCACCATGACAGACCAGGCATTTGACTGGAGTCCAGACCCCTGTCCCCCTCCCTGTTCCTTTCTTACACCTGGCAGCTTGACTCCAGCTCCGACGGTGGCCCCCTCTTCTTCCGCTGGGGCTGTGTCTTCCTTCCCTCTGTTGCCATCTGCACCGAGGGATCAGAGAGTGGTGAGATCCAGCACCACACGACCTGCGGCTACATCTTCAGCTGCAGTTTTCCGGAGCTCAGAACAACACGAATCCCCACCTGCTTTTATTGGTGGTAATTCGTGTATTGTTCAGGAGGAAGATCATATTTTCTCCCTCACTTCTGATGATGAGGAGGAAACAACACATCGCCCTCCTCCCTCCAGCTCACACTTCACACAGCAGGGCGCCTCACTCAGCCGCCCAACCAGTCTTCCCAGCAGACTGCCTCGTTCGAGGCTGGATATGTGCGACGCCCTCGCCCGTCTCATGAGACCCGCCTCCCCCTTGGGCAGGCGTAGGGTCACTCGACACATCACTACTACCAGGAAAATGAAGGACTGGTCCTTGTCGGTGAGGAAGAAGTTTCTCATCCTGGGCAATTCTAACCTCAGCAGGTTTCCTCCTTTTAATGAGCAAAACCTGCAGGTTGACAGTTTCCCAGGAGGCAACTTCCGCCACGCTGGGGCAATTCTCTCCACAGCTACATGCATCACTCCACCAGAGAGAATTATTCTGGCTTTTGGCATCAACCACAGGTCCCAGAAAACCCACAGCACTTCAGTGAAGCAGCTACAGGCGGCCTTGCGTGCTGCAAAGCTGCGCTTTCCGAACGCCAGGGTGATGATTCCCACCATCAGCTACTCCCCAGCTCTTTCCCCAGCTGGAGAGGTTCAGGCTACAGGGCTTGAACCGCTTCATCGTTGAGCAGTGTGACAGCATCCCACAGCTCAACAGGTACAAATTCAGCACCAAGGCTGACAACGTTCTTTGGTCGAGAGAGACGGCGTCGGCCATGTTACAGCATTGGTGTGAATTTTTAAACTGAGAGGCCCCTTAAGCCTGCCGTCTCAGAAGGGGTTTGTCAATGTTATGTGTTTATCAGATTCAGTTCATTTGTCCACCCCTCAGCTTGCTCTCCTTAACAGAGGCCTGTCTTTCATTCCTAGTTGTGATATTAACAGGAATATTAAGCAACAGTCTAAATTCGACCTCCAACAATACCATAGAAGATTAAAGTTGGCAGCTTTCTATGGTGATAAGGGTGATTCCATGCCCCCCCCTTTCACTCCCACATCTGATTGGGCCCCTCCCGATGCACAACTACCCCCAGTAGTCATTGATTTAATTAAAAAGGACTCAGAATATCTGGACCGTCATTTCAGGATCCTGGACTTTTTTCTGAATCCACTGTCCACTACGCACCCTAGTTAAATTAAAGACACATACGATTTCATAGACAAAATTAAAAATGTAGATATTCCGGCAGATTCGATCCTATTTACTATCGACATTGATAGCCTCTACACAAATATAGACATTAAGGAGGGTATTCAATCGGTGAAGAACATTTTTTCCAAAAATTATGATAAGAAAAGACCGGATAAAGAATTGTTACAATTATTAGAGATTAATTTAACTAGAAATGATTTTGAATTCAATAATGAATATTTTTTACAAATTAAGGGCACGGCAATGGGCAAGAAATTTGCGCCCGCATATGCCAACATTTTTATGGCAGATTGGGAGGCAGGAGCCCTCCGACGGTGTGACAAGAGACCCATTTATTATTATCGCTACTTAGACGATATCTGGGGCGTATGGACACATTCAGAAGATGATTTTAAGATTTTCTTAAATACTCTTAATAATTTCAATCTGTCTATTAAGGTTAAATCCACCATGGATCGAAATTCGGTAGATTTTTTGGACACAACCACATTTAAGGGACCCACCTTTAATCAAACTAATCGATTGGACATTAAAGTTTTTTTCAAAGAGACGAATACACATGCACTATTGCATAGGACCAGCTTTCACCCGAAACATACTTTTGCAGGTCTAATTAAATCGCAATTGTTACGTTTTCACAGGATCTGCACACAAAAAGAAGATTTCCATAAGGCCACTAAAGTGCTCTTCACTGCCTTGGCCAGCAGGGGGTACTCTAGGACCTTTCTTCGAAATTGTTATAAGAGGTTCCTCCAAATCAAACCTCAAATTGTGTCCTCCTTGGTGCCTTTCATCACCACCTATTCGGACTCCTCGGTGAAGCTGGTCAGAGAAATAAAGAAAAACTTTGAGGACTCCTTTAAAGGAAGGGAGCTGTTCTATAACCGTAGGATCATTGCTGCATTCAGAAAAAACAAAAATCTGAAGGATTACCTGGTAAAAGCCAAAATTCAAAACTTGATCCCAACACTGATCCCAAACCAAGGCCGCTGGACAAATTCTTTAAACAGCAAGTGTGGGTGTCTAATAATAGAACCAAATTAACATACAAAATTAATAATCAGGGTAATATTTCAACCCAAAATTGTGTTTATATAATAATTTGCAAACAATGTGGTCGTAAATATGTCGGTGAGACTGGAAACACCATTCGCACCAGATTCTCACGACATAGACATAATGTCTTAAGAAAGAAAGACATCCATACTCACCTCGTTAAACACTTTATACAGCATGGCTGGGATTCAGTTCAGGCCTCCGTCCTTGAATCTAACCCGAATTGGAATGTGGCCCAGAGACGGAGAGCCGAGAGGGCCTGGATATTTAAATTGGGCACTTTAATTCCGAATGGTCTGAATGAGGCTTGGATGTGATGTCACATAGGACTGGATGGAGTGTGCACGAATTTCATCACTGCTTCGCAGCCCTGCACTGCTTCGCAGCCCTTCCCTAACCCTAACCCGGTTGGAATTGGAGGCGGCCCGGACCCCAGACAGAACCCCCCTGACCACACACCACAATCCGACCACACCCTGACTGACCCGACACGACTAATACCTTTTATTTCCACCTTCTCCCATAGAACCACAGGACTCCACCGGACCATCAAAAATAACTTTTCCATTTTACAGCAGCAACCAGCCTTTCATAACCACAGACCCATCTCAGCTTACAGGAGAAACCGGAATTTACAAAACATACTCACGCAATCCAAATTCTCCGACCACATACCCCAACTTCATTCAGAACACTCCACCCACTACAAACACAGAAAATTCATTTACAATCCACACAGCAGTACAGCACATCCAACACTGGGCAATTTCTCTCTCAACACCACAAATGTCATCTACATCATCACCTGCAAAACCTGCAATAAACACTACATAGGCGAAACACAACATTCCATACTCACCCGTTTAAAGCAGCACCTGTATAACATTGGGGAAGGCAGACTTCAGACTCCACTGGTCAGCCATTTTCAACACCACTCCCCCACTCATCTCATCATCTCCGGCCTGGAGAACAACGACCACTGGACCATCGGGCAGAGAAGGAGGGCGGAAAGGATTTGGATCCACAGGCTGGGGACCACCACGCCAGGGGGTCTGAATGCAGATTAGACCACATCTCACTGCCTCCCCCTGACGTGGTCGTCCCCTCTTGACCCACTTTTTACAGCCGTTTGGGGCTCTGGAATCCCCATAGTTTTAAACATATACTTGTTTTAACAGAACTTTCACTCCCTCAGGCAGGACGGCATCGAACCCAAAACAATAGCCCCAGCGTATTTAAATTCTTACTCATTTTATCCACTCATTTATTTTATATTAAACATTCTTAATCATTTTTTATTCAACTTAGATTGATTTTAAGCTTTTTATTTTACTCATACCTTTTATTATTCAATGTTTACTCACCCCTGTACTTGAGATGCCGTCCTCCCCGGGGCTGTATTTGGACATAATAAATAAATAAATAAAATAATAAGTAAATAAATAATTCATATCATGTTAATAAATAAATAAATAAAATATTATCACATGTGATACAAAGCTGTCCCATTAGATTAGGACTCAGGATGGTCCTTCTGCAGGTTAGATCATGGATGGAGGTGCGATATGGGAAGAAAAATAGGAGCCCATACATTCGCACTGCTACCCACACAAAAAGTGTGAGGTACTTCAATGTTGCTGGTCCTCGGTCTTGGGAGAGGGGGTGGGACGCTGTCCGTGCACTTCCTGTCTCCCACTCAGGTGGGAGGCAGGCTCTGCTTCCTTCATCTACTCACTTCTTTTTTTTCTTGGTATTTATCCCTATTTACAGGGTACCAAAAAGAATCTCCCTGCGCGTCTCCACTTGATTTACTAGAATCTCTAGCTCAGACTCTGTAAAATTCCTTTTCTTACCTTTGTTCATTGTGTTATCTGAGCAGAAAAACAGGTGAATCTCAGGTCCATGGCCTATTTAAATGAATTTGCATATTTAAATGAGGGTGTGGACAGGGAGGAGTTTGGCACCTCTGCATGTATTGCAGTGATGGCAGTATACTGTGTATAAATATACTGGCAGTATGGAAAATGATTATTTGGAAATGATGAAAATGGAAATGATCATTTACAGTGACGTGAGGGTGGCTCTTCTCATTCTCCTCACTCTCCTAAATCTCCAAACTCTCTCCAAATTATCTCTAACTATCCAAACTCTCTCCAAACTCTTACTGACCGCAACTCTCCATCAAACACCCACATTTTGAATGGAGCCTGAGGGGTTTATGTCGTCACGTGGTACAGCTGGGCAGCGAGGCTTCGGACATCATCATTTTCAGCTCCTCCCCTAAATGAAGCAAGCCTCGATATGCGCATCGCAGAAACGCCCTACTCGGCACACGCTTCAAAGCCTTGATACGGAACATCATATCACTAGATGACACTCTCTTCTCATTTGCCTGAAGAAGACCTTTGTGGTCCAAATTTTGTGGCTTATTTTTTTCCTTATACGATATCAATCAATCAAAATGATTGTGACCCCATATGACCCTGGGTCCAGGTGAAATCGCAGGCAGCTGACTGCTCAGACGTCACTTACATAAACACACCACTGTGGTTTTACCATCAGCTACAATCACATGCTCATTTCCCTCACTTTTACTGCAGATTACGAAATGGAGATTATTACAGATTAACACAGCTCAGTCACGATGCTAGCGCATGTGGAGAATGTACACACCGTAAATCTTGTGAGGGATGACAACGTTCACAGTCATTAAAGGGCTATTGCACTCATTTACATACATTGGTACAGAATAATATTAGCTGTGGTTCATCGTGGACAAGAAACATGCATGTAAATAAAACTAAAACACCTTTGTATCTGTTATTCAGCATGTCACACAAACTACACACACACACTCACTCTCCCACACCAAATTCCAGAGAGAAAATCAGTGATTGTAGCTGCTGCCCCTCTGCTGCCTCATGTGGTCACTGTGTGTCACTGACGTCAATCTGAAGAAGAGACAAAATTACATATTTGAATTTAGTGATGGAGGCAGCAGTGTGTGTGTGTGTGTGTTTGTTATTATTGTTACACAAATATACTATTTTATGAAAGGCTTTGAATTTCCTCTCTTCATGTCGTGTGAAATGTGAACTCTCAGATTTCAGGTTGTAGGTCATTCAGTGTTCAGTGTCACAGTGACTGGAGGCTTTTTGATGGAGGATTGACTGTGTGCAACACACTGTGTCCTGTGTTGTTG
This sequence comes from Solea senegalensis, assembly GCF_019176455.1. Taxonomy (NCBI): domain Eukaryota; kingdom Metazoa; phylum Chordata; class Actinopteri; order Pleuronectiformes; family Soleidae; genus Solea; species Solea senegalensis. Next base: position 27,533,557 of record NC_058027.1, on the reverse strand, counting down.
TGAAGTGATGATGAGCTGTGACACAGTGAATAGGAGGGTTGCTTTAGTCTCCGACTCTGTCCACTAACTCTAATATGAAAGAGGAAATGGCAGAAACCACTTCCTGCTTCTTTGGAGTTTGGACATTTATGCTGAGTCACTGCTGAATGTCAGCGTTTCCAACACAACACTTTTTTAAACACTAGATGATCATCTTTATATTTACTTGCTGATCGTTGATGTGATATTTGAATCAAATGAATAAGAAAAAGTTTGATTGAATATTAAAATAAAAATAAATCAAATGTTGTTCAGTCAATAAAACTTTACCAGAACTCAGTTTTACATCCTCACACTGAACAATACACACACAGTAATAAAACCATACCATTCTTTCACTTTTGAATCACCTGCAACATTGTTATGTGTTACAAATCACAACAGTCGCATTATAGAACATTTTCTCTTCCACTGCAGTGTCTGTGATGAACCACAGGGGGGAGCAAGAGAGAGCCTTTGTCTCATATTTTCAGAATCTGTCACTTAAAATCATTCATGAGCTCATTAATAATAAACTTGTGAATCATTTTTGACTGTTATGAAATCAAACCTTCATGTGCTGATTTCTGACTTTAACTACATGAAAAAATGTAGAATAATAAGATACATTATATTACATTTTAAAGTGAAATTAACATAAACACTTCAGACCATTGTTTGTATTACAGCTCTATTACAAGTGCTTGAAAAAAGAACAATCTCATTTAAACTTTGCCTCACTCGTTCACCCACTTTTCCTTCATCCACTCATTTGGTCTTCTTAAATATCCCAAGCTCATGTGCTAAACATGAACCATGTCATAGACAGGCTGTTTCTCAATACTCAATTAAGCAAGTATGTACTTGCCAAACAAAAAGGAAAAGGTTTAGGGAACAGGGTTAGGATTAGGCTCCTGAGGGAACGTTCCCTCAAGGTTAGAGTTAGGCTCCTGAGGGAACGTTCCCTCCTGCATGAGACAGGAGGCACAATGAATGATTTCAAGAGTCTTTATTTTTCTCTTGAAAAAAGCAGGCAAAATCAAAATTACTTCTTCACAGTAGGAAAAACTTGACTTGTCTTGGATCAAAAGGCAAAACAGGCTTGGACTCTGATGTGTTCTCTGAAGGCATAAACAACACACTGGTGAAAGACAAAGGAACTGGGGGAATCAAGGGCAGGTGCGAGTGATTACTTAAGGATCACCAGGTGAAGTGCATGAGGGGATTAGGGGACAAGTGTCAAAACAACTGAGGTAACATGACATTTACCAAAATAAAAGGGGAAGTGAAAATCAAACCAACACCAAAGGTTTATTTGCTGTCCACCTCGTCCTCGTCCCATTCAGTCTCTGCAAATACATTTTCCCATTGATCGAAACGCAGTGTTTTCTTTGCAGCGAGAGCAGGTGGTGCTGCTGCTTCTGCTTCTGCTGCTGCTGCTGCTGCTGCAGCTGTGCTCTGTGCAGTATCGTTGCCATTTTGCTGGCAGTGATGTCTGAGTGGTTCTGCCCAAACAGCACAAGATGCAGAGTAGGATATTTGTCCTTCTCCAGTTCACTGTGAGCATCATAAAAGGCTCCAAATATGACACTAACATGCACAAAGTGTCAGGGGTTATGCACGCAGCGGTGTCAGCTACGATTTTTACTCTTCACCACAAGGAACAGTGTGTTTTATGAGAGGAAAAAAGGAAATCCGAGGCCCATCCCGAAGATACAAATTAGATGTCTCTCGTGTTATCTGAAGAAAGATGATGACCACCAACAGTCCTACAGTTCATACATCGTCTGGTTCAGGTACTGATGTGTTTGGGTGCTGATGTGTTCAGGTGGCGATGTGTTCAGGTGCTGCATTTACTGACATTAAGTTCAGACTTCACTGCTGTGTTACATTGATTACACATGTGTTTTCAGTGCAGCTAAAGGTCAAACTTCACAGGTCTGGGTTAGGGTTTCACCTGTAGCTGCTTGGCATGTTGAAATTGTTGTTGCTTCACAAATGTTGAAACAGATGTAGACAGTTGTTCTTCATCGTTGGACTGTGGTCACCTAGTTCTGCAAAGTATTGCCACTTTTTACGAGACAAGGCAACTGCTGTTGGCTAACAACGCGCCATACAGGAAGTTGCAGGTTTTCAAAGTGTGTTCGTTAAACACAATGATCTTCAGCTGCGGCCGCTCGACACCTTTGATGTCACAGCACAACGTTACCTAACAGCTGTGAGGCTGAGGCCGTGGCCATGTTTATTCTTCAATTACACACTGAGGTTTCATTTCAATAAGGGTTAAAGGTTAAACATCTTAATGTTCTCATGACTGAAGATGTCAGCTGGAGACACAAACAACACAAAAGGACATTTTTAAAGGGGACATATTATGCAAAATCAACTTTTTAACCATTTTAATACTGATATTTGGGACTCTGGGGGCCCTACCAGTCGCCAAAGTGTGGAAAAACAATACTCAGTCATGTTTTCGTGGTTCCGCTTAGTGTAAGTATAGGCGATAAAACGCTTGATGTTGAATTCCCTGCGCTTATGACGTCAGCATGCGCATTTCACCGCGAATGTTACCGCCCCACCAGTACGTTTACTTCGCAAGCTCCACCTTAGCTCCACCTTGTCCCTGCGAGAGTGCAGGCGAGGGAGGAAGAGCGGTATTATGTCAACGCGGCGGAACAAGTGTGCTGTTGGTGGCTGCACAGTGGAGCACAGTGTTTTACAGAGGATTTTATATATGAAGCTAATGTGCCGGATAAAGTCAGCAAACGTGTGTTCGTGTGTTCGCACCACTTCACATCAGACTGCGGCCAGCGGTTGCCGTATTTAGTCAGGGGACGTATTTCACCGACGTACAAATACACAAATTGTTAAGAAAAGATCACATAGAGCTCATAACTGACCATTCTGACACGTCCTAATTAAACATATTTGTTCAGTACGTCCTCCATGACCGGAGCACAGACTCAGTCTGATACAATCACATAAAGCAGCTGTTTATGCAGCTCGCCGCTGACGATCAGCGGTGCTACACTCTCTGTGTCACCGATAGCCTAAACTGCCGCTGGCAATCAGCTGATCGCCACCGCTGATCGCCACCGCTGATCGCCAGCGGCGCGCTGAATAAACTGTATGTTGCTGTATCAGACCGGAGACTGTGCTCCGGAGACCTCACCACCACTGACCAGCTCCGGTGCTCCGGCGAGCTGGCGATCACCGTGTAACGCGCCACCGCTGTATCAGACAGTCTCCGGTCTGATACAGCAACATACAGTTTATTCAGCGCGCCGCTGGCGATCAGCGGTGGCGATCAGCTGATCCGCTGACCTTCTGTTCCTAAGTGTTTTTAACTGATTTACAGTTGGACAGTGTTCGGCTCGATCCTTATGTAGGACGTCTCTTCCTGTGACGGCACTCTCGCTGACATGTTGATATTGTCAGAGAACTAGTGGAGGGAGGGGGAGACGAATAGAGCTGTAAAGCGCTGTAAAGAGGACAAATCAGAAACCCCCTGGAAGAAGTGGGTGTGTGTTTGCCTGTGTCTCATTTGCATATAAAGGGACCTTGCACGAAAACCGAGCGTTCTGAAAGGGGCGGGTTTAGCAGGGTTATTGAACTACTATGATTCTTCATCCTTATGGTATTTTGACCAAAGCATGTCACTGACATGTTCATTAGGACACCAGGGAACTATTTTAATGGGGGAAATAGGGTATAATATGTCCCCTTTAAGACATGTGACTGCATGATATTGGACAGTGTAGGGATATAAACAGGTGAGGTCAAACAGTTGAGGTCAAACAGGAAAGGTCAAACAGGAGAGGTCAAACACATAAGGTCAAATACGTAAGGTCAAACAGGTAAGGTCAAACAGGAAAGGTCAAACACATAAGGTCAAATATGTAAGGTCAAACAGGAGAGGTCAAACACATAAGGTCAAACAGGAGGGGTCAAACACATAAGGTCAAATACGTAAGGTCAAACAGGAGAGGTCAAATAGGTGTCTTGTGGCCAGAATGATGGTTTGAAGGAGGAATGGAAGTCCTTCAGGCCACACGGTTGTAGTGGTTTAAACTCTTGCCTTTAGAGTAAGAAGACCCAGATTCGAGCCCCAGTTGGAAAAAGGGTCTTCCTGCACGGAGGTCTCATGTTCTCACCATGTGTCCGTAGGTTTTCTACGGCTTCCACCCACAATCCAAAAACATGCAATATGGGGATTAAGTCAATTGGTACCTCTAAATTGACCATAATGTGAATGGTTGTGTGTGGCCCTGTGATGGACTGGCCAACTGTCCAGGGTGTGACCCCGCCTACCAGGGTATGACCCCTCCTATTGCTATCTATCTCATCAGATTGGTATCTGTCTGTGACATGTTCATGTGTTCATCAGTATCAGTCTGGAACATGTTCATGTGTTCATCGGTATCTGTCTGTGACATTTTCATGTGTTCATCAGTATCCGTCTGTGACATGTTCATGTGTTCATCTGTATCCGTCTGTGACATGTTCATGTGTTCATCGGTATCCACCTGTGACATGTTCATGTGTTCATCGGTATCCGCCTGTGACATGTTAATTTGTTCATCGGTATCCGTCTGTGACATGTTCATGTGTTCATCGGTATCCGTCTGTGACATGTTCATGTGTTCGTCACTGAAACAGTTGAGATAATAAAGTGTATTTGAATGATGATGATGATGAGACAAGTTATTAAAAGTAAACAAGGAGAACAGTGACCACGCCCCTTCTTCTCCACAGACCACAAATATGGCTGCCACACAAACATAGAGATGATGTGAAAAACCTATCTGTCAATGAGAGACAAAAACCAGCTGCTTGTAGTTTTTTGACAAACAAACATTGGGATTGTTTTGACATTCATGTTAAAAGACATTAATTCAGTTTTCTTAAAGGGGACATATTATACCCTATTCTCCCCCAACATGTCAGTGACATGCCTTGGTCAAAATACCATAAGGATGAAGCATCATAGCAGTTCAGTAACCCTGCTAAACCCGCCCCTTTCAGAACGCTCGGTTTTCGTGCATGGTCCCTTTATATGCAAATGAGACACAGGCAAACACACACCCACTTCTTCCAGGGGATTTCTGATTTGTCCTCTTTACAGCGCTCACTCACTCAGCTTCAGTTCCCTCAGCTCCATACCTCTCCCCCTCCCTCCACTAGTTCTCTGACAATATCAACAAGGCAGCGTGCGCGGAAAACACGAGAGTGCCGTCACAGGAAGAGACGTCCTACATAAGGATCGAGCCGAACGCTGTCCAACTGTAAATCAGTTAAAAACACTTGGGGGCAGCACCGCTGATCGCCACCGCTGATCCACTGCTTGCCGCTGGCGATCAGCGGTGGCGATCAGCGGTGCTGTCCCTATGTCTTTTTAACTGATTTTCACAGAGAGTGCAGCACCGCTGGAGGACATACTGAACAAATATTTTTATTTAGGACGTGTCAGAATGGTCAGTTATGAGCTCTATGTGACCTTTTCTTAAAGCTCACATAGACCGGAAGCTCCAATTAACGCTGCGTTTGTGTGTGTGTATCTGCGTCATGACCTCGTTTATGAAACCCTAAAGTTTCAGAACAAACAGTTCAGCCACTGCTGAGAAAATAGTGTTGTATTGTTTTCCTGGGCTCTGCGAAGCGGATCGGCACTTCCTTAATTTGATCAAAAATCCTCACCACTCCTCTCACCACCGTAGCGCCTCCTGGTGCGGGCACTAGTTCGGGCACATCTGGTTGCGTACATTCAACCGCAGAAGAAGAAGAACTACTCTCGTTGTAGCTGCTGAGATGCAGAGCATCCACCGTGCCAGAGGGGGAGCTGTGTATCTAAGAGCTGGCCTATCTATTACGTCACTTCCAGGTACCTGGCCAATCACAGGACAGTGGGAAAGCTCTCGTTGGCTGGCCAATCACAACACAGTCCGCATTCTAGGGGTGTGGTTTTGGTCTGAAACAGCGCGGCTGACGAGAGCGTCAGTGAGGAGATATTTTGATCGGCTCGTTTGCAGCGATTAGGAGGTTTTTAATCATGAAAACAAGTTAATATATGTAAGTAGACCTCCATAACTAACATATATGTGTGACCGTGAAAACAAGTTAATATATGTAAGTAGACCTCCATAACTAACATATATGTGTGACCATGAAAACAAGTTAATATATGTAAGTAGACCTCCATAACTAACATATATGTGTGACCATGAAAACAAGTTAATATATGTAAGTAGACCTCCATAACTAACATATATGTGTGACCATGAAAACAAGTTAATATATGTAAGTAGACCTCCATAACTAACATACACAAGCATTCTATGTCACCTTTAACAATGTGTGTGTTTGTACGTCGGTGAAATACGTTCAACTAAATGCGGCAACCACTGGCTGCAGTCTGATGCGAAGTGGTGCGAACACACGTTTGCTGACATTATCCGGCACATTAGCTTCATATATAAAATCCTCTGTAAAACACTGTGCTCCACTGTGCAGCCACCAATAGCACACTTGTCTCTCCGTGTTGACATAATTCCGCTCTTCCTCCCTCGCCTGCACTCTCGCAGGGACAAGGTGGAGCTAAGGTGGAGCTCTCCAAGTAAACTTACTGGTGGGGTGGTAACATTTGAGGTGCTGCCGTCATAAGCGCAGGGAATTCAACATCGAGTGTTTTATCGCCTATGCTTACACTAAGGGGGACCACGAAAACATGACTGAGTATTCTTTTTCCACACTTTGGCGACTGGTAGGGCCTCCAGAGTCCCAAATATAATTATTGAAATGGTTAAAAAGTTGATTCTCCATAATATGTCCCCTTTAATGTCATGTAAACATGTTAGTCCAGCTAGTCTTAGTCAGACTAACATACCTGGATAATGTGATTCATAGTCTGATTACTCCTGCATGTAACACTTAATCAGACTTGTCATTCTGCACACGCACCAAAATGTCCTCCATGGACGACATGTAAACTTCAGTACAGCAACATCCTCATCTCTGTAAGACATGAAAGTGTCGTGAACTATGACTGAGCAGAACAAAGGACTCAAATGCAGGACTCAGAACACGAATCAGGCAGTAACAGAGTTTAATTCCAGGCAGAGGTTCGGTACACGGGAGGTCAACAAGAGATCAGGCAGAGGTGCAAAAGCGTCAGGCAAAAAGGCAAGGTCAAAAAGGCAGGCAAGGTTCAAAAACACGAGAAGACAGGACTATGGCTATGAAAAAGAGTGCTGGGACGTGAGCTATGAACTTCAACGAACTGGCGACAAGACAAGACACAGAGGGGAATATGAGCAGTGCTTGATTAGGGAGTGATAGGATGCAGGTGTGGTAGACACAATCAGGGATCAGGTGCACGCCAACAAGGAAGGGGGCGGGGTAGACAGGAACCTGAAACAGAGACAAGGGTGAGTGATTTCCAAAATAAAACAGGAAGACAAGACATGGAACATGAAGGAAAAACAAAACAAGATACTAAAAGGAGGTGACAGATCATGACAGAAAGACCCTCATCTCTGTAGGACATGAAGGTTCCTCATCTCTGTAGGACATGAAGGGTCCTCTCTACTAAGGATCTCCCACAATGCATTTCACTAAAATACATCAGAGATCTTGGGCTGCACGGTTGGTGTAGTGGTTAGCGCTTTTGCCTTTGCAGTAAAAAGACCCGGGTTTGAGCCCCAGTTGGAACAAGGGTTTTTCTGCATGTTTGTATGTTCTCCCCGTGTGTGGGGGTTTTCTCCGGGTTCTCTGGCTTCCTCCCACACATGTTGTCTCTATGTGTGTGTGGCCCAGCGATGGACGGGTGAACTGTCCAGAGTGTACCCTGTCTATTGCCCGATGTCAGCTGAGATTGGCACAGCACCCCCCACGACCCTCTGGTGGAGGATAAAGCGGTAGATGATGGATGGATGGACATCAGAGATCTACATGTCCATACACATGTTTAATTTGCAAATTTGTGTTCAATATTCGATAATCAGCTCAGCTCACTTCCTCTCGCTCCATGGATGCTGATGTCCTCTGGATGCTGATGTGCATGTGTGTGTGGTAACTTTCATGGCCTGCTGTGGTTCCCACTGTTGCTTCTTTTTCCCATCACTCACACTTCCTCTTCCTGTCCTCAACCCACACACACACACGTACACACATACATATACACACACATTAAAACAATGAAGACTTTTCATGTTTTACTCGACTATAATAAAATATAAGTTTTTTATTTAAATTCTTACAAAACGTGTGTTTTTGTCTCTTCCTCTTGTTTTCAAGCGTTTATGTAACAATCTGTGTGTGTGCGTGTGTGTGTGTGTGTGTACGTGTGTGTGAGTGAGTGAGAGAGACCACAGAAACAGGAAGTGTGTTTAGCTTCTGTTCAGCTCCTGCAGCCACATGCTTCCTGTGGCCATCGGTGGATCAGTTTCCCATCATCCTTCGCTCTTATCAACCCCCCTCCCCCCCACCACACAGTGTCTGTGTGTGTGTACAGATGTGCTCACTGATTAGATCTGACCTCAGATCAAGTTGTTGCTCTTATTTAAGTTGTGGTGATTGTTGCTGTAACAGACGTGTGTGTGTGTGTGTGTGTCACAGATAGGAAGAGAAAGGAAGATGTGAAAGAGAAGAAGAAGAAGAGACAGAGGAAAATGAGGAGAGGAAGAGTCTGTATAGTTTTAAGTTTGTTTGTGTGACTAAATAGTTGTAGTTTAGTTTCAGAGCTGATGTATCACACACACACATGGATGCAGTATCACAATGACAACAGCTCAGTCGCTCCTCCTGCTCCAGACTCACCACTAATCTGTCAACATGAGTCACCTGTGAGGCTGACCACACATCAACACACACACATACAGAGATGTTACACTGAGTCTTTTGTTGCCACGACAATGGGTCGTCCACCCAACTAACGACTCTAAGACACTAAAGCTGCGGCTTTTACGAAGTCAGGCGAGTTTTTGTGGCCTGTGAAGAAACTGACAAAAGAAGAGTACAGTTCTGTTGATGATGATAATAACATTAATAATAACAATATTATATCATCATTATTATTATTATTATTATTATTATCATATACTTTTATTTTAGGTGCCTTTCAAAGCACTTGAGGTCCCCTTACAGACAGAGTTTGGAGAAATACAACAGTATAACTGTACATTAAAATGAATCAAAAGTTCATGTATTACATCATTATATACTCTGGAGCCTGTGGTGCACAGGGTTAGGCTCTGGGTGTCGCCAAACTAAAGAGAATGGACCGAGAGATATTTACTTACTTTAGCAGCAAGTACCAGCACCAAACTGCTGTGTTTATTTTGTAATGACTGCATTTCTGTGCTAAAAGAGCACATTCACAGCCGGGGAGGAATGTCCATGCAAGGACATGGTGTCTATCTCTCTCTCTCTCTCTCTCTCTCTCTGCTCGGCTGTGATGCGTTCACTGATGCTTGTAAAATCCACTCACTCTCCTCTCAGCATTGCCGCACATGCACACATTGTCTTGTCTCTAATATGAATACGGAGAATCTAGCTTTGTTCATCTATTAGTGGTTAGGACCCTGTGGTGTGTGAAGCAGGGTCAAATCAGTGATTGTCACAAACCTCTGTCTGTCTGTCTGTGTCTGTCTGTCTGTCTTGTGAAGGACAAACATTGCAACATGCGAGCTTGTCTCTGCCATCGGAGTCTTGTTGTGAGAGTTGTGTGAAGTTCTTGTTATATGTGTTACTGTGCTGTTGTTTACTTCTGTGCTCCTGTGTTACCGTGTTCATGCTGTCACTGACGCTTAGCTTCAGATTTCACTCATTCTTTTCATTAACTGTTAAACCACCTTCTGTCATCACCTTCTCTTGGGTCCAGCACCTTGTCATGACAACAGAAGCAGAATAATAAAAAAAGAATGTGGTGCTGTCTCTGAATCCAGAACTCCTCTGAGAAAACACATTTCCTTCGCTAAATGCTGAAGATGAACACATGTTGTCAGGATTTTTAAGTCTGTTTAACTTTGATCTACAGTTGGACATTGTTGTCTTTGACGTCGTGATCGTGACTCTTCAGTGACGACGCTCTCTGACCAATCAGAGGCCGGCAGTCTGATGATGTCACATGTTAGTATCAGCTGAACCTCATTAGAGCAGAAAGTAAAAAACACAGCAGGTTCTATCACTGATGGAGAAGAACACACACACACACACACAGAGTACAGTAGACTGACAGATGGTCATGCATACATTTTTACTTTGTGGTAGACTGGTGGCTCTCGTGTGTGTGTGTGTTTATGTAATCCTGATAACATTGTAACATGCCTGAGTGAAAACCACCTTCAGTTACGCTGTGTCTCTTCCATCTCATCCACATCTTCCTCTTGGTGGCGCTGTGGTTTCCTGCTGTATGTCTGCAGGAGCTGATAACATCTCACTCTGCTGGACTTCCTCATCACACCAACACTGAAGATACTCAAGTCAAGTCAAGTCAAGTAGTTTTATTTGTCAAATGTATTATATGCACGACATACAACACAGATGAAATTGCAGTCCTCTCAGACCCACGGTGCAAAACAGGCAGTTACATAAATAACATAAATAAACAATCACCATAAATAAACAATCTCAATCAACAGACATGAAATAAACAATCAACAAGACGAGAATCTTCTAACAAGAGAAGATTAGTGAGGTAGTGCAGTTTGGTGCAAATAAGCAGGGGAAAAGTGGAATGTGCAGTCCCTGAGTTCAGAATGTGGGAATGGTGTTGGTGGAGGAGGAGGGGGGAGTAGAGTCCTGGTCTGTGGCAGGGGGCAGAGGGGGGGAGGATGAGTAGAGGTGGGAGTGATGGTAGAGCAGGGAGGGAGTTGAGTCTCCTGACAGCCTTGTGGAAGAAGCTGTTCTTTAGCCTGCTCGTTCTGGCCCGGAGACTGCGCAGTCTCCTCCCCGACGGCAGCTCCCATCCGTAAGACGGATGGGGAGAGACACCAATGATCCTCTCAGCTGCTCTCACGATGCGCTGCAGGGTCTTGCAGCAGGACACGGTGCAGGCGCCGTACCACACGGTGATGCAGCTTGTCAGGATGCTCTCAATGGTGCCTCTGTAGAAGGTGTGTATTATGGGGGGGCGGGGCTCCTGCTCTCCTCAGTTTGCGGAGGAAGTACAGGCGCTGATGGGCTTTTTTGGCCAGTGATGCAATATTGTGGCTCCAGGACAGATCTTCAGGGATGTGCACACCCAGAAACTTGGTGGTGCTCACCCTCTCCACTGCAGCACCATTGATGGTTAGTGGAGTATGCTGGGTGTGCACTCTCGTGAAGTCCACAACAATCTTCTTGGTCTTCTCCACATTCAGTTGGAGATTGTTTTCTTTGCACCACATGGCCAGCCTGTTCACCTCACTTCTGTAGATTGTCTCATCGCTGTTGTTGATGGGACCCACCACAGTTGTGTCGTCCGCAAACTTAATGAAGAGGTTGGAGCTGAATGATGGAGTGCAGTCATGGGTCAGCAGAGTGAAGAGGAGCGGGCTCAGCACACATCCTTGGGGGGCCCCTGCGTGATGGTGCCGGAGGTGTTGCTGCCGACCCCAACTGCCTGTGGTCTCCCCGTCAGGAAGTCCAGCAGCCAGTTGCACAGGGAGGTGTTGAGCCCCAGCTGGTCCAGTTTGTGGATGAGCTGCTGGGGGATTATTGTGTTGAATGCTGAGCTGAAGTCAATGAACAGCATTCTAACTTAGGAGTCTTTAGTCTCCAGGTGGGTGAGGGCTGAGTGGAGGGCAGCGGAGATGACATCATCGGTCGAGCGGTTTGACCGATATACAAACTGGAAGGGGTCCAGGGTGGGGGGAGGGCTGACTTGATTTGCTGCATGACTAGCCGCTCGAAGCACTTCATGAGGATGGGAGTGAAGTGTGAGCACAGTTCATGTGCTCACGGTTCATGTGCTCACAATGCATGTGCTCACAGTTCATAAGTTCACAGTTCAAAAGTTCACAGTTCATGTGCTCACAGTTGTGCTGGTGAGTGCCACAGGAAAAACACACACGCATGATGTTTTTCTTTTTATGGTACAGTGCCGAGGTGCGTTATGGGATTTGCATTTGAAGGATAGGTCCATTCAAACACGCGTGATATTTCTGTTATAACACACCCCATAACCTTACACCCGCTCAGTTCTCAGACTCTCCTGAGTGATCTGGATCCTGGTTCTGGATCCTGGAACCTGGATCATTATTTTGGCTCAGACTGAGCATAGAATCTGATCTGGGATCTGGACTCACTCAGTCTCTGAACAACTGTGACCTTTGACATCTCCTCTTGGGTAAACTTCTAACCACAAATGTGAAAACCTTTTCTGTGTGTGTGTGTGTGTGTGTGTGAACAGTGTTAATGATTGAATGTGTGGCACAGGTCCAGAGCTCCACAAACATCCACGCTCTGCTTGTCTGCCATGTTTGCTGTTCCCCCACCATGGACTCAGGTTACACACACACTCACACACACACACACACAGCTCAGTTTGAATATTCCATGTCATAAAAGTTATCATATGTTGACTCAGGAAATGATGCCTGACCAATCTCTGCCTCACAAACCGCTTCAGTCAACACAAGAATTCGACTGCACTGCACATGTTACATTATATAACATGGTGTTAAGTTATGTTACATGATGTTAAGTTATGTTACATTATGTTAAGTTATATTACATTATGTTATGTTATATTACATTATGTTAAGTTATGTTACATTATGTTATGTTATATTACATTATGTTACATAATATTACTGTAACCCACATGGTTACTAAACCTTTAAATGTAATTTAAAAGTGGTTACCATGCTTCACCACAAGGGGACGCACCAGCCCCTTTCCCACTGTCAAGTGTGTGCCCCTCTCTGACCCGAGACGCTCACTTGAGAGATCCCATTAGTGAGTGAGCTGAAAATACATCGGCAAGAAATACAACTTTAGAGGTCGAAAATCCCTGATTTATCACATCAAAGCACTGGGGTAAGAAGTAATTCGCTTATTAAGAACGAGTATTGTGTTTCATGCCGTTTCACTGTGTGAACCCTCTGAGAGAACTCCGGGAAGCATGGCTGCTACATGCTAAGAGGCTAAGCCTCGTTGTTAGCTTGTGATGTAGTTGGTGTGTGAAAGACCCTTTTCTTAAACCAGTCGGAACTCCAGCATGACTGTTTCCTAATGTTTGAACCCACCGTGGTCTTATCTGTATGACTGTGAACAGCGGAAGCCTACTCTGAAAAGATCGCTAGCTAAGTTAGCACAATGCTAGCACTAATCGTGCTATTGGAATGCTCTCCTTGGGATGTGGTATGTTCATGCAATATCGGAAAATGAGAAAGATCGCCACTGAGCTGATCAACGTGATGGTGGAAAGCGCCACAGCTCAGAGGGCTAAGGTTGGGCTGCGCTCCAACGAACTCCACAACCCTCGAGAACGTGACAAGAATCGGGAAGCTAAGCGAGGCGAAATGAGATGAGATGGACTAAAGGGGAAAAAAAAAAACAACGAAATGGGCTCTCACATCATCCAAGTTAACACAGTTAGCCTGATGAATTGATCTCTGTTGATTGGATCACTTTGTGACTTTGGGACGTTGTAACATGCCAGGCAACAGTCAAGACTGTCACTCACAACCGGATAATATGGACACATGTACAGACACACGTAGTCTGATTCACTGTCTAGAGCTAGACTGCATCTCTGAGTGCTACCTGCTGCTGAAACATGTTTTGTCCAACTGTCATAAGAAAATTTTTTTTTTTAAAAATGAGTATGATGAAATTATGTATTGTACGATGAAAATATGTATTCTGTGGGTAATGGGGACAGGATTAGATCAGCTTTTGCTTCTCCCGCTTTCCCTTTCGGTTATGTTTATTGTGTGAACTACACTAAGATGATGTGTGATGATGATTGATCTAACTGACATGACCGAAATAAACATATAAATAAATAAAATCGTGAGTGGCGCTCCTGCTACGCTAGCTCAGATCTTCATGAGTGTTATCAGTGTGGCTAAGTAAGCTAACCTGCCACTACTGTAGTTAAACGAGAGAGAGACAGCATGTGGTGCATCTTTGTGTTGATATTGTTCTTTGATAAATGTGATGAACATTGTGTGTTTTATTGCACTGAAGCTGTTTAAATACACATTCACGTTTTAAAATGGTTAAAAATATAAATAGTGCTTTATGAAGGTTTATTAATGCATTAATGTTAAAATATAAGTTCATGATGAATAATTATATTGATTAATATACTATACACTGTATATACTATACTATACATGTATACAGAGTACATATATGTGCATATGTGGAAGATATTCAGAGTGAAAAATGGACGAAGAATGGTGTCATGTGATTAATGGTAACGGTTATGTTTTCTGCGCTGTATGTTTAGATTGGTTTATTTGCTGTAGATTGATTGTAGATTGTAGATTGATTCAAATTCTGAGAATTTGAATTGAATTTTCTCAGAACCATGGGATCCACTCCAGAGATCATATAATATAATATAATACACCTATTTTACTCTCACTGCTGTACAAACATCATTTGTGATTAGATCAGAATGATTGATCTCTTTTTGTTTTGTTTAGTTTTTGGTCACTGCTTTGATGGTCAATATTGGACATTACAGCCATGTTTATCAGCCTAAAATGAAGTAGTGCAGTGTTATGTTACATGATATTACATTATGTGTCACTCACACAGACTCTGCTCATGTGGACTTTACTTTGTTGTCTGTTGTCTTGTTTGTGTCGTCACTTGCGTTGTCTGTTGTGTTCATGGACCACAAGTTGATCACTACCTTGGTTCGGGTTAGCGCTGATAAATCCAGCTTGCAGGTCCATGTGGACTTTAATCTCTCAGGAGGCGATGATGGCGTTTCAGACCTTTGAGCTGTTACATAAAGTCAAAGCCTCTTTTCTTCTCACATGGAAGCTACAAGACTGAGGGGGTCAAAGGTCATAGTGATGGTCAGGTGACAGATCCCTAAATCACACAATGGCATGATGGCTAAAGATGTCAGTTATTAATAATCATTAAATTATCTGTTCGCAGTTACATGACATTTGAAAATGGAGAATCACAGTCCTCACACAGTGGACATCACAGACCTGAGACGAGCCACTGCGGTGCTAGTCCCAGACGTCCTCAGAGACGACGGTAACCTGACTTTTGTTTTTGGAGCAGCAAAGAACCACAGGCTCCAGAAAGTAGAAACATAAACACATGTTACATAAATAAACGGAGACGCTTTAAATAGACGTAAACACAGAGAGAGAGAGGACATGTGGACGCAGTGGGTCTGTCTTCTGCGTCCACTGTCACTGGAACATTTCCAGCGTGTGTGAGTGTGACATTAATAGAAAGTTCTTCTGTCTTTTTGCTGACTGGGGCATGTTTACCCATAATGCCACGCAGGTTGGACCCTGACAGACAAAGAAAACCAGAAGTGAAAGTGGACAGATGTTTCCATGAGTCTCAGTCAGCAGTTTGATGTGAGACAGGGAGATGGACATGTCCACTCCCAGTTTAACGCCTCCCTCTGTGTTGTCCTTTAAAGTGACACGAGGAAAAACTCATTTTATTCACTTAACAAAATCAGATCTACTTTAAGTCTCTGATATTTATGTCACATGATCACGTCTTTATCTCGCTGTCAGACAGACTTTGGTAAACCACTTACTCTCTCAGCTGCTCCTCTGCTGCCTCGTGTGGTCACTTTGTTTCACTGACATGAATCTGAATGTTGGATTTAAAACAATGAAGGAACAAAAGAAGAACTTAGTGATGGATCAGTGTGTGTGTGTGGCAGCTGTGGACTTTGGTGTGGGAGAGTGAGTGATTTACAAAGTTAAATCAGGTTTCAGCAGATAAGGAATGGTTCTGTGTTTTGACGTTCATTACCGTGGAAACCAGAGATGGGAGGGACCCGGGGTGGGGGGGTGTCGCAGTCCTGCTGATTCAGCAGAAATGTGACCACAGTGAAGAATTCATCACGTGTTTTTAATGTTGTTCTTCTCTGCAGGTTTTCAGCTGAGGAAGATGATGAGGAAGAACACACACACACACTCACTGTATCTGTATGTATGTGTGTGAGGAATGCTGAGTGTGTGTTTCATGGCAGAACTCCCAGAATTCCACTGAAGACACACACACAGGATTAACCCTCTCTTCACTGTGTCAGGTGAGTCCAATGTTTGTCTCATGTCTTTAGTGTCTCACCTGCAGAGTCTCATGTCTGCCTGGGGTGGGGTAGCTCAGTGGTTAAGACCGGTACCCTGTGTGCAAAAGACTTCATGGTTGCAAGTTCAACTCCACTCCTGGCAGGTTGTACTCCATTCCCTTGTAAGTCACTTTGGATAAAAACGCCTGCTAAATGACATGTAATGTAATGCCTGAAGGGGGCGGGGACAGCCACATGTATCTGTTGAAGTTTTATTGTCAAATTAATCACCTGCTCAGTGTTTAAATAAATAAAATAAACTGAAGTTCAAAACTTTTTTGTATCATGACCACTGACCCAGATTCGAGGACATATGTCACAGATTCTGTCCTCTTCACAAGACGGATGTAAGTTTGTTTACCTTCACAGTTTCCACTGCACTTCCTGTAATCTTCCTCAGAAGTAACACGAGATGTTGCTGTGACCTCTGACCTTATGACCAGGTTGGAGTGACGGTGAGAAGGTCTACCAGCCGAGTCCTAGGTGTAGGACAGCTGGTATAGTCCCTCATCCCCGTTTATTGCCTCATGGACATGTTTTCTTATTTCCAGTCCATGACAGCGGTCAGTGATGGTTCTGACGTGTCTTCGTCCATCATGGACCTGTGTTTGATTTTGTCTCATTGTAAATAAAACTTTTTTAATCACTTGATCAAACTTACCACCTGTCCATCTGTCCATCACCTGACGTCCACCTCCATTGTTTCCATGGAAACCCTGCTGTGTTTCTCCCCCCCTCACTGTCTCTGGGTGAGCGCGGCTCCTGGACGGTGTCATTAAAACGTCCCTGTGGTTAAAACGTCCTGCAGCTCCGGCTCCAGCAGACAGACGAGTGTTGTTTCAGTGAAACCTCAGAGTTTACAGAGAGATGTTTCTAAAGTAGTAGCATTTTTATATAAATGATTTTATTGTCCTCTGTATAAATAAATAAATATATATATGTATACATAATTCTCAGCATTTTGTCTCAGCTCAAACTATTTTTAGTTATTTTCTTTTACAGCCTCAGAATAAACACGAAGAACAATATGGACGCCGCCGGGCGCCAGCCTCATGCCACATGTTCACCACTGATTGTGTGAGATTAGCAGACACGGGACAGACTTTAACTGTAACCCCTACAGTTTTCAAAATAAAGTCTCTGTTTCTGTTCACCTCCACAGTTTTCAGAATAAAAGACTTATTACTGTTTAACAGATGAAGTTCATGAATCTAAAATCCTAAAGTAAACACGAGACATCCAGCTTGTCCCTTGCTGAGTTGTGTCCTCTTGAAGACTTCCTGCTCTTCACTATTGGACAGAGTCCAGATGTCTGAACATCATGAGACAGAGACAGCTGGTTGTCCTCCTCCTCCTGACCTCACACACACATAAACACAAGTCACTTCTTCATGTGTCCAGTGAAACGTCTAACATGTGCTCTTTGTGACTAAGACGACCTTTGTGTCCTCAAATGAGACATCGGGTCACATCCCCATCAACTTACTGAGTATATGATCAATAACATGATGTGACAATAAGGTGTGTGTGTGTGTCTAGGGTTAGTAGGATTAAGCCACTAGTAATTATGGTTAAGGTTAGAGTAAGTTGAGTAAATCTAAATTAAGGTAAGTCGATCAGATGTCGTCTCAAGTCATGCATGTCGAACATGTGTATGTGTGTGAGACTGTGTCAGGAATGTAAACATGGTGCAGCAAAGTCAGCCACGCCCCACTTCAACCAGGTACAACCAGGCAATTCGTAGGATGACACTCACACACACATAACCTCCAGTTGTTAGCTGCATGATTATAATGATGGTGATGATCAAAACAAACCA
Organism: Solea senegalensis; assembly: GCF_019176455.1. Lineage (NCBI taxonomy): Eukaryota > Metazoa > Chordata > Actinopteri > Pleuronectiformes > Soleidae > Solea > Solea senegalensis. The sequence goes on along the minus strand of NC_058027.1, from coordinate 27,515,450 downwards.
GAGGAACTGACTTACTCATTAACTTACTGACTTACTCATTTATTTACTTACTGACTTACTCATTCATTAACTTACTGACTTACTCATTTATTAAATTACTGACTTACTCATTTATTAAATTACTGACTCATTAAATTACTGACTTACTCATTTATTTACTTACTGACTTACTCATTCATTAACTTACTGACTTATTAACTTACTGACTTACTCATTTATTTACTTACTGACTTACTCATTTATTAAATTACTGACTCTTTAACTTACTGACTTACTCATTTATTAAATTACTGATTTACTCATTTATTAAATTACTGACTCATTAACTTACTGACTTACTCATGTATTAAATTACTGACTCATTAACTTACTGACTTACTCATTTATTAAATTACTGACTTACTCATGTATTAAATTACTGACTCATTAACTTACTGACTTACTCATTTATTAACTTACTGACTTACTCATTTATTAACTTACTGACTTACTCATTTATTAACTTACTGACTCATTAACTTACTGACTTACTCATTTATTAACTTACTGACTTAGTCATTTATTAAATTATTGACTTACTCATTTATTTACTTACTGATTTAGTCATTAACTTACTGACTTACTCATTTACTAACTGACATAGCAACTTTCTGACTAACTAACTTAACTGACTTGTTAGTAAGTCGGAGTCTCAGACCACCGGTGAAGTCCTGCGGTACTGAACATTCCCCGTGGCTCCACAGTGGGGGAGGCAGAGGACCAGGATCAGGACCAGGATCAGATATTGCGGTTAGGGTCGGACCAAGCAAGTCAAACTGAGTCCAAACATTTGTGAGAAAAATAGTGGAGTCTGGGACAACGCCATGTTTGTGTGTTGATACATTCCTGCTGCGTGGGGGGGGCAGATAGCTGTGGTGTGGTTGGTGGTGAGGACAAGTCCCATTTTGTTTTCTAATTCTTTTTCTTCACCCACTCCCCCGTCTGTTTTTCTAAGGCGTCGCTTTGCCAAAGAAACAAAACTGAGATTTAAACAACACCATCAATCACACACACATTTTGACTGTGTGTGTGAAAAAAACATGATAAATGTCTTAATGTTTTTTTCTTTATATTGTTCTCAGTTCCTTGTCTGGATGAAAGCTGCATTACATTCAGCCATTCACACGCTGCTGTCTTTGCCCAAGGACACTTCAGGTTCTGCCTCAGAAAACACATCTCTGAGTCTTCAGCCTTTGATCTGTTCTCAAGGTCTTGCTGTGAATGGATGAGTCCAAACGTCACATGGTTCCTGTTAACAGCTGTCAGCAGCACAGTGAGGGTGGAGAAGTGTTGGCTTCATGTTCTGGATTCTCTTCATATGGAGGAATGTGTGTTCCTGAGCCAGGAGAAGGTCACATGGAGATTCATCATTGCATTACAGACATTGGAACATGAATTGGAACTAACGCCAGAACCTGAGGACATCACAAGAACATTAGACCATCATAAGACCTGTTTAGATGATGTTCTTCTGATCCTCTAATGTTCTGATCATGTTCTAATGATGTTCTTCTGATCCTCTAATGTTCTGATCATGTTCTAATGATGTTCTTCTGATCCTCTAACATTCTAATGATGTTCTTCTGATCCTCTGATGTTCAGATGTTGTTCTTCTGATCCTCTAATGTTCGGATGATGTTCTTCTGATCCTCTAATGTTCGGATGATGTTCTTCTGATCCTCTAATGTCCTTCTGATGTTCTTCTGATCCTCTAATGTTCTAATGATGTTCTCTGATGATCCTCTGATGTTCTACTGTTTTTCTATATACATGTATTTATACACACACATATATACAGTAGCCGTGTCCCATTTAAGGGTCTGAAGCGTTCAGTCAATGAAGTATATGACTCCATCGACCGAACACTTCGGGGGACCCGGAAGTCAAGCGCTGCGAAATGAGACGGGCCAGCCCCCCCCCCCACACACACACACACACATACACACCCATATACAGTGTGTGTGTGTATATACACAAACACCCATATACAGTGTGTGTGTGTATATACACAAACACACACATATACAGCTGCTTTTTTGTTTACTTTCATATTTCATGTGATCATAATTCATGTTTTGTTTCTCTACGTTGTGAATTCATACAGTGACCTTGAGTGTCTTGTTATTACATTTATTTATTTTAGTAATTATTATTATTATTGTTATTATTGTTATTATTATTATCATTATTATTATTATTGTTGTTATTATTATTATTATTATTAGTAGTAGTATTGTTATTATTATTATTATTATTAACAATAATCCGTTAATAATCTGTCAGATGGAGAATCCACTCCCTCATTTGCTCGTCTCACAGGCAGAGGGCGCCGCTGTGCATTCAGTACACAATGAACTGAGGGTTTGTAAAATGAAAACATGAATCCACTTCATTAACAGATCAATCACTTTATTGATTGTTGATCTTAGTTCATTTTATGGTTTGCTACCTAGACCTGGACCTGGACTTGGGCCTGGCCCTAGATCTATACCCAAACTTGAACCTGGGCATGTGCAATGTGTTGTTGATTCTTCATGTCTTTATAGTCCTGTGTGCCCCCCTACAGGCTGACGAGTGTCAGTGTTTCAAACAGGAAAGAAACAAATGTGATAAACTCTTTATTATAACAATATTCAAATTTTATATAAATTTACTTTCGAATGTCAATTATTTTATAACTGAGACAAGTATATTTTCCTCTGTTCAGAGGTCAAAGGTCATCTCAGAGTATCAGAAGGCACTGAGTGTGTGTTTGTGTGTGTGTAATAGTGCAGAAGACAGAGCTGTTTGTCCTGTCACTGTTATTTCAAAATCACACGTTAATTTAAAACATTTTGAAACATTTCTTGTTTAAAAACAAACTTTCAAATAACTTTTTTTCAAAAACATTTAAAAACATGTTTTTGTGAATCATGGTGAAAGTTACACACAAGCTTGAGACATGTTGGAGCTGCGATGTTTCCACTGGATAGTGACGGGACAAAGCAGGTACCATAGATTCACTTTCAGTGTGTGTGTGTGTGTGTGCGAGAGCGTGTGTGTGTGTGTGTGTGTGTGTGTGTGAGAGAGAGAGAGAGTGTGTGAGAGTGTGTTTGCAGTAGAGATTTGAGGTTTCACAGTTTTCACTGAAGGTAAAAAACACAGTTTTACAATATTTTTTAAAGTTTAACTTCACATGCTAGAATCCTCAGTACCAGAGTCATGTGATCATGTAACATGGATACACAATAGATATGAAAGAAACACACATGTAATTCTTTAGCTGCTCTGTGTGTGTGTGTGTGTGTGTGTGCAGGAAACCAGCACCATGAAGGTTTTTCAGAGTCTCAGAGTTTGTACCTGCGCAGGTTCTTCACCTGTTTCCAGCAGAGATCAGATCTCAGACCAGGTCACGTGTTTCAGGAGAAAAACGCCTCAGCTGTCTCAGTCTGTCCACACAGGACCAGTATTCCAGGAGTTAACCAGTCACCAGCCCGGGTCCAGTTCGGATCCAAGTCCCTCAGCTGGGTTTAAAGGATCCGTCGGGCATCTGTCTGAAGATTCCACGCAGCGTGTCCAGTTCACGGCTCAGGTGCTCCACCCTCCGCCTCAGTCTCTCGTTGTCTGAGCTTAGCTCCACCACTTTCTGCTGCGTCTCCATGTTGCGCATTTTCGCCTTGTCTCTGCTCTTGCGCACGGCCACGTTGTTGCGCTCGCGCCTCAGTCGGTACTCCGGGCTACTCTTGTCAACGTGTTTCCTTGATTTCCCGCCACCCCGTTGCTCCAACAGCTTCAGGCCGCTCTGGTGCGGGTGCTGGTGCTGGTGCGGGCTTGGCACCGGGGTTGGCGGAGGAGTCGGGTGTCCTGGGTGGAGGTGCATGGTGGTCTGCGCGCAGTGCGCAATCTGGTACTGGAGGTGGGGCAGCTGCGACTGCGGGGAGAAGTGCTGCGGGTGGTGCGGGTAGGAGGGCGGCACGCCCGCGCTCAGTTCCTCGTCGTCCCGCGGCTCCTGCTTGATGGCCACAGGGCGGAGACGCGGCGGACTGTGCTCGTATAGCGGCACCAGCTTGGACTCTAAGTAGCCAGACATGTAGACCTGATGCTGTTGCTGCTGGTGCTGCTGATGCTGCTGATGCTGCTGATGCTGCTGATGCTGCTGCTGTGAACCTGGGCCGCTGCACGGAACCGGGTCAAAGTCCCCGCTCATGAGTTTCAGCTTGTCCTGGCGGGAGCTGTGGTGGAACAGGTCCGCCAAAAAGTCGTCATTGAAGGAAGCGGGATCGATGTAGGCGCTCAGGTCAATGGACGTCTCGTTGTCTCCGATGTCCCCGCCAGGGTCAGCCGGATCTCTGTAACCGGAGGACGGCTGTTGGCTGTGGGGCAGGCTGCCCAGCGGGGGTCGGGGCGCGACCTCATACAAGTTCGACAGCTCCATGGAGAATCTAAAACCGGGCAGACATGGCGAAGAGCTGCGGGAATCCAGGGTGAGCGACTGAGTGAGAGACACACACTCAGAGAGAGAGAGGGAGTCCCGGTGACAGGGTGAGCGAGAGAGAGCCGTGGTTTCTGCTGCTCAGTAAAACTCTGAGCTGTCAAAGTGCGGTTATATAGTGGAGCAGGGAGTGGGCGGTCGCGCGCACACTCACTCACTCACACTCACACACACTCACACACACACACTCACTCACTCACTTACACACACATGGGATTTAAGTGTAAATCAGAATAATTTGATAAGCACAGCCTTTGACAACTGTGTTTACATTCTGACCAAACTCATTATAACATATTAAATCATATTTTAACATGTTATAACTTGTTGACAGGTAAGTGAGTGATTGATTGATTGAGTGACAGGTAAGTGAGAGATTGATTGAGTGACAGGTAAGTGAGTGGGTGGGGTAACTCAGTGGTTAAGACCAGTACTCTGGGTGCAAAAGACTTCATGGTCGCAAGTTCAACTCCACCTCTGGCAGGTTGTACTCAATTCCCTTGTAAATTGCTTTGGATAAAAGCGTCTGCTAACTGATATGTAATGTGTTAACATTTGAGTGAGGGATTGAGTGACAGGTGAGTGAGTGAGGGACAGGTAAGTGATTGAGTGACAGATCTTATCTCTAATTGAGTTTTTGAAATGTCATCATTTTTAAATGACGTCACTTGTGTATGAACTCGTTTCACCAAATCAAAAGTTACATAAACAAAACCAACGGTCTTCTTCTATTGGTCGGATGAACTGTCAATCACGGCGGGCATTGCATCACTCTGCCACACACTCGTCTGTGATTGGCCACGCGCTCGCACCGCCTCCGCCCCCTGGCCTGTGATTGGCTGAGCGGGAACATCTCCGTACAAGGAAAAGAGATTTCGCAATCGTCTTGTGTCCATGTTCTAAACAACAAGATCCGGAGCTCGAGTACCGAAAAAAGTCCAGCTGAAAGTCCGGAGCGCGTCAGAACCGACGGACGGTTCCGGCCAGTGGATCCCGGTGAAGGTAACGTGGCTTTTAAACGGTTCATAGACCGGAAATTGAACGAACAGCGGCGATAGCATCTGAAGCTAACTAGCTGCTAGCTTCCCGGTGGAGGAGAGACAGAAAGAATAGAGAGAGAGAGAGAGAGTGTTCTGATTCTAGTTCTGTTGTTCTCTCAACTCCAACTTCTCTGGTTCTGGTCATTACGGGCCTCGACTCTTTGCTTCTTTACCGGGTGTGTTGAGAGTCGTTGACCCACAACAGGGTTATACTCGGCGGGTTAGATGTGTGTGGAGTTTCTCTCTCGCTCTCTCGCTCGGTAAAAAGATGATGATGATGATGCAACATCGGGCAACAGCAGGTTCTACCCGGAGCCATTTTCTCTGCGCACAGCTGATCGCTGCTGCCTGGCAACGATCTGACCAATCACAGTAGCAACACACGAGTGACAGAAACACGCGTGTGTGTTGTTTTTGTGTGATGTGTGTGTGTGTGTGTGTTGTTTTTGTGTGTGTGTGTGTTCTGTTTCCGTGTGTGTTGTTTCTGTGTGAGTTGTTTCTGTGTGTGTGATGTCAGTAAATCTGTGATTATGTGATAAATATTTATGATCAACACGTTTTTGTTTGTATTTTGCACAGTTTCAGTTTGATTCATGAAGGATTCGTCCGGTGAACTCCAGGTGTCAGTAATGCACCTTTCATCTGGTTTAATAAGTGAAAAGAACGCTTTATTACACTGACAACAACAAAACAGCAGCAAAGAAGAGTAAATAAATCAAATAGAACTTAGATCCTCTTAAATTAATTTATATTTAGAAAATAAAGAGGATTTTTTATTATTTAAAACCTGAGATTCTTTTCATTTTCAGAAATCTATTTCCTCAGGCTCCGTTATTACATGAGGTTTTGAAAACAATTTTGTGATTGTCATGAAAATGTCATAAAAAAAGTGATTTTTATGACATTGGACAACAATGATCAAATATGATACAAACTGATTTTATGAAAATAAGCACTTGTCAAAAGAACGAAGGACTAAGCTAAATGAAGCCCCTCCCCCTCTCTTGTCTCCCCCGCCCTCCAGGTTGGGTGTGGTCTACTTCCTGTTTCTTCTCTCCACGTCCGTGGTCAGAGAGCAGCACCTGAAGGCAGCACATCACAAATGAGCCGGCCGTCGCAGCCGAAACTCACCACATCATCTGACCGCAGTGGCGTGAGCGTTATCCAAAGTCAGGGCCACGCCTCTTCATCGCTGCCACCGTCCGTAATTGGACTGCAGCAAGTCCCACAACTTGTCCCCGCCCACCCTTCAGCCGGAGGCGGCAAGGCCCTCCCCCCCAGCAAGATGAAGAAGCCCCCGGCGGACAAGGACAGCGACGAGTACCGGCAGCGACGCGAGCGCAACAACCTGGCGGTGAAGAAGAGTCGCATGCGCAGCAAACAGAAGGCGATGGACACGCAGCAGCGCGTCAACGAGCTGAAGGAGGAGAACGAGCGTCTGGAGGCAAAGATCAAGCTGCTGAGCAAAGAACTGAGCGTGCTCAAAGACCTGTTCCTGGAGCACGCTCACAACCTGGCTGACAACGTCCCGCCTCCACAGGCTGGCGCAGAGGGCTCCAGCCCCGCCCCCAACAACCCCACCAATGGACAATGAGGTGGGTGAGGCTTTGGGGGTTGCTGGTGAAACTTTGGAAACTCATGAACATGTGATCCGGTCTTCTACTCGTTTTTTTCTGTGGTTTATTACTGAGTCTCTCGTGTTGAACGCCCCCTGCTGGAAAAGCTGTCAAATCATTTTTCAGCAACAACGAAACGTCACCAGGATCAGGATGAAACACACAAATCCATCAATATTGTTGATAACTTATTGGCCAAAGTGAAATCCTGACTAAAAGGCTTTTATTGAGAATTGGAAAGTGATCAAAGTGATCGTGTTATTGATCATTGACTGTGACATGAACCTTATGAAGTGAGAAACCAGCGACCTGACCTCACTTCTTGTGCTTCCTCTTCCTGTTTAAGACGTTGACGCCGCATAGCGACATGATTGTCATTGTTTACTTCACATTACGTTTTTACTTTGTTTGTCACACATTTTCTCAATCTGTAACAAATCAATATAAACCAGCGCAGTGATCCTTTAAACACACACACAGTTATTAATGTGTGTGTGACAAAGGTCATGTGATAAATCAGTGATGTCACACAAATTGGTTCCTTTGGTTTGTTATTGAAAAGGAGCCTGGAAATCCAGGTGTTGCAATGACGACCCGCTCTGATGATAATGGTAACATCATCAATGAATGTGTTGATTATTGATCAATGTTTTTTCCACTCATATTGACAGTCAGTGAACGTTTCAATAAAGTTTTTATCTTAATTGATAATTGATGGTTATTGGATTTAGTTTCTGCTGATTATAGGTTTTTGTTTCTTTCAGTGACCACAGCGTCATGTGTGTTCCACTCGGTCGGATCATACATCATTCCACTCGGTCAGACACATACGCTACCTTAGTTGGCGGGCGGAGCTTATTTTCCAGACAGGTGTGTGTGTTTAGTGTTTGTGGTCTTGAGCGGAGTCAGACACCGTGAGTCACAGCTTAAATAAATCCACTTTTAAACCGGGCTGGGTCGTTAGCTGTCTGCTAATGAGGTGTGAGCAGATCTGGACAGCCACCCCCCCACACCACGCCATGAGGGGGCGGGGCCTCTGCTTGTTGTCAACAGACGTTATAATTATAAAGCTTAGCGTGGGTGTGGAGTGCTTAAGTGGCTTTGACTCAGAGCTAAGATGTGGATGATGTCTGATCCTGATCAGCTTCACTCTAACGTTCCCACTCAGAACATCAGCATGTTTTTATACTGTGCATTGTGTGTGTGTGTTTGTGGATGGATGGGAGATTAGGACATGAACATTTTTTAAGTGAATAAAATCAAATAAAAACTTTTGTGTGTCTCTGCTCACAGACATATTTTCACTGCGAGTGAGTCTCTGTGTCTCAGACCTCATCATCTGTCCATCTCGTCTGGACTCCCCCCACCGTACCTGTGGGAGATGAGGTCAGGCTGAGGGCGTGCGAAGGTGTTTCTGTCCAAAAGAATGAGCTGAATATTAGTGTGTGTGTGTGTGAGAGAGAGAGCGAGAAACATAAAAATGAGCGATGACCTCGTCGTTGTTAAAAATTTACCTCCTCAGAGAAACTGGCAAAAGCTTCACACACACGCTCATCTGGAAAAGATGTTCTGTTTCTTCTGCACACACACACACACGCACGCACACATGAACACACATCATGCATGCATATGCACATACACATGAACAAACACATACACACACACATGCACTCATGAACACACATGCACGCATACGCACATGCACATGCACACACACACATCTCTGAAGCATGTTGTGTGTGTGTTGCATGTTTAAAAGCAGAAACACAAACTGCTGAGTTCTTTCACATGTGAAGTGACGATGTCATCAGTGAGGCTGGTGCCCTTTGACCTGCAGGTCAGACGTAGTCTTGTGTATTCAGACTGTTTCCCTTTGTCTTTTATTATTTCCTGTTTCTGACGTTAAGTGACTTCCTGTTTGATCGCTGTCTAACCCTAACCGACGACGATGATGATGATGTGAGTGAATATGTTTCTGGGTAAAACATAATGTGCAGCAGAAGAGCACAGATCAGACGAGGATGCACAGACTCACAGAGGAGGAGTAGGAGGAGGGGAGGAGGAGGAGGTGTCACTCCAGAAATCTGTGAACAATCAAGAGCCAGTGATTGACAGGTTCAGGCCGCACTTGTCAGGATGAATTAGAGAGGGAAGAACGCTGGCAAGGGCGAGCACGTCACTGGGAGCTTGGCAGTGCTGCTGATTTATTCCAGGTTTCACAAAGTCATAAACAAGATAAACGCTCGAAACGCTGCTGATCTCAATAACCATGAGTAAAGTGATGGGAATGTGGTTGAAGACGAGGATGGGGAGGAGGTGGAAGAAGCGGAGGAGGAGGAAGAACCAACCAACTAACCAATCAACTAACTACCTTACTAACCAACTAATTAACCAACCAACTAACCAACCAACTGGGCGATCGTTTACTGTGTCCTGGCTCGGTCACACAGCCTTGCCACAGGGGTGCCCCAAGGCTCAGTGCTGGGGCCTCTCCTCTTTGCCACGTTCACCCGCTCACATGGCTTCTCATATCACTGCTATGCTGATGATACCCAGCTGTATCTGTCACCTGACGACCACACGGTCTCTCTGTCACGTCTCTGCAGGGATGAAAGTCCAGAGTCTACGTCCCCTTTAAGTTAGAGTTAAGGATTATAGTCTGGTGGTGCTAACACCCCACACAATCCACACTCGTCTCCCGTGTGGTTCCACACTGGTGGAATGATCTCCCGAGCGCTACCAGAAAAGGGATGTCCCTGTCTGTCTTCAAGAAGCTCTTGAAAGCCCAGCTTTTCCAAGAGCATCTTCTGTCCTAGCACTTACCTTAGTCCCTGCCCTGCACATTAGCCCCTCCCCTGCACTCTCCCCCTCCATCAGTCCATTGTTCCTATCGAGTGGATTTCTTTCCAAGACTTCTTCTCTGGAGCTTATTCCTCTGTTGTAAGTCACTTTGGATAAAAGCTTAAATATAAATGTAATGTAAATGTAACTAACGACCAAGTAACTAACCCTAACCCTAACCCACCAACAAACCAACTAAGAAACCAGTCAACCAACTAACAAACCAATCAACCGACTAATAAACCAATCAACCAACTAACAAACCAATCAACCGACTAACAAACCAATCAACCAACTAACAAACCAGTCAACCGACTAACAAACCAATCAACCAACTAACAAACCAATCAACCGACTAATAAACCAATCAACTAACCAACCAGTCGTACATAAATGGTTGCCATGCCCTTGTCTTTTGTCTAAAGAAACTTTTATTTTGGAAACTGTGGGATCGTGTTGTAACTGTTTCCTGTTTACATCTGGTCATGTGACCTGTGTTTTCCAGGGTGTGTTAGTTAATGTGGGTGGAGCCTCTGAAAACTACCACGCGATTCCCCGCATGTGGACATACAGGAGGAGGAGGGGGCGGAGTTAATGATCACCCTGGGACCTTTGAGCAATGCTGCTCATGTGGCGTTCACGTGTCCTCGTTCGCCTGCGCTGAGACAATAGGGAAAATGGACGGAAAATGTCACCGGCCAGAGCCAATCAGATCGGCCGTCTGCCCAAGTCAGCGGAGACAAAGCTTCTGTGCTCTGATTGGCTCGCAGCCAGGGTGACATCACCTTTATCATGTGACCTTTGTCACCAAGTGTGTGTGAGAGAGAGAGAGAGAGAGAGAGAGAGAGAGAGAGAGAGAGAGAGAGAGAGAGAGATTGAGAGTGTGTGAGGTGTGAGAGAGAGAGGTGTGTGTGTGTGTGTGTGTGTGTGTGTGTGTGTGTGTGGAAAAGAGAGAGAGAGGGTGGGTGTGAGAGAGTGTGTGTGTGTGTGTGTGTGTGAGAGAGAGAGAGAGTGTGTGTGTTTCTTTTTTTTAAACCAGACCAGGATCTTGGATTTCACTGAACCATGATCTGAACCAGGTTCTGAACTAGGATTTGAACCATGTGAACCATGAACCTCTGAACTGAGAGTTTGTTTGTGAACAAATAAATCAACATTTCATCATCAAGCTTTTTCACTCATAACTTTATCTGGAAACATGTGGTCAGCAGGGGGTGGGGCATCCAGGTGGCACCAGCACTGTCAGCAGGGGGCGGGGCATCCAGGTGTATGTCTGGTGGTGTGAACAGTGAAGTTGTTCTGTGTCGTCATAGTGATAAAGTTTATTGTTGTTAGAGAAACATCAGTGAGAGAAGCTCGTCAATCACACACAAAAGCCCCGCCCACAGCTGGATCTCATTACAACCATGAACAACACGAGGCCTCTGAACTCTGACCTCTGGAGTCTGATCATATCACAGGGAATCATGGGAAACGTAGTCTGACGTGAGATGACGAGATGTAGACGAAGAGACGACGCTGAAGAGACAACGCTGAAGAGACGGCGCTGAAGAGACGGCGCTGAAGAGACGACGCTGAAGAGACGACGCTGAAGAGAAGACGCTGAAGAGCGAAGAGCGCTGAGCGCTGAAAAGGCGCTGAAGAAGCGGCGCTGAAAGGCGGCGCTGAAGAAACTGGCGCTGAAAAACGGCGCTAAAAAAGAAGAGAGCGCGGCGCGGAAGAGACGGCAGGGGCGAGAGAAGGCGCTGAAAGGCAAGAAAAAGGCGGCTGAAGGCGGCTGAAGAGAAGAGCTGAAGAGGAGAAGCTGAGAAGAGGCGCTGAAGAGGGGCGCTGAAGAGGCGGCAGCAGCTGAGAGAGCGAAGCGGCTGAAAAGAGAAAGACGCTGAATAGGCGGCGATGAAGAGACGACGCTGAAAAGACGACGCTGAAGAGACGACGCTGAAGAGACGGAAGGCAACTCTCACACACACACTGCGTGTGTCTCCATGTGGACACCGGTGGAGTTGCAGTCTGCTGCATCAGCAGGTTTTGAAACTCCTCCTCCTCAGGGAGCATGGACACACAAACACACTGGTCAATCACACTGGTGTGTTTGTTGGTAGGGGGCGGAGTCATGTTCCCTCCATGGGAACAGAGGAGGAGGTCGAGGTGAAGGAAGTTGAGCAACAGTGGAGCAGGACGTCCACACTTCACCCAGTTGGTCTGTCCTCTGATTGGACAAAGATGTGGAGGGAGGGAGTGAGCGAGGGAGCGAGGGAGGGAGGGACCTCCTCTGAGCAGCGACCAACACGTGCTGCTGAGGTCGACGGTTCAATTCCCTGCTGAATCTCAGTGTGTGAAGGAGCAAGACCAAGGCAACTACTGCTGCAGGACAGAGGACTACTACTGAGTATTACTATAGTGATACTGCAGTACAGTTATACTACAGTGATACTACAGAGATACTACAGTGACACTACGGTGATACTGCAGTGATACTACAGTACAGTTATACTACAGTGATACTACAGTGATACTGCAGTGATACTACTGTACAGTGATACTACAGTGATACTACAGTGATACTGCTGTACAGTTATACTACAGCACAGTGATACTACAGTGATACTGCAGTGCAGTGACACTACAGTGATACTCTATCACTAGTGTCACTGTACTTCAGTATCATATATATACATATACTGTATACAGTATGTATATTTACTACAATACTGTAATATATCTATTTTCAACACATTGTTCTGTATATTTTAATAAAAAATAAATAAGGTTAAATATTTAAAATGTGAAAATAATAACAATATATCTGCATTTATTAAAGGTATTTCATGTTTTCATTTTTCAACACTGTAGGTGGCACTAATGAGGCTGAAGCACTCCGCCTCACCTGTCAATCAAACAGTAGAACAAGGAAGCAGCTGCTGTTCTAACTGAAGAATCATACTTGTGTACTCTGTACTGTGAGTACTCTGTACTTCTCAAGTACATACTTGTGTACTTGAGTATTGAGAAAGCTGGTTGTGTGATTGAACTTGACAGAGTCGTTGATCCACTGCTACCTCCGTCATACGTTCAAATGTCTTATTTTGTGACACAAAGTGTCCACACGAGGCAGCAGTGGACATGTTTGTATGAAGGAGTGAAGTTCACAGTGTGTCCATCACCGTCTTGTCCTCCCTCAGCTTTATCTCTGCTGCGACTCAGCAGTTGTGAAAGACATGTTGAGTCCTGAAACGCTAACTCGGCAGAATGAAGCAGCATTTTTAGTCGAGCCTGTGATAAAACTTGACTTGTGATCTTATGAATGGAAGTTGACCTTTGACCTTTAACCACCTGTGAACAATGAACTAATTTCAAAGATCTCCAGAACCCCATGATCCCTGAGAAGCTGCATTAGTCGCCACACTGCAAGACCAACCCTGCTCCATGATCAGGACTAGAGTTCTTAACGGATTGGGCTGGCTGACAAACCCGAGCGGACTCCCGGTTCGGGCCGGGTTCAGTGGGTCGGGCCTCGGGCCTCAGGATTCCTTTTTCCCGCTCAGAAAACACATTTCTTGCAGGTTGTTAATGATTTGTTGTTTGTTCTGGAGAGCTTTGACCAACTTGCAGTAAATGTGATCCTGCAGCACCAAAAACCAGAACCCTTAGAACCTCCTGCAGCAACAGGACCAGAACCACAGACTGTGATCAGACGCTGCCCCCTGCAGGCCACAGATAGGAACTCTCATATTTTATCATCATACTGTTATCATGGAGACAAATACACTAACAACACAGTAACATTAGATGTGAAGCTCCGCCCTCTTCTGTCATGGGAGGGTTCATCTCTTTCCTGTGCCTTTTCCTCTCTTACCTCCTAACTTTGTATATCCTTACATCCTTTCCTTACACTTTTTTGGTTCATGTTTTTTTTTCCAGACTGGTTTGTTTAGGGATGTTGTCACCATGGTAACATGGCTGAAAACATGCTGGGTGTTTTCCTGGTTTCCTGCCACCATGATCATAGTCAACTGAAGACAAACATCACCAGCTCGTTTGTCTGGGACTGAAAAGTGTGTCTGCTGTAATGCAGTCATTCAGCCACTAAAGGGCGTCGCTGCACCATAGTCTCTTCATTTAGGGTAAATATGAAAACATGTGCTTTAATAATTCAGTTTATGTTGAATAAAAAGACAGTCAGGTTTGTGCCATTTTACACAAACAGTTGTATTCTGTGCACAACCAGCACACAATTCAATTCAATTCAAAACTTTATTAGGGACATATCAGGTGAACAAAACACAACACAATGATAAGAAAATGTATCATTACAACTATAAGGAATAATTATTTTTCATTATGAAGTTAATTCACAGCTGATTGTTGGACAAAATTACATTGGAAAAGCTTTAAATTATATCTTTTTTCCTAACGTTTTATTCTGAAAGGAAACACCGGATGTGTGTGTCCAGTCCTCGGCAACTTCACGCACCTGGAGCGGCTTCTTCCTATCTTCGACTCACTCTCACTGTAAACCGCAGACTGTGTTCGCTCGCACGGCCATGGCTCCCGTCCTGTGCCGGATCCAGTACCTGGAGGATTCTGACCCGTTCATCTGCACCAACTTCCCCGAACCTCGCAGACCTCCGACGGTGAACCTGGACGAGAACCTGCCGCTGAGTGAACATATCTCCGGGATCCACGCGCTGCTCGAGGCGCCGCTGAAGGTGGGTCCGGGACGGTGACTCAGGTCCCAGTATGAATCCGACTGGACTGACTTGAGGTCAAAGTTTAGGAAGAAGCCGAAAAGTCGTGACTTTGATGAAATTTTGAAACAAACGATCTCGACGTTCGGTTTTTTCAGTCTGAAACAAAGCAAAAGAATCAGTGATCAATAACATCGATGAGCAGCAGCACGAGAGTTTGTCTCTGGTGACGTCATCAGACAAAGTCAAAACTGAGCTCCTGACCTCATGATGGAGGTCTGAACCGTTTAATTTAAACTAAAGATCAGAATCTGGTCCATTTTAAAGAGGTGGTTGTAGTCCAGTGAACTCAAGTATAGCATTTACAGTCGTGGTGGTCTCACAGTGAGGAGACAGAACCACCCTGTGGTTCTCCTGCTGGTTCTCCAAGGTTGCAGCTACTCTTTTACAACTGCGGTGCTCCAGGACGTCCACTTGTCCCGCTGACGTCCACTTGTGTTATTAATGAACATTTAAGAATGAAACACTGGTTAAAGGTCTGAAGGTTTCTGTTAGAGGACTCGGGTTAGGGTTAGTTCTGTGCTAGTGGACTGTGGTCTCTGGTTCAGGTCTCTGTTAGAGCACTCTGTTCTGTGTTAGTGACTGTGGTCTCTGGTTCAGGACTCTGTTCTGTGTTAGTGGACTGTGGTCTCTGGTTCAGGACTCTGGTCTCTGTTAGAGGACTCTATTCTGTGTTAGTGGACTGTGGTCTCTGGTTCAGGACTCTGGTCTCTTTTAGAGGACTCTGTTCTGTGTTAGTGGACTCACAGTTTAGTCACTGCGCATCATAAGGTTTTGTCGGATCAGGATCAAGATAAAATGGCATCCGGATCCAGTTTCCTGTTGGTTTTCCAAACAGGAAGTGAATGTAGCTCCAGGCTTCTGAGCTCAGTGACTCAGTAATGTGTGTGTGTGTGTGCGTGCGTGCGCGCGCCCATGTGTGTGTGTGTGTGTGTGTGTGCGCGTGTAAGTGTCTGTATGTGCGTGTATGTGTGTGTGTGTGTGTGTGTGTGTATGTGTGTGTGTGTGTGTGTGTGTGTGTCAGAATGTGTTGAATCATTAAAACAAGTTTGGTCAAATTTTCATTTTCACATAAACTTACATTTACATTACTCCACCAACCCACTAATTATTCCCAGCATGCACTGGGGCTGGACCTGTAGGACCAGGCGGACACATGGACAGAGACACAGACATGGACATGGACAGAGACATGGTCAGAGAAAGACAGTAACAGCTGATGTTAGCCTAGCTTACTGTTTTAGTTCTGTTATTATTATTATTATTATTATTATTATTAATAATAATAATAATAATAATAATAATGATGAAGCCTTAACTTGTGATGTCATGTGGTGGTGAAAGGACAGGTGTGGCCAGAGAGGGGGCGTGGCTTCTGCTGCTGCAGAAGAATGTTGCTGTGCAGGTGAATCACATGACCTCATTTCTATTGTTGTTCTGCTGTGAGCCAATCACACGCAGGCAGAGGGCAGGTGGTGATGATGATGATGGTGGTAGAGAGCAGGTGATGATGATGATGTTGGTAGAGAGCAGGTGATGATGATGATGTTGGTGAGAGCAGGTGATGATGATGATGGATGATGATGATGGCAGAGCGGTGATGATGAAGAGATGATGATGGTAGAGAGCAGGTGATGATGATGATGTTGGTGATGATGATGATGTTGGTGAGCAGGTGATGATGAAGATGATGGTAGAAACGAGTGATGATGATGAGATGATGATGTTGATAGAGCGTTGATGATGAAGATGATGATGGTAGAGAGCAGGTGATGATGATGATGTTGGTAGAGAGCAGGTGATGATGATGATGGTAGAAGCAGGTGATGATGATGATGATGGTGAGAGCATGATGATGATGATGTTGGTAGAGATGATGATGATGTTGGTAGAGAGCAGGTGATGATGAAGATGATGGTAGAGAGCAAGTGATGATGATGAAGATGATGATGTTGATAGAGCGGTGATGAAGATGATGATATTGATGGTGGAGCAGGTGATGATGATGATGGTAGAGAGCAAGTGATGATGATGGTGGTAGAGCAGATGAAGATGATGATGGTAGAGAGCAGGATGATGATGATGATGATGGTACAGAGCAGGTGATGAAGATGATGATGGTAGAGAGCAGGTGATGATGATGATGTTGGTAAAGGGAGTGATGAAGATGATGATATTGATGGTACAGAGCAGGTGATGATGATGATGATGGTAGAGAGCAGGTGATGATGATGGTGGTAGAGAGCAGATGAAGATGAAGATGATGGTAGAGAGCAGGTGGTGATGATGAAGCTCACTCACATTAGACGATGACACAAACACACAGTGATGTGGTCAAATGTCACTGTGTGTTTGGTTGCTTAGCAACAAAGTCTTCATAAACTCAAAGTGACATCACTGAAAATAAAGATGAAACGCTTTAATAATAACGTGCTCTGTCTGTCTCTGTGACATGGGACAGGAGTCCTCAACGTTCAATATCAGAGGGACAAATGGACAATAACAGAGGGAAAGGTGGAGGACAATAACAGGGAAACATCCACATGGCTCCAGGTGCTGATGTCAATAAAGTAAATAACAGTAATTTATTATTAATTATCTACTGTGCCTCTTTCTGTCTTCTTGTCTGTCCCTCTGTCTTCTTTTCTCTCTATGCCTGTCTTCTTGTCTGTCCCTCTGTGTCTCAGTTGGACGAGTGCACTCTTCAAGTGTCTCCTCATGGAAATTATCTAGACTTGGACTCGTCTCTGTCTGAGCAGAGAGACGAGCTGGAGACATTTTACCAGGACATCAGGTAAGAACACACGCCACCCATCTCACACACACATACACGCAGACACATGTGTCTGCGTGTGTGTCCTGAGTGTCTCTATGTGTGTCCTCAGTGTCTCTGTGTCTTTTTGTCCACAGTAAAGGAAAGAAACCCATCCTGATTCTGAGGACTCAGCTCTCCGTCCGTGTTCACTCCATCCTTGGTAATTATGTCCTCATGTCTCTGTCCTCTCAGCAGCAGTGATGACTCAGAGGAAAGTCTCAGTCAGGAGACACTGAGTCCAATATTAGACCACAGACACGTCACACAGGAAACACCAGAGGGAGCTGCTGAGACGTCTGTCAGGACAGAAGGAGTTCATCTCATCAGCTTCACTGCTTCTCGTCCCTCTTTCCCCTCTGTCCCTGCTCTGTCCTCCCTCTGTCCTCCCTCTCTTCTCCTTCCTGCTCTGCTTCCTCTGTCTCACTGTCTCTGTTTGAGACAAGGGTTTGGTGTCAGAGGTCAGTGAGTGTGCCAAGTACAGAGTACACAAGTACGATAGCCGTGTCCCAATCCAGGGACCGGACCCTCCGGAGTGTGGATTCGTCGTCTGTCCCCATTCAAACGCTCTACGTGGACGTTAGCTTGTTTGGGAAGGATCATATCCCATAATTCTTTGCGCGCCAGCGGCAAATCTCTTCTAATACAAGCAATATGGCCGAGGGAAAATACTAAACAAACTACTAAAGAAACTACTACTAAACAAACTACTACTAAACAAACTACTAAAGAAACTACTACTAAACTAACTACTACTAATAAACAAGCATCTACTAAACAAACTATTACTAAACTAACTACTGCTAAACAAACTACTTCTACTAAACAAACTACTACTAAACATACTACTACTACTTAACAAACTTCTAAACATACTACTACTACTTAACAAACTTCTAAACAAACTACTTCTACTAAACAAACTACTACTAAACATACTACTACTACTTAACAAACTTCTAAACTAACTACTGCTACTTAACAAACTACTACTAAACTAACTACCAGTACTAAACTAACGTCTACTAAAGTGGTGGACTGGACCTCCGGAGGGTCCAGTCCCTGGAACAGGACACGGGTTGTGTCTTTAGTTAGAACAGCGCCTACTTCCTTGTTCTACTGTTTGATTGACAGGTGCGCCGAGTGCTGCAGCCTCATTAGCGCCACCTGCAGTGTTGAAAAATGAACATATGCAGATATATAGTTATTATTTTTCCATTTTAAATATTTAACTTCATTTATTAAATTTTATTAAAATATACAGAACAATGTGGAAAATAGATATATTACAGTATTGTAGAGTAGTGTGTGTACATAGTGTGTGCTGTCTCACAGTGTCTCACGTTGTCTCACAGTGTCTCTCGCTTTCTCATGCTGTGTCACAGTGTCTCACGCTGTCTGTCTCTGTAGGACATCACACACACACACACACACACACACAGAGAGAGTGTTTGGATGCGTTGATTCTTGTTTTCACTGTTTTTGTTTACATGTTGTCATGGAGATGAATTCACAGATGATCTCCACGTGAACATTATCAATACTTGACACTATAGTGATACATTATCAATACATGTGTCTCCGTCTCGTCCTTGTGTCAAATCGACACCAGAGTGAAAATCAGCTGATACTCAGTCTGTGATGAGTTATGAGGTCAGAGGTCATATGGACAGAGGAGACAGAGGACATGACTCTGTCCTCTCTTGTTAAATGATAACAATAAAGTTACTTCTCTGTTAATATTAAATGATAAAAAGCTTCAAAATGATGTCTCATTATATCTGATTTTTGTGTTTTTATTATTTTAGCGTTAATTTTAATTATTTATTAATGAATCAATTATCATTCTTGTTTACAATTATCTAGCGTTAGCAGCTTCATTACTTCCTGTTACCTGCTGTGTTTCAGAGAAACTGTACAACTGTCACGGTCCAGAGTTGAGACGCTCGCTGTTCTCACTGAAACAGCTGTTCCAGGTGACACACACACACACACACACACACTCGCGCACACACACTATACTAAAACTTAACCACGTCGCCTAAGCCTGTTTCTGACGTGTCTCTGTCCTGACGTGTGTCTGTCCTGTGTCGTCAGGACGATAAAGACCTGGTTCCAGAGTTCGTCGCGTCTGAAGGTTTGACGTGTCTCATTAAAGTCGGAGCTGAGGCCGATCACAACTATCAGAACTACATACTGAGAGGTGAGTCACGTGACGTGATCACATGACGTCACAATAATAATATATAATTAAATATAAGTTTCCTTGCACAATCCAAACGTACAGTACGAGGATCAGGTAAACTGGGAATGGTTGTTTGTTTCTATATGTGTCCCTGCGATGGACTAGTGATCTGTCCTGGGTGTGACCCTGCTGTCTGTGTCTCTGTCTGTGTCTCTGTGTGTCCCCAGCTCTCAGTCAGATCATGCTCTTTGTGGACGGAATGGACGGTGTCATTAACCACAGTGAGACACTGCAGTGGCTCTACACACTGACAGGAAGTCAGGTGAGTACTTCATCCGTCTGTCAGTGACCTCACTTCCTGTCTGTGATCTTTGTTGAGCGTGTGTCACCTTCAGAATAAGAGAAATGTTTTTGTTGCAGAAAACCATCAAAATAAATTCTGGACCTGAAGTGTATTTGACCTGTTTGTGTCTTTAGTCTCGTCTGGTGGTGAAAACGTCTCTGAAGCTTCTCATCGTGTTCGTGGAATATTCAGAGTCCAACAGTCCTCTACTCATCCACGCAGTCAACACGGTGGACACACGCAGAGGTGAGGACAAAGACACAGAGACAAAGACAGAGAGACAGAGACAGAAGTGTGTGTATGTGTGTGTTTTGCCAGGTATGAAGCCCTGGAGTTTTGTCGTCGATGTTCTGGACGAGAAACACGTCTCAGACTCAGAGCTGCAGGTGTTTGCTATGACGCTCATCAACAAGGTAAACAAACAGCATATCACAGGTGGGCGTGTCAGTTAGTGATGGGTCAGTTAGTATTTGTGACAACAAAAAGTCACAAATAAATTCCTGTCTCATGTTTTGGGACAAATTGTCCAAAAGGGGACAGGCAAAATGACTGTCCCTCTGTCTGTGTCTCTGTCACAGACTCTGTCCGTCCTTCCAGACCAGGACTCCTTCTACGATGTGACGGACAGTCTGGAGCAGCTCGGCATGGAGACGATTATCCACCGACACATGAACGAGACCACAGAGAGTGACCTGAGAGCTCAGTTTACCGTCTATGAGGTACAAGCAGTCTGACCTGGGGCCTGTTTCATGAAATTAGGATTAGGGATTCAACCGGGCTATTGCAATTGCAGTAAAGCACTGGTGCATTAGTTACCATGGTGATTTATTCTTTTTGGTTAACCCGGTCCAGACCATAATAAACAACTGTCGTCGCTCCCAAATGGTGGAACGATCTCCCCATCGACATCAGGACTGCTGAAAGCCTCCACATCTTCCGCAGCCGACTAAAAACACATTTCTTCCGACTCTACCTCGACTAAGACGACAAAAAAAAAAAAAAACTTGTACATGGCACTTATGACGAGCACTTCATAGTTTGTTCTACTTGAAGCTCTTACTTACTTCTAGCTCTTATTTGTACCCAAATGTTTAAATGCACTGTTGTAAGTCGCTTTGGATAAAAGCGTCTGCTAAATGACATGTAATGTAACAGGATATGTTAATCCTGCTGCTCAATCTGATCAATCAGTTGTTAATCTGGTCAGTCAGCTGTTAATCGGATCAGTCAATTGTTATTCATCTTTTTTTTGTGTGTGCGTGTGCATGTGCATGCGTGTGTGCGTGTGTGTTGCAGACAGCTCTGAAGTATGAGGATGGTGATGTCGATGACTCCTCCTCCCTCCTCCGCAAAGAAAGAAGAAAAATCGCTGCTAATGATCAAGAGAGTCGAAAGAGTCGCCGCTCATCGAGTCAAAACCTTCCTGACCTCCTGTCGACCTCCACAGTCTCCTCCCCCTCCAACTCAACCAACTCAATCGTTTCCCCCTCCTCTGACCGTGACACCCTCTCCCCCACCCTCTCCTCTGCTTCCTCCTCCTCCAGCCCCACGGCGACGCTCGGCAGCAGAGCTTCTTCTCCATTAACCCCTGACCCTGGAAGTCCCGCCTCCAGTCCATCTGGATCGCTGAGAGCCTCTCCACTGCCCCCCCACACCCCCACTAACGGAACCATGACCATTGAAATGGACACGAGGACAGCGTCCAGCCCGTAAGTGAATCAGCAACAGAACCGTTCAATCAAACGTTCAAACAGTCGTACTCGATCGATACAAGTCCGACACGATCAGAAACTATCTTTGTGATCAGACACGATCGATACAGTCGGACTCAATCGATACGATCAGAAGTGATCTTTGTGATCAGACACGATTCATACAGTCGGACTTGATCGATACAGTCGATATCAGAAGTGATCTTTGTGATCTCACTTGATCGATACAGTCAGACGCAATCGATACGATCAGAAGTGATCTTTGTGATCAGACACGATTCATACAGTCGGACTTGATCGATACAGTCAGACTCAATCGATACGATCAGAAGTGATCTTTTTGATCAGACACGATCGATACAGTCGTACTCGATCGATGCGATCAGAAATGATCTTTGTGATCAGACACGATCGATACGATCAGAAATTATCTTTCTGATCAGACACGATCAATACAGTCGGACTCGATAGATACAGTCAGACTCGATCGATACGATCAGAAATGATCTTTGTGATCAGACACGATCGATATGATCAGAAATTATCTTTCTGATCAGACACGATCGATACATGATCTCTTTGACTGAAGGGACCAAACAAGACTGTGCTGATAGCTGGTTCTGTTCTGTTCTGTTGTGGTTCTGTTCTGTTCTTGTTCCAGTTCTTGTTCTACTCCGTTGTGGTTCTGATCTTGTTTCTGTTCTTGTTCTGTTCTGTTCTGTTATTGGTTCTTGTTCTGGTTCTGTTCCTGTTCCTGTTCCTGTTCCTGGTTCTTGTTCTTGTTCTTGTTCTTGTTCTTGTTCTGTTCTGGTTCTTGGTGTGGGTTCACTGTCTCTGCTATAACTGGTGACCTGTTTCCGTCTGGGCCACTAGGAGTCGCTCTTTCCTCACTCACCACATGTCAAGTCTGGGTCTGGGCAGGAAGTCCCGGTTCTTCTCCAAAACCAGCTCTATCTGTGAAGAGTCTTCAACTACCAGCAGGTGTGTACTTGAGACTTATCTAGCTTTGGTTCTGACCTGAGAAGCAGCCTCAGATCTTCACCTGACTCCTGACCTCTGACCTTTGACCTCAGGACAGAGGTCAGCCCCTCGGATCATCAGTTTCTACTAAATCTACTTACAGTTAATAAAAAAAAACAACTCTATGAAGCAAACTTCTGAATCAGCTAAGTGCCACTGAGCAAGGTACACACCCCCATCTTTAAACTACAAGGTCACTCTGTGTGTGTGTGTGTGTGTGTGTGCGCGTGCGTGCGTGTGTGTGTAGCTTGCCCTCTGATCTCTCTCTCCAGGTGAAGTCGTCCCAAATGAATCCAGACCAATCAAAGGTGGAGACAAAGACAAGTTTCAAGTGAGTGAAGCAGATGGTTACTGTGTGGTTGACAAGGTAACCACAACGTTACAGATGATAACTGGTTGAGTTTTAATGGTGCTGTTCAGTGGTTAGACAATAAACTAAAGATGCAACCATGTGGATTTACATCTGATCTGGATCATCTTTACGTCGGATCTGGATCATCTTCACGTCAGATCTACATGTAGATCATCTATACGTCGGATCTGGATCATCTTTGCATCAGATCTGGATCATCTTTATCGATCAGATCTGCGTGGATCTGGATCAATCGGATCTGGATCATCTTACGTCGGATCTGGATCATCTTTCATCCGGATCTGGATCATCTTTATGTCGGATCTGTATCATCTTTAAGTCTGATCTGGATAATCTTCACGTCTGATCTGGATCATCTTTACGTCGGATCTGTATCATCTTTAAGTCTGATCTGGATAATCTTCACGTCTGATCTGGATCATCTTTACGTCGGATCTGTATCATCTTTGTAGGATGACATTTCTTAATGATCGTCATCTATTTTTGTGGTTTCTGGATTGTTTTTATTCAACCTTCTCTCTCTCTCTCTCTCTCTCTCTCTCTCCCTCTCTACCCATATTTTCTTCAGCTTTGCAGAGGCTGACAGCCTCTACTGGTGAGTAGATGTAACTACAACTAACACACTTACAGACACACAGACACACAGTCCTGATCACTGTGTGTGTGTGTGTGTGTGTAGCCCAGGTAGTGTGAATCAGGACAAACCGGTTCTGAAGAAGTTTGAGTAAGTACTGCTACAGCTGCATTGCATGCTGGGAACTGCAGGTTGTGTGTGTGTGTGTTCAATCTGCTTGTTGGTTGTTTCTGTGGTGAAGATGATTTAGGCATCAGTTCCATTCACATGTGTACATATTTAGTGACACCTGGTTATGAAAGTGTAGATTTTAACTGATTGTTAAACATGAACAAACTTTTGTTCTTTAAACATCAAACAGGAAACAGAGACTCGTGAATCATTCATTCATCTAAATGAAAAAAACATTTCATTTTCAAAATAAAATGAAAAGAACAGGAAATTAGTGTTTCCTGTTTTGATTTTTCCACATTGAAATGAAACATCTTTGAAAGCTTAAATCACAGCAACATAGACGACAAGCGACAACCTTGTTTTCGCCAAAAACAGCTGGAGAAACTTCTTTAATCTCTATGTGAAGTCATCACTGGAGCAGGGACCGTGTACAAAGTCCTGAACCCATCACTGGAGCAGGGACCGTGTACAATGTCCCGAACCCATCACTGGAGCAGGGGCCGTGTACAAAGTCCCGAACCCTAACCCATTTGTTCACAAAAGATATTGAAAAATATTTAATCACCGTATTACAGTGAAGTGTAAACTTTACAGCTGTAATGTGTGGGGTCACTTCCGGGTCACGTAACCTGCATTAGATGGAAGAATCAAACCTGCACGAAACCAGAAAACACAAGTTATCAGTTTGTTGTTTTTCATTTGAGCAAAATCTTTTTTATTTTAAAAAATGAATGAACGAGTGATTTGGGAGTGAGGGGGTGACTGATCGGTGACTGATCATGATCGGTGGAAAATTAACCCTAATCAATGACTCACTCAATTGAGCAAATCTGCTGAGACGTCACAACAGGACATGGTGGTTTGGCGGCCATGTTGGATCCGTCTCATGCACTAACCCCCCCACAGAGACACCTTCCTGCGCAGCCTTGCAGCGACTCAGTGGGAGAAGAAGAGAAGAAGTAAACACTTCAGCCAGTCCAGACTGTCCTCATCTGATGACATCATCAGCCCTCAGCCCACAGCAGAGGAGGGAGGGGCCAACAGCACTGTGGAGGCGGCACAGAGCAGTAAATTACACAAACACACACACACGCACGTGTATGGACCAGAATTCTTCACTTTCTTCTTGTGAATTATTTACTTGTGAATTGTCCACAGTGAACTTTTTGAAAATTGCAAAGAAAAAGATTGTTTACATTTTGGATGTGGCCTCAGGCTGGTTCTCAGCACCAGGGGGCGCTCACACCACAGTCAGTACCTCAAACACCCACACGGTGGTGCCTTCATGTGTAAATGAAACTGTGACGTCAGTGTTTGTTCCTGTCACAGCTGCTGCACTGCAGTGCAGCACACTCTCCAACGACAAGAAGTTCCTGATGGACATGCTCTACTCCACAACCGCCACGCCCCTGAGCCCGACAGCCACGCCCCCGAGCTCGATAGCCACCATTACCGACACCAGTGAAGCAGAAGGAAGCCTTCAGACTGGTGAGAGAGTGACAGCATCGCTGATGATTCTGTAGGGTTGGTCATCACTGTGGGTGGAGTCTGAAGGGTTGGTCATCACTGTGGGTGGAGTCTGAAGGGTTGATCATCACTGTGGGTGGAGTCTGAAGGATTGGTCATCACTGTGGGTGGAGTCTGAAGGGTTGGTCATCACTGTGGGTGGAATCTGAAGGGTCGGTGATACCTTTGTTGTGTATCCCTCAGGCGGCGATGGTGAACTGCATGGTTGGGGTCGTGTGTCAGAGCGTCTGTCCAGCTTTAGAGCGCATTCTCTAGAACCCTCTGCCTCTGAGGGCAGCGCCTCACGCAGGGCAGAACTGGAAGGGCTAGAAGGCTCTGCCCAGGCAGCGCTGGCCCGACTGGCTGAAAACCAACAGGTACAGGTGTTTTATAGGTGTCACATGAGGTCAACACAAAGGTCAGCCCACAGTGTGAACTGTAACTGTGTGTCAGCAGCGTTACCTGCGGCAGCAGAGCAGCATTGACTTGGAGAGCCCCGCCCGTCGCTTAGAAACCACCCAGATGACCCCACTTTGTCCTGGTGGTGGCGCTGATGCGTGGGAGCAGCTGCAGCCGAGCGCCGCCGCTCTGCGCATTAAAGACCTGGACTTTTCTGACCTTCTGGATGAGGAGGACATCGACGTCCTGGACATGGACACGCTGGACTCCACCTCCGCTGCCTCATGCTTTTCTGGCATTCCTCCTCCTCCCCCTCTTCCTCCTCCTCCTCCAGGCTTGGGTCCCCCCCCTCCGCCTCCTCCTCCTCCAGGCCTGGTTACACCTCCTCCCCCACCACCTCCTCCACCTCCTCCCCTACCCCCAGGTGCTCCACCCCCTTCTTTTTTGGCAGCAGCAGAGTTCCCTCAGAAGAAGAAGAAGACAGTGAAGTTATTCTGGAAGGAGCTGAAACAGCCCGATCGACCCAAGAAGTGTCGCTTTGGCCGCGGGACAGTGTGGGCGTCACTGGACAAGGTGGCGGTGGACACTGTCCGCCTTGAACACCTGTTTGAGTCCAAGGCCAAGGAACTCCCTGTTACCAAGGTAACAATGTCCCTGTGCTTATTTTAATGCAACAACATGATGCTAACATGACAACACACTAACATGATGCTAATGTGATGCTAACATGACAACAAACTAACATGATACTAATATGACAACACACTAACATGATACTAACATGACAACACACTAATATGATGTTTGCATAGCATCATCACAAACGTTGTCTGCACGGTGATGCCCCCACTTACCTCCTCACACCACACACCTCAGCCAGGACCCGGTCAGGCCAAACAGCACCGTCTGCTCGCACCCAGGACACGGCTCAAGACCATGGGGAACAGAGCTTTTGAAGCTGCCGCTCCCCATCTGTGGAATGCCCTTCCTGACCACCTCAGGGCCCCACAGGCTTTTAAAAAAGAACTCAAAACCTACCTTTTTAGAAAAGCATATAGCAATTTTATTTTTTTATCTTGTTTTTTTACTCAGTATCACTTTCGTTGTTTGAATGTGAAATGCAATACAAAAAAAATCTATTATTATTATTATTATTATTATTATCATAAACATGATCTCATGACTGTACATAGACAACATCACAGAAAGCAGAGAAACCTAACAATTCACAAAATGAACAAAGAGTTGGAGGCAGTGGAAAGAAAATAAGTCCCTTTTAACATAAGAAGAAATCTCTGACAGAACCAGAACCAAAGATGTGCGGCATCTGCCTCGAAAGGTTGGGGTGAAAGGAAAACTGGGGACAGAGGAGAGGAGGGGGAGAGAAAGTGTGAAATGTGTAACGTAAGCATGGCGTAAATGTGACAAAAGCATGGCATAAATGTGACGTAAGTGTGGCGTAAATGTGATGGAAGCATGGTGTAAGCGTGATGTAAGCATGGCGTAAATGTGACGTAAGCATGGCGTAAATGTGACGTAAGCATGGCGTAAGTGTGACGTAAGCATGGCATAAATGTGACAGGCGAAGCGCGACGAAGTACGGCATAAAAAAATCAGTCAAAAAAGTCATAGTTTAGTATGTCATCCAAAATCAGTAAAAAAGTCATAGTATAGTATGTCGTCCAAAATCACTCAAAACAGTCATAGTGTAGTTAGGTCTTTGGGTCAATCATCTAAAAGGTCAAAGGGAGACCTGGCCAATACTGGTGTACACAAAAAGTTGACACAAAACCTTTACAAAAAAGTTTACAAAAAACAGTTTACACAAAACTTTGATACATTTGTCTGTAGTGTTGCCTTTTGTCTAAGAAAGAAAGAAAGACAACTCGTGTTAAAATGGAAATGGACTAAAGTGAGAATATTTGAAGATATTGTCTAATGTTTAGTTTCTGGTGCAACACTGATGTCGATGACTTCATTGTCTTGTCTTGACCACTAATAAAATGATCCATGACTAAAAAACAACCAAGCAAATGTCCAAGAACACAGGTGAATATTTAGGTTTCAACACACAACTATATATATGTTCTATTCAAGTGTATTTATCACAAACACAATTTGCCTTGAAGGGTTTTACAGTCTGTAATGCAAGTGACGCCCTCTGTCCTTAGACCTTTGACCGTCTGTCCTTAGACCAAAACTCTTTTTACAGGGGAAAAATGGGAGAAACCTCAGGAAGAGCCACAGAGGAGGGATCCCTCTCCCAGGATGGTAACATAAACTCATGATGTATTTCTTTATTGTCTTGTAATCACATGTGACAGAGGTGACTGCTGGGAACAGGTCTGAACCTGTGCTAAGAGTCTTAAGAGCGACGTCGGGTTGTAAGGGAAGAGTTTCTTTGTCTGCAGCCTCGTCACCACGGCGCCGACCTCTGACAGACAAACCACGGCTCTGGTTAACGTCTCACAGGAAGAGTTCTGTCCCGATACAGCAGCGTCCGTCAGTAATCTTGGTGCTTTCACATTAAAGGTAGGGTTTTGAGTTTCCGCACACACGGGAACCTCCATGTTCTCCGAGTCAGACTCATCAGAGCTTTCGTACGCCACGAGGCGAAGCCCGACGCCCACACCGCCACCTGTGGGCTGGACACGGGAGCTGCAGCCGGCTTCGTGTCTCTGCGTCGGTGGCGGCGTGCGACTGTGAGACGACGAGGCGACTTTTTCACACGCTGCGGCGAAACCCTGCCAGTCGGACGCAACCAACTTCAGGTAGCGCACAAAATATTCCAGAAAGCAGGTTTCCGTGGAGATGAGGAAGTCGAGGAGGAGGCTGTGGTCGAAGGAGACGCTCTGGAGCAGAGACAGGAAGTGGCAGTGAGGGTTGCAGCCCGACGCACAGGCCGCGTCCAGCGCCGCCAAATTATCCGACCCAGAACGGAGTCTGCAGGGAAGAGATCACGCACGGTGAAAACCTGTCCACACGTCGTCAGCTACAAACAAGTGTTTTCTTTTAATGATTAAATCATGTTTTCAGATTTCTCAGCTTCTTAAAATGTGAATATTTTCAGGTTTTTTTTGCTCCACATAAAGAAATCATTAAAAGTGAATAATTTGGGTTTTACAGACAAAAAAATGACATTAGAAAACATCATTATTTCGAGTTTGATCAACATTTTCTGACATTTTTTGGACCAAACGACGAGTCGATTAATCATGAAGCAATCAACACATTCATTTATTATGAAAATAATCACTTTTTTGTACTGTCACAGACACTTGTTATACATAAAAACCACACTACACTATAATAATGTGTTTCTAATGATTTGTTTTGTGCAGTCACAGATGGTTGAATGATGTCTTTTAAGTTTTTTTTGTATACTCACAGTGACAAGACAAATTCCCCCTTTTTGGAAAAATAAATGTTTCATTAATTCACTCAATATTCCGAAATCTAATTTTAGTCAAAACAGATTTTGACATTTAGAAGCTGGATCCGGCAGCCACAGGGGAAAACAAAGACAAACGGAAAAAGCAGATTTCAGCCACTTAACAAAAGGCTGGCTTCATAAAATCTACACCAGATTAAGTCTACGATATTATAAGAATATGTTTGCCACTTCAACTGTTAGACAATGTTTTCTCACTGCAAACTGAAGTGTGTAAAGTGGTCGCTCTCCCACACCAAAGTCCATACAGAAAATCAGCGTTTTTTTAGCTCACAGGGTCATGAGAGCTGCTGGAGATCTGCTGCTTTGTTTGGTAAAATTGTGTCATTGAAGTAAATCTGAGCAAAATATTTCAATAACAGAATTGACGAAAAGAACATTTGAACTTCCTGATAGAGGCAGCAGTGGATCACAACCCCTGTGTGCTGTGACGTAAACATCGCAGATTTTCTCAATGGAGTTTGGTGTGGGAGCGTAAGTGGTTTTACAAAATGACACAAACTTCCAATTTCCAGCTGGAAAAGGCCGCCTAAGAGTAAGATAAAAGGCTGAGAATATTCTTAAGATATAGACATGAGTGGATGTAGATTTTATGATGGGAGTCTTTTGCTTAGTGGCTAAAATGTGTTTTTTTCCCCCATGTTTTCACTAAGGACGAGCGTCCATATCTTCACACATGATGAAATCAGTGCTGACTCATACAACCACACTTCAAAATACCCAAACAAACCCTTTAATGTATATTTATTTCACTAATTTTCATTAAGAGAGTATTTATCTTAATTTACTTTTGGTCAGTATTACAGGGCTATTGAAATAAACTAATGGTTAATAAAAAAGTGCTTCAGTGTGGTGTTTTCTTCTTATTTCCACTTAAATAAAATCATATTTGTGCAGTGTTACACATCCCTTATATGACAAGTGGTTTTTTTGTTTGTTTTACCTGTGATGGAGGAAGATGCAGAGCGAGGCTTTGGCTGCCTCCATCATGTCGTCATCCTGCTCTCCAAACAGCAGAGGGAGCCAGCAGCACAGGTGAGTGACGGCGCTCAGCTGGACACTGCAGCGCCTCAGGAAAGTCCACAGTCTCTGCAGATACTCATACACCTCTGCGACTCCGTCTGCTGCTGCTGCTGAGAGACGGAGCACAGAGAATATGTGACAGGACTGCCCCCTGCTGTGGAAATAATGTAGTACAGGATGTCCAGAATTCCTCTCCCTACTACTTTTTGAGGCATATTTTTAAGACATTAATGTAGCTGCTTTGGCTGTGAATGCACCAGATTAGAGAGTTCACGCATCTGTAAACTGTAAGAATGTATCGTTTCTGTAAGAATGTCTTTCATATCTGATTAAAACAGGTTGTGTACCTGAAATATCACCAAATGATTAAGAAAACAAACAATAAAACAAGAACAAAAAAAAAGAAAGATGTACTTTTTTCTCATGACTACACTATCCTAAAAATATGTTGACATTTTTTTCTTTTCATGACACAGCCTTTTTTTTTTTAGACTGGAATCTTATAGTTTGTGAATCTCTTGAACCAGAGATTTTACATCACGGCACAGAGGAGTGGTTGATCCAAAAATGTGTTATCTTGTGATTTCTGTGTTTGAAATCCTTTGTTCAGATTTACCTCAATGACACACATTTACCAAACAAGGCAGCAGTAGACCAGCGGCTCCTGTGTCCCTGCAAGCTAAAAATGATGCTTTTGTCTATGGAGTATGGTGTGGAAGAGAAAATGGTTTTCAAACTTCAGTTTCTTGTTGGAAATGTCCGTCTATTAGTGAGATGAAGCCGTGAACATATTCTTAAGATATCGTAGACGTCAGCCAATGTAGATTTTAATCAGGTTAGCCTTTTTCTTGTGTTGCCACTGTTGTGAATGATGTATTTAAAGATCCTCACCTGCTCCTGCTCCAGCCGTTTGTACGTGAAGCTCCATGGACTTGAGGAGCAGCAGACTGACGGCTCTCAGCATCACACAGTCTGGTTTCTGACCTTCATCCACTCGAGTTCGTCTGGTTCCACCAAAGAACGACTCAGACTCCACCTGAACGCTCTGCAGCCACTCGGCAGCGACCGCCGTCAGCACAGTCTGAGCGAGCACGTTCACGTCAGAGCCGAGGCGCTCGCGTGTACTCGCTTCCCCCGACGTCCAGTCTTCCCCCGCCTTCTGAAGGACGGCTCTCTTCAGGAGCAGCATCGCTCGCTTCTTCACATAGTACTCTGAGGAGGAGGCGACGGCCGTGAGGAGAGCCGGCGCGTGAGCGTAAACCGACTTCTGACTCTTCAGACTGACGTCGCACGTCAACCCTGAAGCGGTCAGCGCCTCCAGCAGGTCCAGCAGGAGACAGAACGTGGTTCCCCAGTGTTCTCTGCTGCTGGTGAGGACCATCCAATGCTGCTTCTCCTCAGAGAGGAACGCTGAACACAGAGCACTCAGGGCGGAGTCGAACGCTGACACAAGTGTCCTGATGACCTCTGATGACACAAACACACGAGTACACGATGATTAGACAAATTCGTCTAATCAAAGATGATTAGACATTTCGTGAGTTAAAAAATCACTGATTTTCTCGTGTGGGAGAGTGAGTGGTTGACAAAGTCACACCGAGTTCATGTTTCCTGACTCAGGCTGGTGGAGATTTTTTCTTTATTAGGTCAGTGAAAACAGTTAAAGCCACTGACTTTACCTCGATGAGCTGTTTTGAGAAGTTTCTTCAAGACTTCAGTGAGTGACCACAGGCAGACGTCCAACTCAGCACCAGGAGCTGAACAGTGAAACACCTCCACACACTTCTGCTGCCACACCACACTGACTGCACCCTGAAAAATATGACGTTTATGTTCATTATCATACATAATTTCTCTATCAGGTCATGACAGAAGCTCCGAGGAGGATAATCTTAGTTTATTTTAGAGCAGACGTGTCCCTCTGTGAAATCACAACGTAATACTAATAATACAATAATATTAACTGTATTTGTATTTTAAGGCTGAAACATTTACTTGATTAATCAAATTTTAATCGATTACACAATTAATTGTCAACTATTTTGCGTGTTTTTTATACAGCCCACAGTAATAGTGTTTTTTCAAGAATTAAATCAAATCAAATCAATTCTGGTCTTTCGGCTTATTAAAAGTGAAAATGTATTGGTTTATTTTGCTCCATATAAAAAAGAAATCATTAAAAGTGAATCATTTTGGTTTGTGTACAAAACATATAACAAACTAGTAACTCACATTTTTATCCCCAAATTTCAGTCAGAGAATTAATCAATCATAACTTTCAACCAATAAAACAATTTTTTCTGTAAATAACTATAATTTGACAACTTAATCAATAAATAATAATGTGCTTTTATATTATTTTGTAAAACAGTGGATTTGAAAATTCATGGATATCCATAATAATTATTTTTTAGTATTAAAAAATATGATTTTGGCTGAAGAGCATCTACATACTGGTGTATTAACCATTACAGAAACCAATTTACCAGCTGTGGCTTTGGCTGGTGGTTCTAATGCATTTGTTAAGCACTGTGTAAAACAATGTTTGTGTGTGTGTGTTTGGGCCATAAAAGTGCCAAAAAGAGATAATTATGTAGTAGTTTATTACTCACAGATTTGAGGAGGTAATAGACGACGTATGTCGATGCACACTTTGCAGCCAGATGAGACACGATCTGCTCCTCACTGTGGAAGTGACGGACCTGTGGAAGAGTGGGATTATTAAAATTACAGACTGGAGCTGGAGCCAATCCCAGTTGACACAGGGTGATTTCTTGTCCAAACATGGTCAAAGTTGACATGGCACACACTGGTGACCTATGAAAGCCACTTGGCAAGCTTGAGACCTGTGAAGTGACCTAATGGACGGTTATAAGAATACTGACTGTATCAGTATCGAGAGATACTCAAGTTTGCAATATCAGTATCAGTATCATCTCAACACAGAAGCAGTTAATACTGGTTTAAAAGCCTCGGTCTACCTGAGGATTGTTGCTGACCATGTCCATCCCTGTGTGATCACAGTCACACATCTCATGACAATAAATTCATAAAAACTTTAAATGGCCTCCACAGTCACCAGGTGTTAAAAGAACAGATCACCATTGGAACATTCTGGAATAGGAGAACAACCGAGTGACATGTACCTAATAAAGTGGCTGCTGAGTGTAAAACAGTGATGTCTGAGGAGACAGTGAGACTCACCAGCTGCGTCATAAGGTCCATGTGGTGAAAGAGCAGGGACACAGCGTCCACACAGAACTGTGTGACGTCAGCAGGCTGGTCCTGGTCCTGGTCCTGGTTCAGCAGCGACACCATGTTCTCCACCAGAGTCACACTCATGCAGCTCAGTTCTCCTCTGCTATTCTTCTGCTGCTCCTGCTCCTCCTCAGCAGCAGGAGAACAACTCAATCCACACACGCAGGAAAATATCGCAGCGGCCACATCTGCGGAGCTTTGACGGGGACACGAACCCGCGTGGAAACACTTGAACACGTCCGTGAGAAGACTGAAGGAGTCAGTCATGCTGCTACTCACTACTTCTTTGAATGTTTTGGAGCTTCTTCTTCCTTGAGGTACTATGGCGGTTGGCAAACAACAAGTTGGCGCATGACCGCCACCACCTGGTATGGAGGTGTAGATCAAAATGTTTGAATAACTGCTTAAAAATACCTTAAATGAATTAAAATAAAATAGTATTCCAAGCTATATCCCCTCAATCATTTTCGCTGTTTAAAGAAACTGATATAATATTCCATAATATTCACTCAAGTTATTTTCTAAAATATCCAAACACGTCCTGATCCACACTCCTCACCAGTTGGTGGCAATAACGCGTCACTTCCTTGTTTTCCAACCGCCGATGAAACTGAGGAGAAGAAGAAGAAGAAGAGACTGTCTTGGTCAGCTGTGTGTGTGTGGTAAAAACAAGTGCGGATTTAAGTGACTTCTTTCACCTTATTTCACTCCAAAACACAGACTCGCGATGCCTGCGGTCTCTAAAGGAGACGGGATGCGGGGTCTGGCCGTGTTCATCTCAGACATCAGGAACTGTGAGTTTGTTAGTTTGGCACTTACTTCGCTTTTGAGCTACTGTAGTGGGCAAGTTGGCACGAAGTTGGTTTCTGGTTCGGGGGTTATGGGGAAACTGGACTCAACTGTCAAAAAAACACCCTGATCAGACAAACATTACAAACAGAAGGGAAGGGGACACAACTATTTAAATGTCGCTTCTTGCATTTTCACAAACAATACCAACATTTGAAATGTACAGATTTAAGTAAAACGGTTATTGTTCAGGACCTGGTCTAATACGGGTTAGCTGTAGCATGTAATCAAATGTCTCTTTTTGCGTCTTCATTTTTAAAACGCATGTTGTCCCTTAGTGTCGATGCATTTTAACGTTCTGAGAACAGATTTTCCCCTTAACTATCCCCTTAATTCTGGAACCAGAAACTAACTTCAGATGGTTAGCTCGCGGCTTGGCACTGTTGACTACGCTGAACCTTCACCTATGTTCAAACAATGTAAATATTTCTAGTACTTAACAACGTTTGCTCGTTCTGGTGTCACTTAAAAAGAGAAAAGTACTTTTTTATTATTAAAGACGGAGCCGCTCAGTTCGTTTTCTTACGCTGCTCCGTTAGTTAGCCGCTAGCTCCCTGAAGCTAACGTCATGTTGAAGGGCGTGGCACGCGCCGCTCAAAGTGGACATAAAGGAGCTAAACAGTGTTTTTTTATGATTTTAAATTAGTTTGTGTGTAAACACGTGATCCCAGCGGTGAAATGGTCACCTTCAACAAATGCGGCCAAGTCTCATGACCACCATTTACAACTTATCTGTCAAACGCTTGCGAGGAAAAGTTAAGCTAACGTCAAAAAGGACGCGTTCAGGTGACGTCATGACGTAATTTACTACTCTGGTTAAAGGGAGAGTTCAGGCTTTTTGTATGAGAGACATTATCAACTAGGGCTGCAACGATTATTCACTTAATCGATTATTAATCATTTAATCAGTTCAACAATGTGTTGTAGAGTTTCAAATATATTTGATAAACTTTTACAAGCTTTCATAAAATGTTCATAATTATGGACATTTGTATGCATTTTGGTCCAGATAAGATTTGCAGCGTCTCCAACACTGTGTTGAATTAATGCTGTGAAAATTTGAGGCTGATCTGAGGAAAGAAGTGTGCCCCTCACTCAGCACCACAAATGTGTACCTAAAAAAACTCGTCAGTGATTGTTGCAACTATGTTTACATATCATGCTGCTTCACTTTAAGGAATAAAAACACATAAAAAAAAGAGTTTACACCAAGTTTGTATTACATACACAAACATGCAAAAATGTCCCATATCTGTTCGCAGGTAAAAGTAAAGAGGCAGAAATTAAGAGGATAAACAAGGAACTGGCCAACATCCGCTCCAAGTTTAAAGGTAGGTAAACAAACCGTAAGATGAAGGTTTGGCATAGTTGTTTGAAGTACTGACAAAATCTGTAAGCTGTAAGCAGGAAACCAGGATGGGATATGAGATATGGATGCATGCTCTCAGTGAAAATTCAGCCTTTTGTAATTTTGTAAAAATATTCTAAACCGCCCCCTCTCCTACACCAAACTCCATAGATAAAACAATGATTTTAGCTTGTGTGGACAAAGGATCTGCAGGATACTGCTGCCTCGTTTATTAAGTTTATGAGTTGAGTCTGAAGGAAGGATTTCAAACACAGTGACAAAAGAACACATTTGAACCTAACTGATGGAGGCAGCAGTGGATCAACAACTCATGTGTGCTCGATGATTTACTCTATGGACTTTGGTGCTTTTGGTATGGGATTGATTCACAAAAAATAGACAAACTTTCCAGTTTACAGTTGGAAAAGGCCATCTTATGTGAGGGAAAAAACTGACATATTCTTAAATTATCATAGACTTAAGCTCATGTAAAAAAAATTTAGGTGAGTGTTTCAGAAAGCGGCTAGAATGAGTTTCTCCTTGCATCCGCTCTGACATCCTGTCTGATGCTGGATCTAGTTGCTGACTATGTGTCAATACCTAATAACTACCAGACATTGAAAAAAAAAAATCTGAATGAATTCATTAAGTGACACATTTTTGTGGATGACGTGCAGTTAACAGTTTCCATGAATAACATTTCACAACACTGGAAACTGAGACAGCGAATGTGACATGGCCTCCTTGTCTGACTTGGCATTCATGCACCTCTTTGAATGTGTTTGTGTATGTGTAATCTTCACATGTGTGGACAGGAGACAAGGCTCTCGATGGCTACAGCAAGAAAAAGTACGTCTGCAAGCTGCTCTTCATCTTTCTTCTGGGCCATGATATCGACTTTGGACACATGGAGGCCGTCAACCTCCTCAGCTCCAACAAATACACAGAGAAACAGATTGTAAGTGTGTCCTGCTCACTTTTTATGCATGGGACAATAGGAAGGTTTAATGTCACAGTTATTCTAACCAAAATAATGTCAATTTTTGAGATGGATTGTGAAATTGTGCTTTAAAAAAGTAAAATGTTCTATACTTATAAACTAATAGTTTTGGTTTTTAAAAGGATACAAAGGAAACTGATGGCACCAGAAGGCGTGCAGGTCACTTTGACGTATTGCATGTTGTAAAGATCACACAAACCTCTCGTCGTCAGGGTTACCTGTTCATCTCGGTGCTGGTGAACTCTAACAGCGACCTGATCCGTCTCATCAACAATGGCATCAAGAACGACCTGAACAGCCGCAATCCGACCTTCATGAACCTGGCCCTGCACTGCATCGCCAACGTGGGCAGCAGAGAAATGGCAGAGGCCTTCGCTTCAGACATCCCCAGAATCCTGGTGGCAGGGTTTGTACAAACATTAACATAAAATATACTACAATATTACACATCTCTGGATTCCACGTCATAAAATCGTTGATTTCCTCTATGGAGTAAGTTGTTTACAAACTTCAGTTACCGCTCAGAAAACACTGTCAAACCAAGACATGGATGTGTCCCTGATAGCGTCCTTGTCTCCAGATGTTTTCCGGCCTCATTCAACCACTCTAAAAAAAAAACAAAAAAAAAACAACAAATGCTGAACTTTCCCTTTTACGATTATAATATATAAATAGAATAAAATATCTTGCGTTTCTTCTGCCAGGGACACGATGGACAGCGTGAAGCAGAGCGCAGCACTGTGTCTGCTACGACTCAACCGGACGTCACCTGACCTGGTCCCCATGGGTGAGTGGACGGCACGAGTTGTCCACCTGCTCAACGACCAGCACCTGGTGAGATCTATCGTCAACAATTAACATTATACTAGATTATATTCTACATTTATACACTGGTTTACACCTGGAAAAAAGTAGTTTAGGGACTTAGTTACACTGTAAAATGCATGCATAATTAATAATACATGATTTCATGTTGATGCAAATGACAGGAAAGATGTTAAATGGTTGAACAAAGTGACTTAAATTTAATTTTACAGTGTGCAGTCAGTGAGGGAAAGACTGAAGTTACTGTTCCAGCTCATTATGGCTTTTGTACACTAAAGGAAGCCACTCAGGCTGCAGAAATCAATTTGTTAATCAACTATTAATCGAGTTCTCTTAAAGTGCACATCGATCAGTTATGAAAACCTTTGTTAGTTGCAGCCCTAGAAGCCACTGCAAGTGACATACAGCCCTCCCTAATTAAAATGCCTTTGTTCTGACGCGGTTTTTCTGCGTCTGTTTTCAGGGCGTGGTAACAGCAGCCACCAGCCTCATCACCACTCTGGCCCAGAAAAGTCCCGATGACTTCAAAACATCTGTCGCACTGTCCGTGGCCCGGCTCAGCAGGGTGGGTCTCCATCTGTCTATAATGTCTCACGTTGTCCTCTCGAGTCTCCCGTGTCAAGTTGTCTTTTCCTGTGTGTGTGTGTGTGTGTTTGTTTGTGTTTCCAGATCGTGACGTCGGCGTCCATCGATCTACAGGACTATACGTACTATTTTGTTGCGGCACCGTGGCTGTCTGTGAAGCTGCTGCGCCTCCTCCAGTGCTACCCTCCACCTGGTACGGAACAGAACAGCAACCAGTTTAGAAACGTGTGCCACATTTACTTCTGTCAAACGTAGCCTGAGATTTTACCACAGGGAAACCAGCAGCAGCAGCACAGGCTTCTAGAGGCTGTAACGTCTCTCAGATGGTGCTACATTTTTTGAGAGGTTGTAGAGGCGAGGATGTGACTTTACATCCACAGACTGTTCACAGTGAGGCCTGTTGTCGTTGCAGAGGATGCATCGCTGCGGAGTCGCCTCACAGAGTGTCTGGAGACCATCCTCAACAAAGCCCAGGAGCCACCCAAGTCCAAGAAGGTCCAGCACTCCAACGCAAAGAACGCCGTCCTGTTTGAAGCCATCTCCCTCATCATCCACCATGACAGGTCTCTGGAATATCAGGGATTTACAGGGGTGTCATTTGTGCCCGGGGTTTAAGTCAAACATGGCCGCCATCGGGGAGAAGAGATTTTAAAATCTCACCAGATAAATGACAGCTTAAATCTCTGGTATTTTAAGATGATACAGCTGTGTTAAGACAGCTGTTTGCCACACAACACTGCAGTATGTGTCACTCTGTAAAGTGCTTATTCTCCCACACCAAAGTTCATAGAGAGAATCAGCATTTTAAGCTTGTAGGGAAACAGGAGCTGCTGGTCTACTGCTGTGGGAAAGTGAGCAGTCTACAAAGCTTAAACAAACACTAAAATAATCCAGTTAGCTTAATCTTACACTAAGTTTTACCTTGTGTCCGTGTTAGCAGCTACATTTTCAGTGAGAACGAGCCCTAAAAATGTGTTGCATAACAGTGGCAGTTATCTTAGCCATCCCTTTAATTCCCTGTCTGAACAGGCGTTATTGTCACAGGGGAGGTCGATGTTTACAGTCCAACAAATGAAACATGTCATTAAAAACACGCAGAGCAGAGCCTGAATCAGCAAGGATTCAGTTATGTTTTATGTTGAAATATCACATCACGACACAGGGGGAAAAACACAGGGATTAACCTTCCTGTGTTGTGCTGTTTTTTATTTTGATTTTACATGCACTGTAATTGATTGTGTTGTCCTGTCACTCAGCGAGCCCACCCTGCTGGTACGAGCCTGTAACCAGCTGGGCCAGTTTCTGCAGCACAGGGAGACCAACCTTCGTTACTTGGCGTTGGAGAGTATGTGCATGCTGGCCAGCTCCGAGTTCTCTCATGAGGCCGTGAAGACGCACATGGAAACGGTGATCAATGCCTTAAAGGTGAGTCCTCGGTCTGTTGGTGGCGTCTGTGCTGTCAATCCCCCCTTGTGCCGAGAAGCAGCTTGAGAAACGGACGCAAGGAAACACAAAAAAACAAAAAAACACTTAAAAGAATAAAAAGTTCACCTGTTTCAGTCTACAATATCTGAAAAATATGTTAAATGCTCACTGTTAGAAGAATTTTGGGGCGAGTTATAAAACGTTCAATCTCCAACACCAAACCCCATAGAGAAAATCAACGATTTAACATCACGGCACACAGGAGTGGTTGATCCACTGCTGCGTCCATCAGGAAGTTCAAATGTGTTATTTTGTGACTTCCGAGTTTTAAATCCTTTGTTCAGATTGACCTCAGTGACACAAAGTGACCACACGAGGCAGCAGTAGATCAGCAGCTCCTGTGTCCCTGTGAGCTAAAATCACTGATTTTCTTTGTGGGGTTTGGTGTGGTGCATGAGCAGGTTACAGAAAATCTCACAGCGAAATAAAGATGCAAATATGTAGTACTAATATCATAGATGGAAGCTGACATGTAGTTTATAAGGGGAACGTTATATTAAGTCACTAAAGTAATTTTTTCCTTGTTTCCCAGCAATGACAAACCTAAAAAAAGAAAACCTGACTCATCCCTTTTTAAATTGTCTCTTCTAAACAGACGGAGCGAGACGTGAGTGTACGTCAGCGGGCTGTCGATCTCCTCTATGCCATGTGCGACCGCAGCAACGCCAAGCAGATTGTGGCAGAGATGCTGACCTACCTGGAAAACGCCGACTACTCCATCAGAGAGGAGATTGTGGGTTTTTTTTTTTAAATCACCAGGGCTCATCTTTGACTCCCTGCCTGCGTGTCACTTCCTCTCACTCACTGCCGCTCATTTCTCCAGGTGCTGAAGGTGGCGATCCTGGCGGAGAAGTACGCCGTGGACTACACGTGGTACGTGGACACCATCCTCAATCTCATCCGCATCGCGGGCGACTACGTCAGTGAGGAGGTTTGGTACCGCGTCATCCAGATTGTCATAAACCGAGACGACGTCCAGGGCTACGCAGCCAAGACTGTCTTTGAGGTGAGTCTCCTGCCACACTGAACCTTTACTTTGGTAAAGTCACGTTTGGATCACAACACACGGCATACAGGAGTTTTTGATCTACTGCTGCCTCCCATTATTAAGTTCACATATATAGTTTTGTGATTCATTCATGATTACTTCAGTGAAAAAAAACGACTGAATGAGGCAGCAGAGCAGTAAACAAACAACTCCTGTTTCCCCAAGAGCTAAAAATCACAGATTTTCTCCATGGCCGTTGGTGTGAGAAAGTCCTTGGTTGACAGAGTGACACAAAGTCTTAAGTTAAGAAGCTAAAATCTGCTGTTTGTCAGTACCTCATACAACCACACTGCAGAAAACCCTTAATTATCCCCTTAACATAATGCTGTTGTGCTTTGTGAACCCTTGCAGGCGCTGCAGGCTCCTGCCTGCCATGAGAACCTGGTCAAGGTGGGCGGTTACATCCTGGGAGAGTTTGGTAACCTCATCGCTGGTGACTCACGATCCAGGTTAAAAAAACAAAAACTGATGTGATGCAAAACTTGAACTACTCCAAGATGAGTAACAACGAGTGACAACCACATTGTGTTTTCTTCTGCTTCTTCTTCAGTCCTCTGGTCCAGTTCAACCTTCTTCACTCCAAGTTCCACCTCTGCTCGGTGCCGACGCGTGCACTGCTGCTGTCCGCCTACATCAAGTTCATTAACCTGTTTCCAGAGGTGAAGATTACGATCCAGGACGTGCTGCGCTCAGACAGCCAACTCCGCAATGCCGACGTGGAGCTTCAGCAGAGAGCCGTCGAGTACCTGAGGCTCAGCTGCATCGCCAGCACCGACATACTGGTCTGAGGGAAACATTATTTTCATTTAAATGTCTTGTCTTGGTTGGCGTAGCTGAGCTTTGGCGCAGTTAAGAGTAACACCGTTACTCTCTGCTCTCCGTTTCTCCGCTCAGGCCACAGTCTTAGAGGAAATGCCGCCGTTCCCAGAGAGGGAGTCGTCCATCCTGGCCAAGCTGAAGAAGAAGAAGGGCAGAGGAAACCTGCCCGTCATCGACGACACCCGGCGGAACGTCAACGGCAACGTTGAACACGCCGAGAAAACCGAAGCACCGAACCAGGTCTCTGCTTGCGTTTCATCCACAATAAAACTCTCTAAGAACTGTGTCCTCCTTATCCCACCACTAGAGGGCAGGCTCTCACAAACATCAGCTGTTTAATGTTACTAAACAAAAGACATTACTTCCCATCACTGCTGCTTTGTTTCTTCTATATTCTTCTCTTATTTTCTGCATTTTCTTGATCTTTATCTGTACCTGTTCCTCCTCCTGTCCCTTTTTCTTCCTCCACCAGTCTTCTCCTTCACTGTCGGCAGAGTTCTTCCCTATCAACAGACCCCGCCCTGTCTCTAGTCCCAACCTGCTCTCTGCTGGCACCACGGTATATGGAAATCTAGAAACACACCATTATATTAGTACATTTTTTAAAATATACATTTTCACAGATTCATCTTTTGTTCCTCACAGATCTGCACGAATATCACCCAGTACTCATTTTAAACATGTTCTTCTAATGAAAATGAGAATGATGATGTAAAAATGACCATTCCCTCTGATATCGCAAACCATATCGCAATTCCTGTCAAAATAATTCGCAATTAGATATTTAGTCAAAACTGTTCGACCATAAGAAAAACAATAGGATTTCAGCCACTTCATTAAAGACTCGCCTTATGAAATCTATCTTAGGTTAAGTCTGTTAAGACATCTGAAGGATAATTTCACTGCTTAATCTCACCTTTCTGCATGGAGTTTGCATGTTCTCCCCGTGTGTGCGTGGGTTCTCTCCGGGTTCTCCGGCTTCCTCCCACAGTCCAAAAACATGCAATGTGGGGATAGGTAAATTGGACACTCTAAATTGACCGTAGGAGTGAGTGTGAGTGTGAATGGTTGTTTGTCTCTAGCTGTGTGTGTGTGGCCCTGCGATGGACTGGCGAACTGTCCAGGGTGTAACCCGCCCATCGCCCGATGTAGCTGAGATTGGCACAGCACTCCCCGCGATAAAGCGTTGGATAATGACTGAAACTGAAGTTTGTGAACCGCTTACTCTCCCACACCAAACTCCATACAGAAAATGTGCAATTTTAGCTCACGGGGACAGGAGTAGAGCTGCTGGTCTACTGCTGCCTCGTGTGGTCAGTTTGTGTCGCTGAGGTAGAATTTAAAAAGGATTTTAAACCCAAATAATCAAAAAATAAAATTTTTGAACTTACTAATGAAGGCAGCAGTGGATCAATAACTCCTGTGTGCCGTGATGTAAAATCAGCCATTTTCTCTATGGACGTTGGTGCGGGAGAGAAAGTCGTTTACTGTCCAATATAAAAGTAAAATGAAGTGGTGAACATATTTTTAAGATGACAAAGACTTATATTTCATAAAAATCAGCCTGAACCATCCCTTTTTAAAGATGATGTTTGCTGCCGTTTCCCTCTCAGGTTTCCACCCCGTCCTTCACTGATCTGCTGAATCTAAACTCAGCGCCTGGACCTGGAGGCAACCTGCTGGTCGACGTCTTTTCTGACAACGCGGCTCTTTCATCCACAGACGTGTGCGAGGAGAACTTTTCCCGGTGAGACCTGAACTGCGAGCATGTAGAGGTCACACATACAGTGAAAATAATCCACTATCAATGAATCTGGTGATTACTTTCTGGATTAATCGAGTCGTTGTTTGGTCTATAAAATGGCAGAAATGTTGAAAGCTCGATGTCCTTGTGTCTAAATTCCAGGTTTGTTTGTAAGAACAACGGCGTCATCTTTGAGAACCAGCTTTTACAGATTGGTCTGAAGTCTGAGTACAGGCAGAACCTGGGTGAGCAGCGTGACAACACAACTCATTCATCGACACACTATTTATGTGACCATGAATTCATTATCAATTTAATAAGTGGGATTAGCAACATTATTGCAGTAGTTGTAAAATGAGGTCTTCAGTTCATAATCCACCTTCAGTTGTTTCATGTTACGTGC
Source organism: Solea senegalensis (assembly GCF_019176455.1). Taxonomy (NCBI): domain Eukaryota; kingdom Metazoa; phylum Chordata; class Actinopteri; order Pleuronectiformes; family Soleidae; genus Solea; species Solea senegalensis. The sequence goes on along the minus strand of NC_058027.1, from coordinate 27,471,759 downwards.
ACATGTGGCATTTGTGTCCAAATGCTGTTACTTAAGTTACCGAGAAATGTTACAAAATGTTTTTAACAAGCTTTCATTCCACTAATTAGCGATATAAAATAAAATACATGTTTTTAGTTTAGAGATAACAGAAAGTAGAACCACACTCATCGGGTTTCCGGTAACAGCTTGGCTATAAAATGAGCTTACAGTCATTATTCTCGTAAAATAAAATACAGGTTTTTATGATTTTCTTTCCTTCTTTAATTAACTGTATAAAATATGTCATTGTCATTCAACATTAGTGGTAATGCCAAACAAATCAGGTTCGGTGTGATAAAACTAAACTGTGATTGTTGTTCTGCAGGACGCATGTACGTTTTCTACGGGAACAAGACGTCGACGCAGTTCCTGAGCTTCACCTCATCAGTGACCAACAATGACACTCTCAAAACTCATATCCTTTCTGCCGCTGCGCGACGCACTCAGCGCTTCCCTTGTGTTGACTTAAAGGGGTAGTTGAGGTTGTTGCATATTCCGTGTGACTGGAAAATTAAATATTGGAGCCACTTTTCTTTAAGGGCCCTGCTGAATAAGGTCTGTATCTGTCAGATATGTTCACTGCTTTTTAGGCGGCATTTTTAAAACATAAATCTAATGTTCGTCAACGGCTAAGTCTCCCACACCAAAGTCCATGGACAAAATCAGCGATTTTCTTTGAATGACCGACACCCTCAGCTTAGTGTCCTTGACTCGTTCTCTCCACAGCTGAATATGCATGTGAAGACGGTCGATCCAGTGATAGAAGGCGGGGCTCAGGTGCAGCAGATCCTCAACATGGAATGCGTGTCAGATTTCACAGAGGCACCGGTACTCAAAGTCCAGTTCAGGTCAGTTTCATCCGAGCTCATAGGGGTTTGTTTTTTTCTGGATATTTTGAGTTTCATGTGTGAATCTGTGTGTGTGTGTGTGTTTGTGTGTGTGGACAGGTACGGTGGAATGCTGCAGAACCTCGCAGTCAAACTCCCCGTGATGCTCAACAAGTTTTTTCAGCCCACGGAGATGACGTCGCAAGACTTCTTCCAACGCTGGAAACAGTTGGGAGCGTAAGTCTCATTTTAACGTCCGCGATACTCGGCTGTTTGTGATAGTCTCTGTCAGAAACAACTCAATTTCATAGAGTCGTAAATCAGTAATACCAAGTTAGTATTGTCACTATAGACAGTGCTTTACTTTTATCTGTGGTTCCCAAACACTGGGTCTTTTGTGTTGTTTTACTGAATAAAATGAGGTTGTGATTAATTTATCAAACATCTCTTTTGAAATGATTTGCTTACCAATTCAAAAACGAGATTGGGTGTTCCAGTCAGTCTCTACATCACACACAACTTTACCGTAGTTTGACATCTTTAAAATGTATGATAGTATAATAGAACATGTGAGAAACACTGCTCTAGATTATTATAGGGTATGGTTAGTAAGTGTAGGCTGCACAATTAATTGCATAAAAATCAAAAGTGTAAAACGACTAAGACTGCAGTTAATTAAAGAGATAACATGTCTGCGGGAATTTACCTGCCCAATGAGAAAGTGTTTTGTTTTGTAGACAGAATTGAATTAACAAACACACACCCACCGATCCACTAGGGTTCTACAATTACTCCATTATTAAATCGATTACAAAATTTGATTATTCGTGTTTTCTAAAGAATTAAAACCAATTTCTGAGATTTTCCAGCTTCTTAAATGTGAATATCGTTTGGTTTCTTTGCTCAACGAAACTAAGAAATCATTAAAACTGACTCATGTTGGTTTGTGGACAAAAGCAAGACATTTGAGAACATTTATGAACCAAACGATTACTCGGTTAATCGAGAAAATAATCGACAGATTAATCGAGACTTCTTGTGGTCCAAGCAACGAGGACAAGACCAAAAGTTCTGAAAATAAATATTTTTATTGTAACATACTTCAAAATAACTGCTTGTGAAATAGCGCCGTTTTAGTATTACAAACATATTCTGAATGACAAATAAATAAAGCTCATTCTTTACTTATTGTTCTCTCCTAACAAAAACAACCAGTAAGAGTACCATTAAAGTATCAGTTAGCAGCATCGATAAAAGAAACCTTAAAGATACCCATCCCTATGAGGTACCTGGGTAAACACACACGCTGTCACCATAGACTGAACAATTACTGATTTATTTAATCTTTCCTTACATTTTTCAATTCAATTTATGCTATTATTTTTTTTTAATTTATTTTCTTCAACTATTTATGCTGTACTAACTTTTCTCCCGCTATTTTTTCTCCATTGTAAATGTATGGAACGAGTCCCAAAAGCACATTAATTCTAGTTTCTGTGGGGAAACTCTGGGAGGGGGAGCGAGGGATCGGGTTAAGAGGGGAAGGAAGAGTGGTGGAAATCTACAACTTTGAACTGTGATCTTGGAGCTTTGAGGTGTGGAGGGCAACGGCATCGCACGTCTTGCTGTGCAGCCTGCCGAGGAGGGGGAGGATGGGTTGAGGGGAAAATGCTGGGAGTGAGGTCATCAGCAGGACCATGGGAGGAAGGCGGGGTAAATTCAGAGCTTCGAGGGAGTCTGCCTCCCTCCGATTCCCTTAATTTGCTGGAGGAACTGTTTCCACGCTTTCTTCTTTTTCCGTTTGCTCTGCATCTCGTTGACCACATTCTCCAGGTTGGTCATCCTCTCCATCACCTCCTGTGTCGCTGCCTCGGCCTGCGCAGCGGACAGTCTGGAGTTTTCCTTTTCGTCGTCGTCGTCATCGTCGTCCGCGTTCTTGCTGTCTCCTTCGCCGCGAAGGGAGCACTCCAGCTCTTGGACCTTTTGCTGCAGCTGGGTCATCTCGTCGTCTTTCTCCACGATCAGACCCAGCAGCTCTGTCCTCAGACTCTCCAGCTCTTTGATCATGAGGCGATTCTTGCGCTTCTCCACGTTGTGCTTCATCTCCATCTCAACCATGAGCCGGTTAAACTCGAACTTGGGCATCTGAACCAAGACCTCTTGAGGGCTTTCGGTCTCTGCCGCAGCCACGGCCATCTCTGCAGACTGCTCCTCACGGTAGTAGGTGGAGAGCGTCCACTTCTCCATGTCAATGTTTTCAGAGCAGGTGTTCATGAAGAGCTTTTTATTCAGAACCGGATTCTTGTACACTGAGATATTTGGGAGCAGTTTCTCTTCTTCTCGTCGTTGCTCACTCGTTTCTCTTGACCCTGAAAGGTTTGGAGGTGTGTGACGCATCACAACCTTTGAAGGTTTGAAGCACTGATGACAACACAAGGCACATGTGTCGTCATACCATCAAAGCCACAGAAGGAGGTGATGTTGTGAAGTCACGGGTTGAGATTTACCGAGATAATTTGGAGAATATCCAGAAGATGGCACAGTAAAAAAATGTTTTATTGTAAGTTAACGCCAGTTTGCATGATGTTGCATTACAGCTATGTCGGCAGGAAAAGCTTCCACAGAAATTACATTCACTGCACACTGTAAATACAGAGATTCAGCAGAATAAAAAGTATGGAAACTGCCTGATCAGACATTATTCAGGACCTGTAGCAGTAACATCATCAACTTTCTTGTAAACTTTGCCTCATTTTATTAAGGGGAACGCTTAGACATCGCAAAGTATGTACAAATAAATAGAACAATTGGGTCTTTGGTGATCCGGTAAAATGTCCCCCTTGTTTGTTGCCTTAAGAACGTAAAAGAAAAACATTGTGTCGTGAAAGTTCTGTTTGGATAAGGCCCGAAATCCAGGTTACAACCCATCCAGACAAACCGACCTAGTTTTCCCGTCTGTGTGAATCGTATCATTCAAAACCTCAAACAGAGCTAATGGTCATTTTCAAACTCTAACCCTCATTACAGGAAGTGAAGTCACTCAGTGTCTTCTCTTTGTGTTTCCTCAGACCAGAGCAAGAGGTTCAGAAAATCTTCAAAGCCAAACTTCCAATGGACACAGAGGTCACCAAGGCCAAGGTAAAAACTGTTTTTCTCTGTTTGGGAGAATGAGTGGATTACAAACTTCAGATACACCGATGTGCAGATGTATCTGAATTGGATAATCCTAATTTATTGTACTTGTAGTTAAAGGGTAATGTATTTAATTTCCCAAAGAATTAATGTATTATTGTTTTAGTTCAAGGGTTATTCATTTTATTATTTTATTTCAAATATTATTATTTAACATATCTTAATTTGAACATTGCTGTGTTATATTATGTTGTGTGTATTTTGTACCATTTGTGTTGCTCTGAATGTTTAAAAAATAAATCCAGAGAAACTCAGTATTTGTACTCTTGAGTACTTGAGTAGTCTTTTCACTGCATACTTTTTTACTCTTACTCGAGTCATTATTTTCATGAGTACTTTTATTTCTACTTGAGTAATTATTATCTTAAAGTAACAGTACTTTTACTTGAGTCGTTTTCTTTGGCTACTCTACCCACCTCTGGTCAACATGAGCAAATGTAGTAGTAATTATTTAATCTATAAAACATCTCTTAAAAATGACATTAGGTTGTGTAAAATAATGTCAGTTTTATTTGTAAATATAGTATAGAATTGTAAAGTTTGTGTTTGTTTCTCTGTCAATGATGTTGAAGATCATAGGGTTCGGCGTGGCCCTGTTGGACCGGGTCGACCCTAATCCAGAAAACTTCGTTGGAGCTGGAGTCATTCACACTAAGAGCATTCAGGTCGGCTGTCTGCTGCGACTGGAGCCCAATGCACAAGCACAGGTGAGGCGCGCACACACACACACACACACACACACACACACACACACACTGAGTGTGTATAACGGTGTGTAACTGTGTGTTTGTTGTGTGTGTGTGTGCAGATGTACCGTCTGACCCTCAGGACCAGCAGAGAGTCTGTGTCTCGGCGACTGTGCGACCTTCTCTCTGAACAGTTTTAGACTCTTTTGCTCTCCTCTGACTGGAAGTGACGGATTGTACTGTGTACATTATTTTTATGATTGTTATTATTCTGCTCATTTTTCCCACACAGCTTTACTAATATGTCTCTGGTTTAAGCCTGGATTTTTGCATGTGTGTGTGTGTTATCTGTAGGGATAGGTATGGAGAGCCAGTTCTAAAGAGTTCTTCATTGGTCAGTACCAAAGTATCTATTAGCATCTGGACAAACGGTGCTGCTTATGTTTATTCTCTGGAATCAGAAAAACACTAACCGCAGTTTGCTCGCACTTTATATTTCCCAGCGTCGTGCAGTTACTTTTCATGTCGCGCTGCGTCGTTCACTCTCGGATGAAAGCTTTAAAGTTTGGACTTGTGTTGTTACGCTGTGCACAGTTTGCATTTTCCACTTCCCATTTGACCCCGAACAAAACTGCCAGCGTTGTGCGTTTACTCCTCATGTTGCACAGCACTGTTGTTCACTCTCCAGTCATCACAAGACTGGACTCGCTTTGCTAAATTTAGCACAAATGCAGCGACAGTTTGGTCAGATTTTCCACTTCCTAACCTTCCCCTAATTATGACAAAAACTGCCAGCGTTGCGTCGTGTTTACTCCTCATGTTGCACTGCACTGTTATTCACTCTCCTGTCACCGCAAAGGCTTTAAAGTTTGAACTCGCTTTGCTAAAGTTAGCGCAGAAAATTATTTTTTCGCAACAAAGATGCGACGCATTAAGTGGAAATTCGGGCTAACACTTACAACCCAGCAAAACACTAATGCTGCTTTTCCATTGTACAGTTCTACCACTCAGCTCGACACTACTCAGTTTGGTATCAGTCACGTCGTTTTCCGTGACTTCATAGTTCGGCAGAGTCAACGTGTGGGCGGAGTCATTGCATCATGGTTTTCTATGGGACAAACTAGTGACTCTTAAAACAGTTGTTTTGGATGTAAGTGAATCGTTAGAATCAGTGGATTAAAAAGATTTGTTCACAGAATCGTTCAGGAACGAGCAGCGACTCAGTCCGACACAGTCACTGAACTGAAATACCACTGAGCGGCAGTGGTGTCGCTAAATACACCAGACTCCTCTCCTCTATGGACATTTTAGTTAAAATTTTTTTACTAAATTTCCTTTACTAAATGTTGGAGATTAACTTAATGTTTTCAGGGATTTTTAAGTCTTTTAACTGATCTACAGTTGGACATTGTTGGCTTTGATTGTTGTGTCGGACGTCGCTCTCACAACGCTTCCAGTGACGACTCAATGACCAATGAGTAGCCGGCAGTCTGTCTGCGTCACATTTTAGTATCGGCTCAGCTCGCAGGTACTTCCACCAGGTACCATCAGTGATGGAAAAGCAAAACGAATGAGTCGAGTCGTGCTAGAAGTATAAAATGGAAAAGCACTACCAAGTTGCTACTGTTAGCATCACTTTTAACAAACTAAATAATCCTGAGCACCGAATTTCTGGGTAAGCAATACTTTAAAGCCGCTATCGCACAATGAAATTCCGTCGGGTCGGGTCTGTCAAATATTAGCAACGCGAGAATAAATAGAATCGTGCAAAGGCCTTTTATTTAGACATTATTTCAGACTTCAGAGTCACATCTATGACTGGACTGCGATCTTAACGCGTTCTGTTCCTCTATGACGACGATCGGATGCTTGTCCGCAGACGTCGATTTCTGTTTGCAAGAAAATAATGATGTTTTTCAAGAGCCTGAATGTCAGTGAGAGTGCCGGGTAGAAAATAATCAAAACTCTACTTGTGCTGCTGTGACATGAAAAAAAGAAGAAGAAAGATTTGAACCATTATGAAAGAAATGATGATGAAAGTGTTAAAGGGATACATCAGGTTTTTTCTTTTTAAAGTGTGTTTATGTTGAGGTACTGACGTGGTCTTTGTTTTCATGATGTTGACTTCACATTTGTGCCTTTGAACCTTTTGTGACTGTCAAGAACAAAACAAGTCCTTCATGTAGCCAAACTGGTCGTATTGTTATATTTCAATAACATATGGTGTATTTTCTCTCTTTTATATAAAAATCTATTTTTAATCACAACTTTGATGTTTTGAGTCCAAAGGTGAAAAAACACTTCCTGTCGTCATATGTGTGCCGCTTTTTGCTTTTTGTACCATTTTTCTTTTGATTTGTTACAATAATCAAATCATTTATCCTATATTTATCCTCACGCAGAGATAAGGGGTCAAAACTTTTCTTTCAGGAGCCTTTTGACTATTTTTACATGTTTGGCAAAACAGTTATCTGGACCTCAAAAGCTTTACTGTGAAACTTCTGTGTTCCATGTTCTAACAAACGTGTGCATAACCTGTGTTCACCGTCATTTAGAGTAGATTCATAAGGTTTCACATTTAAAAAGGGATAGTTGGTTTGTGTGGTTGTATGAGGTAACGACGCATACTTAGCATACTCTGCAGACAACTATCCTGGTTTTAATTATTTAATCTGTCAGTTTCAGTCTATTATATGTTAATAAAATGTACACTGCTTTGTTTCACCGTCTAACAAAGTTTTCCAACAGGAAACTCAGTTTGTGTCGCTTTGTAAAAGTTCAGACATGTTACTTTACGACTGCTGGGTCTGAAATACTTTGTTCAGTTGTATGTTGGGCACAACAACATACCAAACGAGGCTTTCTGGTGTCCCCATAAAGCTGAAAACACAGATTTCCTTCATGATTTTTGGCACAGGGGATTGAGGCGTTTACAAACTTCAGTTTTCTGTTACAAAACCCTAACAGTGAGACGAGGCAACGGACACGTGCGTAAGATATTGAGATATATACTAAGACTTAAGTTGATGTCGATTTCAATATGTGAATGTCTCTGTAGGGGGCGCTCACAGTGCAGTCAACACTGTGTCAGCACCTCATACAACCACTTCCAACTCTACTATAGTTTAGTTATGTAATAATAACATTAACAGTTCATTGCAACTTCAAATGCCAGATTATTAGATGTTTCAGAATAAAAGATGATGAAAGTCTTGTCATGCGGGAGCCTCGCTGGATTATGTGTTTATCTCGCTGGATTATGTGTTTATCTCGCTGGATTCATGACCATAACGCTGCTGTCACTCATGTCCACTTGTCAACTTCCAGCTGAATTTTAGTTAACTTAAGTTAACAGCATTCACAAACCCCTCCTTTTAGCCAACTTTGAGCTAACTCAGCTGTGTTCTGGTAAAGATTTAGCACATTTTGTTTAGCAACTTTTGGCTAAAGCATTGACCATCTCTTTGGCTAACTTAAAATGGTCCTTTAGCTAACATTTAGCAACATTTTGCCAACTTTTGGCTAACTTGCTGTCCATCAATGCTGTTAGCATTACACTGCCTCCATTTTATGTAGCTTCATGAACACATCAGGTTAGCTAGCTAGTAGGGTTGCTAACATGTCACAGAATAAGGGACACAACCAAATCTACTCATTTCAATGTAATTTTGGACCACAACATAGATGAGTTTGCTCACACACACACGTTTCGAGGCCTAGCACATGATACGATAATAGACACTCAGCTGCTGCATTTCTTTCACAAATTGATGCAACATTGACAAAGAACATTTACCTTTAGCTTGCGTTTTCTTCTTTTGCATCTCTGCGGCAGAATCAAGTCATTGAAGACTCAGATTAAACCAAATCTAATGCTCTTTTTCTTTTTCTATAAATGAACACAGTTCCCTAAACTCTTTGTTTTTGGAGCAGCAGACATCCCAGGATCCTCATGGTTCTCACTCATCTTCTGAGTGTACACTGATTGTGCACCTGTTTGCACCAGAGCCAAAGAAATCTACAGAGACCTTTGACCTCCTGCACTCCAGCGCCCTCACCTGAGCAACCCTGTGTACAACACATGCTTTTTCTTTTTTTTTAGCAATATTTGGCTAACCTGGAATGGTCTTTTAGCTAACTTTTAAGCTAATATTTGGCTAAGTGTCTCTTTACATGGCTTTGGTTATGGTCTCCCCATAGCTATCATTCTTTTAGCTAACATTCAACACTTTTTTTCTGTCTTTTAGCAAAGTTTTAGCTACATTTGAAAGGCTTCATTCATTTTAGCTAACTACATTTAGCTAACCATCACAGACTCCAGTGGCAAAAGCTTGAAACGTCACAGTTCTTAAAGCAAAGCTACGACAGAGAGAAGTTTGTTTTTATTCACAAGCCTTTATTTTAATGGAAAAAACACACATTATTATATATTCTATGATTTCACTTCACTGTTGTTAGAAAGTTTTCTAACCTGAAAGTGAACTTTGTAAATCGCTCACTCTTCCACACCAAACTGCCTCGTGTGGTCACTTTATGTCACTGAGGTAAATCTAAATAAAAGCATTGTGAACATTGGATTCACAGAATAACACACTTAGTGATGGAGACAGCAGTGGATCATCAACTCCTGTTAAACTCCTTTTATGATGTAAAAATGGACTTTTGGTCCATACAGAAAATTTGTGTGAAATCTCTTTTTTCAGAGTGGTTCCCACTGTAGGGGGCGCTCACTGTGCAGGCGGTGCTGACTTCGTGTCAACTACACAATCCCTTAAATCTCACCACTTCCAGTGTTTCATCTCCAAGCAGTAACTGAACAAATACATGGGCTTTCTTACAACAAAAACCTGAGCACTACACCTTTAATTTCACCACAGATACATTTAAATATTATTTATGGGAATAAATGATTCAAATGTAAAAGTAAATAGACGACCGACTTTTGGTTTGTCTGCTTCCTCGATGTCGACACAGACTCTTTTATGTGGTGTGATTTATCTAAAATCGCAGCTTCTTAAATGAATGTGTGCATTTCCTGAAAATACCTTCAACTATAGCTTTCCTGTTCTTTGTTATCCTTTTTTGGTCGCCAGCTCCAATAGTTGGAATGCCGAGTCAGCATTTCCCAACTATCATTTTTTTTCCTGTTAAGCTTCTTCTTAAACTTCTTCTTGTTTTTCGGCCTCCAACTTTTTCCACAGTTCAGATCAAAGGCAGCTGAGAGTGCCATTCGTTTTCAATAGAAAACGAGCCAAATGCTATTAAATATGAATTTATTCAGAATCGCAGATACAGAAAATGATGATTCGGCATTCCCTAACTATAAGAGAGAAAAAAAAGGTAGCTGGGAATTACTGACTCAACATTTCCAGCTAATGCTGCGTTCCATTCACACCGGAGGTCGGACCTAGGAGTGACTTCACCTCTGACATGACTGTGTTTTTGAAAAGTCGGACCACACACACGCGTCACCTCAGTCCTGATAGCGCACCTCCGCTCTCAGTTCCTTGGCGATGTAGCCGAGCAGCGCGGCGGTCACCTGCTGCTGGAGCGTGGCGTTGCCCATCACGAGGGCGATGAGCTGGGCAGCGTCGGTCCAGTCCAGGTTTCCCAACACGCCCACAATGTCGTTGTAGAGCTTCTGTTTCTGGTTGGGCGGCAGCTCCATCAGGATCTCCGGCAGAGGTCGGAACTGACCGCTGGTCAGCCAGCTGCCCAGGAGGCCGCCCACTGCGCCACCTGGTGGAGACACGATGGAGTCAATCAAAGTGAAGCTAACTTCGGTTAGAAGAAGAAACCCTAACCCCAAAGTATATTTACAGGAAGTAGCTGCACATCAAACACACGTGGAACAAATCGAGTTTCCAGTACAGATCAGGTAGCGACCGCGACCTCGACCTTTGGGCCAGTTGTGATGTCAGAGGTCACACCATCTATATATAGTAGATCGCCGTCTTACCAACAGCGATTCCCGCTGGTCCACCGAGCATCCCGCCGACGAAGGCGCCTCCTCCTGCCACCATCGCTCCTTTGGTGGAGTTTTTCACCGCAACCTTGATCTGGTCGTGCGCCGATATTTCACAGCACAGACGCATGATATCGTTCATCTGTGGAGCCATGACGGACGACAGGGAGGTGGACAATCGGCTCTACTGCTCCGTCGTCCCTGCAAAAACAAGAGAGAACAGCTTTATGAGCTTAAGTTTGACCTCCAGAAATTAAATGAGGTAGTGTTAGAAGACAGAAGTAAAAACAGGTATATGATTACTGCTTTATTAGACTGTGAGACTGACTTTTGCAACAGGAGAGTGAAGTTTGTACATCACTCACTCTCCCACACCAAATCCCATAGAGAAAATCAGAGATTTTAGCTCATGGAGGCCAGAAATGTCCGTCTAATGACAAAAAGCATACTGCAAAAATATTACAGACTTGAGATGAACTTCTAAGGCATAAAAGTGCATGAAGATGCCAATGGAAACGATGAATGTTAAAGTAATGATGCAAAAGTTCACTTCCTGTTGTCTACAGTCTGAAAGATAAAGTGTAACATTTTTAACACTGATCTGTGTTCATATTTATGCAAGACTAAAACTGAACTTTTATCTGTATGTTCTTAGCTTTTCATTTTTATTTTATCATTAATCTTTAACACATTTGATCAATTCTGGGTTTGAGTAAATAAATAAAAATAATAATATTTAATGACTTGTATTTTCGTGTCCCTGAACTTAAAACACACTTGATCAATTATGGATTCAACTCTCCTTTTTATTCATTTCATTTATTATTATTTTTTAAATGATGCAACGTGTTAACTTTGTAGAGGCCGAATGTCACAGAACGAGACTGCTGTCAATTCATAAAATACAAAACGTCAAATTGTGCGCGTTTTATACGCATATTTTGAAACTCTTATTATTATCAGGCGGTTTCATAATGGAGTTTCGTGAGCTCACGTAATAAACCCAGTTAAACTGACTGTACGACATATGACACTGCACATAATTCTATGGTGTAACTTTAGACAAAAACAAGAGACAAAGAAACTCGTCAACGATGATGTAATTGAATGTCAAAGCAGTTCAAAGTTGTTTCGATTCAGGTAAACAGCAACAGTCACGTTTCCGTATCATTCTGACGGAATTCCACGAAAAACGTGTGATTTCTTACCTTTAATTCTGTGAGGAGTTAGACAATGGGTACTTTTCCCTCTCCGCATGAATTCGGCTTTACTTGAATTCACTTTAAATTACTTTTCTAACCAGAATACTTGACTTGTCTGACTGTCGTGCTCATGCTTCACTACCTGTCTTGTTTTTGACAACGTGCTGTTGTTACTTTACTGCCACATGTCGGACTGGAGTGTAACTGCATGTATAAATAAAGTTGTAGTTTTCATAAAGATGCGAGTGTAATGCTCATGCACATACTGTATGTTTGTTTTTATGTACCTTTTGTTTTTTCAACATGTTAACCAAACAATGAGAGATATACATAACACATAATAACACACATACAAAAAACACCAGTTTGATTAAGTCTAAGAAAAGTGCAGGAAAAGATCCTTCCCCTCAATTAACGTGTTTAAAAGTTAAATAAAACTAAATACAGAATGTATATTAACTCTCTATAACACTTTACATAAATGAAAGTATATATGTAGCATTATTATTTATATTAAATATATATATATACATAATGTTTGTATACATATACAGCCGACAACAAAACAACCAACAAGTTGTAATGTTTACACGGTTAAATACAAAAATATGACGTATTTATAATATAAAATATATAAATGTACACACAAGATAAGTTTGTCCATAATCTATTTGTATGAAAACATGTTTTTACAGCTTTCCTGTTTCACAAAGAACAAAATGTTTCTTGTCATGTTACATGTTATTCGTCCGCCTGCGTCACATGTGACGCCGTGTGTGATTGGCTAAGAGCTGATGTGACGCAGCGCCTCGGGGGGCGGGGATTCGTATGCGGTGACGTGGGGGGGGAGGAGCTTCGCAAGACAAACAACTTTGAGATCAAAACAATCTCAGCAGCGACAACAAGAGAAGCAGCAGCGGTTTTTTAAACAACGAGACATTTTGTGGGATTTCTGCACAAAAACACCGAATTCAGCCGAACCGGAGTCGAACACACACGAACTTTAGTCCAGCGGGTGAGTTTTATTCCGCCTCGTCGTCACAGCAGACGTCTTTTGTTCTCCTGTGTCTCTGAAATGTCTCTGCAATGTCTCTGCAGCGTCAAACACTGGATTTAAAAAAAATCTTGTTTTTTCCAATTAAAATGTCTCCTATCCTCGATGTTTGTGACATGGAAGTGACATTAGAGACGTTTATAAGAGTTTAAATCCGTCCATTTATCAAAAACAACATTGTGAATCGCGATTTTATTGACCAGAAAATATTCATTACTTGAAGTTGGTAGTTTTAGTACCGTCTCTTTGATAAAATACAACCGATAATGTCCTGTATTTGTCTTCAAAATGCAAAACGGGCGGGGCCACGGGCTGGGGCGGGGATTCACGCTGTCAAACATCTCAAAACCGATTAAAAATCGGGCGTATTTTTAACAACGTTCAGTAAAAGCTCCGCCCCAGATTTTATTTTCTTACCTTACGTAACCTTACGCAACCTGACAGTTAAACATGTTACATAATTAATAATATTGTTCTACATTTATTATTTTGTAACTTGCGGTATCACATGTCACGCGAATGTGTGTAACATTTAGCTTATTTTTATTGTGTTTTTTTTAACAACAGTTGTAATTTTTTTGCACATGTTTTTGTGACATTAGTATTTTTTTTTAAATGTTTTTTGGTTACCGTTAAATTTTTTACATTTTACAATCACTGTCATGTTAGCAGTTATTTAAATCAAGATAACTAAAGATAAAGAAACTCAATATTAAACCTTATACTGTCTACAGTAGTACAGAAATATGATCTCCTAATATTAAAAATATTTTAATAGTATGTTAATGTAACATTAAAGGTATATTTTAGGTTTGTTGACATGTAAAACTTAGTATCAATTATTCCAGAAAGTTCAGAATGATATTCAAGATGTAAGTCATTTCCTGCCAATGGCGCCCCCTTGAAGGTGTAGAGATACAAACACCCCTCCCCCTTCCCCCCCAGCCCCCGCCCCCTGTCAGCTGTTGACACTTGACACCAGCTCTGTATCAGACAACAGTTTCCATGACACCAGCACAGAAACCTGAGCTGTGACATGACGGTCAGGACGAGGACATTGTGACACAAGAGGCTGAAATTAGACTGATAATTCTCACATATGGGATTATGTAATCTGTGAGTTTTACCCCATAATCCAACATTTCTGCAGGGTTATTTTAGGATTATTATTATTTTTGTAGTGTAGTTGTATGAGCCACCTAATATAGGGTTCACTTAGTAAAGTCAAGTTTTTTGAAGGAGTTTGTTGTATGTTTACTTTTTTTCAGATCTTTTGCTCTTTGAAGGAAGTAAATTTGACATTGAAATTTTATTCAGGATATTTAAACCCGACTTCCTCTGTTGTGGGAATGAGACATGAATCAAACAACACATTTATCTCTGGGAATGAGTAGCTGAAGTGGCCCTTTAAGAATATGTTCACTGCTTTTTCTCACTGTTAAACACAACTTTTTAAAAACCAAAACTCCATAGAGAAAATCAGCGTTTTTAGCTCACATGAACACAGGGGCTGCTGGTCGACTGCTGCCTCGTGTGGCCACTTTGTGTCACCGACGTTAATCTGAACGCAGGGATTATGAATGCCGAGGTCACAACAATGACAGGTTTAAACTTACTGACATATTTTCTCTATGGAGTTTGTGAAGCGATGCTAACTTTGAGTTTCCTGTTGGGAAAAGTCCGTCCAACAGTGAGATGAAGCAGTGAAGGCATTCTCCAGGCATCGGAGACTCAAGCTGGGGTAGATTTGATCGGGTTTTCACAGAGAGGGTTTCTCTGATACAGGGGAACAAAGATGATCGGGAAGATACTCTCTCGGCTGCTGGGGGGCGCTGGCGAGGACCTGGAGGAGGCGGCCGACACGATTGAGGAGCTGATGGAGTTTGAGGAGGGAGGATGGGTCGTAATTAATCTCCCAGGTGAGACTCGTAAACCTTCTGTGCTCAGATTAGACTGATGATGATGATGAGGAGGAGGGTGATAATGATGATGATGGTGTCTCACTAGCAGAGCACGCGCCGCTGCCGGCCTCTGAGGTGGATCCTCTGGAGAACCTGCTCATCGAGCACCCGAGCATGTCCGTCTACCAGATTAGACGCAGGATGAGCGGTCAGGGGGAGGAAGAGGAGGAGCAAGGATCTGATGAGGATGAAGAGGACACTGCCAGGTGATTTTGCATTTTGCAGCATGTGTGACTTTTAATCCCATCCCAAACGTCTTAACGTTTCCAGAAGATTCAAAACATCCACATTTGCAGGATAATATCATCGTCCACCTGATACTCAACCTTCTCACACTCTGACATTTGTCCCGTGTCCGTCCAGGCCCGTCGCGGTGAGGCAGCGCGTGTCCTGGCGTCTGGCGGCGTGGGGGATCCCTCTGCCCTGCGACGTCCAGCTGCTGTCGGTGCAGAGAGCCAGGAGCCAGGCCGAGCGCAGGAAGCTGAGCCGCGGCGCCCTCCACAGGCAGAACCTCGCCAAGCTGCGGGTCTCTCCCGCGGAGAAGCGCTACGGCTTCTTCAAGCGGCCCTGCCAACGCCTCTACAACTACTGACGGGGAGGAAGGAAACCTGCCTGCGTGTGTGTCACAGTTTACTGAGCCTCTGGAACACGTGTTTTTATTTGAAAGTCATCGTTCAGGTTGTTTCAAGTGTGTTTGTATGAGGCACTGACACAGAGCTGTGCGGGGAGAGTGTGGTGACAACACGGCCGCCGGAAAGTGTCACATCAGAAAATCAATGTCACTTTAAGTCTCCTGACAGCAACTGTAACCACACACGCTCCTGTGCATTATCGACGAGGTCATGTGACTTTTCTGGATTGATCGGGTCACGTGACGATGATGTTATTGATCCAAATAAGATGGTGAATTATGGCACATTTTGATTGTCATATTGTGTGTTTTTGTATGACGTGCCTTTGCTTTAGACCATATCAGTGTCTTATTATTATTATTATTACATGTGAATTATTATTTACTCTGAATTGTTTGTACTATACTTTTTTCTCTCTCCTCCAATTTTATGCAAACATGTTTTATTTTAGCCTCACGTGTGTAAATACAGTTAAAATATGTTGTTTTTCTATTTTTGTGTATTTATAAAATGTACAAAAAAAAAGGTTTAAAATAAATTTTGTTTTCTTAACGCGGCGGCTGCGCGTGATTATTGTTGTTCTTCACGTTAAATTAACAGACGTTGACATTTATGGCCATAAAATCAATTATTAATTTGACTTGGATTCAGAATCTGGTTTCTGAACTTAACTATTAATGTATTGAAGAGCTTTTAAAGGGATAGTTCTTGTACTTTTATTCAGAGTGGTTGTATGTTTTACTAAAACAATGTCAGAGCTGGATCTATGATATCTTAACAACACGTTCACGTCTTTATCTCAATGTTAGACGGAGTTTTCCAACAGGAAACTGAAGTTTGTAAACCACTCACTCTCCCACACCAAACCCCATAGAGAAAATCAGCGATTTTAGCTCCCAGGGACACAGGAGCTGCTGGTCGACCGCTGCCTCGTGTGGTCACTTTGTGTCACTGAGGTAAATCTGATCAAATGATTTCGTATGCCGAATCCACAAAATAACATATTTAAACTTACTGAAGAAGGCAGCAGTGGATCAACAACTCCCGTCTCCCTGTGAGCTAAAAATGCTGATTTACTGCGGGTGCGGGAGAGCAAAGTTCACTAACTTCAGTTTCTATTTGAGAAAAGGCTGCGTAACATGGGATAATGCAGCAGAAAACATATTCTTAAGAAACTTTAGACGTAACCTGACATAGATATTATTACGTTTATTGCCTTTTATTCAGTGGCTAAAATCCGTTTTTTCCAAGTCAAAACAATGGAATTGTTCTTGAAGACACTTTCCTTTCATTCTCTAAGTTCACGCATCTTTCCCATGAACCTCTTCACCCTCTCCGGGTCGACCGCGTTGGCCCAGTGTCCGCCCTCCTTGAAATGAGATCCGATGATCATTCCATTTGCGTTGAGGTAGCGCTCCATGTTGTCGTAGGTCACTCCAGAGCCAATCAGCACGGGGATTCTCACAGACTGGGAAACGTCTACAAAAGCAAAGAAACAGCAAAACATGTTTTTTTAAAGCTGGAAAAGACACTTTTTTCTGCCCCCATGACATTAAAATAAAGAGAAACAGCTTTTTGTCACTTTTGGTCAACGTCAAACAACCTTTTTCAATAAGAAACTGGACGTTTGTGTCTCTTTGTAAACCACTCCCTCTCCCACACCAAATCCCATTCAGAAAATCAACAATTTAACACAATCACAGCACACACGAGTTGTTGATTCACTGCTACCACCATCGCTTACTTCCAGTGTGTTATTTTATTATTTTGCACCTTTCGGTTTTTGAAATCCTTTGTTCAGATAAATTCAGTGGCACAAACTGACCACACGAGGCAGCAGTCGACCAGCAGCTCCCATGTCCCTGTGAGCTAAACTTGCCTATTTTCTCAATGGAGTTTGGTGTGAGGGAGTGAGTCGTTTACTTCAGTTTGCTGCTGAAAAAAGTGCCGTTTAACGTTAAGATAAAGCAGTGAACGTGATTTTAGGATATGGCACAGTCAAGCTGGTGTGGATTTTATTCTTTTGATACTTAAGTACTTTATTTTATACAGGACTGGCGTCTGTCTGTTGTGTCTGTGCTGATCCTTGGACACAGAGGAGGTCGACATCCACGCTGGTGTGTGAGCTCTGACCAGCAGCTGCATGTACAGTGTGTGTGTGTGTGTGTGTTTACTGCCCTGTCGTGTCGGTCGTTTCTTAAAATAACAGCGGCGGTGTTGCTCTGTGAGGCTCCAGATTAAATTCAGACTGTCACTCACTCAAACCACAGTGAAGGATTTTAATTATTATTACATTACAAGTCAAAATCCTTCATTTTTCTTAGTTTGTAGCAGGAAAATGAGGTCAAGTATTAAAAATGCAGACATACTCTACAATTTATCCCCTGTTTTTGTATTATTAGACCATACTATTAGGGCCCCGAGCATGAATGCCAAGAGCCGAAATGGAACCTATTGTTTATCTTCAGATTATTGTTATTATTATTCTATTGCTTTGAGGTTATTTTCAACGTGGGGTTAGATGCTGTCATAGGATCTCAGACCGGTGCATTGCACCTGGCCTCAATAGCGCCTCCTGAATGTGAAACATGAACGCTTCAACTCAACAGGAAGTCAGCCTTTTTGAATCTGGCGCCCATTTGGTCACTTCGCATGCTTCGTAAATGAGCTACTTGATGATGAGCTGCTCAATTTGTACTAGTTTTTATTATTCAAGTTAAAAGTTCAGATATTTTTAAGTGTATTTTAACAATATATGTGTCACTTTATTTCACAAAAAAAGGTGTAATAAAATGTAAATGATTGGGAAAATGAGAAAGAAGATTAGATAGAAGACCAATTATCAGTGCGCCCTCTGCTGGACAAACTTGGCACCGACTTAAAATGCATCTAATAAAAACGATATTAAAAATGATCACTGATAACTGCAGTGACTCAGTGTCAGTGGTGGAAACATCAGTTGTAAACTGTGAATTCTTGTATTTTTACGTCACGAACACGAGCCGCGTGTCCGTGTTTTCGTACCTCTGAGTTCACGAGTGTCGGCCTCCGCTCCGGTGGCCGCTCCTGTGACGATGACTCCGTCAGAGAGGAAGAACTCTGCAGCACGCGACGTCTCCTCGATGCTGACGTCTGACGTCAGAGCGTGAGCGCTGAGGATGGACAACACGCGCGTTCATGTCAATAAACCATCAGAACTCAGGTGTCTCCAGGGTGACAGTCGTCCCTCTGTTACCATGGCGACCACACCTGTGCTTCTTCTTGACGTCGGTGAAGATCTGCACGTGCTCGGCGCCGACCCGCCTGCGGTACCTGAGCAGGTCTCCAGCACAGGCTTCGCTCAGCAGACCTTCATCAGCCACGTGAGAGAACACGAAACCCTCGGCTCTGATGAAATCCAGACCTGAGACCACAAACCAACACAGGGATCGGGATCAGGATGTAAAAAAAAATAAGAAGAAATTCACATTTTCTCACTGAAGCACAAACACACAGCAGCTCATTCCACTGATTAACACCCTTTAAATAAAACATAATGCTGCTTATACTTCTTTAAAACCACTCACTCTCCCACACCAAACTCCATGGAAAAAAACCAGGAGCTGCTGGTCTACTGCTCCCTCTAGTGGTCACTTTGTGTCACTGACATAAATCTGAATGAAGGACTTCTAATGCAAAAAAGTAACACAAAAACACATGTGAACTTCCTGATGGAGGCAGCAGTGGAATAACAAAATAAACTAGTTTCCTGTTTGCTGCTCTAACAGCGTTTGGCTCCAGATGATGATCACATGACCTCATCAGGACAGTAAAGTGGGTGTAACCTGAGGCCAGAGCGACAGCGAGCGCCTGCTGGTTGGCAGAGGACAGGATCTGGACGCCGAGCGGCAGCAGAGGACAGACGCCCCTCACCGCGGTGGACACGGCGGTCATGCACGCGCACACCTCAGGTCCCACGGAGAAGGAGTACGGGAGGTCGTGCATGTTCTCCACGATCACGCCGTCCTGAAAGAAACACACGTGTGGGGTCAAAAGGTCACTTCACGTCACGCGTGGAAGGAGAAGTTCACGCAAAAAAAAAAAACAACTCACGATCCCCGCGTCGCGATAGATCGACGCCTCTCTACAGGCGTCTTCGACAATCTGAGACACTTTCATACGATGAAGAGGCGTTCCTGAAACAAACAAGTCTTATTTATTTAAACAAATTCTCTCATTATACCTTTTAAATTTATTTAAAGCTGTAAATTCATAATTGGTAAATGTATCATTATCAAAAGTATAATCCCTATAAATACAAAAGGATGATCATACAATCCATCTATACATCTAATTATCTACATGTTTTAGAATTTTAATAAAGATCAATACATTTTTTACGCTTCAAACATTTATTTCACTATTTATGGTCATAAAATAATCTCATGGTACAGATATTAAGTCTTTCTTTAAGTGCCTTCATCAGTCATATCTTATTTTCACTTAAACTGCATTAAAACATTGTTCTACTGTAAATGTTGAGGTGAAATTACCTGGCAAGGCTTTGACGTGAATCATTCCGATCACCACGGATTTCAAACGACCAAACAACTGCACAAACTTCATCTTCCCGCTTGTGTGGAGTGACGACCGCGGACAGAGAGCAAAACTGTGTGTTTTTCATTTTAAACTGAAGATCACATGACTGGTCAAAGGTCAAAGGTTGGTCCTGTCTCTCAAACAAACTCCATTTTCCCCTCCAAAAGAAAGGTAAGATTTATTGACTTCTTAAATTTGACAAATAACAAATCACTTTCAAGTTTATTTTCTTTATAAATAAATCAATGTGGAATCTTGTAATTGAATATTTTTCCTTACAACACAAACTTTGAGTTTCCTTGTTAGAAACTGTGATATAAAGCTGTGAACATGACTGAAGGTAGATTTTCCTTGTCTAGCCATGTTTTTAGCCTTTGTGCCAATTTATTTTGTCTTTAATGTATATTGTGAACTTAATGTTTCTTTACAAGTTGTTCTTGGTGGGAAATTAGATTTCTCTGTATGAGAATCTTTTATTTCTACTCCTGAATCTATATTCATGTTTCTTCATCTTTAAATTGCCACTTAGAATTACACTTAAATAAATAAAACAAATAAAATACAATCTTCAGAAACGTAGTGAAAATATGTAGCAGCATTTTATTTTGAAAAGTCTAATAGAAATCTAACATTTTGGTGGGGGGGGGGGGCAAACTGCAGGTAAACTGGGATTAAAAACAACAGAAAAGTTAAATACAATCATGAGCTTCTGAAGCCTGGCGTCGTCACTCGTCCATTCACGTAGCCAAGCTACTGGTCCCAAAGTAAAACACGGCCAAACATGTGTTGTTCAATAAAAAACAAAAAAAAATAAACATAAGAGCAGCGCCCCATTTGATATTTATATATATTTATGTAAAAAAAAAAGAAAAAGATAAAACGCACTCACACACTCTCACATTCACACTGTGTCCCCTGTTCCAATATGCAAAGCCCTCGTTATAGCAGCACAGAGCCAAACATGGCCCTAAGAAGAGTTCCTGGGCAAATGAGGCCAATAAGAGAATTAAAAAAAACACACTCACACACACACACACACACACTAATGTCAAAGAAAATTTGGCCTCGTCATAGAAAACAAACCTGAAGACCATTAAAAGTAGATGTGACTGGAAGGAGACGAGAGATAATTCAGCTTCAGAGCTGTGAGCGCCCCCTGCTGACCGTCAACATCTCATCTCACTCCTCCAAAAGAAAAAAACTCAGACTTTGTTCACCGGTGACTCTGCCAAACCAAAGTCCACAGAGAAAATCAGCGATTTTAGCTCGCAGTGACACAGGAGCTGCACGTCCTCTGCTGCCCCCCTGTGGTGAGATCGTGTCACTGAGGTAAATCTGAAGAAAGGATTTCAAACACCGAAGCCGCAAAATAACGCGCGTAAACTTCCCGATGGAAGCGGACGTGGACCGACAACTCCTGTGCGCCGCGATGTTAAATCGACAGTTTTCTCTATGGGATTTGGCGCTGGAGAGCGAGCGGTTCACAAAGTGACAAACTCGGTGTTTTCACGCACGTCAGGCCGGTTCCTCGCCACAGGGGGGCGCTCACAGCACCGCTTCTGTCAGTGTCTCACACAACCACACTTGAACGATCTCTTTAATGCAAGCAGCCGCCGCCGTCGTCGTCGTCGTGTCTGAACGGGCTCGTCAAAAAAACATGTGTTCACTGATTGTCGCTGCATCAGTGTGTTTAAGCCCCGCCCCCCTCATTTAAAAAAAACAAACAAAAAACACCTGGATCCAGGTCGTCGGCATCGCTTTGTTCCTCCACCGTATTAAAAAAATTAAACAAAAAACAAAGTCACAGCTCTGGTGTTCAAATCTAATCCGGGTTTCTGGCGTCTCTCAGTGGTCGTCTCGCCGCTCCGGAGACGGTTGCCGTGGAGACGCCGCCGTCTGCATCCTGGGCAGGACTTTGGGCAATGGGGCGCCGGCCAGCTCCTCGCTCTTCTCGATGCTCAGGGGCGGAGTCAGCACGCCTGACGGCACCGCACAGCTGCTGTGTCGCTCAAGCTCCGCCTCCTGGTACGAGGACGCCTTCTCCTGCACAAAACACACAGGGATTAATAAATCAATAAATACTGACTTTATATCATTATTTCACTTGTCGTAATAACGTTTTAATAAAGTTTCACACGTTAACTTTCCATCCAAAAATAAATGGATTACTGATTTAAAAGTCAACTATTTTGTTCTTTGAAATCACACGTTTGACTGATTTACTTTTCTTTTTTTTTTAAATGATTAAAAACAAGTTTCCTTTGACTTTTCAGCTTCTTCAATGTGAATATTTTCTGTTTCCTTTGCTCCATTTGACAAAGAAATCATTAAAACTGAATCGTTTCTGGAGACAGATTAAATAATTGACAGATTAATCAAATTATGAAAACATTCGCTTCAGCTCTAAACATAAAAGTACTATGACATTTAATTGCTTATCGTTTAACTTATGAATAAATAAAAATAACCCTAACCCTTTTAATTAAAGACTCTTTCACTTTTCGTCATGTAATCTGTGCCAATAACACTTTATTATTATTATTATTACAGTGTTATACACAGAACATAAGCTCCTACTTTTGTGTTATGACTTTAATTTAATTAAATAAGACAGAATGATCAAATAAAACGATAAAACTAATTCAATCTCTGAATTTAAATGACAAAACATGAAGTTAATAAAAGATATATAAAAGATTCTGTTTACTCTCTGACTTCCTGTCACTTACCATCCATGACAGGTAGGGGGCGTGCACCTGGATGTTGTGCATGTCGTCCGCGGGGATCCCCGCGAACGTCTTCATCGGCAGACCGCCGATCTCCCTCAGCGCCATGGCGAACGGCACCATCCACCGCACGCACTCCTCCAACTCCGCCCTCTTCAGAGCTGCAGAGACAGACGGACAGACAGACAGACAGGCGTGTCAGGACAGGAAGACAAACGCAAACACTCATTATTATGGTCTGTCCAGTTTGTGGCGTCTCCCTTTTTACCTGACACATTTTCCACCAGCTCCAGAGAAGAGAAGTGGAACAGAGCGGCGGCGGCGAGGACGCCGTTGGAGAACTCCAGCGACCGCACGTCCAACATGCACAGATCCAACAACTGGAAATAAGACACGTCGTCGCCGTCATTCACATGGACACAAATGTAGCCGCTCCACATCAAACAAACTGTTTGCAAATAGAACTACATTCTCGCGCTGCAGCGATTCATCCATGAACACAACAGTTGACAGTTTCACTGAATTGTTTCTTTGAAATCATTTAAACTGATTATTAAACATTATTTGGACGATTGGGAAACACTGACGGACATTTTATGAACCAAACTACGAGCCCCTTTCCCAACTATGGTCCCAGCTCGGCTCGCCACAGTTCACTTTGGTTTTCCACTCGATATAGCAGACTCCTTTGTTAAATATCGAGATTTTAGACATTTCCCTGGTAATTGTTGGAGATGAACCCACGTTTTTAAAGATTGTTCAGTCTTTTTAACTCATCTACAGTTCGTTTCGGACGTCTCTTCCCGTGAGGACGTGGCCGACAGTCTGGCGACGTCACGGATAGAGTCGCCTCAGCTCGTTTGGAACCTTGCCAGAGCAGGTACTCAGCTCGTGGAAACACAAGATTGCTGTGCCGTGCCGAGCCGAGCGGGTCAGTGGAACAGTTTCCTGAAGAGTGGATGGACTCAACCACACGTTGTCAGCTCTTATTAAATGATGTTCACACTTTGACGACCGACGGCGTGCTCCTGGTTCCTAGGACGACGTTTCAACTAGAATGTTGCGTTTCACACTCGCGGAACGTCGCAGTAAACTTTACAAACGCCCGACATGGGATTCTGAGATTCAAGAGTAAGAACACCCAATTTTTTATCCGCCTACATCTTCACCTTTAATATTTTTCTACATTTTTAAATTCACAAATGTTGAAATGTGCGGTTTATTCTCTTTTAACTTTAACTCTGTAACGCAGTAAATTCCCCTCTTTGTGGATCTACAGTAAATAAACCAGACAAACAAAGACAACAACTTACCTCAGCGATCTGAGTGAACGTGGCCTGTGGGTATCTGGGGATGAGCAGGTCGTCCGTCTCCTTCAGATAAGCCACCTGCATGTAAACGTTGAGCCAGGAGACGGGCGTCTGTGGACTGAGACTCCACTGCAGCTCCTGTGACACAAATAGAAATCAATCAGACAAATCATCACAAATTCACTCTCGAGTAACTCGTGCTTTTCCTCCGTCTATTTCACGGCTGCAACTTGATTTATTTTCACCATTAAAATCATATTTTCTGTGGATGAAACGTCTGGGAACGGTGACGTTCTCACGTGTGTCGTCTTGTCACAACTAAGATAATTCAGTTTTTAATTCACTTTTGTGTTTTTGGAGCAAAGAAACCAGAAAATATTCACATTCAAGAAGCTGGAAACTCAGAGAACTTGTTTAAATGATTAAAATACACGCTGGATAAAAATGTTTGGTTGTTAGTATCTTTATATATTGTACTTTTTTGGTAACACATGTTTATTATTTCTCATCTTTACTGTCTTTGCTGCTGTAACAATGTATAATTTCCCACTGTGGGACAAATAAAAGACTATCTTATGTTATTTACTGATCAATTTATTGCAAAAAAAAAAAAGTACTTTTCCATCCTCGTCTCCTCGTCACCAACGAGTCCCAATCATCATTGAATCATATTGAGTTTGATGAAAGTGTTTACCTTCATAATGATGATTTCCATGCTGAGAATCTCGTCTTCAGTGCAGGCTTCATCAGTAACGTAGGCAAACTGATGGACTTTGGGAGGATACATTTCCTGAAAGAAGCCAAAACATACAGAAGCTTTAAAAACAACCAATCACAGCAAGCTATGGTCTGTACGATGGAGAAGTGAATGTTTCTTAAGTATTTAAGTTTTAATTGTATTTGGTGTCAGTAATCAAGACCTTAAATCCAGGGTCTAGAGTAGAGCTAGAACGGTATAAATTTGAAAAGGCTCCATTGGACGAAATTTAAGTGGGGACTTCCTGGAAGAGTTCCTGAAAATGTTCATTAAACCGGAGTCCGGTCTCCGGGTTTTGCCGCTGTCTCACCTCCACTTTCGCAGCGATGAAGAGACACGTGATGCCGATGAGCTGCAGCGTGGACTTGAAGACGTTTCTCTGTGTGGCCATGAAGCGGTCAAAGTAGTCCTGAGCCAGGTGATACGTCTCTCTGTGCAGTTTGTACACTTCACACACCTGAAACACAACACAACACAACACAACCTCATTAACCACCATCACAACTGCAACTGACGATTCCTTTCATAATCGGGTAATCTGTCGATTATTTCCCCGATTGATCATTTGGTCCATAAAATATCAGAAAACCTTAAAAAATGTTGATTGGTGTTCGTTAAACCTGGAAATGACGATGTTCTCAAATGATTGACTTTCTTTGTTATCCAGAGCAAAGAAATAAAGAAAATACTCACATTTAAGAAGCTTAAACAATACAAACTTCAGGTTTGTTTCAAACCGATTAATCGACTATCAAAATAGTTGTCAAATAATTTAGTTATCAATTAGCGATTAATTGTTTCAGCTCTAACCATCGTCATCATCGTCGAGAGACTTTAATAACATGAACGACACGTGTGCAACAATAGCAGTCAAGCATTGTCCTGACTGACTGGATCAGTGTGTTACTTATTTAATATTCTTGCTTTATAAATGAAATGGAGGCTAAAGATTCTAAGATTATATAACAATAGGAATCCCTGCAGATGGTATGCACAACATCCAGTCACACGCCCCCTATCTGTCATGGCTGCTGAGTGACAAAATGGCCCCAGTTTAATCTAATCTAATCTAAAATCCAACAGGAACACAGGGAAAAAAAAAAGTTTCCATCCATGAGAATAACAGATTTAAAATATACTATAATCAACCAAATTGTGATCTTACATTCTTGAAAGTTACTATGCTCTAGTTTCTTTGCTCCTCCCTCTTTGATAGTAACCTTGCTTTTTTGTTTGGGAAACACTGATCATCTGATTATTAATTGATTAGTTGTTTGGTCCCAAAAAAATGTCAGAAAAAACGTTGATTAATTTTTCATGATTGTTTTGTTGTGTGGAGCAAAAAGAAGAAGCTGAAAAACTATTTAAATTCTTTAGAAAACAGACTGATTAATCCACTATTGAAACACTCTACTGGGACAAGGACAAACAGAACAGTGCAGTTGTGCTGCAGTCGTACATTTATTATACAGACAAAGTGCAAGAATCCTAAAAACCTAAACTATCCCTTTAAAAGCCACAACTGAGTCCATTTAAATCCACACTGAGCTGAAACAGATCTGATGAGGCGTCACATGACTTCCCAATCTCGTCCTGATCACATTTATTCGCATCACTTTACACTTTGATATGAAGAGGAACCAGATTATTATCATCATCTGATAAACTCTACTCCACTGAAAGGTGATCAATTAAGGCCTAATCAGATTTAATCTCCGTCCTTCAGAGACGAGAGAAGCTCACGAGTTATCGCAGCTCATTCTTCACCTTCAAGAGCAGCCGACGATCAGATGGGGATTTAGTCATAAGACTAAAAATAAATCTACATTTCCTGTCAACATTAACACTGGTACTGCGGCGGGTGACGCTGCTGGAGTTGCTAATACTACTGCTACCACTAGTATTACTACTACTACCACCATCACTCGTACTACTACTACTACTACTACTAGTAGTGCTGCTACTGCACCCGCTAGTACTGCTACCGCTTGTACTACAGCTAGTAGTGCTACTACTACTACTGCTACTACTACTACTACTACTACTACCACCACTAGTAGTGCTACTACTACTGCTGCTGCTAGTAGTGCTACTACTACTGCTGCTAGTAGTGCTACTACTACTACTGCTGCTAGTAGTGCTAATGCTACCGTTAGTACTGCCGCTGCTACTACTACTACTAGCGCTCCTACTACTACCACCACTAGTAGTGCTACTGCTGTTAATACTACTACTACTACTGCTGCTGCTGCTAGTAGTGCTACTGCTACCGTTAGTACTGCTTCCGCTAGTACTATGAATGCTACTACTACTAGCGCCACCTCTGTTCAGCACGGGCTGCTTCAGTCTTATCTTGGGTTTCACCACAGCTTTCAAACACCAAGGATGCAGGGAAAAATGGAGGTGCATCATTTTAACAGAACACATCCTTTACTGTTTCTGCCCACAAACAAATCAACACTTATTATTATTATTATTATTATTATTAATAACAACAATAATAATAATAATAAACAGACACATGGGACAAACCTCCATGAGCCAGTCCAGGAGAATCGCCCTCATCTTTGGCTGCAGGTGCGGATGTTTGTCCATCACGTGGACGTCTCTGGTGTAGGTCTTATCCTTGGCCAGCATGTTGCTCCACACCACGTCCTTACTGGCCCAGCTGTGATCAACCAACACAAACGGTATCAGGGATAAATGCTGTGATGACTTTTCATCCATTCTTATTAGAGTGGTTAAGATAAGATCCCTGGAAGTTGGGACATTGTTTGAAATGAGTTTGTGTTTTCACACATTTTGTTTATATGCTTCTTTTGAGGCTTGTATTTTTAATAAAAACAAAACTTTAACACCTTTTACACCTTTCAAAACATGCATCTGTTTTTTCCCCCCACCATCTCCACACACACACACACGTTTGAGTAGTTGCCAATTTTGCATGTTGACACACGAGCTACAGAGAAGAAGCATTCGTCCTCCCCAACAGGCATGTTTTGAAATGTCACCATACAAGATGCAAATTTCTTGGAAGGGAAGAGAACAATTCTTTCAGAGATTTTTCCATAATTTTTGTTTTTAACAGTCTCACAAAAGTCACAATCCTATTTAAAATGCATCACAGTTCACACACAGTTTTTCATGGTCCTTAAAAACGAGAACTTGCGAAACTCTGATGGACGAGCACAAATAGAAACATTAAAAAAAGGTGATGATGGCATTGCCCACTTCCTGACTGGGCCTTTATCAGTCACAGTCCTGCTGCCTACTGTGTATGTAACATTATGCCAACAACAGCTCTTAATACCTTCATTTTGACATTTTCCAAGAGGAAATGGAGGTTTGTCAAACTGCTCACTCTCCCACACCAAAGCCCATAGAGAAAATCAGTGATTTAAGATTTACCTCAGTGACACAGACCTGCCACACGAGGCAGCAGCTCCTGTGACCCTGTGACCTAAAAATACTGATTTTCTCTATGGAATTTGGTGTGGGAGAGTAAGTTCTCAACAAACATACTTTTAGCAGCTAAAAATCTGATTCTTTGTGCGTTGCTGGATCTCAGGCCGGTTGCCCCGTCAAAACCACCACACATCAGAATACCCGAGGAACCACTTCAGAACAGCACGAGAAAGAGCACTCACCACAGTGCAGGAAGTGGGGCGCAGTGCACGGGCGTCGCAAACACGTTGCTGAAGTTGTAGAGAGGGAAGCCGCCCGCGTTGATCAGAGTCACGGGCTGGTCCTCCTCCTGGTCGGGCGTGGGGATCCACCGGTGTGGACTTCTGCAGCCAGCACCAGGACTCCAGACCTGCTGCACGGAGAAAAGGTGAGGAAAATGTGGTGAGGATGAGACAACAGCTGTGACTTTGGACAAATCTTTTGTCTTTTGATGAGATCTGAAGGCTACATAGGTTCCTGGGACTTTCACAGCAGCAACATGGCAAACTGACCAATAACTGTTGCTAAAATTTCACACACTGTGCCTTTAAATGACACCAGAAGACAACGCCAATTCCTAAAACCAAAGCATTAAGGACATATAAACTTATTAACCAAGTGTGAAGGGTTGCATTTGATACAGAATCATTAACATGGAGGAACGGTGAGGTTTATGTTTAACAACCAGGTGTGGACAGATAATCAAACCTAGATGAGACAGAAAGAAAGAGGAGGCAGCAATAAAAGGAGAAGATGAAAACCAAGCCTACCTCACAGTCGCGCTGCTTCTTCCTCGTCATCTCTGCGACCTCCTCATCCACATCCTGTAAATACTGATCACAGAAGAAACAACAATGAATTCAGCTTTGGTGCGAAGAGTTTTCACTCTGGGTTAATTAATCAGCAAACGACAGAAGATTCCAGCACGACGCGGCTCGACTCTACTACTGACGCCAAGTGAAGGCGACCATAGGTTCTTCAACACAATTGGAAGTGAACAGTGAGGAACATTCACTTGCAATTTCAACAATAAATACAAATACATTTGAAAAACATTGTACCTTTAAGTAAAAGTTGTTTCCTTGCAAAAATGAGATTATGGAATGTCAAAAGGCAACATGAAAATGTTCAAAACCGAGGAGCTGACGTCACGCAATCCCATCATGCAACACTGAAAACCGTGATGTCGACGGACTGCTGGCCACCGAGTGCCGTCGCTGGACGAGTCACAAGCCTGACACAAAAATCAAAGTGAACTGTAGCTCAGTTAAAAAGACTTAAACTTAAAAATCCTGAAATAATAACGTTAATCTCCAACATTTAGCAATGGAAATGTGTAAAATCTCAATATTTCACAGCGGAGTCTGCACCACTGTAAAGAAAAACCGATACCAAACCGAGTAGAGTCGAGCCGTGCCGGAACAGAGCGATATTACAGACTTCTTCTACTTACAATGGCAACATCTGCCTTCCTCTTCCTCGGTCGTACGGTGTTTTCTTGGGCCGCCTCGGGAGCAACAGACTTCTGTTCTGCGTCTTCTTCCCTGTAACACCACAACATAAAAACACAGAGTGGATCTCTGGGGTCGACAGAAGGGAACCGAGGAGGCTCAAGACCAAATGGGGACGGGCAACTTTTTGTCTCCCCACGAGCTTAAAAACACAGATTTTTCTACAGAGTGATTCAATTGTTATTCTCCTGTTAGGAAAAGGACAAATTAATCGTTAAGGGAAGCTGACTTAAGATTTTAAGGTTTACTGAGCATAAACCACTTGCTTTTCCACACCAAAGTCCATTCAGTAAACCAGTTATTTTACACAGGAGTTGTTGAGTCACCGTCGCCTCATCGGTTAAGATAAGATAACCTTTATTAGTCGTACAATGTGTAAAATTACAAGTTCAGATGTGTTATTTTTATGACTCCGGTGCTTTCAGACTTGCATCTATGCCACAAACACAGCAGCAGTGGACGAGCAGCTCCTGTGAACCCTGAACGCTGAAAATGCTGATTTTCTCTTTTCTGCTTTGGTGTGGGAGGGGGGGAGTGAGTGTAGAAAACTTTAGGTTCCAGCAGGAAAATGCTGCCTGATGGGGAAGGGGAAACTTCACCTAGTACATACTGGCTCTCGGCACATGGGGGCGCTCACAGTCCACTCAGCTTATTTAGCTCAGTAGCAGCCATTTTAAATGACTAACTACTTTTGGACGTGAAGAAAATTTACTTATTTTGCATCAAATACACATTTACTTTGAAATGCTGTGCAATATCATCCTAAATATTTTTCAATGGCAACATCATTGATTATAACAAGCTATAATTTCAATTTCTAGTCACTAAACAGTTAATTTCCCCCCCAAACAGTTGGACTTTTTTCACTTGACCAGACTAGAAGTTCACTGGCCACCAGGTCATTTGAGTCTCTCTCCTGGTGTGAATTTTGCCAAATACCATGTGAAATAACAAGAATGTTGAATCAAAGGGAAAGGAGAAAATGCAGACCCCAAAATTGAGCAACAAAACTACCATCGACAATGGAGAGAAAGCACTTTAAATCACGAGATTAATTAATAATCAAGAGAATTCAGTCATTAATATGAGTGAATATTCCTGTGATTAGGCTATGTTGTTTGTCCGGCTGCGTAATTTATCGTGAAGTAACTGCAATTGCGAATATCCACAGTTAAGGACACTACATTTGATGAAATAATGCAAATCTTACTCTTCAGATTGGAAAATACTTATTATTTACAATTTTTAATAGCTCAAAATGACTCCAATATTGAACAATATCGTTACAAATAATCGCAATATATCTATAACCAATATGTATATCTATAGTTTGTCCACGCCCATTGGTCCTCTGCTGGACAAAGTGTCAAAAAACTTAATGGTTGACGTTCAGAACATTACCTCATTAAAATAACCCGTCGCTGTGGTAATGACGTAGTGTCGTGTCCTTTCCTAGCCACTTATTATTCATCCTTCACATATTTACTTGACCTTATAACGTTTTCCCATTAAGGTCAAAGACAAATGGTTAGGAAAGGACTTACAATGGGACATTTTGCCTACAAACTTTTACTGTAAGACTTATCATTAAGTGGAAAGTACACTGTAAAACTTACCATTTTCCTCGCATTATACTCTGAGGGCTCGACGTCAAGACTTCAGAGCAAACCTGTGAAAGAGACACGTTTGGTTTTAGTAAAAAACAAACTTCAATTGAGTGTTAAAGTCATAAAACAAATGAATGTAGTCTCACTCCCCAACCCCCACTCCCAACAAAGCCCAGCTCAGCCTGCAGCTGCAGCTGCTGCTGCTGGTGGCGCGGGGGGGAAAAAGGACACAGTACACGATGTTAAAAGTGGACAAAAAGTCCCACACACGGCCAAGTACACTCGGGGAAATTCAACAACCACCAACAGAAGACACTCAACTTCACCAATGTGTTGTTTTTTTAGCTGAAACGCGTTGCCATCAAAGCGCTAATGCTAACTTTTGAACAGCTGCCCTCGGCACATAATGGCCGAAACTTAGCAGCACAGCTGTGAAACCCCACAGTTTCCTGCACAAAAACAGCCACAACGCGGAGCCACGGACGACATTTAAGGCACACAACACGCACAGAAGCACGCATTAAAGCTGATAAAGTCACTCTTTTGTGACTACAAACACGGCACGTCACTGCTAGCCTGTTAGGAGTGACCCAACAAACAAACTGCACATAAAGGTCTCACCTCAAGACTGTTGTGTCCTTGAAGTTCACTCGTATCCACAAGAAGGAGAAGGAAGAAGGAGACGAAATAAAAGGTGGATGTTGTGTAAAAGTCTTTCCCGCCTGTTCGTCACAAACGGGGCCGCTCTTTGGCTCGTTTCTCTGTGGATGTGAGTGAGTGAGTGAACCTGGTTCCTCTGAGCTCTGGCGCCTTCACTTCAGTAGGAGGAGCAGCTGAGACCTTTAACCCCCTCCAACCTCCGTATTGTCCCGCTCCAAACTCCCGTCAGACGCGGCGCTAACACACTGTCACGCGCCGTGTGCGTGTGTGTATGAATCGCCTCTACATCTACGTGTATGTATCATCCGTGTGTGTGTGTGTGTGTGTATTGAGTCGCAGAGAGAGGGAAAATCAAAGTTTGTGATTTCAAACATCCACAGGCGGGAAGAGGAGGCGCGCAGTGACAGCTGGACCGGGGCAGGGGGCGGAGCTTCCACAAAACGGAAGTAGCCAGGCACCGCGTGGCTACTCTGTCAGATGTAAACAAAACCTCAGTTCCTCCCCGAGAGCTCGCGCCACTGCTACGGCTACGTATTAGCAAGGAGATGAAAAAAACAAACAGATTTTAGCCACTTCTTAAACGACTCACTCAACAAAATATACGTCACATCAACTCTTCGATACCTTAAGCACGTGATCGCCGCGTTATCTCGATGTTATGCAGCGTTTTTCCAGCTGGAAAAGGAAGTTTGTTAAGCGCGCTCTCTCCCCACGCCAAAGTCCATAGAGAAAATCCGCGTTTTTAGCTCGCGGGGAAACTGGAGCTACAGGTCTACTGCGGCCTCGTTTGGTAAGATTACGTCACGCAGGTTAATCCGAATAAAGGATTTCAAACGCCGACGTCATAGAATACCACTCTTGAGCTTAATAATGGGGACAGAAATGGATGAAATTCGCTGTGTAACGCGGTGTAAAATAAACGATTTTCTTAATGGACTTTGGCGTGAAGAGGGAACGATTTACTTGGTGACGCAGGCTTCAGTTTCCTGTTGTAAAAGCTGGCAAAAAATAATCAAGTCATAGGTCATATTTGTACATTTTAACCTAAAAATAACATACTTAAGTAAATAAATAATATATGTACATGTATAAAGTGACGTTGTCTTGCCACGATTTGTAAATTGGGACTTTGGGGGCCTTGGTTTCCATACCACAATTATTAATAAATAAATGCCACATTGGCCCCTGAATCATATGTCAACATTGCCGCCATATTGGTCCTGGCAAGCCCACAATGTCATAGAATAGAGGTAAATTGAGGAGTTGCTGTTCTTTGTCCTGTGTATTTTTTTCATTGGTAAAGTTTGCTTGACGCCAGAGTAGGATCTCCTCGAGGAGGTTTATGGTAAATCTGTTCATGTTTTACGAGCTGAAAGTGCGTTAGATCTATGTCAGTGTTTCAGTCGTTTATAATATAAAACAATTTTACACAAAACACCATCTGGACCCTGCAAGTCGTGGTGCTTTTTCTATCGAATCCTTGACGCTAGAGCCCCGCTGAGTACCGAGTTGTTTCAGAAAACAGAGTTAACACAGTTTAAAACACTCTGTAGACAGATTCTACCCTAATGTCTAACCTCTGAGGCCTTTGGCAAAAGTTGGATGATTCCCATCCCTCTGGTGGTGATTTTGGGAGCTGCCAGTCTCCTCTCTTCTGTGAAAGTATGAAAAACAAGGCTATTTTAAATGGTAATTGTGTTCTCTTATCTTTTCCTAACTCTTCCTTCGATGTCTTTTTGCTTCCTTTGGTAAAAAGCAAAAACATATTTCATATATGAGTAGCAGTAGCAGTACTACTACTACTACTAATACTAATAATAATGTACAGCACCTTTCAAGGTATCCAAGACTGCTTTACAGAGTCTGGAAAAACAAAACAGGACAAACAGAAGAAATAAATGGAGTCATTAAAAGGGTCATTTGTAAATGTGGCGTTATGGATCTCTGCCGGGAGAGAACTGAAGTTAGGAGAGGGATTTTCCTTCATGCACTCTGACTTTAATCCACTAGATGTCAGTATGACACTGTCACAAGAAACACAGCGACGAGACGAGACGGAAACAAAAGGACAAAGTTGATGCTCACTTCAGATTTGACAGTGTTGCAGCTCATTTCTCCACTTTTTTTTTGTCTATCTCTGACTCTGGCGTTCTTTCATAATCCTGTAACGTCCTCCAAACCAGAAGATGAACAATGAAGCCGTCACAGCCGAGAATTCCGTGTCCTCCGGTACAACAAAAGGCAACGTGATAACAAACAAAATAAATGTCTACATCTCCAGAAAGCCTTGAGGAAACTTCTTCAAACGCTGAACTCGGCAGATTGTGTTGATCGCGTTCACAGTCGTGAATGGACTCGTCTTAGAGAACACATTTATGAAATGTCACGACGTCTGGCACAGACCTTCGCTCACAGACTCGAGGCGATGACTTGATCAGAATTTGGAGGCCAAAGGTCAAACATCACTGCGACTAAATAAAGCTTTTATGCCTCGTGAATGCGATTTCTTAAAGGTCGTCACTTGGCTACGTTCCTGCTCCCTGTGTCATCCCGACCGACTGTCACTGACCTCACGAGAAAATGGAATCAACATCAGCTTAAAGGGACCGTATGTAAGATTTAGAGTTTGGGAGCTACACTTACAGACTTTCTCGTCTCAGTCTGGAAAGGGGCGTCGTCATCTCCCAATTCCAAGAGGCCTGGCCACGCCCCTGCACCAAAATCCATAGAGAAAATCAGTGTTTTAAGCTCATGGGGACACAGGAGCCTCGTGTGGTCACTTTGTGTCACTGAGGTTAATCTGAATGAAGGATTTCAAACACCAACGTTTACAGAGAGACAAAACTTACATTCTTAAGATACTTTACACTTTAGTGGGTGTAGGTTTCATTAGGTAACGCTTCTGATTAATGGCTGAAATCAGGTTTTTCTTGTGTCCGCGTGCGCAGGCTTGTTTTCAGGTGCTTGAAAACCCCCTGAACTGTCCCTTTAACCAGCAGCACAGATCCAGCCTCCTGTGTCTCTTCTGTGTGTGTGTGTGTGTGTGTTGACAGAGTTGTTGCCGTTGTTTGCTCTCATTGAGCAGCGCTGGAATGAGGCTACACCTCCCTGAGGAAATCGCCACCATCCCCGTGTAAACAAGTTCCTCCAGTGTGTAGGACTTTGATGTCACCAGGCGACGCACTCTCTCGTTCTCTTACTCTTAAATATTTGATTGAGCCGCGCTGATGTTCAAACTGTGTTCAAACCCACACCCACAGGGAACCATCTCTGCTTCTTCTTCTTCTTATGGTCCACACAGACATGGCAGCAGTGCATGTCCTCAAGAAGACAGGGAGGGACGTATCTCTGCCTCCCTCTTGTGGCCAAACACATTAAATACAAGATGAGCCACACATTTTCTCAAAGGAGAAGAAGAGAAGGGAGAAAAACATCATTTTTACAGCATTTCTCTGACAAATAAACAAAGAAATTATTATAATGTTAAAGTCATTTTAGATTATCAATCATCTTGGTGGATTTTATTCACAAGGTCATCACATAAAGTCAGTTTCCCACTGTACAAACCTAATTAACAGCAGGTGCAAACATTTATATTCATTTATTTTTATATTTAAAAAAAAAAAGAAATTTAAAAATACAATATAATTTCCATGAGATTAAGTAGGAGAATCCATGTCGGGGGATTGAAAACTGGCATTCGCCTGTGAACATATGACATTTCATATAATCATTCAGAATAATAAAGCAGAAGTCTCAAACATGTGGCCCGTGGACCACATGTGGGCCCCTATCAAGTTATAATAACTTATTTCTGATACTTATAGATTTAATTTTACGACTTATGTTGAAATCCTGTACAATAGCGTCACAAATGACATTCCTCTGATATCACAATGGGATATCATGATATCATTTTAATCCTATAAGAATTTTGAGATCAACAAAAATAGGTTTTTTAGTATTTTCTCCAAAAAGAACAGTCTGTTACTAAGTAAATAAAGTGACGTTAAGTCAAATCAGACATAAAACACAGTCACACACTGTAACTTAATCCCAATATAGAGGATGAAATAACATTACAAGAGACAATAAAACACTAATAACAGTAATATGAGTATGTTCACAGGGATATTCCAGGTTTTCTGAAGTTGCTTGTTTGCGCTCGGTGTAAACAAGGCCGCCATAATTGATAGTAAAATTACACCTCGTAAAATCTACAGCATCTTAACATTACGCTCTGTTTTTAGGCCGTAATGTAAAATCGCTGATTTCCTCGATGGAGTTTGGTGTGGGAGCGAACGAGCGAGCGTTTCCAGTGAAGAGAAAAGCACTTAACACATTCTTAACATATCATGGACTTAAGCAGATGTAAATTTTATGAGGTGACTCTTTTGTTAAGTGGCTGTTTTTCCCGCGGTCTTCCTAAGACGGTGGAAGCGCGTTTCCACTGAGCCTCTGTGTCTCACGGCGACGTCAACATGTTGATGTTTTTGCTGTTTCACCTTCACCTCGTTACACACAGAGGAGGACGAGCAGTGAAAAGACGGATTTACAGCCGTGCCTTTAAATGGAACAGATAATCAGGCTTCACAGCTGCACGCCGCGTCGCTAACATCTGAAATATTGAATTATATTTGTCCACATGGAGACCTATCACAACAGAGTTAATTATTACTGGGTGTGTTAATGCCGCTCGGATTGATAGTTTCATTTCTTGTCTGGACTTTGTTTTTTGTTTGTTTTTTTGACCCACCCTTTCACGGCAGTATTCAGCCACACGTCAA
This sequence comes from Solea senegalensis, assembly GCF_019176455.1. Lineage (NCBI taxonomy): Eukaryota > Metazoa > Chordata > Actinopteri > Pleuronectiformes > Soleidae > Solea > Solea senegalensis. The sequence continues at coordinate 27,434,839 of NC_058027.1, read as the reverse complement.
TCACTTCCTTAGGTCATTGTTATGGTAACGCAACAGCGCCTCGCAGACAATAATATGCACATATCAACAGCTTACACATGGTGCAAGCTGAATATTAAAAACAAAACAAGTACACACGCTTCATTTTAACTTCATTTTCAGTTCAATTACTTTGGTAATAGTGTTTCTACACTGTGTACTGCTTCTAATTTATTCAGTTCTTGCATATAATCTTATATATATATATATATGTTTATTTATTTATTTATTTATTTAATCTTGGTATATTTAGTTTTAACGGGCTGTGAATGGCAGTTAGTAGCTGTAACAAAAGCCATTAATGAAGTATTTCTGATTTTGATTCTTGTCACAAATGTAAGGTTATTTCCTCCTCCTGCTCCACTTTACTTTAGACTTTAAACACATTTTAAAATGCTCAGCTCAGATTATCATGATTTATAGTGCCTTCCATTTGTAGTCGGAACTTGGAATTTCCGAGTTCAGGGGCCATTCCTTGCATAGGAATCAGTCAAAACCGGTTTTATTTAACTTTCTTTAACATCTCACTCTGCTGCACCAAAATCCATTGAGAAAACCATAGATTTTAACATCACACCACACAGGAGTCGTTGAACGACCGCTGCCTCTGTCAGGAAATCCTAATGTGTTATTTTGTGGTTTCGGCATTTGAAGTTTTTCATTTAGATTCACCTCAGTGAGACAAACTGACCACACGAGGCAGCAGAAGACCGGCAGCTCCTGTGTCACTGTGAGCTAAAAACAATGATTTTCTCTATGGGATTTGGTGCAGGAGAGTGAGTTGTTGAACAAACTTAAATTTCCTGTGGAAAAAGTATCTCTTAACTGTGAGATAAAGCGCTGAACATATTCTTAAGGTACTGTAGACATATAATGACATAAAATGACATATAATGAGATAAATGACACATTTACCCGCTGGCATTTCTATAAATGCAAATGCAAGTAAAAAAAAAGGAAAGAAGAACGGTCTTTATGTTGTGACTTCTGCACAATTGTTGCTACTTTAAATCACTACTAAAATGTGATTAAAGCCTGAAAATGTACCCTATAAACACACACACACACACACACACAGGATGTCCATATAAGGAGTTGTGCATTACTCCCCTGCACTGAGGGTTTAACCAGATAAAAACACTGATTTTCTCTTTAGACTTTGTTGTAGAAGAGAGTGAGCGGCTTCACAAACATAAGTTTCCTGTTGTAAAAGTCTAACGATGAGATAAAGCAGTGAAAACACTGAAGACCAGGGGCCTCAAACTCCACAAAAGACCAGGGGCCAGTGAACTTCTAGGCTGGTTAGGAGGGAGGGTCGGTCGAGTGAAAAAAGTCCAACAGCTCAGGAAAAATGAACTGTTTAGTGATTAGAAATGAAATGTGTATCTAAAAGTGTTTGTTTTGATGTATATACTGTAGTTCACAACAAAAATAAACAAAAATAAATGTTTATGAACAAAAACAGAGAGAAATAAAAATAGAATCAAAACATTTAAAGCTTTTAAATGATGAAATCTGATTAAAATATAACCTAAAGTGTTATTGTTGTTCACTGTTGGTCAGTCAGGGCCATTGGACATGGGGTGGGGGGCCGCAAGTTTGAGACCCCTGCTGTAGACGTAGACATTTCTCAGAATTAAACTAAAGAAAACTGCTCTTATTATTACCCCCCCCAGTCAAACCAGCGAAATCTGATATTTGCCTTTCATTCATTTTGTTGTCCTTGCCTAAGCAAATAAACACCTTATGAAATTGTAATTAGTCGTCTGTTATTTGTGCGGGACGTTTGTTTTTGTTCTTGTGGTCGTCGTCGCCGTCGCCGTCGTGGCCGCGCTGCCAGACGCCGCTAAAGTATCCGTATCTTCCCCTCTAATGTCGACTCACAGGGACATATTTGGAGTAAATCTTAGAGCTGTACGCGACAATAGAGCATGTGTGGATTAGACCCAGTTAATAATATGAGCACAAAGGCACTCTGTTCTTTTAAGTCTTTATGGGATTTCACCGTGCGTGCGCGCGCGCGAGTGTGTGTGTGTGTGTGTGGACGTGAGTGCGTCACACACACACACACACACACACACACACATACGAGAGGCCGCTTCCTGTCGATACCACTCCACACATCCCCGGTTCCTTTTCCATTGTAATTCCTTTAATTAAAGTGATTTTATTCACAGGCACACAGCTGGCACCGGCTACTTTCCATTAGCCGTGTGAGTGGACGCCTCGTTCAGTGGGAGGAACCGGGCGCCGCGGCCGCTTCCTACGGCACGGCACAAACACTATTTTCATCTCCCAGCTGAGTTTGTTGTGTGTTTTGAATTTATTAATCATTGATTTTAATGTGCCGCCTTTTGACGGCGGCAGCTACCCCCTCGCATTAATTAATTCCCGCCTCCCCCGGCCCCGACAAAATGCCATTTAAGAAACAATGAGAGGTCGGCTGGTGTTTCCTCTGACCTATAAATGGGAGGCGTCAAAAAAAAGAGAAGCAAAATGTCAAAATTTGCTTTTATTTGTTCTTCTCTTGGCAGATTTTTTTTTATTGCCTCTCTTTTTATTTGATAGCGCGAGATAGAAGCGAGGCGCGGGGGTTATTTTAGGTATATTGAAGCGATGTGTAAATACAGTTGTGTGTCACCTTTAATATTCCGCTCGTCTTTTTTTCTCCAGAGCTCGCGGAATGCAATAATGTCTCTTTTGTTGGGCATGTTTCCCTCCGCGCGCCTGCTTTGCATACGGCATCTGCCAGGAACACTCTCAAAGGAACTGTGGGTCTTAAGTTGGGGATAAAGGTGCATTGCCACCAACAATAGCAAGTCTGTGTTTATCCTTTGAGGTCTTAAACAAGTACGTGTACAAAGATTTGCCTGCTGTGAATTGGAGGAAATAGAAAAAAAAAAAAAAGAACGGTAGATTAGATCTTAAATTAAGCACATGGTGCCGGAATGTGAATGGAGTTGGGATTTGAATGTGTTTATGGAAGTATATTCTTAAATTTATTGAGCAGACCTGAATTGTTCATCCATTCAAATGAGTGACTGGTCTCTGTGTTTGAAGAGATAAAAGCTCGCGCTCATAATCCTTATTGACACTCCCGGGTGCATAAAGACAGCAGCTCCTGCTCAGTCCTCGCCGTGCCCCTGCCCCGTGGAACGAGCCTCATCCCCTTTCACACGGGCGTTGTTTAAAGCTAAAGATTTCCTGACAGATCGCTCGCTCGCCGCGGATTGATTAGCACATGTGGAAAAAAAAAAAAAGAGAGAGGAAACTTCCCAAACTGGGATTTGTGTACAAGCTGCATGTCTGTGTGTGTGTGTGTGTGTGTGTGAGGAGGGAGAATGCTTATCACACGCTTCAAAAAGCATTGCTGCTATAATTAAAAAGAGCAAACAACCACAGTTGTAACCTGGTGGCATTTAGCAGAAGCCCCCGCGCCGCCGCCACCGCCGCCGCCGCCACAGAGGCACATGCAGCGCTGACAGCTGCACATGATAATACACTCGCTGCCCTCAGCTCACCTCTGCCGCACGTAAAGCCGCTTTCACGCACGATACGAAGAAGACGAAGAAGAAGAAGAAAAAGTGCTTACGCTTCACAAAGCTGCAGAAAGTGTGACTGATCTTTACAAACCTTTAGAAAAAGAAAAACAGGCTGTGAAATGCACCAGGAACGGTTCAGTGTGTGACAACTATGGGACGGTCCTGCTCCCCAGAACCTTCTGAGAACGTTCCCTGAAGGTTCCCCCCAGGTTCTCCTGTGGTTGATATGAAAAGTTCTCCTAACGTTCTCCTAATGTTATTTTTTGGTTGCACATTCGGTTCCCAGAACACTACTTTGTCACAGCGGCTATAGAACGTTCTCTCTTGGTTTCACGTCTTGGTTGACATCAAATTCAAGGACTTTCCAGGACCAATTCCCTCAGATTCAAGGACTGTAAGTGCTGACACAGCTTCACTTGTAAGAGCTCTTCGTCTCATTAGTGACACAGAGATGTTGGAATTCTCATTTCTCAGACATCACATCGTCATTTGCTCTCTCTTGTTTTGACTTCGCTCATTGTTCTGCACGGACTCTCACGCCCCCATCAAGCAACGCAGCGCGCGAAACAGCAGGTGGCGCCGCAACAACCGAGGGAGACATTGACCGAAATATCAACTTCACTTCTTTCCCTGACCCTAATGTCGATTTAGGGCAATTTTCAAAAACTTTCAAGCGCCTTGAAATATTTCTGTCAAATTCACAAACTTTCAAGGATGTCAAGGACCCCCTGGGAACCCTGAAATGAATACATTAAACACCTATTTTCACTGGTGGATAGAAAGGATTCATATGTGTGTAAAACAGAGCTGTGGTCACGTGGACATGGACACTGACGCTCCCTCTGCCCTCTGCCCTGTAGGGGGCGCCGAGCTGCAGATGTGAGGCCTCTGTGCTCTGGCGCACTACAAAGTCAAAATAATCATTCTCATGCAAATGCACTGTTTGACATGTTCAATTAGAGCGTCGCGAGGGAAACGATCTGTGCTTTGAAGAGACGAGGTTCCCACTGTTCGAGCACCTATCGCTCCCTCGCTCCCTCGCTCCCTCGCTGTCCTCCCTGCTCCTGCCTCCTCTCTTCCCGTGCCTGGCCTCTAAAAGGAGAGGGAGGCAGAGATCCATCGATCAGCGATGATCATTGGGCTCCCCGCCTCCCGCCTCCCGCCTCGCATTGTTTTTATCTCATCTCACAACCCTGTTGCCATGGCAGTGAAGATGGCACTTCAACCCTTGTGCTTAATGATCTCTTGGATGATAGCCCTACTTGTCAGGCGTCCGCGCCGCGCTCTGTTAAAAATGCACGACAGAGAGGAATGAGCCGCTGCCGGTGGACGGCGACGGCTGCTTATCTGAGCCCTTTTATTTCCGAGCTCAACTGGTAGGGAACACGGTGTTAGGGAGGGAGGGAGGGGGGAGAAGGGGCGGGGGCGGGGGGGGTTATTTACCAAATGAGCTGTCTTAAACAGCTGTTTCATTTTTCTCTCCCTCCCCTCGCCGCTCTCTCAGAGATGGACATTCGCGACGACGACGGCAGCGCGGAGCCAATTTGCATTCATTTAGTGTCTCCTTTTGTTTTGCAGCATTACTTTAAAAAGCCATCGCTCTCCTCTCTGGCAGTCGAGCGCCCGGTTGAGGGATTAGCGCTCGTATAAATAGCTGCCATTGATTTGACTGAGAGAACACTTTGTGTCATTATGAAGGCAAGGAAATCCCAATTTGGAAAATTGGAACACACACACCAAAAAAAAAAAACAGAAATCCGCCACACTTGCATGAAATCAAAGGTGTCGCGTTACAATGGCTGATTTGAGTCATCACTGTGGCGGAGACAAAGGTGGAGAGGCCTGCAGCGACTGTGGGGTTAAAGACGCGAGCAATCTGTTTGAATCTGTGATATTTAAATATGGATTCAGGCTGCTCGCTCAGTCAGAGACATTAGAGACCGCGTATTGATCGGGATTCCTGGAAAAAAAAAAAAACGGGGGAGAGAGATATGGAAGCTCGCCATCGCTGCAGATGGAGCTGCTTCGATCACATCTGACCTACAATCCACCGGAGTTTGTTGCTTTTGGGTTGACGCGGTTTTCCCTCCACACTCTTCTGCTTCCTGAAAATGATTCTTCTTATTCTTAATTATCGCGGTCTACGGCATGCTCCGCGTTTGAGGGAGGACTCGGTTACGCCGCTGTCAGCGACGTCAAAGCCAGCGCGTGGTTATTAAGGTGATTTCACTCGCACCGTTGCAGGAAGCCGGCGAATCAGTGTCAAAATGTTAATTCAAATATGTGTTGAAACTGTTTAATGTGCAGTAAAATGTAAATAACTGCTAGATATTGAAAGTTATTCTGGAAAAATTGGCAAAAGCAGTTAATTTTCTAGTATTTTAATTATGGTTAAAATAAGCAAAAAATAGTCCAGATGGACATTTGGAGGTCAAGGGTTAAAGAGATAAGGGGACGCGAGTTATTATTAATTAAATGTATCATTATCATTTTCCACGCAGTCCGATCACATGCCCAACAGCGGTGGTACACGTACCACAGTTTGAGAACCATGAGGTCCTGATGAACTTCAAGTTGAACATTTGTCAGTGCTGCAGTGCAGGGCTGTGAGCGCCCCCTGCTGGGACACAAACACACAAACTAGTGACTCGTAAAGCAGTTGTTTTGGGTGAAACCGAATCATTAGAATCGTTAGAATCAGTTGATTAAAATGTGATTCAGTTAAATGTTGACATTTTAGACATTTCCTTTGCTAAATGTTGGCGATTAACGCTTCACGTTTTCAGGGATTTTTAAGTCTTTTTTATTCCGAGCTAAAGTTGGACTTTGTTGGCTCTGATTCTCGCGTCGGACGTCGCGCTCACGACTCCTCCAGTGACCGACACTCTCTGACCAATCAGAGCAGACCGGCAGTCTGTCGACGGCTCAGCTGAACCGTGTCAGAGCAGGAAGTAAAAAAAAACACCAGGTTCCGTCGCGGATGGAAAAGCAAAACAAACGAGTCGACTCGCGCTCGAACTGTATCATGGAAAAGCACCGTTCAAAACGCCCGAATTCTTACTTAAATTGAAACATGTTAGCTTGTGTTTACAGACAGACAGACAGACAGACAGATAGACAGCAATGTAAAGCGACTTAATTCTCATGCTGAAAAACACACTTGCCTTTTTTTAATCTGCTTTTATCTCCTTTTTCACGTTTGTGGCGGAGCTTTAACGAATCAGTGTCTTCACACACACACACACACACACACACACACACACACACTGGGTGTAATGCAATAGTGCGACTGCTTCCTGTGTGTCCAGAGTAAGGTGTTGAAAGGCTCAATTGAATTAAAGTATAAAGATCTGGGAAAGAAAATGGGAAGTACTCTCACTTTTTCCCTCTCACTTTTGTTAGTGGGTTTTTTGCTGTAAATTGACACTGATGTGGTCTGTCTCGCCTCAGCCACACCCCCCACCCACACACACACACCCCACTACACACACACACACTAACACACACAGATTATGTGCATATTAACAGCATCTGCTTTCATCGTCTAACAGATAGCATTTCCCATCATCAGAGTGGCCAGTTGGATTTTCTCTCGCCCGCTGACACAGTGTTACCACAGATTTGTCCACCTCTCCTTCCTAAAGGAGATACTTGAGTAAAAGCACAACTATGTGACCAGAAAATGACTTAGGTGGAAGTTCAAGTCACCTTTTATATAATATGACTTAAGTCAAAGTCTTAAAGTCTATGACATTTATTGCGCTTCAGTATTAAAAAAGTGAGCAGTTAGGATTGAGCCATGGTGGCTCAGTGGTTGCCTTTCAACTGGAAGGTTGTGGGTTCAATTCCTGGCTCTGCTCGTCTACAAGTGTCCTTGGGCAAAGACACTTAACCCCACGTTGCAGTGTATATAAATAGAGACCATAATACCAACTCTTCTGATTTTATTTGGTAGTAATGAGTGACAAAGTGAGTTAAAAGGAAATGTCGTGGAGTAAAACTGTATTTTCTGAGTGGAAACTCACTCACTCACTCTCCCACACCAAAGTCCATAGGGAGAATCATTGATTTTGGTTTGGTAAGTTTAAGTCTCTGAGTGTGTCTCAGGCGGGTTCTCTTTAAGACCAGATAAAGTGATTTTTTTAAACCCAGCTCTGTGTGACAGTCGGCAGATGGACCCGTCAAACTTGTTGATAAAACTGATTCTCACCTTTGCAACGCTTAAGAGACGTAAGACACGCGAAAGGGTGTTGGAGATTAAAAAAAGAAGACGGGAGGCGTGATTTCATTAATGTGTCTAAAATTAGGACAGGGAGAAAAAAAAAGAAATTAGGTGAGAATTGAAATATGAAGTGAGGAATAAGACGACTGGATGGTCTGTGAGGCTGGAACGCTTCTGCTGTTGATCCCTGGTTGTTCGGAAATTAAAAAATGGACAACAAGCTTTTTACCGCTTCGTCCGAAATATCGTTGAAACGCGTGCGAGTCATTATCCGTTTTTTCATTTTTCATTTTTCACTTTTCACTTTTTAATTTTATTTTGAAAAACCCCCCACCAATGAGCGAGTGACGTACGGATTGTTGGGGTCACCTGTAATGACGGACTCTACATCGTGGCCATTCCACAGTCATTACACCATTTACAATTACTGCAACCTATCAAACTACACCACACCACCACCGCTCCCCCCCCGCCCTCCCCTCAGCTCCCCGAGAGGCCGGTGTCGACCATTAGCACCGCGACTCAAATGAAGTGGATAATTGTGTCTCTCTGTGGCACATCATGAGACGAGGGGAGAGAATAAGAGACAGAGAGAGACAGAGAGAGAGAGACCAAATGAGAGAGAGACAGAAGCAACAACCACGATTCTTCATTTTCTTTTAAAAACAAACACTTGAATGCCGGATCCATTTTTAGACTAAAAACGTTTGGTGCGATAACTTTCCGGGTACATTTTATAAAACCTGCGTCCTACGGTGGCCCTGAAGACTCCTCCTCCTTTACGCTACATTTACTGAAGCTGTCCAAACCAACATTTCAAAATAAAAGCTTATCAAAAGCGAACACAACAAACTGGAAAGACAAAATGTTTCCCATCAACTCTCGGCCGAGTCACGATATAAACGTGTATTCCCGACTTTTTCATCGGAACAAAGATCCACAAAAGGAACAACTTGTTCTTTAAAGGTGCACTGTGTTTATACGAGCGCATCATTGCTTTTAAATTTAAATAATTTGGTTTTGATAAAGGTCTTGCCACCATTTTGTATTTCTACGGCAGCCTGAGTGGACAAACTAGACGTTTACAGCCAAAACAAACATAGAACGACGTGCTTTGTGACGTCTGAGGGCCACCGTAGTTTCCTGACACTCTTTGTGTTTGTTGCAATCTGCACTCTCACCAACAGAGGTCACTAATTCTGACACACTGGACCTTTAAATGTAACAATCGCTGAGCGATCACTGCTTCTTTCATTTGAATCGCTGCCACGACGACAACTACATGGATTTCCCACAAAATTAGCGCGTTAGCTCCGAAACTAGCACTTTTGATTAACAGTTAAACATTGATTTTTCTTGCCGGCATCAGCACAGCGATGTAATGCAGCTAATCAGGCTGTCGTTGCTTTAATTGCGTTCCCAACAGTAATTGTGTTTGCACTCTCCCGTTCACTTTGTTAAACAACAGTGGTCCACCGTGTTTTATGAGTTAATATATGTATCAGATGATGTCGTCCAACGGATGGAAGTGTTTCCACCACTGTAGAGATGGATATTAGCTATAGTGTGACAAAGATATTAATAAATCAACCTTAAATTCTTAGTGCAGGGGTTTTTAGAGGCGTGTTTGTGTGAGGTAAGTGTCTTCTGTGTTTAAGGCTCTGAATAAACAAAGTAATAACATGTACATTTACTATATCTACATCTGCTCTCTGTTTTCAACATCACTCAGCCTTTTCCAGCAGAAAAACTGATGTTTGTAAATTGGTCTCTCTCCCACTCCAAAGTCCATAGAGAAAATCAGCGTTTTTAGCTCACGGGGAAACGGGAGCTGCAGGCACACTGCTGCCTCGTGTGGTGAGTTTGTGTCACCGTGGTTCATCTGAACGAAGGATTTCGAACGCAGAAGTCATTAAATAATAATATTTCAAGTTTGTGACGGAGGCAGCAGTGGATCAATACCTCCTGTTTGCTGTGACGTAAAATCACTGATTTTCTCTATGGACTTTGGCGCGGGAGAGAACGTGGATCACAGACTTCAGTTTCCAGTCAGAGAAGCTATATAACAGTGAGATAAAGTGTCAAACACACACATCTCACTTTTAGACGCACACATTTCTCACAGAAAAGTGAACTTTGTAAACCTCTTTCTCCCACACCAAACCCCATAGAGAAAATGGTAAACGGTTTTAAAAGTGACTCAAACTTTAGTTTTCTGTTGAGATTAAGTCATTATCTTTTTCATAAGATATCAGCTGATTAGGCAACCCATTAACAAAAGTTATCACATATTTTTCTTTCTTTCAAACTGCGTGTCCCTGGAGTTTATACTCCATACACTTAAATTAGGTCAAATATCAGTTAAGATAACAAACAAAATGCACTTGTCGAGCTGTGAAACCCCCGAAATATCAGTTAAAGTATGAGCTGAGGGCTGCGCGTCCACGTCCAGCTGTGTGGAGTGTGGACAGCTAAATATCATTTAAGTGAGTCATGTTGAGGAGTGTTTATTTCTCTTATGGCAGCGGGATATTTGTGACACAGTTGGAGTGTTATGTTGCTGTGGCTGCTTATGGCTGCTGGTGGTAAATGCTTTAAAAAGAGGTTAAACAATACTTTATCAGAACAATTTCACATCTTAGCGAGTGAAATCACAGGCGCGGGTGTGTGTGTGTGTGTGTGTGTCGCAGTGTAGTGCTTTAACCTTTAAGTCTCTGACAGGCTTTTTTGTTTTGCTCAACAAGCCGGTGGAGTGTATTTACGCTGAGTGATGCTCCACAAACAGGAGCGTCCTCCCTCCTCAGGACCAATTTACCTCTCTGTGGTTGCGTCACCGTCACTTATCAAAACTGTTGACAGTGTTGTCTGCTCACAGCGTCGCCCGTGCAGCCAAACATCGCACATTACAGCAGCCGCGGAGATGTTCCGCTCATCGAGTCGCTCCGGTTACCGACTTCTCCTCAACGGCATCTTAAAGGGACAGTTCAGGGTTCTTCAGACGTGGCTGTGTGAGGTTCAGAGCCGACTTTCAACGAGGACTTGATTATTAATCGATAACTAACTTAATTGTCATGTATTTTGATCATAAATTAATTAATTTGAGTGTTTTGTTTTTGTTTTTTTTACACCAAGTTATCAGATTTTCCAGCTTCTTACATGTGAATATTCTCTGGTTTCAACACTTTTCAACATTTTATGGACCAAACATCTATTCAATTTAGCAAGAAAGTAGTTACAAGGATTATTTGGTAATGAAAATAATCTTTAGTTGCAGATCAACGTGACACATTAACGACTGTGTGACGACATGGACACAAACAAGTGGACTAAAAGCAAATAAAACACACTGTTAATACCATACTGGTAATTGGCCATCATCACTTCCTGGTTTGTGTTATTATGTGTCTGCTCTGCGTTTGTTATAATATTATACAACAATATAACTCTCTATATTACGTCAAATAGTTTAGATAGATAGATAGATATACGTACATTATTTAAATCCTTAGTTAATTCTGCCTGATCCATGTGTATGCACGTGATAATCTGATTATTTTTCATGTCACTGTAAACAGGGAAGTGGTGCTGTCTGATCAGAATGATTTTAAATTAAAAGCTAATAAAATCAATCACCAGCTAAAGTCTATTTTATCCTAAGAATACGTTTCATTCATTATCTCACTGTCAGACGGACGTTCACAACAAGAAAGTAAAGTTTCTGCCACTTTTCACAACGTCCACCCCACCAAACTCCATAGAGAAAATCAGCGTTTTTGACGTCACAAAACACGGAGGCTGTTGATCCACTGCTGCCTCCATCAGGAAGTCCAAATGTGTTATTCGGTCACTTCTGCATTTTAAAATCAGAAGAAGCTAAAAATGAGATCAGTCACAGTGACACAAACTTACCAAACGAGGCAGCGGTGGACAAGGAGCTCCTGTGTCCGTATGAGCTAAAAACGCTGATTTTCTCTATGGGATTTGGTGTGGGAGAGTGACCAATTTAGAAAGGTTGAGTCATGGTGAAATAAAGCAGTGGGCACATTCTTTAGAGACAGTCGATAAAAATAAATGATAACATATCACAGTAGTAGAAAAAAACACGTCTTACATGTAGGATTGGGAGCAGAATTTGAAATCCCCATCATGTGTCCATAGCTATTATATGATTTCTCCAGTAGGGGGTGGTATTAGCACTTGCTTCTCAGCCTTGTGGGTCTTGTGGGACACATGAGTGAAAATGCCAGCACTGCCCTCAGAGTCAGGGGGGTGGAGGAAGAGCGAGGAGGAGGAGGAGGAGGAGGAGGAGGACGGGGTCTGAAACAACGCAGCACATTTTCAGACGTAAAAAACAGTGTGAACAGAGTCAGGAGGAGCTGATCGTTAGTCAAAGCTCTGTGTGTGTGTGTGTGTGTGTGTGTGTGTGTGTGTGTGTGTGTGTGTGAAGGCCTCTAAACGAGTCAATGAGAGGGATTTGTGCCGCTCCTCACATCTATACTTCAATTCCCTCAACATGTGTGTGTTTGAGTGGGGAATCATTCACGGCTGAAACGGTGGCGTCAGCGCCGCGTTTTCTCCGTCTGCTTCATTATCATCACACGCTCCTGTTTTTGTTCCATCTTTAAAATACATCTCTCTTTCATGACATCACCTCACAGCCTCATCATCACACCTTCATCACGCCTGACACCCTCACCTGACGATAGCAGCGGGACAACATGAGAATTTCCTGTCACAGTTATCCTGAACAAAATAGGTTTGATTCACTATTATCGTAAACGCCTGCTTAAGAAAACAGTTTTTTTTTTTTACCTGGTTTGTGTACGAATAATTTGTCAGAGAAAACACACAAAAAGTGTTATTATAAAGTTGACACTACAAAACATTTGTAATGTTCCGAAAACACACAAAAATTTGAAACAATCGTGTCAACATGACAAAATCATTATCATTACTTAGTAATTACAAAAGCATTGAAAATGTTGCCAAAATTCTTTTTAGAATTTGAGAATTATCTCAAAATGTCATTAAAAAGCACGTTAACAAAGGTACAAAATGTACATGTTACCAAAAATGTTGTAGTCAATAATGTTACCAAATAAAAGTAAAAAAAAGTAGTTAATATGTTAACAATGTGAGCAAAGCATGACGTAAATGTCACAAAATGTTGTCGTTAAAAAACACCGAAAATGTTACTGCGGTAATTACCAAATTTTTCTTTTCATAAAATATTAAAAATATTGTGTCAATAACGCTGCTTTTGTTCAATATATTATATATTATTAAAGAAAAATTGAATATTTTAAAGTGAAAAGGATAAATCAGATGAGCTCCCCCTTGTGGCACATCATAATAAAATCACAAAGACTGGGCCATTTTCTTTAAAGACACTAATATGATTCAATAATTGTGCTAATTGTAATTCACCAGTGTGAGTGAAAGCGTTAAACATCGTCTCGTCTTCACGTCGGAGTTAAAAAACAACGGCGTTTATTGACCCACAGTTAACAAAATGAGCTTTTTTTTCTTTTTTTTTTATATGCAGCGGATTGAGAGTGAGTCAGGAACATTATCAGGATCAGACTGAGCTCAGCCGAGCAGAAACATTCCATAACCCCAACCTTCCCGGTGACCCCTCCCCTGCTTTTAACAACTGCCGACATAGTTTGGCTCTGTTATGTGATCATGCTTGGATGAAATCTGTCAAACAGCTCCCTGAGTTATTAGGCTGTCTGCGCCTGACCTTTCCGCAATCAAAGATATATGACTTAAGGGCTCAGATTTGCCATGGCAACGGCTCCAATTTGCCGCCGTGAGAAAAGGTCTAATTGTTGCAGAAATTTAATGATCTCGCCCCGACATCAGGGGCTGTGAGATTTTATGAACTGTTTACGCTATAATTTTCTTTTGTTAATGCATTCCGCCTTAACCCCTTCTCTGCTGGCTGCCTGCAGGGAGGGAGCACAGTGTGTGTGTGTGTGTGTGCGTGTGCGCGTGTGTGGGTTCTGGTATTTGTTGCCTCTTTAGTATCTTTGCTGTCATAAACACTGACCTTGTCAGGACCATGGAGTCAAAAACCTGGTCCTAATGGGACAGAACCCCTATTTATTTATCTGTAAAGGGTACTGGTTTAGTTCAGGACAAATATTTGAATTGTGGTTATGGTTAAGGTTAGTTAAGGTTAGTCATTAATTGAATGGAAGTCAATTCAGAGTCCTAAGAAGAACAGCTGAGTGTGTGTGTGTGTGAGTTCTTGTATGTGTATCTTTGTGAGGACCAAAAACCATTTAACCACAGGGAGGAAGGACATTTTGTCTGGTCCTGTTGTGTGGAAATGTGTGTGTTCTTGTATTTGTTGCCTCTTTAGGACCTTTTATGTCACAAACACTGACCTTGTCAGGACCAGGAGGCCTCATGGAGACCAAAACCTGGTCCTAATGAGGCAGAACCCTTGAAAGATTAGCTGCATAGCTGTGTGTTCAGGTATTGCTCAAATTATTTTTTTTTTAAGGTAAAGATAAGTTGCATGATTAGGTTAAGTTTAAGGTTAAGGTTATGCTAGTCATTGTTATGGTTAAGGTTAGAGTAGATGTCCAATAAATGATTTTAAGTCAATGTAATGTCCTCTGAAGTCATGGGAACCAGACTGTGTGTGTATTTGTGTTTGTATTTGAAATGATGGTTATGGTTAAGGTTAAGGTTAGGCATTAACTGGTTATGGTTAGTTAGTTAACTGTTCAGTCTGTTTAAATGAATGGAAGTCAATGGAGTGGCCTAAGAAGTGTGTTTGTGTTCTTGTATTTGTTCCCTCTTTAGGACCATAAACACTGACCTTGTCAGGACCAGTCCTCCTCATGGAGACCAAAACCTGGTCCTAATGAGGCAGTAACCCTTAAAAGAATAGCTGCACCGACCTGGTGTGTGTATGTTTGAGTGTGTGTCTTCCAGGTTTTACTCATGTTGTGGGGACCTGAATTAGTTTTCACACTCACATTATGGGGACTTTTTTTTAACATAGGACCTTTTTTTCTGACGTAAACACTGACCTTGTTGGGACCAGTAGTCCTCATGGAGACCAAAACCTGGTCCTCAAGAGGCAGAACACTTGTGTTACAGGTTATACTCATGTTGTGGGGACCTAAATCTGTTTACTCACTCACATTATGGGGACAAGAATCAAGTCCCCTTAATTTAAATGAATCTTTTTTTAAGGTTAAGGTTAAGGTTAAGGTTAGAGTAAGTAAGTCTCTAGTTAATAGTCTATAGACTAATTGTGTGTGTTCTTGTATTTGTTACCGCTTTAGGACCTTTTCTTCTGTCATAAACACTGGCCTCGTCAGGACCTGTATTCCTCATGGAGACCAAAACCTGGTCCTAATGAGAGATAACCTCATTTTTAGGTTACGGTTAAGGTTATGGTTCGGGTTAGTCGTTAACTGGTTATGGTTAAGGTTAATGAAGAGTCTTTATTTATTCTGTCCTTAAAAGAATAGCTTCACAAACCTGTGTGTGTGTGTGTGTTTTATTGGGTGAGGGAGGCGGTGATGAGGGAGGGAATTTCTGCCCTCCAACCTGTTAGCTCGTGTGTGTGTGTGTGTGTGTGTGCCTCTTTAAAAAGGGCAGTTTTGTCTTTAAGAAAAGCAGCTGCCTGCCGCATTATCTGCTCTCAGCGATGTAGACATCAGTAATATATTCTACAAGGTCAAAGACAACTGAGATTAAAATGTCTAATCAGTTAATTTGTTTTATTGAGAAGGACTGCCGTGTGATTGGACACACAGAGAGATAGAGAGGAGGAGGAGGAGGAGGGGGGGGGGAGGAGGCGGCGGCGGCAGCGGGGTGAATATGGAGAGATGGGGAGATGGAGGGGAGGAGGAGGAGGGAGGAGGAGGTGCTCACATTTGCACATTGGTATTTTGACTGAGCTTGATGCAGGGAAATATGGCCGTGCCACTCAGTTATAGCATGTTGATGAAGCTCTGACACCCTTTGTTTTCTCCCTCCTCCCCCCGCTTCCTCTCTCACCCACCATTCATTTTCAATCTACAGCACATTCATAGCAGACTGATTTTATTAGTTGCAGAAACAGACTTATATTTTATATCTCATTAAATATTCAAAATAAATTCAGCATATTTGCACTCTTCATACATATTCAGTTTGTGTGACTGGGATCAGAATATTTCTGATTGAGCTCGAGCTGCAGAGACACTTTGAATTTCTTTTTTTGTCTTTGTGTGTGTGTGTGTGTGTGTGAGAACATAATTCCATTCAGAGGAATGAGTTGAATCACAAGTGATCTCATTGTTTTCTCACACACACACACACACGTAAAATTAAATGTGGGGGAATGTGTTTGTTTGTGCAGGACAACAGTTTGAACAAGAGAAAACATTTCTGTGACCGTCGTTTATTGATTGATTGATTGATGGACGGAGGTTGATTTCAAATGACACAAATATAAACAACTATAAGAACGTTTTAAATTCCTAATTTCTCCTATTTCTTATCTATCTATCTATCTATCTATCTATCTATCTATCTATCTATCTATCATCATATTTGTATAATTTTGTTTACTTTTTTCATCTCTTGTCTCAACCTCTGACCTTTTCGCTGCTACAAGTGAATTTGCCCAGTGTGCGATCGATTCAATCTAATCTAATCTAATCCAGGGTTCAAACTATTTTAATGCTTGAGAGTGGATTTTTTAAAAATATTTCAAACAAATTCTCTGATAATTTCTGATCAATTCTGTGAATATTTTCCGTTTTCTTTCGCTCCATAATCACAGAAAATGCATTATTTTATGTTTGTGGACAAAACAAGACATTTAAGAACATCTTTATTTCCAGGTGTAGGGAAACTTTCCTGGTATTTTACAGCCCAAACTGTCTCTCATTTTAAACAACCTCAAGATGTTTGATGAGAATAGTCCCATAATTTGTACTGTATTATAATCTCATATAATCTGTAAATTTATCCACGATTTGATGAATAAAAAGTGGTGTAGTTGATTCAAGATGAGGTTTCATCAGGTTTCATTCATCACCTCATATATATATCTTCAGTATATAAGTGTATGTATATATATCTATATATATATATATATAGATATATATATAAAACGCAGTATCACAGGGCTTATTGTAGTGACTGACGACCTTTAATGCCTTATAATGAGCTCTATCAGCATGTAGGTGAGGAGTGTGCTGAAGAACTTTCTAATTAATTTCGTGAAATAAGATCTTCTAATTGGTAATATGTTAGTGTGACGCCCCGCGCTCCTTCACAAATGTCAGGGTTAAAGTGATAATTCTCTTTTTTTTAAAGTGGGGTTGAATAAGGTATAGTCACACGACGGTTAGAAGGGACTAAATTAAATCTATGGTAGCCTGGAAGTCTGTGATATCTTAAAAACACGCGCACTGCTTTATCTCATCAGCACATTCATCAAGTGCTGCCCCGTGTGGTCAGTTTGAGTCACTGAGGTTAATCTGACTATGAAATATTTCAAACAATGAATTAAAAAACAATTATATTTGAACTTTGTGACAGAGGTAGCAGAGGATCAACAACTCCTGTGTGCTGTGATGTCAAACTACTGATTTGCTCAATGGGATTTGGTGTAAGGGGAGTGACTCGTTCACAAACTTCATTTTCAGTCAGAAAGTGACGTCTAAGGTTCAAATAAAGACTTCTTTATGTCACGTGATGGTCTTACTGTGTGTGTCTGTGGAGACGACCTCCATTAAGCCCAGCTGAGGAGATCCGTCCAGGGGCAGTTTGTTTTCCAGAGAAGAGCCGCTCCGGCGCGGTGGACAGCCGTTGATTTATTAGAACCAAAAGCCATGTGACCGTGATGAAGTGGATCTCACTTTTAAAGACTAGACCGCTTCATCTGGAGAGAGAAGAGGAAGAAAGTGAAAGAGTGGAGGAGACACGGTGACGAGAGTGGAGGTGAATCATTATGGACGCACAGATTTTCAGTCATATATATATATATATATATATATATACATATATACACACACATTTTTGGGATATTAAAGTTTGTTCTCCTGTTAAAGTGTAGTTGTGACACCAGCCTGTGTGCACAACCTCAACTTCTTTATTTGTCTCAATTTCAGACTGCCTCTTCAGAAGCCTGTGCTCCTTTGTAAACTCATTTTGAAATACGGTGGTACAAAATACTTATTTTGAACTTAAACTGTAAATAACTGCCCACTCGTCTTTATTTTCTTATTCATTTTAAATAATAAAAATATTTTTCCCCAGTATTCATTTGTTTTTTGCTCTTGTTTAACACCTTATATATGCACCAATAGAATAGAATAGATGAGACAACAGAATAAAAAGTATTCTTTTAAAATAGAGAACAGGATACAAACTTGAAAGTACACCAAATATGAATATATATATATACATATATATAAATATAAACTATATAAATACAATGACTACAAATTCACCCAATGACCTTTAAACTGCATTATTTCACATTCTAGAACAGGGATGAGTTTGAAAAAAGGTGTTTAAAATGACGTTGCACTGAAGCAGCCATTGTGAATGGTTGTGTGTTGCGAGTGCAAGGTTTGAGTGAAAGAGTGAACGACCCCTGCGCAGATGTCCGAGCCGCCGCGGCGCTCGTGTGTCTCCTTCACGTGAAAAGTGTGGAACAAACTGGCTTGGCCATCCGCACGAGTGATGGAGTGTTTCTTAAATGAAAATACACCTGTCTTTAGGACAAATACGTGCCACTAATTACCTGTCTAACCTAAATCTCTGGGCACCAGATGTTGCTAAAACACCGGCGAGACAGAGACAAATGGCGCCATCGCCGCCGTAGCCTCGCACGTAAATATAGTCGAGGCTTAAATCATCTTTTCCTTGACCCTGTTAGAGAAGTTGCTCAATGTGATTGTGTGAGTGTGCCGCGCCTGCAGGAAACTAATTGTAAAGATAGGATAAGGTATTTACAGTATCACATCATCATCATCATCATCATCATCATCACCTCCCTCCCGCTCTCTCTCTCGTGACTTGACCGAGCCATGAGCAGGATTACATTTTGATCTGTATCCCTGCTTCCATTTCAGATTCTATTTCAGTTATGTCCACTTCCTCCTCCTCCTCCTCTTCCTCCTCCTCCTCCTCAGCTCCATGTTGTGTCTGATGACTTGTACAAAGCGGTGGATTCAGAGGCAGAAGACCTTGAAAAACTTCCCCGGGCTCAAACACCACGACCACTTCACCTCACATTTAACATTTAAAGCAGAACTAAAAAGAGCGCGATTCTGAGTCTCCTCCATACTATCGAGAAGAACGAAGGTTCTCGACGATCTGGGGACCTTTCAGAGAACAACAGTGGGGATAAACAGGTAGATGATGGATGGATGGATGTTTACGGTGGTGTCATCAAAATATCAGGGCTGCTAATTATTAACGATTATTTTCTCGATTTGTCGAGTTTTCTTTTGTCCATAAAATGTTGAAAAATGCCGATCAGTGTTTACCAAACCTGGAAATCACATTCCGAGATTAGAAAACGGTCGCATTCTGAGATTAGAACATATTCACATTCTGAGATTAGAAAATATTCACATTCTGAGATTAGAAAATATTCACATTCTGAGATTAGAACATATTCACATTCTGAGATTAGAAAATATTCACATTCTGAGATTAGAAAATATTCACATTCTGAGATTGTGAAAATATCTTGCCATTCTGAGATTAGAAAATATTCACATTCTGAGATTAGAACATATTCACATTCTGAGATTAGAAAAATATTCACATTCTGCTAGGAACATATTCAAGATTCTGAGATTAGAGTCATCATCTTACATTCACATTCTGAGATTAGAACATATCTACATTCTGAGATTAGAAAAATATTCACATTCTGAGATTAGAACATATTCATATTCTGAGATTAGAACATATTCACATTATGAATAGAAATACCCAAATATTCCTACATTGTAAACCATGGCACAACAGCCAACAACGAAGCACAGAGAAAGAACATATCTCTGAGATTAGAAAATATTCACATTCTGAGATTAGAAAATATTCACATTCACATTCTGAGATTAGAACATATTCACATTCTGAGATTAGAAGAAAATATTCACATTCCGAGATTAGAAAATATTCACTTTCCGAGACTAGAAAATATTCACATTCTGAGATTAGAAAATATTCACATTCTGAGATTAGAAAATATTCACATTCTGAGATTAGAAAATATTCACATTCCGAGATTATTAAACGTTGGCATTCACAGAGATTAGAAAATGTTCACATTCCAACGTTAGAAAATATTCGCATTCTGAGATTAGAAAATATTAACATTCCGAGATTAGAAAATATTCACATTCTGAGATTAGAAAACGTGGGCATTCAGAGATTTGAAAATGTCAACATTCAGAGATTTGAAAATGTTCGCATTCCGAGATTAGAAAATATTCACATTTTGAGATTAGAAAATATTCACATCTCACATTTCTCCTGAGATTAGAACATATTCACATTCTGAGATTAGAAAATATTCATATTTTGAGATTAGAATATAGTCACATTCACATTCTGAGATTAGAAAAAGTGTTTACCAAACCTGGAAATCTGAAAAATCTGAAAGCTTGTATTTATTGTACCCCTCTAGAACCGATTAATCGATTATCAAAATAGCTTCATTTAGTCGATTAACAACTGATTAATCAAAATAATCCAGTGGATTTAAAATGTAAACATTTGAGATCCTGGTTAATAAAAAAACTCCAGTGTCACTGCGAGCTAAAATCACCGCTGACTGACGTGACTGTGTGTGTGTGTGTGTGTGTGTGTGTGTGTGTGCGTGTGTGTGTGTGTGTGTAATAAAAGTATGTATGTTTGACTTTTCCTTCAAGGGTAAGATAATGAGACAGAGGATCTATTTGCACTGTGTAATGTGTCTTCAGACTCTGTTAAGAGACATGGGGAGTGTGTGTGTGTGTGTGTGTGTGTGTATGTATATATGTATATATATATATATATATATATATATATATATATATATATAAATACACATATATATATATATATATATATATATATATATATATATCATTTTGTGTCCGCTCGCTCTCCCACACCAAAGCCCATAGAGAAAATCAGCGATGTCAGATCACAGCACACAGGAGCGGTTGATCCTCTGTTGACTCCATCAATATATAGAAATGTTTAGTGTTTGAAACTCTTCATTCACATTTACGTCAGTGACACAAACTGACCACACGAGGCGGCAGCAGACCAGCAGCTCCCGTGTCCATGTGAGCTAAAAACGCTGATTTTTTGAATGGAAGTCAAACTTGACTTTTCTGTTGAAAAGAGTTAAAAATCATATTTCCCTTGTGTTTTCAGTGAGTTTCTTTCAGCCTAGTTTTCACGCATCACTCTCTTCTCACACGCGTTTCCATGTCTGAACATAACAGTTCAGCCTCCTGCTGGTGAAAGACGGCGCTGCACTCCTGTATTTTCTCACGCGACGTCGCGTAGCGCGGACGCTACTCAACTGTCATTGGCGTGCGGACCTGTCAGTCTTAATCACAGCGCAACAACATGCGGCGCAGATAAATTATGTCCATTAAAGGCCCCAGGGGGTGGGGTGGGGGGGCGGGATTAAACGCCGTCGTATATGAAATGCAGATTTCCTTCCCCGTTCAGAATGCTACACACACCTCTCTCCAGTGTGATATCAGCCATGAGCGCTCATTCTAATTATTTGGGCAAATGTACTAATTAGCTATCAAGTGCCAACCCCCCCACACACACACACACACACACACACCCATCGACACTTATCATCCTCCCTCGACATCTTTTGTATTCAAAATAGGTTTCCTTGCATGGTTGGGATTTTTTTTTCAGGCCATCAGCAAATATTTACCAGTTCCATCTCATTACGTTCCGAGCTAAAATGCTGGCTATGAATATCTTAAGGCCCGCGGTGCTCGCCGTCTAAACTCTGCCTTGACCTTTTGCTGCCGGCCGCCGCCTGCGCTGGAAACTCAGCTGTACTTTTAATATGTAGACACACACACACACACACACACAGCATCTGTGGCATCATGTCTCACTGCTGTTTTCGCTGTAGACTTAAGACTAAAAGCAAACGGATGATTATGCACATGCTCCTCCTCCTCCTCGTCCTCCTCCTGCCTGGCTCTCCTCGCGGTCCTCGCCTCCTGCTCTGATCACAAAGTAACAAATAATAAAGCAAATGCAGAGTTTTTCCTCTTCTTTGATCATATACTGTTTCTTAGTCAAAACAAGAACAATATATAACATCTGTTTATTTCAATATTTAGACTAAAATGAATAAAAACTGGACTTAATCCAGTGGTTCTCAAACGTTTTACACCAAGAACCACGTGAGGAAATATCGATGTCGCTCAGGGAAACGTTAAAATAGTAAATCTAGTTACTCTCTCACAATTATTATTATTATTTTATTTAATCATGTTTTAATTATTTTGTCATTTGTACCACCAGAGGAAGCTTGCGTACCACAGTTTGAGAACCATGTCTCTTATATTATATTTTTCTTTCTTTACCAATATTTTTGTGCGTGTAAAAGTGTTTATAAGCATATTTTACACTGATTATCTTTAATTTTTTGATATTCTTGGTAGGGGTAAACTTTGTGTTTTCTATATTTTTGGCTTAAAAGGTAAAAAGAAAATTGCTCTAAAATCACGTACCATTTTTGTGCATTTATTAATGTTTATAACACATATTTTACATCCGTTATCGTTACTCTTTGATGTCCCTGGTGAGGATAAACGTGCGGATGTGTGTATTTAACTTTGACCTTTGGTGGTAAATTAGTAGTAATATAAATATATACAGGATATATAACCACATGTGTCACACACAGTTTATTATCCCGTGTTTGTTCTTTAACTTAAATTAAAACATTTTGACACAAACACTCAGCAAATCACACGTTGTCTCTTATTTTCTTTGTCAAACAAACATGAACAATTATTTATTTACATCCACTAAATCTGATATGTATTATTTTATGTTTCTTAACTGAAGAGTGAGATATGACACACACACACACACACTGGTCAAACATGAACTTACATGTTGTTGTGTGTGTATATATATACATATATATATATGTATATATATATGTATATGAATAAATGTGGAAATGCTGACAGTACTGTTCTTTGGTGTTTGGCGATTAGCAGCTCGCTGCTTGTCAATACATTAGTAATGAATGGGCGAGATAAATGCGATTTGGGGGCATAATCATTTTTTGTGATTGCCGGTCTGCATTTTTGCTTAAAAAGCAAAGTGATTAATCAATAATTAATTTTGAAGCCGGGGCACTGATAGAGGCGAAACGATGAAAACATTTGCCGTAAATCTGCACTTTATTGCTGTTACTATTGAAGGCTTGGTGGCAACAGCTCGTCAGTCTGGGGAAGTACGCGCACAGCGTTTTCTGTATGGTTTGCAAAATGGCAGCGGGAAAATATTCATGTGTCTTATTTACTGCCAAATGTCTTTTTTATGCAGGCGCGTGTGTGTGTGTGTGTGTGTCACTTTTATTTATTTGTGAAGCCTCACTGCTGCAGGATCAGGTCACGTCACCGTGAAGGTCCAGGTCCTGAACACGTGTACATTTGTGTCCAGTGTTCTTCCTCATGGGCCGTTTGAGTTCCACGTTAACGAATCAAAATGGACAATTAATTACGTTAGAAAGTTGAAATTCATCCTCTCACGTTGTTTTTCTAAAGCTTTTAACTTGGTTACAACTATAGAACAAAGAAAAGAGATGCTTTAATGTGATATTACGTCTTATATTGTAACTGCACTTGTTACATAGGACTGAACCATGTTATATTGAAATTGACGCTAAAATCTGTAATCTGGATGAGACTTAATCTGATAAATGTGATGGAAAGTTCTTGAAAATGTGATCTTTTCTTGCGTTTTCTGTCAGAACCTGTAGACAGGAAGTTGCAAACAGGAGGACAAACAGCCTGGTGGTGGTTTTGATTATTATTATTACTATTATTATTTTTAACAGAATGTCTCATACAAACACAAACAAAGGCCGCTGCTCTTAAGACACACACACACACACACACACACACACACATATCTGTGCCGCTCCAGTCTGAGAGGAAGAGGATGTTTGGTCTGCTGTCGAAGGAACTATAAATACTCCCGTCGACACTTCCAGGTGAAAGGACAGGGCAACGCAAACACTGCACGCTCGCCGGAGTCTGAGCGAGCGAGGGAGGGGCCGAGCGGCCAAATAAAAATCTATTGAGCTTAACAATGGTGTTATAAAAACGTACAGAGGTAGTGTTTAACAATGTGGTAGGAAGACACGGAGGTAAACACCTCGGGGGAATTGATGGGGCTTGGCTCGGCATCAAAGCCTGGCACCAACACAGCATTGTCTTCAAATTCACACCATTGTCCCCTTTAAACACATCAACACACACCTTTAAATGAGGACGCACAGAACCGCTTCAGAGGCGGACGTAACATTAAAAAATAACATTTCCCCTCTCATTTTTGTGTGGTTCCTGAATTTAGTGTCAATTTAATCCCGAGTTTCAATCAAATGTACAAATATATGGTGTTTTTCGCATTATAGTAACTTTTATTTTTGCTCCTTAGTCACTGCGGCTTTGTACAAAGACCTCATGTTTGTGATTCTAAACATTATAATGTAATAAAGCTTCATTTATGAAGCTAAAAAACAAACAAAACTTTTTTAATTTTGACTTAGTTTGAGGATATTTTTATTATCAAGGCTAAGTTTGACCTAATTTTGTAATGACACGTGTCGTTACCACATATTTTGTCAATCAGGTCACATTAATTATTGATTTATACAAAGTAAATTAAAGTAACTCAAAAAAAACACAAAACCATCACAAGTGATAACTTCCTCCTTGACTTCTTTGATGCTAATTTTAGTGTGAAATACACTTAATATCTTACCTCGTGTCCTACACAATTAAGCTGCAATTTCAAATTACATTTTTGTAAGGAACATATTTTCATATTTTAAAGACAGGATAACGGAGTTTCCTCACAGCTGCAAATTCTGCGTTGCAACATTAAACGTGACAGTGGTTGTATTAAAAACTGATTTTTAGCCAAATAATAAACCACCCTAACTTAAGTCCACACCATCCTAACGAAAGTTATCTTACTTTCTAAACCGTTCACTCTCTCAAACCAAATCCCATTGAGAAAATCAACGTTTTAAGCTTGTGGGGGAAACAGCAGCTGCTCTACTGCTGCGGCGTTTTCTAACTCTGTGTCAGTCACGTAAACTTTAAAGACAGATTTCAAACGCCAGAGTCACAAAGTAACACGTTTTGAACTCAGTGACGGAGCCAGCGGTGGATCAACAACTCATTCGTGGTGTGATGTGAAATTGGTGATTTTCTCAATGGGATTTGGTGCGGGAGAGTGAGCAGTTTAGTAGATCTGTCAGTTCCTCATATAGACACACTTTCTTTATTTTTTATTTTTTTTAAAAACCCTGGACTCTCCCTTTAATGCACTCCAGCAGTTAATGATCTCCAGCGCACAAATAAACTGTGGTACACAGGTTTACTACACAGTCGTTCAACAACAGCAGAATCACAATTTACTAAGTGTTATATTTCCTGAGAGCAGATGTTTTCCTCTTCATTCCGCATTAACAGAGGCACACACACACATATCTATCTATCTATCTATCTATCTATCTATCTATCTATATATATATATAGATATATATATCTATATATATATATGTGTACATACATGTATAAGATTGTGATTAAAGGACTAAATCCACCACCATCATGTGCATAATAAGCAGTTAATGGGTGGAATATTTACCGAGCACAGACGACTGTAATCTTTGTTGCTGCAAATGTTCAAGCTATAATCTCTTAATCTGTTATCAAATTTACACTCAAATGTAAGAATTTTTAGATGTTTTTAAGAAGTTTCCAGCTTCAGTCTTTCATTTCGTGCTTTCTTTCCCTTCAGAACCTCCACATTGCTAAAGGTTACCGGGTGCACCGCGTTACAGCAGGTGACATGTTATTATAATAATAATGAAGAAAATAAAGCGAGGAGATACTTGTGGTGTGTTTTTGGGTTTGAATTCCAAAAGTGGAAACCCCTCAGTCTGCCACACCAAACCTCATAGAGAAAATCATGGATTTTACATCACAGCACAAAGGAGTTGATCCACTGCTGCCTCCATCAGTGACTTTAAAATGCCAGATATATTATTTTTATTTTATGAGGTGAGACTTTTGTCCTCATAGTCGGTTTAAGCATCAAATTAACCCGAAATATTCTTTTAAATCTCTCTTTTTCGACCAAACAAACGGCGTCTGACGTCTCCTCTCACGGCTTACGCTCACATTTGACCTCATTATGTGGCAGCACGATATAATGAATCAAATACGTGACAGGGAATTAGGGGAAAAGCAAGAATAGGTGTCCAGAGGAACTTCATGAAGGAGAAAAAAACCGAAGAAAGTCATGAAGGCGGTGGCGTTCCAGCCATCTGCCGCGTGTTCCTCAGCTGCAGCAGCAGAAGAAGGTGAAATCTGTTTGCATCCATCGTCTGGCTGCACATCACAGGATCCAAGTTTGCCCAGTGTTGGCCTCACTGTCCGTCTGTGGGAGTGTGTGTTTCACACGCTCCTCGTGCTGTGGGGACCCACGGCTGTTTACTTCACACGGACGTCATCGTAACGGTAGATTATTACATTCTAAGGTGTGCTATTGTTGGGATTAGGGTACTAGTTATGGTTAAGGTTAGAGTAAGTCTCCAGGAACTGAATGTGAGGTAACGTAAGGTCCTCTGAAGTCAGGGGAAACCAGACTGTGTGTGTTTAAGTGTGTGTGTGCGTGGATACTGTCAACCCAGACACAAGCTGCCCTGCTTGTTTAATGAGAAGGGCTAGATTGTCATGGCAAGACACACACACACACACACACACACACACACACACACACACACACGCGCGCACGCACACACACACACTGCAGGACATGCCCAGTCGATTCCCCATCATCACCATCACGTCTGTCCCTTCCAAAATCGGATGCACTTACTGGAACTCATTTGGAAAGTAACAAACAAAAGTTCCTCCCTGGATATTTTTAAAGGGACAGTTCGGGTTTTTGAGAGGGAGGGAGGGAGGGAGGGAGGGAGAGAGAGAGAGAGAATCCCAAAATACAGCCGGTGGAGTCGCGACACCAGGTTCTCGCACGGAAACACACTGTATGTGTTGTAAACACAACAAACACACAAAACACGACACAAAAACCTCACGTTTGCCGCCTTGAACTAACTAACGATAACGTGGATGTCGTCTTTAATCCCCAGCTTAACAAAGACAAATCTCGTACTGTTGATATTTACTGTACTCGTCGCGATACATATATACGCGTAACAACAATTACCCAGGATTAATGATGATTCCACTCTCCCTCTGCATCACTCTGTGTCTCCACAGACACGAGAAAACAAAATACCGAGACACACACAGTAAACGATCTTTTGACTTTTTCCTCAGAATTTTTAAATCCTCAGGATTTTAACTTGAATCTCTGATTTAAATCTCATCCGACTGTTTTTCTAAGAGTTAATTCTGACTTTTTTTCCTCTGGATTTTTGCTGTAATCTCAGAATTCTGTAAAGACGCATCACTCTGTGTCTCCACAGACACGACACTGAGACACACACGGAGTCAGATTTAATCAACATTGTGTAAAATCGTTAGATAATCTAATGGACTTTTTACTATTTTTGAAACGTACACACGACGACCTCCCTGCACCAAACCCTATAGAGAAAATCAGCGTTTCTAGCTCACAGGGACACAGGAGCTCCTGGTCCACTTCTGCCTCCATCGGTGAGTTTGAATGTATTTTTTCTGACCTCTGTGTTTGAAAGTCTTTGTCTGGATTCACATCAGTGACACAAACTGACCACACGAGGCAGCAGTAGACCACAAAACCCCTGTGTCCCTGTGAACTAAAAACACTGATTTTCTCTATGGAGTTTGGTGTGTGGGAGAGTGTGCGCTTCATAAAGTCTGACTAACGGTCAGATAAAGATATTCTTAAGACATCTTGGACTTAATCTGACATCAAGGTCAGTGGCTAAAATGATTATTAGTCATTTTTGATCCCTTTAACACTGCAGCACAGTTTTAACCTTCCTGTATTTCTGGCATCTTTGTGGAATTTGAGAGTGTTTTGAAGGAAAAAGAAAAATGCAAATGTGCAGGAGAGACTGAGTCTGGTCTGTCGTCTGGACAGTGTGGCGAGTGGTGGCAGCGACGCAGAGTTTTAATGATGCATCTGCTTGTGTCAAATGATTCTGGGCACATGGCGAAAAACCCAGGCCTCACACACACACACACACACACTTGAAAATCCTCACATAAGCACTTCTGGACACACACACACACAGACTCAGCGATGTGCCGGGCAGCGGTTCACTCGGGCCCCCTCTGGTGCTGTGGTGGCTGGTTTTAATGTCCTTGCCTAATGATCTGGCACACGTCGAAAGGTAAATGATAATTTGCTTTAAGTGGAGCTTTTAGGCGGAAAAGCCTTATAAGGCTGAGCCGTCTCCCTGAAATGACAGCGTTTTTCAGCGGCTCGCCACAGATTTCTCTTTTCTGATGTGACGACAGACAGACAGACAGACAGACAGACAGACGTGTGTTTCCTCCCTCCTGCTTTTATAAATCTGAGAAATCCTCCATGAAAGACGCGACTGAAGACGATTCAGTTCAGCGACGAACACAGCAGCAAGAATTAGGCCACGCCCACATCCACACAGGAAACGGCACGAAATGTGTGCGCTCTTTTGAATTTTCACTTAAATTTCATGCGACTTCAGAATTAATTCTAATTTTTTGACTTTTTACCTCAAAATTTGGCATTTCTCTTTAGGATTTTGACTTAAAACTCAGAATTTTTACTTGAATTCTGACTTTGATCTCAGGATTCCGGTTTAAATCTCATCCAACTGTTTTTCTAAGAGTTAATTCTGACTTTTTTCAGGATTTTTCTTTTTTTTCTTTTATCAGGATTTTTTACTTTTGTCATCAAGATTTTTGCTGTAATCTCAGAATTTAATTTCAGGATTTTTACTTTTTTCCTCAAATTTCTACCTTTAATCTCAGTACTTTGACTTAAATCACATCTGACCTTTTTACTAAGAGTTAATTCTGACTTTAATCTCAGGATTTTTACTTTTTTCCTCAAAATTCTACCTTTAATCTCAGTACTTTGACTTAAATCACATCTGACCTTTTTTCTAAGAGTTAATTCTGACTTTAATCTCAAGATTCTGAGAAGCAGACATTGTAAACATTACAGATACGGAGACAGAATGAACCGAGTCAGAGGAAAGACCATGATGTATAAAACGCCGTCTCCACGTGGACGGACAGAACGTCTCTGCGACATAATGTATTAGTCTTCACCTAAACCCTAATCTTCATCGTGCTCTGTGCTGTTGTGTCTCTCTGTGCTCATTATCACGTTTGTGAGTCTGTGTCTTCTTCTTCTTCTTCTTCTTCTTCTTCTTCAGGCTTTGTAAGCACAAAAAGTGCTAAAACTGGAGTAAGTTGTGTAAATGTGGTTTTAACACCAGCAGCCTGCTGCGGGGATCCTGACAGCAGCTTTCTCTGTTTACCAGTCTGAGTGGAAAGTATGTTGTTGTGACAGACACAGTTTCACTTCGTGATACAATGATGCAGACGAATCAGGAAAGAAGTGGACGGAACTGAGTATTAAGGCTAAAGTACAGGAGCCCACAATGGACAAAGTGAATGTGAACTGAAGGCTACAGAGGTTCAATAACAGCCAAGATTAATGTGAGGAATATTCAGCTGTAACTAAATGAGGTACCTTTTTACTACAATGTCCAGGAAGTCGGAAAGAAACGACATCCGTTATTCTCAGAATTCTGACATTTTTTCTTCGGATTTTCACTTTAATCTAAGAGTTAATTCTGACTTTTTTCACAGGATTTTCACTTTTTTCTGCAAAATTTTGCCTTTTTACCACAAAAATGTATTTTTTTTCCATATGATTTTGACTTTGTTTCCTCAGAATTGACTTTAATCTCGGGATTTTTGCTCTAATCTCAGAATTCCCAGAGTAAATCCTCACTTCTTTCTCAGAATTCTAACTGAAATCTCTGAATACTCTCTTTTTTTATTATTTATCTATTTTTCCTGTCCATTACAGGAAACTACGGTGGCCCTCACATTGTTTGTGTCTTTAGTTTCCGTCTTCAAATAAAAACACGGCCTCTGTAAGATGTCCGCCGTTAAACAGAATACGAGGCTTTTCTAACAGTTCACTGTAAAAATGTAAACTTTGACTAGAACTCACTGTGAAGTGATTCACAAAATGAATGAACCGAGGACAGAAGGAATGAGGAAAGTGTTGGAAGAGAGACAGAATAGTGAGGAGTGAAACAGAAGGTGGTTGAGATCTTCAGAGAGGATGTGAGCAGGTACCTGACAGCTGATCACAACACGTGGCTGTAGGGAGGAAGTCTTCTCTCTCGTCTCCTCGCCTCCTCCTCACTTTCATCCCCTCCTCGACACGTCTCCCTTCATCCGCGCGCCCTTCTGAAAAACTGCGCTCTCCACACCTCGCATCAAACACTGCCAGCTCAGAATCACCTTTCACACACGCACGTCGTCAGCCTCTCAACGCCTGCGACGCGCCGCTGTCGTCTGCGCCGCTGGAAAACAGGGAATTTAACCTGTTTAGCAACTTTGTTCAGAAGAGGAGACACAACAGACAGTTACAAGACAACAGAAAACTAATTATTACTATTATTATATATATTATTAACGGGACTTTTAAAACTGGACTTTTGAGACTCGACTTTTATAACCCGACATTTAAAACTGGACATTTAAAAGTCGACATTTAAAACTGGACATTTAAAAGTCGACATTTAAAACTTGACTTTTAAAACTGGACTTTTAAAACTGGACATTTAAAACTGGACAATAAAAACTGGACATTTAAAACTCGACTTTTATAACTGGACTTTTAAAACTGGACAATTAAAACTTGACTTTTAAAACTGGACATTTAAAACTGGACAATAAAAACTGGACTTTAAAACTGGACATTTAAAACTGGACAATAAAAACTGGACTTTAAAACTGGACATTTAAAACTGGACAATAAAAACTGGACTTTAAAACTGGACTTTGAAAACTGGACATTTAAAACTGGACATTAAAATTGGACATTTAAAACTCAACTTTTGAAACTCGACATTTAAATCTCATTTTCATTTTTGGAATTGGTTTCAATGGGAGTTCAGTAGTTTTAGTAGTTGGTTTAGTAGTTTTATTAGTATTAGTTTAGTAGATTTATTGGTAGTTTTGATAGCAGTTTAGTAGTAGTTGTTTAAGTAGTAGTATAGTAGGTTTAGTAGTAATGGTTTTAGTGGTAGTTTAGTAGTTTTAGTAGTAGTTGTTTTACTGGTAGTTTAGTAGTATTTTAGTAGATTTAGTGGTAGTTTTGATAGCAGTTTAGGAGTAGTTTTGTAGCAGTTGTTTAAGTGGCAGTTTTGGTAGTAGTTTTAGTAGTAGTTTTGTTTGTATTTTGGTAGTAGGTTATAAGCAGTAGTTGTTTTAGTGGATTTAGTGGTAATTTAGTTGTAGTGTAGTTGTAGTTTTGGTAGTAGTTTTAGTCGTAGTTTCGGGAGTCAATGGAGCAGTGGGCGGGCACAGACGCTGGGCTTCTGCATGATGATTGGAGGGAACTGCCTGAAAGGCGGAGCCAGTTTTTGACGCGACAGCGGTCTGTGGACAAACAGCTGCTGGTTGTGTGTCATTTACCCGCCGATATTAAACATTTACATTTGTACATATAACTTGTCAATAAAAACACTATTATAGCATTTTCAGTTTTGACAGAATCACAAACATAAGTTTCCTTGTTTATGTAAGAATTTATGTTGCAGTCGAGCAACGACTGCATTTTATGTTCAGTCGGGCATTTTTGGACTGATGACCAACTTTATTTTCTTTTAAGTGGGGGAGGAGCCAAACACACACACACACTGCTTCTATAAGCGTTCTCTATCATCACGGTGACATGGTGTCACTTTGCCTCTCTGACACGTATAATTATGATGTTTAAACTGACGTCACAGTGTAACCGTGACAGAAAAATCACACCCTTGACCTTTACAGTCGTCTCATATCAGAAAAACACTGACATGATTTAAACACTGTTGGCTTTTTCTTCCTAAACACGTATTTTTATTGCTTTTATTTTTGTTTGTAAAGCACTAAGTGTTTCATAAATAAAGGCTATTATTATCACTCTTACTTCTTGTTCTATCCTATACAATGTGACACAGTAGCTTTTCCAGTAAATTATTGTGAAATCTTCCGTTTACTTTTGCGGTGAAAGAAAAAAATAGTCATTTCTGTTCCGTTGCGGCGTTAATAACTTCCTCTGGGAAACACACGTTTACAACACACCTGCCACGAGGTGATGCTTTTACGCAGACGTGCTTATTATTATGGCACAACACCTGGAAACATACCTGTGTCTTTACAGCGGGGACCAAATATTAATAACATCTGGAAATGTTCGAGTCATAAAAGTCTGTCTGTTTCCTCTTAAATTACATTATATTTATTTTTAAAAGCCATATTTGATATAAATCATCCAGGAAAACTAACAGCATTTTTTCCAAGTGGAGTAAATGCATTTCTCTTTCCCTTTTCCTTTAAAGAACGTCTTAACAAAACATCTTACTCGGGCATTATATGTCTTTTCCCTCCATTATAAATCCCTTTACTTGTGTTAAACTGGTGGAAAAAGACATGCTTTTAAGAAGCGACGGTGCTAAAGTGATGATGGGGGGGGGAAATGTGATTTCCAGGCATTAGTGCTACATGTGTATGGTTGTACTGTAGGAGACACGGGGGAAAGGAGATGCTGTTGCTTTAGCTGCTGATTTCTTCCTGCTCAGGGCGAAGAGTGGGGGAGGCCCCAGGGATTCAAAGCCTCAGGAAACGTCTGGATATCTCTTA
This sequence comes from Solea senegalensis, assembly GCF_019176455.1. NCBI lineage: Eukaryota > Metazoa > Chordata > Actinopteri > Pleuronectiformes > Soleidae > Solea > Solea senegalensis. Next base: position 27,401,918 of record NC_058027.1, on the reverse strand, counting down.
AGAGGCTGTTCCCCCTCCCAGCCCAGCTGTAATGGAGTGCAGAACGTCGTTAAAAAAAGTATGAATCTGAAAAATGAAGTTCTTGACGGAAAATAAAATCAGATTTTTGCCACTTAACAACAATAAAACCCACATGAGATTAAGTCTACAGTGTCTTAAGGCTTTATCTCACTGTTCAACTGACTTTTCCTACAGGAAACTGAAAGTTCTCCCCCCCCACACCCCCACACCAAAGTCCATAGAGAAAATCATCGATTTTAGCTCACACAAAACAGGAGTTGCTGGTCTGCGGCTGCGTCATTTGTTAAGTTTGTGTCACTGAGGTGAATTGAAATGAACGGTTTTAAATACAGACGTTATAAAACGACACATATGAAGGCGGCAGTGGATCAGAAACTCCTGTGTGCTGTGATGTTAAAATCAGGGATTTTAACATGGGGTTTGGTGTGGGAGAGGTTTACAGAAGATAAAAGATAAAGCTGCTCTCTGCTGGGAGAGAACAGGACACTGAGAGGACCTGTGATAACTCATCTGACCTGCGGAGGGCAGCGTCGCACCTCTCGGCGTACAGCCTGACAGAAATTATTATTAGAAGAAGACTTAACCTGACAGATTATTATTGTTGTTTGAGTCTGATGTTAAGTTAAGTTAAGGCTAAACATGGAATACGTTTACAAAACTGCTGTGTCATGCTTTCCACTGCAGATCATGCCAATTCAAACGTTCACTTTCACAAGTCCACAATTATGTTTTTGAATGTTTTACATGAAAATAAATGATCTACATTCCGTTTAATGTTTAGTGTCATATTAAATATCAAAAGTATAAAGGAAAATACCTTCCAGATATCCCGAATGCTTGAATGCTGTTTCCATATATATGTGAAGTTAAAACTATAGCAGGAGAATGTAGAATGTTTAAATACCTGAAAATAAAGGTTTTTAAAAGTTTTAACGGGTCAATAATAATTTTTAAAAAATGCCACTTTTTAATTATTTTTGCTGCTACGTCATAAAACTCTAATTTTTTTTATCTCAAATTTTGACAAAATGTTGCTTTTTGATGACCTTTGTAACATATTTGATGTTTAGTAGAAGCCTATATATTTTAAAGTGACACAAAATACTGTGTAGGTCAATAAATATTCATTTAAATTAGGTTAAGTTATGATTAAAGTGTAATATTCTATCACTTGTGGCAAAAAAAGAAAAGATCATAGCATAATATATCAGACACTGACAACATCATCAGTCAACATCCAACACGTACTGTCCCTTTAAGATGTAAATATCCCATATTGCAGCTTTAATGACTTGTAAACAGACGATTACGAGTGAAACCTGAAGTCAAAAGACTCTGAGGAGGAACCCGTGTACAGTGGCCGCCGCCCAACTCGATTTATTTAAAGATACTGAACAAGTCCAATTACACGAGACCCCTCCTTTGATTCTCCGTTTTCCTTTCTTCAGCAGCCATCTTTGATTCGCGGGCTGATCCGCCTCCTCGCGCACACAGCTGCCTCCTCCTCGCTTGTTGTTCTTGGCACCACATCCAAACGTCCTCCAGCCTCTTTCTGCTGCTGCTGCTCAAAGAAAAACGCCGGGACTTCAAAAGGGGGTTCATCTCTGTGAGACGTGGACGTGGCAGAACCTTCCCCTCGTCTCTCAGATGGTCGCGGGAAGTCGTTGTCTGTGAGGACGGGGGTGAGGGTGAGGAAACCTCAGACTCTGGTTAGACATTTGTGTGGGAAAACGTGACAGAAAGTTCGCCGCAAGGTTAAAGCTCGGCAGCTGATCCTGGTCTAGAGTCCACGTTCCTCTTCTCCTTCCAGTCCATGTCGTGCTTTTTGTTGTCAGCTGTCGTGATTTAAAACCTCTGAAACTTACATACTTGAGGTCAGACATTTCACGAATAAGGGGCCGGGTCATTCTCACCATGCCCTGCAGGGGGAGCATGTATGAGCTTGTGATTCCGTTCATATTTAACGAGCGTCTGTGTCCGAGCGGCGTTTCCATTCTACATTAATATCACACCAAGAAATCACCCATTCACTCATTCTTTCACAGACATTCACACGTCAGGAGCAACCCGAGGTTAGCGGAGCCGGGAATCAAACCCACGATGACTCACTCTACCACTGAGCGGCCATCACTTCCTCGTATCCCTTTGAGTGCCAAGTTGAAGCAGGTTTCCATGGTTACCATCTTCTTTGCTGTCTCTTCTGACCACCAAACAAGAGTGCGCCACCAACTGGACTGGGAAGCGCTGTGCACGGGTTCGTCCGCTCATGCTGTGTTCACGCCGAGCGAGGTTTGTCACGATGGCCGTATTTTAATCAGAAGTAACGTAGCGTTACGGTTTTTTTCACCATCAACCAAAGCATTGTTGCAGCTCTCTGCTGTGGAAAGCTAACGGTGGCTAACTTGTTGCGTTGTGTCCGGCTCTGTACGGTTTTTGTGAAACCACGCAACACTGTGTTGTGTTGTATAGTGTCCACACAAACGTTATACGAGTACCTGCCATTATTTGGAGAATCTCAACACGGATTGGCCAACTCTTTTAATCGAAAATTGCAATGGGCGATTGGTGCGATACTTTTTATTCATTCAATAATATTGTATTTTATTTTGGTCAAGGGCTTGGAATCGCTGTCCGTCTGGAACTCACTCCCCGTCGACATCCGACAAAATAACTGTAAACGTATATAATCAGACAAACGTTAGCTATTTACAGTTATTTTATCGGATGTCGACGGGGGAAAACTTAGGGAACTTGGGAGGTCCAGATAGATGGACAGCGACTCCAAGCCCGTGACGACTTCCGGTCCATTGAGCTGTCGCTCCAAAACTCAGTAGCCAATCAGCAGGCAGCTTCCTAAGGCCCCTCCCACAAATGAACAAGTGTATTTTCAAACAATAAAATCATATTATTAGATATTTTATTTGCTTCTTAAAAAGTGTTATTTGAAAATATTGACACAAATCTAATTCCATACATGAACACAGTGTTAGGAAATGGGCACAAACGGGGTGTGGGGGGGTGTGCAGAGGGTTGCTGGTGCAGGTGGGTGGGGTTAGTGGGACACGGCACGTGTGTGGCATAAACATATTCACAGGGATTCATATACATGTTTATATGCCAGTGTGTGTGTGTGTGTGTGTGTGTGACTGGGCTTGTCGGTTACCAGGGAAATGGATGTGTTGGCCCCGTCAGAGAGTCTCCAGCTGGTGGAGAGGCTTTGGAAATGGTGCCTTGGCAGCCGAGCGGTCAGGGGGGAGTTTGCATCTGTGCTACCTTGGCACTGGGCTGGATGATGGTTGTGGTGGATGGAGGTTGATGGAGGGGAGATGGGTGCCTCTGTGTGTGTGTGTGTCTGTTGTTAAGGTAAGGGATAAGGTTGGCGATACGGTAAGGGTAACGGGCGAGGGAATGCATCTATGATGTGTCCTCAATAAGATATAAAAAGATGTACTGTAAGTGTGCTTGTATTCCTGTCGTTGTGGGGTCCGTGACAAACCCTGTCTTTGTGGGGACATTTTGTCTTGGCCCCACATTTTCAGGGTTAAGACCTGGTTTTAGGGTTAGAATTGGGTCTGTAAGCCGGGGTAAGCAGGAGAGAGAGGTGGTCAGACTGGCCGAGGTGGGGCAGGGCAGAGACTTTATATGCTCCTTTAACATTGCTGTACACATGGTCCAGTGTTTTGCCCTCCCTAGTTGGACATGTGACGTGCTGATGGAAATTGGGGAGGACGGACCGCATGTTTACATGATTAAAGTCTCCTGCCACAATAAAAATCCCATCCGGGTGTACAGACTGAAGGTCTCCAATAGTTTTTAGCAGAATGCTCAAAGCTGCGCTGGCATTTGCGCTTGGTGGAATATAGACTGCCAAAACAAAAACAACAGTAAACTCACGTGGCAAGTAAAATGGTCGGCATCTCAGGGTAACAAACTCCAGATCTGGTGAGCAGTGTCTTTCAGTCACTGTGGCGTTTGTACACCATCTGTTGTTAGAGTAGATGCAGACTCCTCCACCCCTGCTTTTACCGGAGTTACGGTTCCTGTCAGCCCGGTGCGCTGTGCGTCCTGCCAGAATAATGGCCTCGTCTGGGATCCCCGCATGTAGCCAGGTCTCTGTGATCACCACCAGCGAACAGTCTGTAGTTGTTCTCCGAGCGTCGATGGTCAGCGCCAACTCGTCCAACTTGTTGCCGAGCGATCTGGCGTTGGTCAGGAAGAGGCTTGGGAGCCCTGGTCTGTGTGGGGCTCTCCGAAGTCGGACCTTAATGCCCCCCCTGCTGCCTCGCTTCTGGCGCCGTTCCCTGCGCCGTCTCCTGCGTCTCCACCCCGGTGAGGTAATCCACGGGTTCCCCGCTGGTAGAGTGATCTCGTGCGGGAGATCAAAACGGTGAGATTTAGCAGCGTCTAGCTCACCGTAGAATGTCCCAATCCGTATAAGGTCAAACCGGTCGTAAATCAAAGTGTTCGCTGTCACAAAAGACACGGAAGGGAAGACGAACAAGACAAACACGAACCACCACGGAGAGAGCAAAGCCGCTGCATGCGTCTGCGCCGCCATCTTGCCTCCAAACTAGCCACTGTTGTTTTTAAACCACATGGAAGTTTGCATTTTAAATTTCGTTTGTACCTTGGTATAAATGACAATAAAAAGGATTCAATTCTATTTGTTGCCTCCTGTTATAAACACCGACCTTGTCAGGACCGGTAGTCCTCATGTCCAACTGTAGATCAGTTAAAAAAGACTTAAAAATCCCTGAAAACATGCGTTAATCTACAACATTTAGCAAAGGAAATGTCTCAAATCTGGTGTCTTTAGCGACAGCACTGCTGAACACCGGCGATCGTGAGCCGTTCAGTGGTATTTCTGTGTCAGACGGTGTCTCATGTCATCATCTCACAGATATAATATCCATATATTGTCCAGACTTAATTGACTTCCATCGACAAATAAAAGCAAAACAGGAGTCATCTTTAATCCTTAATCTAAAGATTAAACCGACAGACACCCTTGACCAAACCTGAGTTTTTCTGTTTCTCATGAAACTGTGAGAACCTATGTGGACGCACTGTGGACGCACTAGAGAAAGACAAGAGGAGACATTTGACTCTTGATCTCCTTCTGACAGAATACCCTGAGTAAAGTGTACATAAACAGCACGACGGTGAACGTGTGAATATCACCTGTTTTTACACAAAGAAACATCCGTCTTCTCCTCTCTCCTCTTGTCTCCTCTCCTCTCCTCTACTCCTCCTCTCAATCTGGTGTCTCCCTCTATTTTTTCCCCTCATTTTTCTCCCTCTCTCTGTAATTATTCACTCTTTCTGTTCACCCTCATTTATCCTGCTTTCCCCTCTGTCTGCTGATTTCTCCTTCTGTTCTTCTGAGCACCTTCTCCTCATCCATCCATCCATCCATCCATGACATCCGTCTTTTCACCTTGTCTTTGTATCACAGTGTCTGTCTTTGTCTCTGGATCACTGTATTTATCTGTCACACTCTGTCTCTGAATCAATATTTCTGCCTGTCTATCTCTCACTTTATCTGTCTTCATGTCTTTATCTCTGTCTTTCTGTCTCTCTCTCTCACTTTATCTGTCTTCATGTCTTTATCTCTCTCTTTCTGTCTCTGAATCGATCTGTCCATCTATCTTTTTCTATCACTAGTTATATCTTTATTCTCTATAACCACGTTTATATATCAATCTGTTGACCTCTCTATCTTTCTATCTACTGTATACATCCATCTTTTATCACTCTATCCATCCATCATCAACTAACTCTATCTCTTTGTCTTTAAATCCATCCATCATCATTAATCCATCCCTCTCTCTTTCTCTCAATCTCTAACATCCATTCATCTCTCTCTCCATCCATCCATCCATCCATCCCTCTCCCTCTCTCTCTATAAATACACCATCTCTCTCTCTCCATCCAGCCATCTCTCTCTCTAAATATATTTGTATCATCAATTGAAAAACAACAACTAGAAAATAAACCAGAAACAGAACAAATATCAAACTAAAAGTACCTGAATAATCCAGGTAATCCAGATAATCCAGCGCCACACACAGGCCTGGCATATGCACTGCAGTGTTTACATTTAGATTCCGTGTGTTTTCAGACAATGTCGTGTTTATGGAAAAAGTGACGTGGAGGAGGAAACGAGACGTCTCCGTCCTCAGATGTCGGACACACTGTCTCTCTGTCTCCAGCTGTCTCTTCAGGTTTAACGTCTCCGTGGCCGCGTGATTAAAAGCGTTTGTCAGAAGTGAGGATGACGTGGTCTGCACAGAAGATGAAGGAGAAGGAGAAGAAGTGTCTGGATGTGGACCAGCGGCTCCGATACACTCTGTCCCTTCACATCAGCTGCTCAGGAACCACAATGGAAACACGGAGGAGACGAGTGTCTGTCCTCTTTCACCCACTTTTATCTCCTCCTCGTCTCTAAACTCAGATTATTAATCCTTTTCACAACGGTTTGTTCCCACAATCACAGCCACTCTCCATACTTGAAACTCTAAATAACTAAGGAAACATTCACACCAGTGTCAGTGCTGATCATTATCGAGCAGGACTTGATTTCAGTGTTTTCTCCTGAACACACGTCTTTATCTTTACTGTACAGTCAGTATCCTGTCCACACGTGTGTGTGTGTGTGTGTGTCATCACTTGGATGTTCAACAGTGTGTTTGCGTGTCTCAGCTCAGAGCGTCTAATCCGTCCTTATCTCCCAGTGTGACAACACAACAAGAGGATCTTTAAAGAAGACATTTCTCTCTGCCCACGCTGAGCGTCTCTAATGATATTGTTTTAGTGCTGACTGCGTGTGTGTGTGTGTGCGTGTGTGTGTGCGCGTGCGTGTGCGTGTGCGTGTGCACGTCTTTGTCTTTTCTCCTCTTTAAAGATTTGTTTAAATTAAGCACCCACGTTACAGCCACATTAAATCCATACAGTATTCACATGTAATGGATTCCAGACGACCTTTTTTTCTTCCGTCATAAACACTGACCTTGTCAGGACCGGTCGTCCTCGCGGAGACCAAAACCTGGTCCTGATGAGGCGGAACCTCATTCTCTGAGGAACTGGTTCAAGTTCAGGGCTCAAGATTTGACTTGTGGTTAAAGCAGAACGATGCAGCTTCAGAGTCATTGTTGACGGTGAAATGTCACGATAATTGTTGCGGGCGAGATTATAGGCTGTCTATACTGCCCCCTACTGTCTGCGAGTGGGAAACTAGCCTTGCTAGCCTAGCCTCGAGTCCTCGGAATCAGGAGGTCTCGCGAGAAACAGGAATTGTGTGTTAAATATTGACATTTTAGACATTTCCATTTGATAAATGTTGGATTAATTAGCACGTTTTTCTTCTTTTTTGTTCACTTTGATTTCTGTGTCGAACGTCGCGATCGTGACTCGTCCAGTGACGACACTCTCTGACCAATCAGAGGCCGGCAGTCTGTCGACGTCTCAGCTCAGCTCGCCTGGAACTGTCACAAAAAACATGTGGAGCCGAGCTGGAACTGTATAATGGAAATGTGCCATATCCAATAACCTTAATCTACGGACCAGGACCAGGTTTTGGTCTCCATGAGAACTGGAGGTTTGTGAAAAAGTTCCATAAACAAGAACACACACACAGTCATTACATTAAATGCTTTGTTTAGTCCAAATAAATGGAAGTAAATTCAGCTCTAAGAAGAATAGCTGTGTGTGTGTGTGTGTGTGTGTGTGTGTGTGTGTGTGTGTGTGTGTGTGTGTGTGTGTGCGCTGGCTGATGTGCGTTGTTGTCATTCCACAGCTCCTCCAGCATCAAACTCTGACTAAAGGTTGTCTGCACGCGTTTGACATTAGATAAATGCCTGGACTGGTTGTACACACAGCTGTACCAATTCTCCAATAGGTCTCTCTCTCACACACACACACACACACACACACACACACTCTCTCCGTCCAGGCTGATCTAATGACTCGCAGGAATGCATCGAGCCGCTTGTCAGAGATCAATCATCTTCCTCAGGTCGTTCTACCGATTGTTTGAGCAGTGGGCCATTAGAGAGGAACTGTTTGGAGGTGTTTTGTGAACCTAAGTGGCTCCAAAGGTCAGCGAGAGAGAGAGAGAGAGAGAGGCAAAGAAGTGAGAGACCTAAAAGAAGGGAAGAAGAAGTGTGTGTGTGTGTGTGTGTGCGCTGGTGCAGACAGGTGGAGGTACGGAGACGGAAAGACGAGGCCTTGTCAGCGCCGTTTGCGTGACTCCGCTGCCCTTTGTTAGCATGAATGCTTAAGCAGCTCGCCACAACTACACAATCTGAGATTAATAATTCCCACGCAGCTCCTGACATCCATCCCTGATCTGAAATATGCATGGCAGAGAAAAGAGGAGACAGGAGACGGGACGGGGCGAGGAGGAGCGGCGGTGGGGGGTGGGGGGGGACCAAAAGGTTCCCGCCGGATGGTGTGTGATGGTGTGTGTGATGGCGTCTGCTGAGTCTTTTTGGAAGAAGCAGTAGATTCTGTTTTATGTGGCCTGTCATTGGCACCTAATGAGGAGACCCACCTGTGATTTGCGTTGTGCAGCGAGCGCGCGCGGGAACCTCTGGCCGTAAACTGCTAAACACGAGACGCCGTCAACTTTTCAAAGGTCCTCCCTCCTGAATCTGCCGCGTCTTTTTCCTTTTGAAATGAAGTTGTAATTTAAAGTTGCTCACGGATCCGGATAGAAGATGTTTTTTTTTTTTGGTTTTGAAAGAGACTCGGTGTGTGTGTGTGTGTGTGTGTGTGTCCTTTGAAAAAGAAATGGACTGAGATTTCAGCAGACACAACAACCGATGATTAAAAGCTTCTGTTGTGCAGAGTTACAATCGTAATGCTGAGGTCATTCCAACAGCCTGAAACTTTGGCTGCAGGAAGTGAGACGGAGTTCTTAAAGCGCAGAGACGCGCGCGCGGGGGGGGTTTGGCTTACACTGCTGCCTTACACTAATCTGACCGCTGCACTTGAAGTCGCGTTCACAAGTGGCGGCTGATTTAAGGCGGTAATTGGCGGTGCGGTGAGAGACCTGTGTGTCGCACACACTCGTCTCCTCCCGTCAGAAAACACTTGACGGTGAAAAGCTGAATTAAAATCGGCTTTTTAGCAGCCGCCCGTAAAAAGGCGCGAGTCTCCGTTAGAGGCTGATGAGTCGTCGCCTCTGTCGGATGCAAATTGGTAAAAACAAAGGAGGAGAATTGAAGTTGCCGTAGAAACCGGAGAGAAAGAAGTGCAACAAGGGTGTTTTTACCAAACTCACCTAAATATCTCTTTTCATTTCTACGCCGATGTTTCCCAGATCTACGCGCCAACCGAAAACTAACGACTCAAGACTTTAAAACTTGGATGACCTGGAACTGTCTCAGCTTTAACCCTCTCATGACCGTCTTGATTATTAGACCGTCTGTGTTTGGAGTTCTTCTGCCCGTTTTCCCCCAAGATAACTTTCACTTTCCAAATCTGGCAGTTATTCATTCAACCGCTTAGGAATCACGCTAACGAGAAGCTGACATCACAAATGTGTGACGCGCCGGTCAATCTCGTCTGTGATTGGACGCTCGTTCCCAAGGAAAGTTCCCGTGGGCCGTAAAATGCCCAGGTCTGATCCAGGAGTTACGGTAATGGTGTGACAGAGATCTTGGAAATGTCATTTTTCTCTCTCTTGTTTTAACTTTACTCGCTCATTGTTCTGAACGGAATCTCACGTCAACGGGCGGAGACAGACAAACAGTGGACAGTGTCCAAAACACTCGCGTCTCACATACAGTAAATCAAAAAATTCAGGACATGGAACAGTAGGTGGCGTCGTTACAAACAAGGGAGACGTTTCAATGGCCCCTGTCTATTTATGGCCATTTCCAAAATACAACATACAAGGGCCTTGAATCTTTTTCAAGGATTGTAAGGACCTATAATGCTCATTTTCAGTTTGCGGGCCGTTAGAGAAACAGCCGTGATCTTTCCAGCGCGTCCCGTTTCATCAACGTAAACAAACCAATCCTCGTTAGCCTCATTAAAAAAGTTCCCGAATCACCTGCTCAATAAAAGCACGCGACTTTGAGCTCGCACTATAAAGGACACTCGGTGATGATTATTAAAACAAAAGACATGATAAATATGCAGTCAGGCAATTATCTTATTTCCTTTGGCTGCTAGTTTATATTCCTAATGCTACTTTAATCTATTTTTTGTTTGTGTATTCACCCTCCTCCCCTCCCTCCCCCGTCTTCCTTGTGTTATATTTTTTGGTTGTTCCTTCCCAGTTCTCACAAAGGGGGGAGAGAGGAAAAAAGTAGGGCGCTCACTTTGCAATTACCACTCAATCCCTAACTCCTTCTATAAGACACTGAAATGTTTTTTTTTGTTTTAAAAACAAACAAAACAGCGACTTTCAAACCCGGGGAAGAATATTTAATTGTTTTTTGATTACTTAGGAAAGAGCTGTGGGAATAGGCCTTTGTAAATATTTAAAGAGATCCAGCATGATACCATATTTCCATTCTGCCATTAATGTTTTTAACTGATTGTTATTGTCGTCTGGGTTTGACTGACACGCTGGAAAATATTTACCAAAAACAGAACAAACAGAAATGTAAACATAAGAGTTGCTTTTGTTTTTACTTCTGTGGCAAAGTGAAGACAGAGAGAGAGAGAGAGAGAGAGAGGTGAAGCTTCCTGCTGTGTCCTGCAGTGCCTCCACTAACCAGAGGGTGGCAGCAGGGAGCAGACAGAAGGCTGCCACTCAGTGAGTCTAATTTATGATCCACGCTGTTATAGGTGGGGTGTGCAGACGCAGTTACAGTAATAATTATCTGGACTGAAGTGTTTCCAAGGCAACCGACATGCAGCCCCCGCCCACCACTGTTACATAGATTGTGTGTGTGTGTGTGTAGAAAGACCCCATGCATCTCTTTTCTCACCATGTCATGATACACACACACACACACACACAAACATGGAGGGGTTAGCTCTCAGTGAAAATATGGCAGCCAGCAGGGACATTAAGAAAAAACAGATTTTAGCCACTTAACAAAAGGCTCAGTGAATAAAAATCGTCTCCGGCATCTCACAGAACACGTTCACAGGCATTAACTCGGCGCTAAACAGCCAGCGTCCAACAGAAAAACCTGAAGTTTGTGTCCGTTTGCAAACAGCTCGCTCTCCTGCACCAAAGTCCATAGAGAAAAACGACATTTTTAGCGAGCAGGAACACAGCAGTTGTTGATTTGACAAAATGTCCCCACAAAGACAGGTTTTTTCACGGACCCCAAAAAGAGACAAATACAAACACACAGGAACTTATTTTGATATCTTAGTGAGGACACATGATGGATATAATGCATTAACCATCACAACTTAGTGCCTCACCGTAACCCTTAACCTAACCTTAGCCCAATTCAAACCATAACCCTAAAACCAGGTCTAAACCCTGAAAAAGCCCTTTAAAGTTGTGGGCCCAGACAAAATGTCCCAACAAAGAGAGGTTTTGTTCACGGACCCCACAAAGACATAAATACAAACACACAAACTTCTTTTTACACCTTATTGAGACACTCATTGACATAATGCATTAACCCTTACCTTAACCATCACAACTAAGTGCCTTACCTTAATCCTTAACCCAATTCTTAACCGTGAAAAAGCCCTTAAAAGTTGTGGGGCCATGACAAAATGTCTAGATAGGTCCTCAGAAAGATACAAACACACACACACACACACAGATTTTGGAACCTGCTTGGTTCAGATCACTGAGAGCAGTTTGGATTCCGCTTTGATCCGTCAGTAAATTAATTAAGCGACGACGAAAAAGTGAACATTTGAATAGTTATGTAATAGACGTGGGAACGAAAGTATGTGGAGACATTTCCACCGTCACCTGCTTTATGGCGGTGTTTTGCCGGCATTAAGTGGCTCCGCCTGTGTTCCTGGAAGGATAAAGCACACGTGTGTTTTTCTGTGTAAAGGGCTATGCTTGATTAAATAAAGGATTAAGTTCCTTAACAATGCCTGAGGAAATTCCATTCCACTCTCCAGCTCTCTCTCTCTCTCGTGCTCAAATACATATAACTTTGATTCCCATGAAAGAGTCTGGTGTAATTATTAATTATAATAGCAGAGCTAAACACAGTGAAGTAAGCAGAGGACACGGTGGATATTATATGGTTATAATTCTACTTTATATCAGCGTCGTATAACAGATCTATGTGTTTAACCTTTTGGTGTTATGTATAATCATGCAGGGATAATTTGTATACTCTAGTCACTACAGGACGCTTAATTGTTTTGTTATTAATTGTTTTTTAGCGTAAATAAAATGGTATTTTAAATGCTGTTTTGGTGTAGATGATTCAATTTTGTGTTGATATGTTTTTTTTATATGGCCGACTTCAATCAGCCATTATTCTGAGCCAATTTTCTTTTTTTCTCCCACTATCTGACATAGTTTAATGATAAAAAATACACATTACATTTTATATCTGCACTGCCATGTAATTACATACAGTATTTTCAATAAAAATAACATATAAACTATACATTTAGCAAGTTTTTGACAACAAACATCAATTAATCGATACCAAAAGGCCAATGCCGATATATATGTAGATATATATAGATATATCTATATATATCTACATATATATGTAGATATATATATATCTACATATATATGTATGATAAAAAAAAGGCAAATCTCACATACCTACCTCTATTTTGAATGTAATATTGTTGGAAATGTAAAATTATGTGGGAAATTTGAATAAACTAAAGTTAACTATTCATGAAAAAAGTAACGTAGAAATGTTTTCATGGCCAAGAAAAGTGGGAGGAGCTTAAATGTTGACATCGATAGGGTGCTAACGCGATGGCGGCATTTGCATTTTGAGCACATAATCACGGGTCGAATGTAAATGCACCTCCCACGTTTGAAATAATACTGAATTTTGAATAAAAATTTTGACAGCACTGGTTTGTTTGGTGGCGTCTGCTTTCTGATAATAATCATTTTTCCATTGTTGATTGAGAGGCTCCTTGAAATAAAAGTGGCCACATCCATATTTCATGTACTCTACACTTGAAACACACTTCATACTGTTTCTAATTAAACTCACAGATAAGGTGAATCCACGTAAGGAGCCGATAAAGAGTAAAGTTTCTAGGTGAAACGCGGCGATAACGAGACGAGTCGTGTGTTTTTTGATTCTGAGAAGTCAGTGTTTTTGTGTCACTGTGTGTGTGTGTGTGTGTGTGTGTGTGTGTGACGAGATACCAGGCCCGAGCAGGATGCTGATCATTATTCAGAGCTCAGCCCAGATTATTGTAGAAGTGGGTGTCGTGCTGAACAGGGCCGGGCACTCGGTCCCCGGAGCAGATTGTGTGGTAACTGGTCGTGGTTGGCATTAGCGCTGCCAGCAGGGGTGAATTAGAAACAGGATCAGTGGCACGACTTGGCCTCAGGCAACGCAGGGTTAATGTCGCCTGGCCAGTACATATCCCCACCCTCTCCCTCTCCCTCTCCCTCTCCCTCGCTCTCATTCAGCCTTCCTCATTCTACACACACACACACACACACACACACACACACACATATTCTGCCTCCCTCCAGGCCCAAACCCCCAAGTGGGGATGTCACTGATGGAGGCTCTTGGCTAATGTGTCAGCAGCGGGCACACAGATGGATGCTAGTCAGAACACCCCGATGAATGAGCCCACGCTGGCACCAAAAACACACACACACACACACACGTTTGTACAGCTATTCTTCTTGGGACACCGTATTAGCCTCCATTCATTTAAACAGACTAACAAAGCCTTATCCTTAACCTTAACATGAACCATCACCACAATTCAAATCCTAGTCCGAAACTTAACCCAGTTGCTCAGAAATGAGGTTCTGCCTCATTTTGGACCAGGTTTCGGTCTCCATGAGGACTACTGGTCCTGACAAGGTCAGTGTTTATGACAGAAAAAGAAAAAGGTCCCAACGAGGTAACAAATACAAGAACAACCCTAACCCATCAACATAATGCACTCTCCTAACCCTTACCTTAACCATCACAACTAAGTACCTTACCTTAACCCTTACCCATCCCAACAAACCCAATTCTAACCTTAGCCCTAAAACCAGGTCTTAACCCGGAAAAATCACTTAAAAGGTTTGGGGCCTAAGACAAAAATGTCCACACACAGATTTTGTTTATTCATTTTTTTTTTTTTGGACCTCATAAAGAGATAAATACATGTGTACACACACACACACACACACACACACACACACACACACATACTAAACCCTCTGATGAGTGTTGTGAACTGTGGCCAGAGCCTGATTTGGAAAAATGCAGAGACACAAGCTTCTCTGGAAGTTTCTACCAGTGTAAGAAGAGAGATTTACCTTCTTCAAGCAATTTCTACCCAGGATTGATAAAATGTTTCTGACACTGCACCTTTAAGAGCTGTGTGTGTGTGATATGATTGGCAGAGTGGTGTCACATGATGGTTTACAGCACATGTAGTTGCTCAGTTTACCTATAACTTAATTGAGTATAACATTTCATGAATGTAAAAAAAAAAAGCTGCACTGTTTTAAATAGAACGTCTCGATGAAAATGTAGTAATTATTAATTGTTTATACATAAATACATCAACTTGAGTCCAGAACATGGGGGAAAAAAGTATGAGGCAGCAATATTTACATTCATTTATCAATTATTTATCACCGTTGGACGCGTTTCTTCATCAGGAAACTGAAGTTTGTGTCACGTCATATACGTCTCACTCTCCTGCACCAAAGTCCACGGAGAAAATCAGTGATTGAACATCGCGGCACACAGGAGGTGTTGATCCGCTGTCTGCCTCCATCAGTGAGTGTACATGTGTTATTGTGTGACTTATTTAGATTTACCTCAGTGACACACAGTGACCACACGAGGCAGCAGTGGACCAGCAGCTCCTGTGTCACTGTGAGCTTAAAACGAGTATTTCCACGTATGAATCTTAAATTATTATCATTTTTCTTTTACTGAAAAGACAATTTAAGTGATTATAGCAGATATTAACGCAACAATAGTGCAAAGTTAAACAGTTTGTGACGCGAACGTCTCATATCGTCTCGTGTCTCGCTACAAAAGATCCGTAAATGTAGTTTCTGAGAGGAGGAAAAAAATATGAAAATGTCTGCTGCAGGAACTAATATTTATCTGCTCCTATTCCACTGAGCCGTGTTCCTCCTCCTCCTCCTCCTCCGTCTTCTCTCCATCCTGATTCCATCGCCCACATCTTGCTCCCTGGGCGTGATGTTTGTTTGTTTGTTTGTTTGTTTATCGCGCGCGTGTGTGTGTGTGTGAGTGCGAGAGGTGCGGTGCCTTTAAGAGAGCAGCACGCCTGCTACTCTGCTTCTAATGTCATTACTCTGTACAAACTTGGTGTGACAGAGGCAGGAGGCGCCTGCAGATTGATGACATTTTATTGTTATTGCAGCGCCACTATTAACTGTTCACCGCTATACTGCTTCTGCCGCTGACGGCTCCTACCTAGTGCGAGAGAGGGGAAAACACAACAACAGCAAATTGAACACATTGCCAGTGTGATACGGGGAGAGGAGGGAAAAAAATGATTAATTTAAGTATAAAATTGCTATTTTGATGTGATATTTTCCGCGGTGCATTTTCATACTAACATCCTCTGCAGAGATCAAGTGTCCATTACAATGTGTGTGTGTGTGTGTGTGCAGAGAAATATTTAATTTGTGTACCAGCCTGGCTTTTTTTTTTTTTCTTTACAAATGTGCTTCAAAAAGCCTGATGTGAAGCTGTGTTATTTATTTTATTTTATTTTTTTTAAAAAAACTGCGTGCTATTAAAATGGCAGCAGTATAATTACGTCTAATGCACGCGCGCTCGTGAGTGAGTGATTAACCGAGATACTGTTAGATGAATCGGCTCAGCGCTGCAGGTCGGTCTGGAATGTGAGACGAGAGTAATGAAAGCAGTCAATGGGTCATTTACTCTGCGTTACTGATGGTAAAATGTTCCATATCAGTTTAGTTTTTTTTTTGCAGATCTGCTCTCCCTAAAATATCCCTCTCTCTCAACACAAGGCCACTGATTAATAATCTATATTCATTCATTCATGCGTCTGCACAGATATGTTCCACTCTGTCTGTCTGTCTGTCTGTCTGTCGACGTGCTGACGCAAACATTCCTGACATCAGTCACAACGGATTCAACTCAACCTATTATTGTTTTTATTGTTGACATTATTATTGTCGATGGTCGTCGTGTTTAGCTCGTATGAAATTACGCGTCAGTTAAACCGTAAAAACGTACGAGTGATACTTTTCTGGTTGTTTGTATAATCCGGGGTCAGACGAGGTCAAATGACATAAACAAAGCAAGTTTTTCAATCAAATAAATAAACATTTCATGTAAAAGGGACGTTGTATGTAGTGTTGTAACGCAACGTAAAAGAAGAGTTGCTATTATGGTCTGTATTTGTATAGAGCTTTTCTCGTCTTGATGATTTACACGGTACAACACGGGGTCCAGTGTTCCATAGCCAGGAACTGAACCCACAACCTTCCAGTTGAACGACAACTCGTCCAACCACTGAGCCACCATGGCTCGATCCTAAATCCTCATTTTTTAAAAATACTTTTACTTCTAAAAATTAAGTAAAATTAACATCAGAAAATTACTGATACTAGATTTAGTACAGTAAATGTCATAAACTTTAAGTACTTTTACTTAAGTAATAAAATACTGTATACATATATATATATATATAAAAAAGAAAAAAGTCATTTTCTGGTAACATACTTGTACTTTTACTTTCAAAAGTATCCCTTTTAGATACTTTATACATGATTACAAGTTTTGCACCAGAAACAAAAATCCTCCATAACTCCTGCACTTTATTTGTCTATTTATTGCACTTTAATATTTCACTGTTTCTTAATAACATTAACTATAACGTGTGCCGCTGCCTTCCTTGGCCCGGTCACCATGGTGAAAGATCTTGATCTCAGTGGGTCTTTTATCTGGTTAAATAAAGGTTAAATAACGTTAACACAGTTGCATGTCGGACTGTATCACTGTGCCGCTGCGTCTGACGTGGAAACCTGATGGAGACGAAGCGTTGAGACCTGACGATGTGTCAGTCAGTGCCTCACACGACCACACACCCTGAACTGTCCCTTTAATGTCCTGGCGTTACGTCGCCTTTCCCCATTTGTCTCTGTGATCGTCACTTCAGAGCCGCCGCGCTGAGTTCTAATTGTTCAAATGGATTGTTTACACACACACACACACACACACACACACACTGCAACAGCAGGGTTGACTGATGGGCAGTGATGATGTCATCAGTGAGTGCCAATCAGGATCAGGGTAGTGGCTCAGTGCCAGGTCAGGGTGTGTGTGTGTGTTTGGGGGGGAAGGAGGTGGGGGCATGGTGGTGGTTGCCTAGGCGACCAGATGCCAAGGCAACAATGCCACTGTGTAGAACACGACTGTAAACGACGTGATGAGACATAAATGGACTTGTTATATCAGTATTAATTTGGTGATTGTGTATTTGATTATTTGTATATATTAATAAGTTACATAATCATATATTCTGTCTATAGTTGTGCTTCCATTACAGTTTGTTGCAGAATAAATATATTTCTCAGATTTCAACAAAATACAGTTGCCACAGCTTGAGAACCATGGATTTTACTGCAAATGTTGTTGGTGGAGGCAAAACAAACAATTTACGTTACACCATCATGTCTTCAGTAGCTTCACTAGCAGCTTCAGTAGCTTCAGTAGCAGCTTCAGTAGCTTCAGCATCAGCTTCAGCATCAGCTTCAGTAGCTTCAGTAGCAGCTTCAGTAGCTTCAGCATCAGCTTCAGTAGCAGCTTCAGCAGCAGCTTCAGCAGCAGCTTCAGTAGCTTCAGCATCAGCTTCAGTAGCAGCTTCAGCAGCAGCTTTCAGCATCAGGCAGCTTCAGCAGCTTCAGCTTCAGTAGCTTCAGCATCAGCTTTCAGCTTTCAGCTTAGCAGCTTCAGCTTCAGCAGCAGCTTCAGCAGCTTCGCTCAGTGGCTTCAGCATCAGCTTCAGCATCAGCTTCAGTAGCTTCATTAGCTTAAGTAGCAGCTTCAGTAGCTTCAGCATCAGCTTCAGTAGCTTCAGATGAAGATGCTGCTTCTGCTCCAAGACATGATGGTGTAGTGAATTGCTCATTCTGCCTCCAGAAGGATTACGTTTACACACACACACACATATAAATTGTTAGAGTTTTGACAAATACCGTGATATAAATGTTTGGTCACAGTTTTAAATAAAACACATTAGTGTGGACGTCGCCTGAAGCTCGAGCCTTAATTCTGTCGATAAACGACTCAGACATTCCACCACTGTCACACACACACACACACACACACACGCACACACACACACGACACACACACACACACACGCCCTCTCTTCTTCACAGCAGTGGCAGCACTCCACAAAGGAACCATTGAAGGGGCTCCTTCAGTTTAAAAGTTGAAGAGTATGTCTAATTTTGGTCAGAGTTCATTAGGCAACACAAAAGTGGGAGCTCGCAGAGAACATGAGGACAGTGGCAGAGGCGAGTGCTTCATGCCAGCACTGATAAGAGCAGACGGAGACTACAAAGGCGCCGCTCCTTCAGAAGACGGGAAGGATGAAGGAGGAAGCGAGGGAAGGAGGGAAGGAGGGGAGAAACCAAACAGCAGGCCAGAGTCGTGCGTTCTCTTCTTCTTTAATACGTCAGAGTTTGTCAGAGAGCAACTTTAACATGTGAGCTGAGAATGAAACACTCATAAGTCTGACGACGACGATGCGTCGAAGGAATTAAAGTGTCATGAGAAGAAGGAGGAGGACGCGACTTTGTGTCGGCTGAAAATCCACACGGACAACTCCTTCTTCTTCTCTGCTTATTGTCAGCAAGAAATGAAGAGCTTAAATACAACAGAGTTTTAGAGCCA
The DNA here is from genome assembly GCF_019176455.1 of Solea senegalensis. Lineage (NCBI taxonomy): Eukaryota > Metazoa > Chordata > Actinopteri > Pleuronectiformes > Soleidae > Solea > Solea senegalensis. Next base: position 27,382,881 of record NC_058027.1, on the reverse strand, counting down.
AAGTGAAGGGAGACATGTTTAAAAAGTGCTAATATTAATATGAGAATACATTTGTAACGTTACAAAAATGAAGTTGCAATATGATGAGAATGACGTAATGTTATAAAAACATAATGTAACGAGAATAAAGTCGCAATATTACAAGAAAGAAGTCGAGTCATATTGTGAGAAAAAAAACTTGTAATACGAGAACAAAAAACTGCTGCTGCTGCTGAAGTTGAAGCTACTGAAGCTGCTGCTGAAGCTGCCACTGCCGAAGTTACTGCTGCTGCTGAAGCTGCTGCTGAAGTTGAAGCTACTGAAGCTGCTGCTGAAGCTGCCACTGCGTTACTGCTGCTGCTGAAGCTGCTGCTGAAGTTGAAACTACTGAAGCTGTTGCTGAAGCTGTCACTGCTGAAGTTACTGCTGCTGCTGAAGCTTCTGCTGAAGTTAGCTGCTCTACTGCTGAAGTTGCTGCTGCTGCTTCTACTGCTGAAAGTTACTGCTGCTACTAAACTGAAGCTGCTGCTGCTGAAGCTGCTGCTTGAAGCCTGAAGTTACTGCTGCTGCTAAAGCTGCCACTGCTGTTGCTGCTGCTACTGAAACTGAAGCTGCTGCTGCTGCTGCTGAAGCAGCTGCTGCTACTGAAGCTGCTGCCTGCTGAAGTTATGAAGTTACTGCTGCTGCTAAGCTGCCACTGGAGTTACTGCTGCTACTGAAACTGAAGCTGCTGCTGCTGCTGAAGCTGAAGCTGCTGCTACTGAAGCTGCTGCTGCTGCTGCTGAAGTTGGCGCCTGAAGTTACTGCTGCTGCTAAAGCTGCCCGCAAGTTACTGCTGCTAAGGCTGCTGCTGAAGCTGAAGCTGCTGCTACTGAAGCTGCTGCTGAAAGCCTGAAGTTACTGCTGCTGCTAAAGCTGCCACTGCTGAAGTTACTGCTGCTACTGAAATTGAAGCTGCTGCTGAAGCTGAAGCTGCTGCTGCTGCTGCTGAAGCTGCTGCTGCTGCTACTGAAGCTGCTGCTGAAGTTGAAGCGCCTGAAGTTACTGCTGCTGCTAAAGCTGCCACTGCTGAAGTTACCGCTGCTACTGAAGCTGCTGCTGCTGCTGAAGCTGCTGCTGCTTTAGTGCGAGGCCCTGAGCTGTAAATGGATATTGGAGATTAGATCTTTCATCTGGAGAGCCATGTCATTTTCCTCTTTTTTTTCCTGCCTTATTGATTCCGTCCACTCTCAGCTCCACATGAACAAACCCTTTCAGTGTGGAAACGTTCATACTCCTCTGCACTTACAGCGCTGCTGTATTACTGTATATCACAGACGTTACAGCAGATGGAGATGAGATTTATTTTTAAAAAAGACCAATGTGTCCATGTTTGCATTACCACAGTCACATGACTCATGTAGAACCACCTTCACTGCACGTGTCAAAGTAAAGCTCTCTGCAACTCAGTTATTCACATCATCCATTCATCTGTTGATTATGTTATCGATTCATTCATTAGTTGTCGGTTAAATAAAATGTCTGAAAACGTCAAAATGACCATAACCTCAAATGTCTTGTGTCCACAAACCAAATCATTAAAACAGTTCCCAGTATTTCATATCACTACAATAATAATAATGATATTTGAGTAATATTGTGCAAAACTAAATATCCAGTCATTGTGAGTCGGAAGTCATGAGTGTCCTCAAATTTGAGACTTAAGCCACAAAGTTGTAATATTACATAAAATCCCCACAATGAAGGTCCCCAAGAACAAAGTAATATTTCAAGAAAAACTTGGTAAATTATATGAAAAAAGACATAATATTACAAGAAAAGTCGCAGTATAAGAAGAAAAAGTCGTGATATTACACAAAAAATCATAATATTACATGAATAAATGTAACTTAAAATATTTCTTCAGAATTGTCATCATCCATTCATCTGCTAATTAGATTATGGATTAACCGATGAGTTGTTTGTTCAATAAAACGTCACAATAACCACGCTCTCAAACGTCCACAAACCGAAATGTTTCCGTGTTTCAAAAACAAATCACAAATGAACCCTTCAGTATTTGAGAAAACGTCATTTCGAGACAAAGTCAAGTCGCTGGACATTGAACCTCACACTGGACGGCAAAACATGAAAGAAAAGGGTCAATTTGACCTTTTGTCCTGACTGACATAAGCCTGGCTGTGTTTTCACTGAAACTGAGCCTCCACGTGTGACTTCAGTCAGTACCACAGTACAACCACACTCCAAAAAGACAAACAAACCCCAAAAAGTGTCCCTTTAAGCCGTCCCACCTTCTGTCTGCACCGTGGACTTCACTCTTGCATTTGCAGCTAATGAAAACAAATGGTTTTTCAATGGACAGACAAACCTATTTCAGACATTCATCATCAGACTCATAGATTTCTAAAAATCCCATCAAGTCTGTCCTGATAGGCGACGTCTCGCTTTGTCTCCAGCTCTTCCTCTTTGTCCTCCCGTCTCTCTCTCTCTCCCTGTCTCCCTCCCTCTCACCTCCACCAAACCTCGCTCACAGAGTGAAACCACAAACTTCAGCATCATTTAAACGAGCTCCACGCACAAAGAAAAACCCACCAAACACTTATTTACTCGCCAAATCGGCACCGATAGAGTGGAACGAGTGGACGGGACGGTGTTATCTACACATGCTGCTAATGTCTCACAGCTAAAACCTTCACACACACACACACACACACACACACCTTTTCCACAGTAAATAAACAAAAAAATGTGATTAGATAAGATCAGACTTTAATGATCCCTGAGAGGAAATTGGGTTGTTGCAGCAGCCAAGAGAAAAATATATACGGTAGATAAGAACAGAAGAGATACAGATAATTTTAAAAAGAGGGAAGAGGAGGAGGAGAAACAAATATTAAGTAATAACAATGCAGGAGTGTAGTGACTGTAATAATACCACAGATAAATATGTGGAAACAAAGCGGAGATAAAAACGCAGGAAGGATCAGAGCGAAACAGATCATGTTTGGTAGAAGCTTTTATGTTTGTCTGAAATCTGTCGGAGAATCTGTGGCCTTAAGTTGTTTCATCTACAAAACAAAAGAAAATAGTGTCAACTGAGTCCAATTATTGTCCTATCAGAGGCAGGACAAAATGTACAGTTTTGCAAGTGTATGAGGTGCTGACTGAGGCGTGAGCGCCCCCTTTGGCAACAACCAACATAGCAACATGGAGGCTCATGTGTGTTCCATTTGCAGTCAGAATTCAGAATTTCCAAAATTCTCATCATGCTCGATATGGGATTCCAAAATTACCTGCTAAACCTACTGACACTTTCATCAACGAATAAAAACTGGACAAAAATGTTAGGGGGCGGGGCAAACTGGGAAGAGAATCAATCAGAAGAGAGGAATCAGAAGAAGCGATCCAATCAGACTGCGAGGTACAGAGGTTTGGTTGATGTCAACACGGAGGAGGACACACGATGGAAAGCGGCAGAAATTACGCTTTTAAGAAAGAAAGAAAAGTGACGACGTATGCTCAAATTTCACGTACGATGTTACGAAAGACCAAACTCTTTGTAAACCATGTGGAGACAAAAACTCGTCCAAAACTAAAACATCTCAAATGATTAAAATCTCTGATGATCTCTCACCATCGTCATCCTCCTCCTCGACCTGAGTTCAGTCTTTGACACAAACTCCCACATCGTTCTCATCGATAGACTTTCCTCCATTGGTATATCAGACACAGGTCTGGACTGATTTGAATCCTATTTCTCAGTTTATTCATTATAAACATTCACATTCCACTCAACCCCCCCTCTCCTTTGGTGTTCCCCAAGGCTCTATCCTCGGGCCGATGCTGTTTAAATGTGAATATTTTCTCTGCTACGTATCACAAAGAAATCATTAATTATTTAGTATCCACATGCTAATTCTCATGACTGACAGTATTGACAGACGTCAGACTAATCATAACAGTAGAGTGATTTTACAGTGTGACTATGAAAAACAGATTACATTTTCCAGATTAATCACGTTTTTAATTGTCCTTTACCAAAGTCTGACTGGTTCCACGTCACCCGTGATTCTGTAAAACGTCTACAGCAGCTTCTCCCTTTTCTTTTCCCTCGACTGTGTTGCATTGTGGGAGAGCAGTGTCCATTAACAGCGTGATGAAAAATCAACTGCAGTCGCGATGAATACGCTGTGTTTTTGTCTCCCTGCCAGTGTGAACCTACAATTGGAGTCACTCCTTCGTCTTTAATATTATGATTTATTTTTTCATGGTCTAATTAATTTCCATTCTTTGGCTCCGCGGTGCTCGTCCTCCTCTCTCCCTCCTCAGTCAGGCCTCACCCTCTGTGTGGGGAATATGGAGAATGAGAGGAGGAGGCGGTGGGGATTATAAATCAAGGTAAACGGTGGCTGTTTAACCCCTGCTATGATATCATTTCCAACAGAGCAGCGACATGCTGGCTGCCTCTGCTCTCCTCTTTGCAGAGCCTCACTGTGCATCGCACTTACGACTATTCATGTCACCTTTGTGTCGCTGCACACGCACACACATGCACACAGCTTCCTACCTACCACTCCCTATGCACTTGACATGCAGCTATTAACCCTCCTCTGTGGCTGCTGTGGGCTGCTTTACACACACATCCATTCAATGCATCGTAATTTTTCATGAAAACATCAGAGAAATGTGGTGATGTGAGGTTCTGACATGTAATCACAGCTGACTATGTGTCACCAAAAGCCACTGAAACTCACTGAAAACATGTGAGGAACACAGGGAAAACAGCAACAACAATATTCTATAAAGGGTTGTATGAAGGTTGGGACTAAAGAACGTTAGAGGAACGTTCTGGGAACCCAATGTGCAACCAAAAATCAACGTGAGAAGAGCTAACGTTAGAAGACCTAACGTTACAAGAACTAACGTTAGAAGAACTAACGTTTGAAGAACTAACGTAAGAAGAAGAACTAATGTTAGGAGAACTAACGTAAGAAGAAAAACTAAAGTCAGAAGAACTAACGTTGGAAGAACTAACATTAGAAGAACTAACGTTAGAAGAACTAACGTAAGAAGAACTAACGTTAGAAGAAAAACTATAGTTAGAAGAACTAACGTAAGAACTAACGTTAGAAAAAACTAAGAAGAACTAACGTTACAAGAACTAACGTAAGAAGAAAAACTATAGTTAGAAGTACTAAAGAAGAAGAACTAACGCTAGAAGAAAACTAAAGTTAGAAGAACTACTAAGTTAGAAGAACTAACGTAAGAAGAACTAACATTAGAAGAAAAACTAACGTTACAAGAACTAACGTTACAAGAACTAACGTTACAAGAACTAACGTAAGAAGAAGAACTAACATTAGAAGAAAAACTAAAGTTACAAGAACTATCGTAAGAACTAACGTTAGAAGAACTATCGTAAGAACTAACGTTAGAAGAACTATCGTAAGAATAACTAACGTAAGAAGAAGAAAAACTAACGTTACAAGAACTAACGTAAGAAGAAAAACTATAGTTAGAAGAACTAACGTAAGAAGAAGAACTAACGTTAGAAGAAAAACTAACGTTACAAGAACTAACGTTACAAGAACTAACATTACAAGAACTAACGTAAGAAGAAGAACTAACATTAGAAGAAAAACTAAAGTTACAAGAACTATCGTAAGAACTAACGTTAGAAGAACTATCGTAAGAACTAACGTTAGAAGAACTATCGTAAGAATAACTAACGTAAGAAGAAGAAAAACTAACGTTAGAAGAACTAATGTTAGAAGAACTAACGTTAGAAGAAGAACTAACGTAACAAGAACTAACGTTAGAAGTAACATCTGTATGTGTAAACGTACTCCGCCCTCCCTTTCCTTCTCCTGGTCATGTGCATTTGTTTTGCAGGCTGGTTTTCCCATTACCAGACAGTAGGGGGCAGCGGAGACAGACACCAAGCTCCCCGCAACGAGACAATAAGGCTGTTATCAGTCGTACACATAACCACAGACATGTTGCTATGTTGCGACATAACACACATACACATATATAAGTGTCCTTAAACTAACCATTTGTATTTCTATGTATTTAAACACTAACTCAGGATAAGCAGTGTGGTCACTTTCTCATTCCTGGCCTTGAACACCTGCTCTGCTCTCACAGCAGTGAGCAGGTGCACTTTCCCCACGAGGAAAAACCTGACCGTGTTTGTCGTCAGCTGGTCAAAGTGCTGAATCAGGGTTCAACACTAATGCTGAACTGTGAGAAACACTGTAAACGACTTCCATTCATAAAAAAAACCCCAGCATTTATCTGCAGAATGCAGCAAATAAACATTAAAAATGTGTAGAATTGTTGTTGTTTTCTACACATGAAAACAACTTAAGCAACTCCACGGACTGCATTAGTGATGCATTTTAATGACAGGTTTTAACATCTACACTTAATCACTGATCAATGTGACTGGATCACTCAGGTGGGATCTTAATTCCAGGTCTTAAAGAACCTTAGTCAGCTAAATATAAAATCTTGCCCTCAATGAAAACATGGCTGCCAGCTGGGACACAAGGAAAATCTAATTTTACCACTTTACCCCCAAAATATCTGTGCCATCTTACTGTGAGTTCATCATCTTAAAATCCATGTTTACTACTTTATCTCATCTTAAAACAACCTTTTCCACCTGGAAACTGACATTCACTCTCCTGCACCAAAGTCCATAGAGAAAACTGACATTTGAAGCTCATGTGGACACAGGAGCTGCTGCTCTACTTCTGCCCCGTTCAAAAATAACACATTTGAACTCAGTGATGAATGAACAGCAGTGAATCAACAACTCCTGTGTGCTGTCATGTCAAATCGTTGATTTTCTCAATGGACTTTGTTGCAATGGATCATCTACAGTCTTGATGATATATCTACCAATTAATATCTGGATATTAGGAGGTTTATGTGGATTTAAAGTTGCACACAGTTTGTTTCTCTGAAAGTTACTGTAACACAAATAATTAGGTTTAACATTAAATAAGTGTTATTTAGTGACTTTTTAAACTATATTTCTGTCCATTCCAGGTAACTTTTAACTAAGACACACAGCATTTAATGTATTTGACTCATTTTTATCTGTGCAATTCTCCTGTAGTGGATTTTTATACAACACTTCCAATTTTTACAATTTCTATTCTCTTATCAGTCATTGCAATTGTTATGTTTCTATTTTTTCTCCTTCTTGTCTTTTGTACCTGTGTATAATGACAATAAAAACTTCATGCAACAGCCTTTAAAACCAGGAAACGTCATCACAGACACTTTATTAAGATATGACGATATCATGTCTATCAATCATATATAATTACAATCTTATCCATGCAATATTATCTTTATATTTTGGTGACAAACTCTCAGGCTCCTCAGTGTTTGCGGCCTCGGAGGCACAAAGTCCAAACACTGGCGCCTGCTCGTCTGCCAATCACGACTCTGACAACAACCTGTGAGCGACGTCCGTCACACGGACACGCGTCGCGACTGATTGATGTCAGTCACTCCCCCTTTAACCTTTTCATCTGGAGCAAACGCAGACTGAAAGAAGCTTCCCCAGCGTGAAACATCCACCAGTCTGCTCTCACATAAAGACGAAGAGGTGAAGACGGGGACGCCCCTGAGACCTGACGTGTGTGTGTGTGTGTGTGTGTGTGTGTCCTAATAGACGAGTGATGGGTACATGTGCTTTGCCCTCAGGTCAATGACATTTAAAACACTGGAGAGAGAAATGAAGAGAGACACAAGGTGTGTGTCTGTGTGTGTGTGTGTGTGTGTGTGTGTATTCCCACAGACCTTTTAAGGCTGGAGACTCCTCCCCCTGCCACTATTCTGTTACTCTATGATAAGGTTGTGTATAGTAATTGGGATCAAGTGACAAGAATCACAAAAGGATGAAAAAAACAAAAAACCCTGCATGTGTGTATAATCTGGTTTAACAGATTAAAGGGATAGTTCATATTTTTACCCGTGGGTGGGTTTTATCTGCAAGTTTGTCATTCTGTTAGCAGCAACTTCCTGTCTACATTTTTTTTCATTCACGTGAATTATTTGTGATGGGTAGATGATCATCCAAGTATGTTCCCATAACATTTTGGAAAGAATCGATCCACTAATGACGTCACAAAAATGATAAAACTTTAAAAAGTAGCGGGCAAAACTGTAAAAAAAATATACTGTATATATTCGACAAAACAGATTTGGACGTACGTTAATGAAATTTGGTATATGCATGCACGATCAGGCACTCAGAAAAACAGGTGAGCGCTTCAGGGCCTGTAACCCGACACTTCAGGGTTTCTTTTGCTCGTGTCAGAAGCTTAAGATGCCAAGTTTTGTGCATCTTTGTCGACGGGGGATTTAAAATATCATACTACGACCAGAGGGCAGAGCGTATCAGTGCTTGTCCTTTACCGTGTAAACTCTCTTATGTAAGTGAACAGTATTAATATTCTACCTTGAAGCTCTAACTATAGCAGGGGCCTCCATTTAAAGTAACCTGATAATCTGTGTGAACCGACGCTCGGCTAACATGGTGCTATTACTATTATTATTATTTTACAGCCTGGATCGGTGACAAAATGGCAGATGGTCGTGAGCCTGAAGAACAGATGGTCGCAAGACTATTTCCATTTCAGTTAGATATGGTGTCACTGTATTACACTTTACTATGTTTAGGTAACTGATGGGCCTCAGGCTTGATGGAGCAGCATGTGGGTCTGTGGATGCTGTCGTGTTTTCATGCTGCCAAATGGAGAGACTGCTCAGCAGGAAAGGATGATACACTCCTCCTCAACAGGCAGCGTCTGCTTCTAACTTATTTGGCCGCGACACAAACGCTTCACTGATGCTTCCCCTTTTCTTTTTTATTTTCCATCAAAGTGAACCTGATTCAGCTCTGGTTCAGTGTGGGAACCCTTTTCTGCTTTTCCCACCCACAATGCCACATCCCATCAGTGGGGGGCGCCATGGTTCCATAGGTTGTAGCCAAGGGTGTAAAAATTTAGGTGGCAAAATATTTTTGTGTGAGGTAAATAACGTCGGTTTGAGTCCATGCCAGGTCAAGGGCTGGGGTTCCCCGGGTGTCGAGGAGGGGGTAACACCCAGTGCAATCCTTATGCCCGTCCCCAAAATGGGGGAGGGGTTACGTCAGGTGTTAAAAGCCAAATCAAAAATATACAGAATCTCCTGAAGAAGGGAACCAATTGCAAACCCTGGCCGCATTAGAGGCGGGCTTATCACAACCAACATGAACCTGATTCAGAACTGGTTCAATGTGGGAACCTTTTACAGAGCCACATCCTCAGTGGGGGGCGCCAAAGTTCCACAGGTGGAGATAAGGATGTAACGAAGCTCCTCCTTCTTTAGACGTCAGTACTAGACATCTGTCGCTGCTAGAAAACTACAACTAGCACATCTGTTGACATGTTTTCCGTCGCTCTGCATGGGTCATCTGGATCTTTGGTCTGTTTGGTCGTACAGAACCGTTTCAACCTGAGTGTATTTTGGAGTGTTTAATTTTTGTCCTCAACACTTCAATTTAACAGAATTCAGCACGAGCCAAACACCGATTTCAGAATAAAAGCCCCCTTTGTTGACACTTATTTACACGCATGCAGTGGAATCTCTGGGGTTCTGCGTCACTCGCAGCACGACTCCAAACACCCACGACAATAAAGACGTAGATCCAGAGTGAAGTTAATTGGACACGGTGGCGCCACATAAAACGTTTGGGACAGAAACATGTGGAAGACGAGACAATGTCAATATGGACACGCACACTGATCAGATCTGATCACTTACAACATATAACGTGAACAGTTGGTCAGGAAGAAGATCAGATTCTGCTCGGATATTCTTACAAATCTAAACTAAACAAAGCCTGATCTCCTCGTTCTTCAGTCGCCTCCATTTTTAAAACTTATTGTATTGTTATTACTCATTAAAATAAAGATGTTTCGATGCTAAGTGAAGGCTCCACAGGCTGTGGACCCTGCGTGGAAGAGGAGAGTGAGGTGAAGGATAATCAGCACCTTTAGCGGCTTGTCTGTCAGCGTTGTTTTTTGACCATTTATCAGTCATTTGTTGATTCCGCTGGCGTCGCACACTGACGGCTGCATTTGCCAAAGACTTTGGATTACCTCCGTTCCATTCGCTGCACGGACGTCTCATCAACTCGTTTATTGTGGCATTAGTCTTAATGAAACGACTGCGAGCGTTTCCAATGTAAATAACGTGATTTAAGAGTTCTGTTGGCTCGGCGATAATTCCCCCGCCATAATTAATACAGAGATCTGACTAATTCTGCCAAGTTTGACGCTGACACTTGATTAAAAGACAAAAAGAAAAAAGAAAAGGAGAAAAGTCTGACGCCGCTTTGCTTGGAGTGCGGTCGTGGATGTGCCGGTGCGGCGTGCGACAGCCTGTTGTGAGTGATTTAAGAGAGGATTTTAACGCGGGGGGGATTTAAACTACATATCTTATTAAAGAGGCTCCTTCTGTGCGGTAACAGCTGCAGTACATGCAGGCAGACTGCCAGGGTCCGAAATTATAACCCGACTAGTACCGGCTGCTTGTAAAATGTGTCATAGGTGGATAAATCAGTAAAGGTCATCTCCCTCGCTGGACAGTAAGTGAGACAATTAAATGCCTCGGTTACATGTAAAGTGTTTTTTTTTCCCTGCTAAAATGATAGCAGATATACTGTATGTTGTGTATATATATGAATATACATTACACAGTAAGTGGCTCACCTCCAACATCTTCATCTTCTATAAATTTCCAGGATTAATGATGTTGTCTTTCACTCTGTGTGTAGAAGTTGTAAATGTATGAGCTTCTGATGCATGTTTTCAGCAAATTAAAGCTATAATATGTAACATTTCTGCATTAAAATATATAAAAAACAAGGCTGATGTTACATAATTTATTGACTAGTGTACGTAAACAAGCCACAATGTATACAACGCTCTATAAATGGATATAAACCACCTTTAAATTATAAAAAATGGATTAAATCCTCTTTACTGCTTCTGCTATAACATCCGTGTCAAACCCGCTGTAAAACACAAGCGTGATAAACAAACAAGACAACATTTCCCATGATCCCACGCTGCTTCCTCACAAAACTTGAACTTTTCTTTTTGTTTTGATTAGTGTGCGTTTAATAAAACACTCACGAATAAAATCTACAGTGGCTTACATGTACGTCTATGACATCATAAGAATGTGTTCACGTCTTTATCTCACTGTTGGACGACGTTCGTTTAACCGCTCACTCTCCCACACCAAAGCCCATAGAGAAAACCAGTGATTTTAGCTCGCGGGGACACAGCAGCTGCTGGTCCGCTGCTGCCTCGTGTGGTCACTTTGTGTCACTGAGGTTAATCTGAACAAAGGATTACAAAAGCCGAAGTGACAAAATAAGACATTTGAACTTACCGATGGAGGCAGCAGTGGATCAACAACTCCTGTGAGCTGTGATGTTAATTTGACGATTTTCTAAAAAAAAGTCATCGGCTAAAGTCATTTTCCATGACTTCCTAGCTCCTCCTCTATGTGGGCGGAGTCATCACAGCAACGGCTGCGTGAGACTGTTTTTTCACGCAAACACACAAACTAGTGGCTTGTAAAGCAGTTGTTTTGGGTGTAACTGAATCATTAGAATCAGTGGATTTTAAGAAGATTTGGATTTTTAAGAATCATTTTAAGGGATTTTTAAGACTTTTTCCCTGACTCTTCCAGTGACTTCCAACACTCTCTGACCAATCAGAGGCCGGCAGTCTGACGACGTTTTGGTATGTGCTCATCAGAGCAGGTGACCAGAAGTATACGCCTTTAAACAAAACAAACAAACCCTGAACTGTCCCTTTAAGTGTCTCACAGAACTTTCTCTCTAACGTCTCCATTTCCAGTATTTATAAGGTTGTCTTTCTCTCTCTTAATCCCTGTCACTGTGTCTCCTGACAGGAGGATGCTACTGCTGCCGGAGGGACACACACACACACACACACACACATACAGTATGGACAACACAGACAGGCCGCTGCCACACACACACACACACACACACACACACTGGCTGGGCTTGATGAATGGGCCTAGTTTAAATTATTTTGTGCAGATCTCATTTAGGCCCTTGAAGAAGAGATCCAGCCTGTTTATTCATTTCACATTTGCACCCGGGCTTCAATATCTCTGTCTATGCCTGCAAAGAATTTACCCTCCTCCCATCCACTAAGCAAGAGAGGGGGAAAAAGAAAGAAAGAAAAAGACTGGAAAAAAAGACAGAAAGAGAGAGAAGGGGGGAGAGAGAGAGAGAGAGAGAAAAAAGCAATTTACACAATGTACATAAAATGATGCGCTCAGAGTTTGATAACCTGCATAAATTATAGAGTATAATTAAATATTATACCCAGTGAATCACCAAGGAGAGAAGATGGTGGGAGAAGAGACAAGAGGATAAAAGCAGAAAAAACAAAAAAACAAAAAGATGAGGAAGAGGAGAGTATTGGTGCCACAGTTGGATCTCGTAATTGTTTTTATTGATTATTTCTTGGAATGGTTTGGAGACGAGAGATAAGAGCAGGTGAGGGAAGGGCAGCGGAGTCAGCGGAGTCAGGTGACCGCGTTTCTTTCTCTGTTTTAAAGAAAGACAAAGAAAGACAAAACAAACCACGCAAGCGTTTGTCAGCTCGCCTCAGTGGTGGCCCATATAAATTAAATGGAATATTAAAAATTTAAATTGTTCAGCAAAGGGTAGCCGTGGAGGCCGTCTCTGGTGAGCGCACAATTGACCCAAAATATATTCAAATTAGCAAAGTTAAACAGTGTCTACACAGGGGGAGACAGTGTGTGTGTGTTCCTGTATCGGTTACCTCTTTAGGACCTCTTCTTTTCTGACCAGGAGTCCTCATAGAGACCAAAACCTGGTCCTAATGAGGCAGAACCTCATTTCTCTGAGGACCTGGTTAAGTTTAGGGCCAAGGTTTGAAATGTGGATATGGTCAATGTTATGGTTAGTCATTAACTGGTTATGGTTAGTCATTAACTGGTTAAGGTAAGTCAATAACTGCTTATGGTTAGTCATTAACTGGTTATGGTCAATGTAGTCATTGACTGGTTATGGTCAATGTTGGGGATAGTCACTAACTGGTTATGTTAAGGTTAGTCATTAACTGGTTAGGGTTAGTCAATAACTGGTTATGGTTAGTCATTAGCTGGTTATGGTCAATGTTAGGGTTAGTCATTAACTGGTTATGGTTAGTCATCAACTGGTTAAGGTTAGATTCAAGATTCAAAGTGTTTATTGTCATATGCACAGTAAAGAAACACGTTTCCCTGTACAATGAAATTCTTACTTTGCTGTCCACTCAAAAACACCAGTAGTCAATAACTGCTTATGGTTAGTCATTAACTGTCATGGTAAATGTTAGGGTTAGTCATTGACTGGTTATGGTCAATGTTAGGGTTAGTCATTAACTGGTTATGGTCAATGTTAAGGTTAGTCATTAACTGGTTATGGTTGGTCATTAACTGTTATGGTCAATGTTAGGGTTAGTCATTGACTCATTATGATCAATGACGCACGTTGGGGACGGCACTCACAAAAGTTAGTAATTAACTGGTTAGTGTTAGGTTTCATTAACCTAGTTGCAATGTTAGGTTAGTAATTAACTGGTTATGGTCAATGTTAGGGGTTGACTGGTTATGGTCAATGTTGGGGTTTCAGTCAATGTTGGGGTTAGTCATTAACTGGTTATGGTCAATGTTAGGGTTAGTAATTAACTGGTTATGGTCAATGTTAGGGTTGGTCATTGACTGGTTATGGTCAATGTTAGGGTTAGTCATTGACTGGTTATGGTCAATGTTGTCATCGTACAATGATGTATTGTACGATGAAAATATGTATTCAGTGGGTAATGGGGGCGGGACTAGATAAGCTTTTGCTTCTCCCGCTTTCCCTTTCGGTAATGTGTATTGTGTAAACTACACTTAAATGATGTGTGATGATGAGTGATCTAACTGACATGACTGAAATAAACATATAAATAAATAAATAAATGTTAGGGTTAGTCATTAACTGGTTAGAGGTTAAAGTTAAGGAATGTGAGTCAATGTAATGTCCTCTGAAGTCACTGAAACCAGACTGTCCCATGACAGATTTTTTTTCTGTTTACCATTGAAATCATAAATAACACACAGAGCTTTAACATACAGCAGCTCACTGTATATTTATGAGAACTGAGGCCAATTCCCTGAAGATGTCACTGTTTTTTAGTTCATCTACGACGTTAAAATACCCCACACACACACACACACAATTTCTTAATCCCAACAGGATTAAAGCAGTGGGCTCAAACTCACGGCCCATGGGTCACATGTGGCCCTCCAAACAATATCAAGTTATATTTATTCATTTCTCTGTGTTTTGTTTAATTAATAAATACATCTTGTTATTTGAACAATGTCAAAATTGTGTACTTTCAATACTTAGACACACATATAATATATAGTGGATTACACGTGAAACAAAGGTGGATTAGGGGTTTAGTCGCACTTTAAATAAAGGTTAAACTTGATTGCTGTGATATTCAAACTACTAATTATAACAGAGAGACATGAGATGAGTGACAGGGCTGAGAGTCGACAGCTCTGCTGGCAGCGATCAGCAAAATGATCACAATTCGTCCCAAGAGGAAAATAAAGGTGTGTAACACATTTTATTACAATCTACACAACAGAAGGGAAAAGGCTGAAAGTTAAAGCAATAGACACATTCTTCAGGGTTAGGGTTCTAAATGGGTTATTTGTGTATGCTGTGTGCGCCCCCTGCTGGCCAACCGCACTGAGAAATAACCTGAGACGCGGCCTAATTCACCCAATATAATCTATATCATTTTAAATTCAAATAATCTCACTGTTAGACAGACTTTTCCAACAGGAAACTAATGTTTGTAAAGCACTCACTCTCCCACACCAAACCCCATAGAGAAAAATCACTGATTTTACATCACAGCTCACAGGAGTCGTCGATCCACTGTAACCTTTAACGGTCACTTTAAATATGTTATTTCATTGACTTCAGTGTTTGAAATCCGTCGTTGTGATTTATCTATTTGTCATAAACTTGCTAAACGAGTCAGCAGCAGAGCAGGATCTCCTGCGTCCTCATGAGCTAAAATGTCTGCTTTTCTGCATGGGGTTTGGTGCAGGTCAGAAACTTCAGTTTCCAGACAGAAAAATGTATTTAACATTGACATAAACCCTCAAACATGTTACCTGCTTCAGAAAGGGTACGATATATGATGCTAGCGTGCATCGCAATGAAAAATCGTAAAGTTTTATCGTAAAAAAACTTCCATTTTACACCCAGACAATCGTAAAAGGGTAAAATTGTTGATATGAGCCGTGATTTTTCACTTAAAACTATGTTTAAGTGCCTTTGTTACATTATACATTTGTAATGCAATAAAGGTAATTTTGGGTATAATATAATTTTTCAAAAAAAAAAAAGCCTGTATTTTTGCACATTTTCATAAAGCTCATGTATTTAAACGGGTCACACGGTGGTGCAGTGCGAGCATTGTCGCCTCACAGCAGTAAGGTCACATCCCGGTTGGACCGAGGGCCTCGTGCACGGGATAATGTTTTTGCACACGTTCTTACAGTGAACACCAAAACATCATCATTCATATTTATTTTGCTCTCGCTGAGCAAACTCCTCAAGTTAAAACACAGCAGCTAATAACCACGGCTCCGTCTTTGTCTCTCCGCCCCTTTCTCACCCATTGTTTATTCAAATTTTACAGACGCCGTACTTTTTCCAGTTCAGCACCTTCACCAGTTTTGTGAGGGAGCGGCATTATGCCTGTGTTATTATGCAATTCATCACCAATAATAGATTTGTTTACGGGCTAGCCCGCCTCACCCCGCACCCCCCCGATCCTCCGCCCCGCTCTCCGCACTGCATTTTCAAAATAATAATAATAATACATAGTGTATAATGACGGTAATGGTACGGAGGCTTTGATAATAGATGTGCTGGGAGGGATAAGGGAGCCTTGATCAGCGCGGGTCTCAGCTCAATTGTCTTCAAAGCGCTGTTTAATGTAGAATAGGCGTCCGGGGAGATTGTCGAGAAACCAAGAAAGAAGGTGGGTGTACGGATAAGAGAAATGAACGCACCGACGGGAGTCCACACACACACACACACACACTACATACTCAAATAAGCTCTCGCTCAACCACCCACTGGTGTGTCTCTCCTCTGAGGGCTCTCTGGTGTAAATGTGTTAAAACTCTCCCTTGGTCTTTGGCTTCTGCTGAATAAATCTGTGTTTTAGTCTCCGCTTTAGCACTTTAAACTCGGGGTATTTCCAGTAAATTCTTTTTTATCTCTCTCCCTCTCGCTCCTCTGGGGCCTGAGCTGAGATCTGGAGCTGCCAGCAGATATAACAGCTCCTCTGTAGTGAGTGAGCCTTTGCTGCGTGGAGGTGAGAACGCGTTTTCTTTTTTTTTTTAATCATTTTTATGACTTATTCCCTGGGAAAAAGTCGACTTCAGCCCCGCTTATGTTTTAATCACATTTTAATTTTTATTAGTCGTGCAATAATCTTAAGAGTCCAAAATATGCTTTTGTTTGGCTCTCGTTATCAACCTGCTCAACACTTTTATGATTCATTAAAACGCCGTCGCAGCCCAGTGCCACAGTTTTAGCACGTGTTACGTTTCTATTATGGAGTGAAAAATACAACTGAAACCATGTTACTATGTAACAATGTACACAAATTCACATTATTATATCGATATTGTATTTTATTACTCCACTACACTTCCTCTAAAACTCTCTTTATTACTCGTGCTCAAGGACACATATAGGAATTGAACCCACAACCTTCCAGAATGAAAGACAACTGGTCCGACCACTGAGCCGCCATGGCTCAATCCAAACTCCTCTTTACGTCTACTTCTAAAACTGAAGTACATTTTCTATCAGAAAATGACTTTTTGAGACGTAAGTTAAGTAAATGTCAAAAACTTTAAGACTTTTACTTAAGTAATAATATAAACAAAGTGACTTTAACTTCTACCAAAGTCATTTTCTGGTAACATCCTTGTTATATAGACATTATATATCTATACATCTATAGATACAGATATTCTAAACACTCTAAAAGGGTTCTTTAGACAGACTTTTCCAACAGGAAACTGAAGTTTGTAAATTTATAGTTGTGATTTATCTATTTGTCTTAAACTTGACCAACGAGTCAGCAGCAGAGCAGGATCTCCTGTGTCCTCCATGAAGACCCAGGTCCACGACTCGGGTCTGTCTACGTGGAGTTTGCGTGGGTTTTCTCCAGGTTCTCCGGTTTCCTCCCACAGTCCAAAAACATGAGGGGATGAGGTAAAGTGGACACTGTGAATTGACCGTTGGTGTGAGAGTGGATGGTTGTTTGTTTCTATGTGTTCCTGTGACGAGAGATGCACTGAAAAAACCCCAGTGTTTTTAGCTGCTCTGCTGCTGCCTCGTGTGGTCACTTTGTGAACGATGGATTTCAAACACCGCAGTCACAAAATAAGACATTTAAACTCAGTGATTTTCTCCATAGGGTTTGGAGGTGACTTTAAAGGAGTTTAAATAAATGAAGATTTGGTTGAATTGTTTACATTTTGTGCAAATGTTTCCTCTCAGTATATGAATTCACATGTTTTGAACGTTCGCTTTTCCCCCTCGTACGAACACAAACCCACCATTTTAAAGCCATTTATAAAGACATTCACGCTCTCTATCATAACAGACTTTTAATATTTGTAAATTATCCTCCTTTGACACTTTTATCATTTAAGTTGTAATGTATTATTCTGTTTTCCTGAGCGTTTTTGGAATATTTCTTTGTTTTAATTTACGTTTGTATGTTTTAATGATGTCTCACATCAGGAGGGCCATTAGAGTGGCTTTCTCCTCCTGCACATTACCCCCCCCGCCCCCCCACTATCACTCTCACACTCTCACACTTTCATACTTTTCTCATCCACATCTGTTTTTAATGCATTACATGTGTGTCTATTTACATGTATTCGCCCTTATCTTATGTGTAATAACAACAAAAATGGATATAAAATGTTTTACTTGAAAATCTCCGACAGTTACCGCTGTTTTTTGTTCTTTTTTTTAAATCTATTGCGACATAATATTCTTGAAAGTCACTCAGAAACTTTGTTAACTTATCGGGAACCCGAAATTTTAAAAATAGACTTGCGGGATTTTGATAGAGTATGAGGGGGAAAAAAATGCCTACACAGGACGGAGAGTGGAGCAAAGCAATGGAGGACAGGTGTGACCCATTATGATATGACACAGGACATCACACACACACACACACACACACGCGGTCCATACATTGCCAGGTGTGGTTGTCACCCTCCTCCACCCCTCGCACCACTATAATCAATTTAACAGGAGAGTTTCATCATCAAATATCTAAATGATGATTGCTTACTTCCCCTAATCTCCTAATGCCAATGACCTCTAAATGTGGGAGGGTAATTGTGTTTGTTGCTGTACTGCGTGTGTGCGTGTGTGTGCGTGTGTTTGTGCTTCAAACCGCCTGGATGAGTACGGATGGCGTGTTTTATTTTGGTGAAACACTGGGGAATGCTGAAGCACTGCAGAGCTGCCTCTTGTAATCAGATTTCTTTATATGTGTGTGTGTGTGTGTGTGCTCTTTTTTCTGCTGTTTGTGATTGCCGTTGAATGCAAAGTGACTGTCAGTGATCCTCATGAATGCCAAAGTAGCTCATTGACTGTGAACTGGGTCTTGTTAGTCGTCGGGTGAGCAGGAATAGAAATATAAGCACTTAGACTGTTTATTCACGCCGACTGCTTTCCCCTGGCTTTTTGAAGGTAAAGAGGAGTGTTACGTGTGTGTGTGTGTGTGTGTGTATAAGTAAGTGTGTTTATACACACACACACACACATATATATATGGCCGTCTCTTTGCATGTGTATCAGAGAATGAGGAAGAAAAACGATGGGAAAAAAGGACAAAAATGACTGAGACACAGTCATTTTCCCCATTTTACCAAAAGTTTCTTACCTCGGGAAACAGATGTTTGTGTTTCTTATACGTCAATATTGTCCCTGAAAATTCCTATATTTTTTTAATTAGTTTATATAGTTTTAAAAAATGTATCTATTATTATTATTATTATTATTATTATTATCTTATTATTGTGTCACAAAGTGTAGACATGATAAGATAAAACAGTAAAAAAGTGAAGGTAAAATATAATAAACATGCATTTTAACAAATATTAATAAACAATATGATATTATATTATATAATATATGATGTCAGTATAGACACTATAAGACTATATATGCAGTATAGACAGTGAGTAAATACAGTATATGTTTGAATTTAACGTTTAATAATTCATTATACACAGTGCTAATTAATATTCAATGCTAATAATGTAAAACAGATATAATTAAATCAACAGTATAAACAATTCTAATGCAGACAACAACAATAACAACATGACACTGATGTGTGTGTGTATGATTTCAAGTATTCTAGATCATTTCTGTGCAATGGAAGGTTTTTAAAACATAATCTAGTTTGTTTTTTTGTGGTTTTGATAATAAAAAATGTCCCGGAAAACAGCAATGTCGTCATTAAGGACACATTTTTTATTATTTTATTCAAATTCTTTCTTGTTATGAGTTAATACACAAGTGTTTTTGAGGCAGTTTGATTTGATCTGAAATGAACTGATGTTCTGGTCAGTCTGGGCAGTGATATGAGCTTAATTATAATCAATTATATCTCTATATAATGATATTTCACAGAATTTCAAAGTCAAAGTGTTTGTATCTTTTATATAAAAACACATTGATGCATAAATTCATCTTTAAATAACAAAAACTAAATTAAATCACTGATAACACGTAGAAAACTGAAAAACAAAAGCTTATATGTTGAATGTAATACATGAATTATTCAAAAAATATTGTTCACTAGTCAAGTTAATCGCTAATAAAAATCAATACACGCTGAGTTTATAAGGGAGCGAGAAGGTCACGGACCAGTGATTGTCATTTTTGGGCCACGTGTGGCTCACGGGCCGCGAGTTTGACACCTCTGTTGGTTTTCTGTTTTTTTCAGAATAAAACAGAAAAAAAAATCTTTATGTACTGAGGGAAATAAACTGGACTGTGTTCATAAACGTTATGGCTTTTCTACTCTGTGCTTTACATACTGATGCACTCTCTGTGTGCCTCACATATACATATATATACTGGATATATATATATATATATATATATATCTATATATATACACATACATACACACGTGTCAACATGAAATCATGTGTCTCAGTCACTGTGAATAAACTGGGCTTTTTTGATTTTTAACAAGTTTTTAAAAACAAGGTTTTTATCATTTATTTAACATTTCTTAATGAGTTTAGTCACAACAGCAGAGGTCATGTATGACAGGGAGCCCAAAAGTGTGGGTCGTGGCCCCTGTGATGGAGCGTGACGTTGTGGCAGGGGGGCCATAAGAGGTCAGAAGAAGGTCAGAAATCACAAGTCATCCACAGTCACATGACCATGTGATACATTAGCTACGTCCCAATCCACGGGCTGGATCCTTCAAAGGAGTCCCCGCCTCTGTCTGAACTGAGAAGGTGCAGCCTACAGAGAACTTGACAGACAGGATGGACCAATCACGTCACACAGATCCACACAAGGGAGGCGGGACTTAGAGAGTGGACCAATGAAATGACACAAAACCAAACGAAATTATAAATATGTCATATCTTAATATCTAGTTTTTACTTCAAATGTGTGTTTTCTCCATAGACGTATCAACATGTACCAAATAATCACAAGTATATACTCTCTAAGTCCCGCCTCCTCCTCAAAGGATCCACCTCATGTGACCGGGGGACGTTTGACAACATCCCGTCGATAAACGCTCACTCCCGAGGATCCAGCCCGTGAATTGGGACACATAGAAAAAAGACGAGTGGATATTGTGTGTCCATACGCACATGTAAGTGTGTCAGTGGATTTTTTTTCTTTTTCTTCTCGTCTAAGTGAGTCGGTCGGGCGAAGTGGGTTACAGAGGCGAGAGAAGAGCAAGAGAATCCTTTTATGCATTATCAAATGTTTCCCTTTAGAAATTCAACACTCCTTTCAACATCCAGTCTAAAAAGAATGTGCTCAAGTCTTTACCCCGCCTGCTAGAATTAGTCGGAGGACCATTTTTAGTCATAAATTATGCACTGAAACAAAGAGATAGTCTCTTTTTTTGTTCTCGGCGGCGTACGGGGCCAGAGCAAACGCCTTTTAAAAATCTTTAAAAAATGTCCATTCAACTAAGAGTTACTGAGTGTGGCAAAAAATGTCGAAGGCATAAAGTCGGAGGGGGGGGGAAGATTGAATAAAATAATGCGGAGAGACAGATTAGTCATGGAGTTGAGCCCACACGCTCTTTCAGCCGCCGCACAATGCCACTTTTTATAAGCGGCGCCCATCTCCACAAAGGCTGCGTTCAATATATCGAGGATGATACATGGTCAGACGTGTAATCTCTCTTTGATTCTCTGCTCTCATTCATCCCACAACCTTTTCAGCCCCGACACCGTTGAGCTACTGGGCTCCATCACACACACACACACACACACTTTCATGCTTTCATAAGGCGGTGGCATGTGTTTCTACTCTTGAACTGACAAATGACCATGTATGTAAGACGGTTGAGGGTCAGTTCAAGGTTTTAAAGTGTTAACACTGAGCCGGAAATCTGCAAACACAACAGCCACACCTTACTTAAGTCTACGATATGTTATTCGAACACATTTGCAGTCTTTTCTTGCTGTTTGACGGCCTTTAACGTCAGGAAACTACAAGTTTGTGTCTCTCTTTAAGTCGCCGTCTCTCCTGCTCCAAAGTCCATAGAGAAAATGAATGATTTTGTCACCACAGCACACAGCAGTCGTTGATCCATTGTTCCAACGTGTTATTTTAGTGACTTCAGTGTTTGAAATACTTTGCTTTGATTGATCTTTGTGTCACAAACCTGCTAAACGAGGCAGCAGCAGACTGGGAGCTACCGCGTCCTTGTGAGCTAAAATTGACGATTTTCTGTACGGGGTTTGGTGCAGGTGAGCGAGGGTTTCACAAAGTGACATAAACTTCACTTTTCCCCCGACCGATAATGTTGTCTGACAGTGAGATGAAGCAGTGAACTGATGCTCGCTGCACAGTCATATATCATATTATCACGTAGAGCAATAAAAAGCAAACGTTTAGCGTAATGACGTGAGCGGGGAGAGCACATGGCTAGCACACGGCTAGCATGTGAACACCTCATACAACCACAACTGTCTCTTTAAGAGTTCATCTTGGTGTCTTTGCTGTGTCTGATTGTGTTTAATTGATGTTGTTTGTTCAGGTGATGAAGAGTCAGCTAATGTCGCGGGCTAACGGTGCACAGTGTGATGCTAGCAGCCGGTGTGGAATCAGCGAGGAAAGTGGATTTTTTTTCTTATTTGGTTTATTTCTTTACAAAATGACTATAAGGGTTCATCTTCCCCGTGGATGAGACATGAATGTCATGGTATTTCCACCCCAGGTTTTTTTTTTGGATCAATCTTGTCCTTTTTGACGCCTGGAATTAGAATGAAAATAGAACTAAGTGGCTCAGTTTGCTCTTTTGTTGTGATGAATGTTTGTTAAATGGACTTTTTTTCAAATTCTTTTCCCTCCCATGTACGTCGAGCGCAGAAGCGAATAAATCATGAAAACATCGCATCACGGTCACATGTCACACTCGTCATCGGTCCATTGTCCGCTCAGGCTAATCGTCCACAATTCGCAAAAATATAAGTCGCAAATTCGCAGTCCGGCCGATGCGTAGCTGCATTATTATTAGTATTATTAAATGTTTATGGTTACATTTAGGGAGGAGGCTTTGTTTAGACCAGGGGTCTTAAACTCAAATGACCTGGGGGCCCCTGAGTCCGATCCGTCGGGGGCCGGTCAAGTGAATTAAAAAAAGTTCAGTAAAGCAGGGGTGGGGTAGGTAACGTATATGATCTTAAAATTATATCACAATGACAATATTAGTGATGACGTTTCTCAGAATTTCAAAATAAAACATTTTGTTTTAATACGGAATGACTTATAAGTCATAACAAAAATGTATTTATGATGCAAAATGAATCTTTTCATACAGAACAAACAGAAATAACTCATGTGGAGACCTCTGGTCACACACACACACACACACACACTGTATGTACTATCCTCTTTTAACTGTAATGAAAGAATATAAATGATTCTTTTTCTTTAATGAACTTTCTAAATTCTCTGACTTTAAGCCACGTTACGTATATTCAGCCCCGCGACGACAGGACGAGAACAAATAGGAGAACGTGTTACACTTGTTTATAATGGCTTACACACATAATTAGTACACGTCCTGTGTAATTTTGCTTTTCTGTGACTCCGTCTATCCGTCTCTGTCTCTCTCAGAGATCATCGCAGAGATCAGGTCGTCCCTCCCTCCTTCTCTCCCTCCTTCTCTCTCTCCTTCTCTTTCCTTTTTTACACCGCGAGCACCTGGACCTGCACTATTCATCATGCAGATGACTCGGAACATGAATTAGTTTTCTTTTTTTTTTTTTTACGGTGGAAGATGAGAGGGCCAGATGGCATAAAATTAAAAAAAAAAAAGCTGGAAAATAAAATAAAAAAAGAAAGAGAGGGAAGAATCGGATGGAAGGAGTAAAGGCGTTAAGTCGTTTTTTTTCACGCCTCTATATCATTTCGTGTTCTTTACAGTCTGTCTTCCATATAATTGTCGGAGCGACGTGCTTGTGCCGGATTAAGGTCTTGGTTTTTTACGCCATCACAGTCGGCATTAGAGGTTTTCACATGACCTCCATTGTCGCGTCTTTATACTTCAAACAAGAAAATTGTGGAACTCTAATTACTCTGTATAATTGAGGCCGGATGAAGCGCTGCCAATCGAAGCTCGTCTCATGCAAGGTGGAGTGGTTTTGTTCGCTGGCAGTCTTTTCATGGTGGCCTGGCCTCTTTATTCCTCTGTCTCTGCCTCTGTCTCAGCTCTGTGCTCGTCTCCTTTAGAAACAGCAGAGAAAAGGCTCGTGTTTGGGGGGGGGGACACGAGGTGACAGTTGTGTTATTTCAGCCTCAATTGTGGCTTCAAGTGCACGCACACGCGACAGCATACCTGCTGCACCAGCGACACCCGTGACTCCCGACCCTCAGGGTCTCAGGGGGACGGCGGAGATCACATGAGGGGACGTGGAGCTTTGTCTGCTCCGAGGTTGTGACGTTATCAAAATTATATTTGTGAATATTCAATTTAGAAAAGGAAAAGAGGAGTTGGGAGGATGGGAGTTACACTGAGTTACACTTTTAACTTTTTTTCTGACTGGAAACTGGGAACGTTTGCTCTCCTGCACCAAACCTCATAGAGAAAATCAGCGTTTTTAGCTCGCTGCTGGTCTGCCATGTTTGCTCAGTTTGTGTCACTGAGGTAAATCTGAACGAAGGATTTCAAACACCGAAGTCTGAAAAGAACACGTTGGAGCTCACTGACGGAGGCAGCAGTGGATCAACAACTCGCTGATTTTCTCTCTGGGGTTTGGTGTGTGCGGTCAAATGACTCCACAGCTTCAGCATCATTACTGAATCTAAAATATTCAATATTGCACTTTAAAGACACAAAATCAAGACATTGGAGACCTTGCTCAGGGGAACCCCAGCCATTAAACTGGTGGGGAATCACACCGGCAACCACTTGCCCATGGCTCTGCCCCCATAGAATAATATATATATGTATTTCTTCTGCTTCGCTGCCAAAGTGGATGAACGGCGTATTTAATCTGGCTGAGAATTATTGCTTTTACACCTGATCCCTCCCATTTTGGGGGTCAATTTAGAGCAGGGGTCAGCAAGTGAATTCATCCTAAGGCCGATATTTGAATAATAATAATAATAATACTGGGCCAGAAAATCATATTTTCATCAGGGAAAACTCTGTTCTACAAACCACAGAAGCAAAAAATCTGATTTTTGAATTCATCTTCAGGGCCGGATATTAATGCTGGCGGGCCAGTCTTGGCCCACGGGCCCCCAGTTTCTGACCCTGTAGAACAATTAAATATAGAACAGAATTTCTCTCTTCATTTCCTCTGTGAGCCGCGTGGAGCTCAGTGGAGGTAAATACAGCTGTCAAACGTTGTCCACGCAGAGATCATCCACTCCACCACACAACATGTCACCCAGCGACACACACTCACACCCACGAGGTGTGTGTGTGCGTGTGTGTGTGTGTGTGTGTGTGTGTGTGTGTGTGTGTGTGTGTGTGTGTGTGTCGCGCGGCCACTCCGCCGCTATCAATCATGGTTACGAGGCCGGCGCTTCCCTGCTACATTAACTTGGTGACCTGTGCACCCAATCTCAATTAAATTTCTGATGAATCTATGATTCATATACGGGGCTCCTGTCATTCACATACTCCCCCCCCCCGCGACACTTTTATTTTTATTTTTGGACCACATGCAAATAAAGGAGTGAAGGAGTAGCATCGGTCGGTCGGGATTCAAAAAAAAGAACGGATTGTGAGGAGGTTTAAGCACCGGAGGGAGGGTTAAGAGCGGGTTCAGCCGGTGGAGACAAGCCAACAGAGACGCCGAGCGCTCAATTTAAAAAGTTTCTCCGGCTTTGTTTGGAATTCCTAACAAGAGGGAAATGTGAACAACAAGGAACATAATTTGGATTTCCTCTCGTCCTCCTCCTCCTCTGTTTTCCTCTTCCATGTACCCAAGCACATAAATAGCTATCTTAACAACTTGATGCTATTTTGAATAGGGCCCGCGTCTCCCTGTGGATTTTCATGAGTGAGGCAATTTGCCGGCGAACAGGTGCATTTTTAATGCTTTCATACAATTAAAAACAGAATCTACCTTCCCTGTTTTCAGAGGCGGCCTCCTTTCATACTCAGGTTGAATTGATTTAGTTTGTCTAATTAAACCCAGAATAAGATGTTAATTACCTAACAAGGTCACCTCTCTCTCTCTCTCTCTGTGTGTGTGTGTCTCACTCTCTCTCTGTGTGTGTCTCACTCTCTCTCTTCTCTTCCTCCACATTTACCAGTGGTATCCTTCTCTTCAACAGTATTTTTCTTTGCAGCGGATTCAAAGGGAAAGTAGAAGAATGGTGTTAATTGCTTATACGCAGTGTCCCATTTTTAAATTTCAACGTCGTTTTCTCTCCCCCTCCTCCCTCCTCCCTCCCTCCCGTCCTTTTTCCCTGGGTCTTTCTAAGCTGGGGAGAAAAATAGGGATTCATTGTTGCCATTGTTTCTTTCTCATGCTCCGAGAAAACGATGTGTCAATTCATCAAAAAAATATGGCTACGTTTACCAAGTTTCTTCTCCGAGACAATGGTTCGCAAAAGGGTTTTAAAGAGGCGGCGCCAGGCGGATTTTTCACCCGGGTCGTACCACGTCCTCCAGAGGAGGGGGTGAAATTAGAAGAGGCTGTTAAAAGTCACGGGTAAAAGTGTAGGGTGAAGTAGTTCAAATATTGCAGCAGTAAAATTCACTTAGGAATTATTGTTGTTTTAAAGTAAATCTTACAAGTTGTTTTTTTTCAGTGTTAAAAACATAAAAACATATCGTTGTTGGAAAAAATCTTATCTTACCACGTATCTTACCACGTCCTTGAGAAAGAGGGGTATAGAGGCTGTTCCACTCCAGATGTTAAGTTAAGGGTAAAGTACTTTTTAAGGGAATTTTGCTTCATATTGCAGCAGTAATTTCTTTTTTTCTTTTTTTTTTTTAAATAAAAATCATAAAAGTTAATACAAATCTGCCACTTGATGATTTTTATTTATTTATCTATTTATTCTTCACCCAGGTCGTACCAAGTCCTCAAGAAAAGGGGGTTTAATTAGAAGAAAAGAGGCTGTTCCACTGCAGATGTTAAGGGCAAAGTACTTTTTATGTGATACTGGTTAGTGAATTGTACTTTATATTACAGTAAAATGTACTTTTTTTTTTAAGTAAATCTCAGTAAAGTTTTTGTTTTCAGTGTTAAAAACATTAAAAACATCAATTCTGTGTTTGATGCGTTTATAAAGATGTTCTTTTAGTGTCACAGAGTATCAAACACTCAGCTGTGTGTTTTCAATGCTCCTCACACTCCAGTTAATATTCTTTATCTGTGTATTTCAGATGTTTTTGAGTATGAAAGTGTGAAATAGACTTCGGTCGTACCACGTCCTCGAGTAAGGGCGGGTGTGGTGTTAAATGAGAAGAAAAGAGGCCGTTAAAAGTCTCCTCCACAATAACACGAGCACTAAAACACAGTCATTATAACAGAGAGTCGTCGTGTGAAGATTCAAGGATCACAAAACACACACAGGATCAAGAGAGAGAGACAGGAAGTGGCTTAGATTATAAACCTGAGACCATTAAAGTCACACACTGGATTAAAATCATTAAAAGAAGAATAAATGTATGAAATAAGTGTTAAAAAAAAGTTACTGCATTTATTAAAGTGAGCTGTATTTGCATCTTTAATCTGATCCATAATCACATTATCTTATCTTATCTTTTTCCCTTTACAGTAGTCTGTGTATATAAGTCATTTAATGAGGATTTTTATTTATTTATTTACTCATTCAAACTCTGGATATATAAAGATATTCTTTTATTTTGTGCTATTACTCACTTAAACACTCACCTGTGTTTCCTCACACTCTAGTTAGTAAATACATCTAAGTTCATATTATACATATTTTCCGTTTAAAATAATAAAAATACACCGTAAATCAATAATCTTGTGCCACTTCACTTATTCAAGGTACGTTCCATGGTGAAATATGAATATTGTGTATTATATTCCTCATTCCACTCCTATTTTGTACTTTATTTTCTGTACTTTTTTTATTTTAAACCTAATCTACTCTAATCTAATGTAATCTAAAAGGTTTATATGAAATACCCAGAGTAAAATTGACAGTATGTACACGAGCATCTTCCTGGTTTGGCTGGACAATAAAGTTCTAATCTATTCTATTTGCCGTAGATATTTGGAATAATTAAAATATGTTTATTTACAATATGTTTAGACCTTATATTTACAGTATGGAAAAAGAGAATGTTCTCAGGAGTGTTCAGAGGTGACGACAGGAATAACTCACCTCAGGAAGCTGCTGCTGGTCCTGTGACAGGCGACTGAGGAGGAGGAGGAGGAAGAGGAGGAGGAAGAGGAGGAGTTTCAGGACCTGTTGATTCCAGACTCACTGGGAAACAGAGAATATGAATGAATGAATCCAGCAGCACAAACAACATCAATGAAGAAATGAACTCACAGACGATCAGTGAAATACACAGTGTGTGTGTGTATATGTGTGTGTGTGTGTATGCGTGTCCAGGTATTACTAATGTTGTGGGGACCTAAACCTGTTTACACAGTCACATTATGGGGACTTGTCCTCCTTGTGGGGACAAAAAGCAAGTCCCCATAACGTAAATTACTACATTTTAAGGTGAAGATATGTTTTAAGGTTAGGTTAGGGTTAGGGTTAGGATTAGGATTAGGCCAGTAGTAATTGTGGTTAAGGTTAGAGTAAGTCTCCAAGAAATGAATGTAAGTCAATGCAATGTCCCCTCAAGTCATGAATGTCGAACATGTGTGTGTGTGTGCACGTGTGTGTGTGTGTGTGTGTGTGTGTGTGTGTGTGTGTGTGTGTGTGTGTGTGTGTGTGTGCGTGCGTGCGTTCACACTCCGGCCACTTTACGGCTCTTCAGCCCGGTCGGCTGCGTGTTAACTCAGCGGCTAATCGAGTTTCCCTTAAAGGGACAGTCCTCACTTTTAAGAGCTGGACACTTGTGTTTGACACTTGACCTCAGTGTTATAAAGCCTTTCTTCTGAAGTTTGTGGAGCACTTGTTCTCCTGCACCAAAGTCCGTTAAGAAAACCATCGATTTTACCTCACAGCTCACAGGAGTTGTTGATCCACTGCTGCCTCCATCACTAAGTTTAAATGTGTTATTTTGTGACTTTGCTGTTTAAAGTCCTTTGTTCAGATTTAGTTCAGTGACATTAAGTGACCACACGAGGCAGCAGTAGACCGTGAGCTAAAAACGGTTGTTTTCTCTATGGAATTTGGTGCAGGAGAATGAGCAACTCTTGGAAGTCTGTTAGTATTAAAGTAAGCTAAGCTAAAGTAGATATATTAAGGAAATGTTTGGGTATTTTATTTTACTGTTACAATTATTCTGAAGTTTTCTCTCCTGCACATTCAAAGTCCATGGAATAAATGTAACGATTTTTCCATGACAGCGCACAGGGGTTGTATTTCTGAGCTTAATCAAAGATTAAGATATCTACTCAGTCACATGATCCGCTGAACAAAGCCGCAGATAACTGCTGTAAAAAAATGCAAAGACTGAAATCTCTCACAGCTCTGACAAACCAAAGCCGCCTCTTATCGAGAGGCGCCACGAGAACGCGCGCGGCGTGATTTATACGAGGCAACAACAGGAATAAAACATATTTACACTGTGCACCGAAACAAATGAGGTTTCATTCTATATATCGAGGGGAGGGGAGAAAAAATCAATACAGTAACAGGCTGCACTGTCGACGCAGCCGTGTGCATGTTTAATGAGAACTGTATCCTCCTGAAATGTTATGCAGAGGATACGGCGCGGAAAAGTTCTTTTTTAAACTCAATCTCTGTGGGATTTGGTTTGTTAAGTAGTTAAAAAAAAAAGAAGAAGAAGTTCAGAAGAGGCTTATGTTAAAAGAGTCAGTGATGCTATCGCCTCACTTACCTTCCACACACACACACACACACACACACACCTGCGTCACCTGTCACATACTTAGCTCCTGTTTCCCCACAATCACAGACTGTGGCTTTAAGGCTCAGACAGAACTTAAGTCAATGATGTAGAGAGAGAGAGAGGAAGAGGAAGAGCGTTAAAGAGATGGGGATAGAGAAGTGATAGAAAAGTGTTAATATCCTCCGTGTATTCTCGTATCAGTGGCTGCGACAAAGCGGAGTGAAGCCCAGGTATTAGCCTCCTCTTCTTCTTCTTCTTCTTCTTCTTCCTCCCGCTCTCTCTGTCTCTGTCTTCCTCTCTCGCACCTGCAGCCGCCGCCGCCGTCAGTGTCTATTTTAAGCCACGCGTCGTGTCAAACAAGCCTGAAATCCCCGTTAATACGAGTTACCACCGAAACACTGATCTTACTGTTTGGCTTTTAGCTCAGACAAGTTCTCTCCTCTTGTCTCCCTCCCTCCCTCCCTCCTCCCCCGTCCTCAACCATCCTGTCACTATAGGAAAAAAAGTTAAGGAGTCAAACAGAGAAGCATGTTTTGACACTGTATTTACATTTTGATGTAAGAAATCGTTATTACTAAGTCATAAAATGACCATAATATGATGTTAGAGATTAAAGAAACATGTTGAATTTGAGTGGAAGTTCCTGTTTTTTTACTTATATAATTATAGATAGATAAATTATAGAAGTCACATCACGCGCTGCATATATGAACATATAGTTTTAAGACATTTGAAACATTTTTGTTTCCAAACATAGACAGATTTACATATGCAGAAGGAGGAATTCTAAAATAGTGCACTATTTTTTCGTATTGATATGGTGATATATACTGTATATATCACGATACTATATTGTGGCTTAAACATCGCGATTATATCGTATATCGTGATAATGTTGTATCGTAACTTAAATATCATGATGATATAATACATCGTGATACATCACAGCATACACAGTATATTACAGACCATAATGTCAATCATTTTGGGACTATTTGAAATTTTAAATACATGTCGATGATAATAAACATGCATTTCATGCGTTTTAAATAACACAAATGAAATGAAGTTGTTTCGTTGTGAATTAGTTCAATTCATTTTTGCGATTTACTGTTTGGTTCATAAAATGTTGACATGTTCACATTTAAGAAGCTTAAATGTGAACGAAGAATCACAGAAACTGCTTTGAATTGTTAAAAAAACAGATGAATTACTCATTAAAAACAGTTAAGTGGGATTTTTTGAGTCCTCAAAGTGTGATGAATCCAGACTCCAGTACCTGCTTTAAACACTTAAGTTCGCTGTTGTTACATAGAATTCCTTTAAATCCTCAGATCTGTCTCACTTGCACCTGGATTTTTCTTTCTTTCTTTTCCTTTTTTTTCCTCGTTCCTCTTTTTTCTTTAGTCTCACAGATAAGCCAAATTAATATGAACTCTCCGGGGCTGTTATCCAAAGCCGTGCGTTCCATCTTCTCTCTTCTTCTCTCTCCGCTAACACTCTCTCAAAGTTATCATGGGGCCCATGATAGCCTTTAAACAAGCAAGGTGAAGTGCTTTAATTAAAAACTAGTGGCGTTTCACCGGAGTGGAGGGGGAGGAAGGGAGACTTCATAATTTATCTTACCAAAGGGCTTTCCTCGACGGTGGCTACAGGAAGCTAATGGTCACTGTGAGGAGGGAGGGACGGACACACACACACACACACACACACACACTGAAAGCCTTTTGATGTACGAGCGCTTACGGGACACAAACGCTCTCCAACGGCAGGTCTTTTACTCTTAAAGGTACGGACGTGAAAATCAAGATTCATAACGCGGGCTGCAGTGTTTTTTTGCTCTTTCCCCGGCTGTTAAGTGCAGTGGTGCACTTAGCATTAAAAAACAGACGCAACCACATCAATCAATCACTTCTATGGCTCTAAACTTTATGGAATAATATACCACACAGGTTTCATGGCCTCCATAATCCACATTTACATACTGTCTGCACAGACACATGCCAGCAAGGGCGCGAGGGAATCAAGAAGAAAATAAAAGATCGAACATACAACATTCAAAAATGTTGTATTTTATTGTTTGAAAATACAATTGTTTTTTGCGTTTTTTTGCGCCGTGGTTTTTTGTTTGTGGGCGGGCCTTAGGGAACCGCCTGCTGATAGGCTACTGAGTTTAGCCGCGACAGCTCAATGGACTGGAAGTCATCATGGCCGCGGAGTCGCTGTCCGTCTGGAACTCGCTCCCCGTCGAAATCCGACAAAATAACTGTGAATATCTAACGTTTGTCAGATTACAGACAATTTTTTTTGACGGATGTCGACGGGGAACGAGTTCCAGACGGACAGCGACTCCAAACCTGTGAAACACAGAGACAAACATGGAAACACAGAGACACACACAGGAAAAATGTGTGTTTTTTCTTCATCGTCTTCACTCAAACATAATACAATTCCCTCCCCTCTCTCCCTCTCTCTCTCTCTCCCTCTCTCCCTTATTTCCTTACAATACATCTCTCAGTTCTGCCTTTTCGCATGCATGAAATTCATTTTCTAATGGAAATATTTGTTTTGTAAATCAAATATGCATTATGCACAGAATGCAAAGCGCAAATTAAATTATGTTAATGAAATGAAAGAGATATGAAATGCATATTTCATGGACAAAAAAAACATAACCCTGCCGAACAGCCCGTTTCCTGATAAAAATCTTTAAACACAATCTCATTCGAAGAAAGACATATTGCCACGGCAGATAGCACCTCATTAAAATGGTCTCTTTTAATATCAGTGCTTAGTATATATGGGATTGTAAATAACCACTGGGGAAGAGGAACCAATAATGAAATACTGTCTTTAATAGCTTGCCATTGATGTCAGCATAAAAAGTCTAGTAGAGGAATATTGGAAATTGGGCGTGCGCGCACATACAGT
Organism: Solea senegalensis; assembly: GCF_019176455.1. NCBI lineage: Eukaryota > Metazoa > Chordata > Actinopteri > Pleuronectiformes > Soleidae > Solea > Solea senegalensis. Next base: position 27,350,044 of record NC_058027.1, on the reverse strand, counting down.
CAAAAGCTGTAAATGATTGCATATTTAAATAGAGCTGACTAAGGAAAAGATGATATAGATATTAGTAATAGGCAGAAAATTATGCTGACCTTACATAATTCCACACACACACACACACACAAAAGCCCACAGACTGTTTTAAATTTTATATTGGTTACACTTAATGAATAATAGATTCTGTAGCTGTTGTTGTGCAGAGCCATGATGTTAATAAAAGCCTAAGAATAGGAGCCGTCCTCTGCCTGGTCGACTCGCAAATGAACTCGACTTTGGCTTTTCAGCAGAAATAAATACGACAATAAATACAAAAGAGTGTGTGTGTGTGTGTGTGTGTGAGGAAGAAAAAGAGGAGATGTCGTGACAGATAACGAGGGAAAAGTGGACAAAACGGCAGCAGAGTGTGACAGCGGCGACTCACAACTGCACAACATATTATTCACGTGTCACAAACTACTACTACTTAGTTTCTCTCCTTCGTATTATTGTGACTACTTCTAACTCATATTGTTTTAATTGTTTGCTATAACACCACAAACCCACAGTCATTCACTTTTTGGAAGAAAACAAATCTCAAACCAAAGAATCGATTATCAAAATTAGGGCTGCAACTAACGATTCTTTTCCTAATTGATTTGAGTGTAGAAAATGTTGAACAATTTTGATCTGAATGTCTTTTATTTTGTCCACAATCTGTTTTAATGAAAATATTCACATATAAGACTCTTAAAAATGAGAAAGCTTTGTTTTAATTATTGAAAAAAAAAAAACTCAAATCGATTCATCGATGATCAAAATAGTTGAAGATTCATTCATTAAAAAGTGTTTCAGCCCGAGCTTCAGTCGAGACTTCATTTCCATGACGTTTCCTCCTCGTCATCCTCTCGATCTGATGATGCGTCGACAACAATCTGTGTCGTTGCTCCAGCTTCTGCTTTTTCACTTTCACGTGTCACTTTCAAAGTCCTAAAACTGCCCGTTTCACACAAAACCATCAGGAAACGACAATATTTCCCTGCAGATGATTGACAGGCCTGATATTATTGTTACTATTATTATTATTATGAATAAATGCTTAAATAATTTACTGTTTCGCAAAACTGAAAACGAAATAGTAAAGCAAATCTTATTATTATGATTATTTCTCCATTAAGACATGAAATTATAGTTATTTTCTCGCATTTCCTGAAGAGAATAATGCGTTTTAGTGGTTGAATGTTTAGACGCTGGATTAATTTCTGGACTCACATGTGGGGATAAAACGGTGAATTTAGTTTGTTATTCGCCAAAGAAATAACAACAACATTTTAGTTTTAACCAAGTTTTTGAAACATTTCGAAGAAAATATTGAGGTTTTCTCATTTTTATGACAAGCTGTTTGTTTATATGTGTATATTTATCTTTTTATGATGACATTGCTGATCATTATTATTACTACTACTTTAACTAATACATAATCTAGCTTTGCTCCACATTTGTCCAAATCCTCCTAAAAAGTCTTGTTTTACACAAAACTATCAGGAGTTTCCCAGGACCTGCAGATGATTGACAGGCCTGATATTATTGTTATTATTATTATCATGATTTTCCCAGGAATAGGTTTTTTTCCCTCAGATTAAATCCCATCATTCCTGTGGCTCCAGCCTCTCTGAAGGAACACGTGCGCTCGCTCGGTGCTTTTTAATCTGCGTTGTAACGAGGGCATGCATGGTTATTTCCAAACACCTTTCAATGTCACTGTGGGGCTTTATCCACTCAAATAATCAGATTAACACTTTCTAATTGTGTTTTAGATAATTGTCATTCTGTTCCACCGTTCCCGTTCACAGAGAGGGGAGAGGCGGACGCGACACACACACACACACACACAGGCTGAGACAGAGAGGAGGAGGAGGAGGAGGAGGAGGAACATCAGTAAACTACAGGAGGATTGTACCATTTCACGTCTCATCCAAGAAGCTTCTTCAAAGACATGAGACATCAGAAGGTCCTGCTTTTTTAGCCACAGTTGTAAACTTAAGTTCTTAATCTGTCCTGCTAAATAACGGTTAAATAAATAAATCAAATATAATAAAATATTCCTCTTCAAGTTCCATTAAAACCTTTTGCTTAAATCAAGTGTTTAAGCAAAAGCAAACACTGAGCACACACGCGAGGTCTATAAGTTCAGCCGATACTAATTTGGTGACTTCTGGATGACGACGAGGTCAAAGTAATGTTATTAATCTTAATCCCCGCAGGGAAATCTGTCGTCTGAAATTAATCCGTCCTCTACTAAGACACTGCCCAGAGCTAAGAGCAGTGGACAGACACTGAGCAGCACCTGAGGACTGAACGTCATCACATCTACATGAACTTTGTTGGAACCCAGGACCTTCATGACACCAACACCGTCCATGTGTCTGTGAAGCTTCTCAGGTCATAGTCATCTTCTGTGGTTTGCTGAAGGCAACTGGACTTGCTTGAGATACTAGAGGACAGCTGAGTCCAGCATAGTTTCCATGCAGGTCTATAGTGGTCTCCCACACTTGAGCTTCAGTTCAAACTAACTGTTGGAAAAAAATCCAGGTTTTTAGCTTCTGAAACAGGTCTAGAGAGTCAGGTCCTTCACTCCCTGACTCTGTTTCTGGTTGTTTTTGTGCTTTTCTATTAAACAGTTCTAGCACCACTCTACTGGACCAGCATAGACCAGCATAGTCCAACATTGACCAGGATAGGCCAGCAGAGACCAACATGGAACAGCATAGGCCAACATGGACCAGCATAATGATCCAGCATGGACCAACATGGACCAGTATAGACCAACATGGACCAGCATAGACCACCATGGACCAGGATAGACCAGCAGAGACCAACATGAACCAAGATAGACCAGCATAATGATGCTGGTGGACCAGGATAGACCAGCAGAGACCAACACAGACCAGCATAATGATGCTGCTGGACCAGCATAGACCAGCATAGACCAACATGGACCAGCACACAGCAGCAGAGACCAGCATAGACCAGCACAGACCAGCATAATGCTGGACCAGCACCAAAACACAATGGAATACAGGTCTATGCTGGTGACCAGCAGTGCTTGGATGTCTCACAGGTGACACTGAGGCTAAATGCTGGTATTTTCCAAACATTTTGTCAGAACTCAAGAAGAATCAGATGAATCACATCTGGTTATTCTGTTTATTCTAAAATAATTTAAGATCACGACACTTCCTTTCCAGAATGAAACTGAGGAATGACATCTTTGACGTTTGATTCATGTTTAATTAAAGTCACTGTAATCCTGTATTCATGAAAACATCAATACTGCACAATTACATGTGTTTGAAGTTGTATTGTGTCAATGAAATGCACTTGTAGTAAATGGAACAACATTCATTAGCATATTAGAATCTATGGATAAGAATCCAGAGTCGTAAATTTCCCTCTTTTGCCCTTGGATAAAAAATAAACGGTAGACACAGCCGTGTCCTTCAGGCCCGTCCTTCCCCAATAAAAATTACAGGAAACATTAAAAATATGACATTATTGCAGAGTAACTGGCTGTTATTCATAAAACAGCCTTGTGTGTTTAAGCTTTTAAGTCGCGTCGACATTCAACTTTGTATTTGACTGTGGTTTTAAATTTAACAGAGTCCTGCCAAGACAAGTGGAGTGTGACTGTAAAGTATGCAGTTCATTCACATTAAAGCCATTGTTGGGTAACCATGACCATGAGACTTTAAAGGCGCTGGCTGTTAATCTCGGCTGAGTCGTGCCGCTCTGTATCAGCGACATCATGGCGATATATGAACGATATTTTATTACGTTTGAGTGTGACCATGTGTACAGAGGCGACACGGAGACAGAAAGACATTCAAATAAAGGAAATCATTCCACAGATTCATCATCCGCTAAATTCTTTCTTTCGTAAAAGTAAATAGAAATTTTTGAAAATATAAAATGGAGAGCAGGTGGAAGAGAAGAGGAATAAAGGTTAGTATCAGAGTGCCAAATAGTGAGCCGTTCTATACATCCACCAAGAGACTGACTGTGAAATAGAGAGCTGTTCTCTTTTTACCAAAAAGTGATTGCCAAATAGTGAGCAATTGAATACATTCACCCACAGACGGAGTGTCAAATAATGAGACATTCTATACAACCACCAAAAGCCTGACTGCCAAATAATGAGCGTGCTATTCAGCGATGAAGAGAGTGACTGCCAAATATTGAGATATTCCAGACATCCACCAAGAGACTGACTGCCAAATAATGAGCTACTCTCTATGTTCGCCAAACAAATGGTCACCAAGTAGTTGTTGTTCCATACATCAGTAGCAAACTGAGTGCAAAATAATGAGCTGTTCTAAATGTAACCAAGCAGACTGACTGCCAAATAATGCGATATTATAGACATCCATCAAGAGACTGTCATAACCACAGACTAACCAAAACCCAAACAGAGAAACTGCCAAATAGTGGTATTCCATACATCCACCAACAGACTGACTGCCAAATAATGACATTCTAGACATCCACCGAGAGTCTGTCTGCCAAATAGTGAGCTGTACAAACATTATGGAGGACAGGAAATGATAATGATATAGTTTTAAATTACAAAAATGCTCGTCTTTTTGAGTCGTCGTGTCCTGTAGCTGGTTCTCGGCGCCTCGACTGAGTCAACGCGCCGTACGACCGCACTTTAACAAACCCAGAATGTCCCTTTAAGAGGACACGACGTCGCCTGTCTCAGAAAACAACCCATAATAAACATATCAGCCTTCCACAAACAAACAAACATGTCCCCTTCTCCACATTATCACCTGAGCCCGAACAAAACGCCTCTCTCTTTGCTCTCGTTCAGATCCATGAGCTCAGGTAGCTTCAGTGTGTTTGTTAACATCAACACCAAAGACAGAGGCAGAGAGAGGAGGGGGGGGGAAATCAATCTAATACTGCAGAACTATCAGATCATATGAAATTATGGATTCCTGGTCTGAGCATTCAGCCCTTGTCTGCCGAGCTGTGCAAATCAATTCAAACAGACACAAAGAGCAAACACACGGCAAACACCACAATAGGAAATTGAAGCGAGCGGGGCCTCCCTTTTTAAGATACGCCGCGACATATTTGTTTTGTGGATTACCATTCTGAAATGAAATTTGAACAGTTACTTAAAATCATATGCAAAAGATATTTCCTCCAGTTTTTTCTTAGTTATTATATCTCTCCTCCTCCTCCTCCTCCTCGCCGCTGTTCTATTGTTTGTAGGAGAAGAGGAAGTGATGAGGAAGTGATGAGGGAGTGATGAAGGAGAGATGAAGGAGTGATGGGAGAGGCCACAAAGTAAACAGAGCTGCTGTGATGCTGATTATGTTTTTTGGGGCCGTGTTCGTCTTACAGGGAGTTCAAGTATGTGTCCGTGTTTTTGTCGCCTCTGAAGCGATGATGATGATGATGATGAAGATGATGATGATGATGTTTAAGGTAAAACAGGGAATGTGTGAGAGCATGTCAAGAACCTGTCGCTGTCTCTCTCTTTCTCATTTCTCTGTACCTGTAGAGTCACACATCCCATCATACATGACATTACTATAGCTGTTTATTAATGTGTCATGTATGATGTGATGTGTTCTCTTCTGGATGTTATGGGAGATTTAGTCTATGTTAATTTATTTTGATTTCTTTGTTCGGTATTTTATTTTATTGTATTTAAATTTGTATTTCTTTATTTTATTTCATTTTGGTGTTTTGTTTCTTTATTTCTCAATGTTTTTATTTTATTTCTTTATTGTATTTTATTTTTATTTTAAATTGTATTTTATTTTTATTTTAAATTGTATTTTTATTATAAATTGTATTTTTATTATAAATTGTATTTTTATTATAAATTATTTAATTAAATTAAATGTATGTATTTATTTGATGATATTTTATATCGGTTTAGGTTACATGTTTGTTACCGCCTGTGATATTGCACATTCTATTTTATTTATTTGTATTTTTCGCTGATTTTCTCTATGTAATTTGGTGCAGAAGAATGAGCAGTTTATAAAACTTAAGTTTTTATACTGTAAATTACAAGTCAAAAAGTCCGAAAGGCTAAATCAGACATGTTAAGAATGTGTTCCGCACTTTATCTCACTGTTAAAGTGAGATAAAGTGCTTCTGACGGTAATATGAAGTTTGTGGACCAGTTTTTCTCCTGCACCAAAGTCCATTCAGAAAATCAGCACTTTTACATCACAGCGCACAGGAGTTGTTAAAACCACTGCCGCCTCCATCAGTAAGTTCAAATGTGTTATTTTGTGACTTCGGCATTTGAAATCCTTCCCTCAGATTAACCTCAGTGACACAAAGTGACCACACGAGGCAGCAGAGGACCAGCAGCTGCTGTGTCCCTATGAGCTAAAAACACTGATTTTATCTATGGAATTTGGTGCAGAAGAATGAGCAACTTCTGTTTTCTCTTTGAAGTCTGTTGAAACCCCTGAACTATCCCTTTAATAGCCCTCCACACACACACACACACACACTTCTCCTCCAAAAAGGATGATACAGTTGAATCAACAACTCGACCAATTTTTATTAAACAATTTTAATAAAAAGCTGCACAGTATAACTTTCACGGAAGGGAGAATTTATTGCTGAGTCGTTGCATGAGACTGATGTTTACCATCAAATCTGATTTTATGGACAAGAATGAATGCAACTTAAATTCAAAACTCTAACTCAGCCGCCGCGTGCCGCTGCATTCAAATGTCGGGGGCGTTCCCCGGAGACGAGGACTTGAGGGCGGCGGCGGCGACAGCTGTTGGGGCAAAGCTGGATTAACAGCCATGCGAGGGGCTTCATTTGGTAAAATGCATCACTGAAGCACAATTAAAAAGTGGAATGGTTCTACTGTGGGCCTGCAGATGGGGCCGCGAGTCAATATCTCATTTTAATACCTTTAATATTGCAGATGATAGGACGCTTACAAAGGTGCGTAACCCTTAAACAAATCCGGGTTTAATCAAATCATATAAAAATGAAAGACGACAACAAATAATAAACCGACCCTAACACTGTGCGTGTGTGTGTGTATGGCTTAGTAAAGCTTAGTCTTCAGTGGCAGTTTAACACCAGGATCAGGTTCAATCAAAGGTTTTTTCTCTACTGTCACAAGATTTGAGAATATTCCGCGCACCGTGTGTTTGTGTCACCCACGACACAACTCCGACTCCGCCCACGTTAAGGAGGAGCTATGAAGTCACGGTAAATGAAACCAAATTAATATTAGTTTCAAAATAGTCAAAATCAACAATCATTTCATCAGTTTGAATGAAGTTCCAGCTTCTTCAATGTGAAAATCCTCTGGTTTCTTTGCTCCAGAATGACCTAACCATTCATTGTTTAAACAATCATTACCTCATGGTTAAACACTGAGTATTTCTTTACATTATTGTGACGTGTTACCCTTAATAAAACCCTCATCTCTCCCTTTAAACACAGTTTCTTTAACACAGAAACTGTAAAGGCGTCTCCTGCTGGACGTGCATGTGAAAGGTCACCGTGTAGAGAACGCGGCGTTAATGTATTTTCAAACGTGTTAAAGCGGCGTCTGAAGGAGAGACGCGTCTCCAGCGCCGACGGCAGCACGACTTCCACACGGTGTAAAAAACAAAGAGAGAAGGCGACGCACACGAGACCGCGAAGCACTCGTTTCTGTGTCAAGTGAGCAAAAGCAGCTGGCATGAAATCCTGGCTGTGTGTGCACAGTGCAAGAGAAGAAACGTGACATGGCTGACTGTGTTAATTTGTGCTCAGCGTGCAGGCGGCTCAAAGCAAAATACTTTTAACAGCTACACTTCCAAGCGAGCGTAAACGTGTCAAAGCCAAAGCTCCACAAAAGGAAAAGCTCTCAGGTGTTATGTGAGAGTTAAAAAAAAAAAAAATCACGCGACGGCTTCGGCGGCGGAGGAGAAAGCAGTGGGAGGAGCTACGGGAGGTCACGCTGACGGAGCCTTTTGAGATGATTTCACAGCTGTGTGATCTTTGTTCAACCTGTTACCGCTTCACGCCCAACAGTCATTTCACATCCTCAGTGACACACACGTACCACACGGGGCAGCAGAGGGCCAGCAGCTCCTGAGTCCCTGGGAGTTTAAATCACTGATTTTCTCTATGGAGTTTGGTCTATGGAAAACTTGTTGATTTTATTTATGGGATTTGGTCTATGGAAAAGTGATGATTTTATCTATGGGATTTGGTCTATGGAAACATGTATGATTTTCTCTATGGGACTTGGTCTATAGAAAAGTGATGATTTTATCTATGGGATTTGGTCTTAGGTCTATATTTGGTCTAAAACTTGTTGATTTTATCTATGGATTTGGTCTATGGAAAACTTGTTCTTATCTATGGAGTTGGTTGGGGGATTTTCTATTGGAAAGTGATGTCTATAGAAAATTGACAATTTTATCTATGGGATTTGGTCTATGGAAAACTTGTTGATCTTATCTATGGAGTTTGGTCTATGGAAAACTTGTAGATTTTATCTATGGGATTTGGTCTATGGAAACATGCATGATTTTCTCTATGGGACTTGGTCTATGGAAAAGTGATGATTTTATCTATGGGACTTGGTCTATAGAAAATTGACAATTTTATCTATGGGATTTGGTCTATGGAAAACTTGTTGATTTTATCTGTGGAGTTTGGTCTATGGAAAACTTGTTGATTTTATCTATGGAGTTTGGTCTATGGAAAACTTGTTGATTTTATCTATGGGATTTGGTCTATGGAAAAATTGATGATTCTCTCCATGAGATTTGGTCTACGGAAACATGTATGATTTTCTCTATGGGACTTGGTCTATGGGAAAAACATCACAGATGTTCTCTATCTCTTAACAAAAGGCTCACCCCATCTAATCTACACTAGCTAAAATCTCCAATATCCTAAGATGTTACCATTATCCATATAACCAGTAAACTGCTCACTCTCTCACACCAAAGTCCATAGAGAAAATCAGTGATTTTAGCTCACAGGGACACAGGAGCTGCTGGTCTACTGCTGCCTCGTGTGGTCACGTTGTGTCACTGAGGTCAATCTAAACCAATGATTTTGAACACTTAGGTCACAGAATAACACATGTGAACATTGTGATGGAGGCAGCAGCGGCAGCAAGAACCGTGAGCTGTGACATTAAATCACTGATTTTCTCTACGGGGTTTGGTGTGAGAGAGTGACCTCATACAATCACACTTCAAAAAACCTAAATTATCACTTTAAGGAGGCACAATGCACTGCTCCATGCATCATATTGTTTCATGTGGTGTAGTTTCTATAATAAAACAAAACCAAAAGGTCATTTTCATTATTTTACTACAGCATAGAAAAATATATTGTTCTGCCCCAGTTTGTCTTCTTTTAGTGGTATTTTTTTCTTTCTTACAAACTCAGGATGTGTCTGTTGTCGCCCTCTTTTTTTTTGCTTTTTCTTTTTCCTTTGCCCCTCACCCTCCCCGGAGTTTAACCCCCCACACACACACACACACTGGCTGCCCTAAGCGCTCTGAAGGGCACCCAGGTGCCCAAGAGGTCGGCATAATGAGCGCTAATGAGCCCATTGACAGCCTTAGAACAGGCTGATTGGTGCTGCAGGCTCTCACCATGTGCTTTACAGCGCACTTCCTGGCACGGGCCGGCAGCCTGCTGGAGCTCTGCCCTGCCATGCCCTCCATATTAGCTTAATGTGGTTACAGGAGGGAGGGAGGGTGAACGTATCTGAGGGTCACACGTTTTTCACCGCAAAATAAAGATTTTCTTTAAGGTTATGATACAAACTGAGCACCAAACACATGCTTATGAATCTGGATTCCCCCTCAAATAAAAGCTGGAAGTCAGTTCAATGTACAGTGATCAATGAATCCATAATAACCTGTCATTTTAAAGTTATATTATAAAGTTAGTGCTTATTCTAAAAGTGAATAAAAACAATATTATAGCTGCAGTGCGTAACTTTGGTCGTTGATTTTATTATCCTGCATCTGTTTGTTCCTCGTGAACAGAAACAGTGTAACATTATTTGTTTGAAAAGCAAGAAACTGCAGTTTGAGTCACTTTGTAAACGGCTCACCGTTCCACACCAGATCCCATAGAGAAAATCAGTGATTTTACATCACGGCTCACAGGAGTTGTTGATCCACTGCCGCCTCCATCACTAAGCTCGAATGTCTCATTTTGTGACTTCGGCATTTGAAGTCCCTCCCTCAGATTTACCTCAGTGACACAAAGTGACCACACGAGGCAGCAGTAGACCAGCAGCTCCTGTGTCGCGGTGAGCTAAAAACGCTGATTTTCTCTATGGGGTTTGGTGTGGGAGAACGAGCAGTTTACAAACGTTGGTTTTCTCTTGGAAGTCTGTCCGTCTAAAAGTGACATAAGCTAAAGTACATGTATGACACTTTACCTCACTGATATACAGTCTGTGAACCACTCACTCTCCCACACCAAAGCCCATAGAGAAAACCAGTGATTTTCACGTCACAGCACACAGGAGTTGATCATCCACTGCCGCCTCCATCACTAAGTTCAAATGTCTCATTTTGTGACTTCGGCTTTTGAAGAACTTAGTTCAGATTTAACTCAGTGACACAAACTGACCACACGAGGCAGCAGTAGACCAGCAGCTCCTGTGTCTCCATGGACTTTTTTCTTGATGGACTTTGGTGCAGGAGAGAGTGAGCTGTTCACAAGGAGAGCTGGACGATAAAGGCACTGAAATCATATGATTTCTTGTACTTTTGAGTGTATGGAGTTATAGCTGTTGAGAATTAAAAAGGTCACAAAACACAACAGTGAGAAAAAACACAACACGTTCTGCTCTAACAGGTAAGTTGACCAACAGGCCAGTCGCTCACAAACTTTGCCAATTCCCCAAAGCACCGCAAGCGCAGAATCCACTTTATTAGCGCCTGTCAGCGCGGGGTTGTCGTGTGCTCTGAGTTTGATCGCTCACACTTTTTTTTTCCCCCCTCTGTAGCTCCTGTCAGACGAGGGATATCCCTCCATACTCTCTCTCTGTCCCTCCACTCCGCCTCTCCCTCCTGTCCTTCCTGTCATCGCCGTGGCAGCAGGAGACATCTGGACGACTGTCACGGTTGACACGGTTGGTTGACGAGCAACTGACAAATCCCAGCGGACCCCCGGGAAACAGGAGGAGAGGACTCTCACTGGTGATGATGGACTCTCTCTCTCTCAGCATGTGTGTGTGTGATTTTGTGATAATGGCGAAATAGTTCCGTGCTACAAGAATTTAAACCGCCTTTATGTGTGTAAACAATCAGACGTTTAATGGACACGTTGTTATAAAGAGATTTAGTGAAACCGGGCTTCACTCGCCTCTGATTGGCTCCTGTTAAGATGTTCATAATTTAACCATTAATAAGCGTTTTTGACTGACTAATACTGTCAATTAAAGCTGTAATCAGTCGCTCTTCCAGAGGCTGGACACCCCTTTAAAAACTGGAACGTGGATCGAGACGCACGATTAAACGTTTTCAAACCAAAATCACATTTTCAAACCAAGACAGTAAAACGGCAGGTGAAAGGTTAAAGTAATAAAACTAACTATGTACTTGTATCTGAGGCAACGAGCAATGATGTTTTTCCACTTTGAAATTAAAAATATGACACTCATTCTGTCCTTTAACCAAAAAACGTGCAAAATATTAGGAACAGCATTTGTTTCCTCCTTGAAATAAGATAAATATTTGTCACATTATCACAAAAGTGCATTTAACAGAATACTAACAATGCTTTCAAACCTGTCAGGCTACAAGTTTAATCTTTGAGGGATGACGAAAAGTGTTTTTTCTTGTTTTCTGAGGTAAGTTTTAATCTTTAATCTGTTCTAAAGATAACTTTTAATCTTTAGAACAGAATTAGAATGAAAATAAATTCATAATTCAGCCCTAAAACTGACATTGGTGTCACTTTGTAATCCACACACTCTCCCACACCAAACCCCATAGAGAAAACCAGCGATTTTAACATCACAGCACATCAGCTCCATTATTAAACATTAAATGTGATATTTTGTAAAATATTTGACTGATTTTGTTGTTACTTCCCCTGTTTGACTTTATTGGTTATTTCTGTCTGGTTTCCCTGTGTGTGACCATGTGACCTGCACTGATGACACGTGTTTGTCTCTGAGCTCCTCCTCTCCTTCATGTCGTCGTTTTTAGATGTTATTATTATCGCTCTGCCCTCACCTCAGCAGTTTTAAATGGATTAAATGTAAGTTTATTAAATACTCTTCTTTCTTTTTCTTTTTTTTTTTTGTTATTTTGTCACAGTATATTCTGCATTTGTGTCCTCGTTTCTCCGGCACTTAATTATCTTGATGAATGCCTCAGATTCCTTCAACTGGAGATGTGGATCCCTAAACCAAAGAGCACCATGGGATATTATTTTATTCTGGGTTACTCTCGACTCTATTTTATTACATCCAACAAAGAGGTTATGTCTCCGCCAGCGTTAACTTTAGTCTGTTTTTCTGTCTTTCTTTTGAGCCACATCACTCAATACAGTCATTTTGTGATTTTTCAGCTTCTTTAATGTGAATATTTTCTAGTTTCTTTGCTCCATTGAACAATACAATCCCATGTTTTAAGGACCAAACATTATTAAAATAAGTCTTAATATGTGTCTGAATGTGTTGTGCGTTCTTCGAGTGCTTTCTGTTGTGTTTCTGGCGTTTCCTTGCACACAGAACGTCTCCAGTCACCGATTCCAAACACCCTCATATTTATCTGCGTGTCACTTCCTCGCTCGTTCTTTGCAGACGTGCACGATACGTGGATATTGTCACATCTGCAGTTATAAGCCCGGTATTGGCTGACATATTGGCGCAGCTAATCATTCAATCAGCCATTATATGCTGACTCCATCCTCTGTGTGCAGGTCTGGCTCGTTCTGCAGCCACCGAACGACGGCGAGTGCGCGATGATATAACGCTCCTGCTTTGGCTTGTCTTAATATGAATTTCATTTACGATATTAGTTTGTTTTGTCACTTTAGACACGAGTGAAAAAAACAAAGCTCAAAACACATTTATTAAGACGCTGCTCCGCTCGTTTATTGTCGCTGTGACTTCTGAGATAAAGTGATGGAGGTGAAGCTGCTTTAAATGTGTGGCGTCGCATTAAAAACCCTCCCCCGGTGGATTTGCCCCCTTTAAAAGAAGCAGCGTTTGTCATTTCATAGCCGCAGGCACAGAGTGATGCTGTATAAAGTTGCATTGTAATGACATATAGAAACAGTGATTACAGCCTAATTCAATTGCTCCATAATCTCATTTCCATAATGGCCTTTATTTGGAACCTCAATTTATTGTTTTCCCAGAAATCATTATACAATTTAGCCCTTTAATCCATTTTGAATATGCGTGCCCACTGTAGCAGGCAGGGGGAGAGAGGAAAACACACAACACACACACAACAACACACAACAACACACGCCGTGGTGCACAGAGAACCGACAGATGAAAATATGACACATAAATACGTTTGTGTTGCATTCAAAATGAAAATAGTTTGGTTTTTGTAGCCTTTAAATAAATAAGACTTTTATGGCTCTTTTCCTTCATACAGACTCGACTCGTGTTTTTTTGCTTTTTAATTATTAGTGATTATTTTTAGTTCCTGCTCTGACGAGAAATGTGACGTCAACACAACAATCAAAGCCAACAATGTCCACCTGTAGATCAAAGCTAAAAAGACTTAAAAAATTCTACTTAAAGTTCAAAATTCCACTTAAAGTCCCAAAATCTACTTATCTTAAAGTTCCAGAATTCTACTTAAAATTCAAAATTCCACTTAAAGTCCCAAAATCTACTTATCTTAAAGTTCCAGCATTCTACTTATAGTTCAAAATTCTACTTAATGTTCCAAAATCTACTTATAATTCAAAAGCTCTACTTATCTTAAAGTTACAAAATCTACTTAATAAGTAGAGTTTTGAACTATAGGTAATAGTTGAAAAATCTCCTTATAATCCCAAATCCCACTGATTGAACAATCAACAATCAAAGGCCACAAAGTCCAACAGAGCCCATCGAACCAGACGTGTTTGCGGGAGCTGTAGCGTCGTTCTCTTCTTCTTTGGTAGAAATGCATCCAGACGTGTACCGCCACCCGATGGTGAAGTGGGATACTACAGGTTGACGCGAGTATACCACGGTCCGCGCGATGCGGCTTCTGGAATCAATACTGGATCTAACAAATGAAAACCACCACCAGGTGTCACTGCTGCGACCGGAACTGTAAAGGGGTGGAGTCAGGGCGACTTTTTTGTTTGTGTGTCACAGCTGTGTGTGTGTTTTTGCTTATTTGAATATTATTATTTTTTTTAATGTCAAAGAACACACAAATGGTTCGTTTTGGATTTATCTACACAAAGAGACACACAGTGACACACACACACACACACACACAGAGTGACACACTGATAGCATTATGGTAATGCTTAGGAAGGCCCAGCTGGTATATCTGGTGGCAGCAGTGTGAGAAAAGAGGAGGGTTATAATGTGCAAATATTAATGATCCTGGGTCTGGGACTCTGGACACGCGTGTCTATCTGCGTGTGCGCACACACACACACACAAACAGGCGTGTGTGTGATATGGTCAAGTGCCAGCGTGTGGGATCCAACAGCCTGGATTTAATCACTGGGACCCGTCTCCCTAAGATGACTATCATGATCTGCCAGCTTCACTGAGCTCCTCTGATATGTCTATCCCTGGTGACACGGCTCGATCTGGGCCGCCTCGTTTGGCCAAGTCACCAAGATCACCATAAGTCCGCGGCAGGCACGGAACCAACCCTGGTCTTAGAGACCGAACACTGCCTGTAACCCTGTACAAAGCTTTAGTTCAAATAACAGCCCCTCTCCCTGGTCCCTGTGCAGGCGCTGAGCTGCTCGTCCAAGGGTGTGTGTTGGGGGATTTCAGCGACTCTGGATGAAAAGATCATCTCGGTACTTTTTCTTTTTTCTTTTTTTTATGTGCATGACAGAGCTTGTTGTACGATATCTGCTGTGCAATTTCTGCAAGGATAACCTGCTCTCTCTCTCTCTCTCTCTCTCTGTGTCTCTGTGGGGTACTGCGAGGAGCAATCATGCGAGACTGATGCCTGTGCTTTCTTAAGAGGATATATAATATGGCTCACCTCTGCATACTCGCGCTGCTGAGAACAACAAGAAAGGAGACTTCGGGAGCAGCCACCCAGGAGGATCCTCTTATGAACTGGAGGGGGGAAAAAAAAAATCAAGCAGAACAACGTGAAATAATAAAGAGACTGGGGGAAGAATAAAAACAACATGATTATCACAAAAAATCTACTTCTTGTCTTGAAGACAAAGACAGAAATCCCATAAAAAGAACAACAGCCAAGTAATAAATCACCCACTATTGACAAAAGTCGGTCTAAAAATAATTTTAGCCACTTAACAATAGAATAACACATAAGTTCATCACTTTATTTCACCGTCGGAAAGTGAAGTTTAGTCAGTCTATGAAGCGTTTATTCAACTCCATTGATAAAATCAGCGATTTTACATCACAGCACACAGGAGCTGTTTAACCGCAGCTGCCTCCTCCAGTGAGTTCAAATGACTCATTTTGTGACTTGAATCCTTTGTTCGGATTTACCTCAGTGACACAAAGTGACCACACGAGGCAGCACTAGACCGGCAAGCTCCTGTGTCCATGTGAGCTGAAATCGCTGAGTGGAACTTTCATTTCCAGTTGGCAAAGGCTGTTTAACTGCAAGGTAAAGTCACACAAACGTTCTTAATGACTTAAGCTGACCTGGATGAACCTCGTTAGAGAAGAGCGTTAATGTTATACATTACGCCGCGTTTGATTTTGCACTGTGCACGAGTCAGTCCTCGCTGTCTCTTCCTTTCAGCTTTACAGCAGAAAGGTCAGCGTTACATCGTGATGTGTTGTCATGACGTGATTGGCATCCGAGAGATAAACAGGAAGCGCGTGATGATAAAAAAAAAAAATTAGAAATGAAAAAGAACATGTGGAGACGGAAAAAAAATGATATTTTTGAGTGAGGAACGGACGTCACACGACATAAAATCTTCCAGATCAGGATCTTACAAATAACAATGTGATACCAGGTGGTGTTACAATACAGTGAATGCACTGCCGTTCTGCAGGTGTATTATCTGTGTGGCCTTTTCAAACAAGAGCCTCATTCTTTTATTTTTTTATTAAAGAAAACAGGGGTTCAGTCACTTAACAAAAGGCTCATTGAATGAAATCTTTCAGATTAAGTCTGTGGCATTTTATAATTATACGTTTCTCTGCTTTATATCGCTAAGTTTCGTCACGATCACCCTCTCACACCAAACTCCATGGAGAAAATCTGCGTTTTTAGCCAACAAGAACACAGGAGCTGCTGGTCTACTGCTGCCTCGTGTGGTCAGTTTGTGTCACTGAGGTCAATCTGAACAAAGGACTTGAAATGCCGAAGTCACAAAACAACACATATGAACTTAGTGACGGAGGCAGCAGTGGATCAGCGACTCCTGTGTGCCGGGATGTTAAAATCGCTGGTTTTCTCTATGGGCTTTGGTGTGGGAGAGTGAGTGGATTACAAAATGACCAAAAACCAGTCTTGCAAAATCCGGGGCTGCCGACCCGGGAGTCCTCAGAATCGGGAGATCTGGAGGACCCGTCTGCGGGTCCCGCCCCGCTTGTTTGGAAACCTCTGCCTTGTAACTCGGCCACACTTCAAAATCATCTGCAAATCTACACAAAATATTGTTGTTTTTATATCATTCGACGTAGAAGGGAGTGAGTACACATGAGTCCTGCAGCATATTTGACCAGAGATGGTTATAATTAAACAACCTGACAACACACACACACACACACACACACACACACAGAGAGAGAGTGTTGGCCGCCACACGTGGGCCACAGTCGCCGGCTGCTGTCAGATCGCCAAGCTCTAATGGAAACGCGACAATGCTGCAGCCAAAGTATTGGAATCATTTCAGTGATAAAGTTATATGTTCAGCCACGAACAAGCGGCGGCGAGATAATGTTTGGCCTCATTATAATTCCCGCCGTGTTTAAACAGGCGGCCGCCGAACGCAAACAAAAGCAGATGAAATTTGAAAAGTATTATCAATATTGCAGATAGTGGATGCCCTTTCCAATCACAAGCTGCATATCTCTTACGGCAAATATATGGTTGAGTAGTTCATTCGTTTCTATTAGGGCCCCCTTGTATGTCCCACCCCCTCCGTACACCCCACCCTCTCCTCAGTAACTCATATATATTTATGCAGAATTGATGAAAAGGCCAAACAAGCTGCCATTAGATATGGGTTGAATACACTAGTCGCGGCTACGCTAAAGGTACATTTAAAAGGCATTACTTTGCAGTGACGGATCTCTCGTTCTCTTCTCTCTCTCTCTCTCTTTGTTCTGCTCCTTTCACTGAGGTCATTCTTCAAAAACCACGAGTCAGCGCTTTTTTTTTTATTTGTTGTTGTTGTTGTTGTTGCTTTATAGAACAGTAAGTGTTAGCGCTAATGTGTGCGTGAGAGGAGAGACATTAAAGAAACGTGTGCAGTCGCTGCATATATGCATGCGTCTCCCTGCTATGTTTATGCAGTATTTACCTGTATGTGTACATATATATATATACACACACACATATACAGTATACGTGTGCTCCTCTATATCTCCATGACTGTGTGTGTGTTCTTCACCTTTGTTAAATTACACTTTATGGTCACTTTTTCTGAGTGTTAATAACAATAATAATAATAACAATAATAATAATAAGAAGAATGTGTTTTTAATGAACTAACTTTAATTTTTCTAATTTTCCAGAACCATTTCTCAGGTTTGGTAAAATATAAAAATATTATCATTCTTGATGTGTAATAATGTACCTCTTGTACCTCTACGCTCCTACTACTGTGTGTGTGTAATAATAATAATAATAATATTAATAGCGTGTTTCTTGTCAGATTTGCAGTGCAATTTAAAAAAGACGGCAATAAATACAGAAGTGAACGTTCCAACATCACAGAGTTTAAAACCCTTTAAGAGCGAGCAGATCGCAGGCGACACGTTTGCACTAGCGCACTTTGCGTTACTGTAATCGCACAACGTTTTGTGCTAACGGAAAAATTCCAGCGGTTTCTGAAAAGCTGAGAAGTCGCACGTCAAAGACATCGTGTTGTGGTTATTACGGTAATTTAGTGGAGAATCAACATCTTTGTCACCAGAGAGCAGAGAGTTGGGAAAACACCTGTGCAGACAAATGTTATTCTACTTTGTTCACATGTTCTGTGTTGTTGTTTTTTAAATTTTTGGGTATAAACTGTGGTGGAAATTAATTGCATTTACTTGTGTTTTATAATATAATTAAGTCGTTTTTTTTGTGTATTTTGTATACTTTTTCAACTCATTTTTTTATTTATTTTTTTACTTGAGTTAACATCCGCTTCCAAGTAAAGGTGTCACTAATTCAGGTCCCTGAGTGAGTGAGTGAGTGAGTGAGTGACGTTGGTGACCTTTGACCCATTTTGTCGGCGCTTTCATTTGTAAAAGTTTAGGGTTTAATTAAAAACAATTCATGTGTGATTTGAGCCCTTTTAACTTTTACTCTGAGTACATTTAAAACAAACAACTGTTTTTTACTTTAACTTCTTAAAATATTTAAGTACTCTTTACACCTCTGTGTATAAACAGCAATGGACCTGTGAACTGTTTTTGTACAAAGACCTGTTTAAAAACTGTATAAAATACTTTACGCATGTTATTATCATCTTCATTTTGTGGGTCAAATGCGGCTCCATATAGATTTTATTTGGGTGTAGAGGCAACAAAAATGTCTCTTTTGGTCTTAAAGGCTGCAAACCACAAAACTAGGTTCTGACATGGAAGCTTAAAAAAATATCATCATTCTTGATGTGATGGAGTGTAATAATGCACCTATTCCACACTAAAATGAGTCGCCAGTATTTACCTGTACATAACATATATATATATATATACACACACATACACACACGCATGTGCTCCTCTATATCTCCATTACTGCGTGTGTGTGCGTCTGGCGCTGCACGCCACGCCGTGTATTCTTCAGCTTTGTTAATAGCTGGCTGCTGGAGCAAAATAATTGTCATTTTCCAGCCAGTGGGTCTAAAGTCATACAACATAATGAAATGTATAAAAAAAAAAAAAAAGAAGGGGAGAACGGTAGACAGGAGGCATGCTAAATCAAATGTAGAGAGATCTGAATAATTTAAGGCACAGGAAGGCGAGAGGAGGAGGAGGAGGAGGTGCAAATGGAAAGATGGTGAAAAGTATCATTTAGGTTGACAGCGCTATGTGCTAATGTGTGTGTGTGTGCGAGGGCAGCGTAATATCCAGCGTGATGGTGAACGGAGAAATAAATATGAAAATGTATAAGCGGCGGACGTGAGGGCATCGGTGTCGAGTGTTTAAGCAAGTACAAATTTGATGAGTCGCCGTCGCTGATTGATTGATCTCTTTTGTCTTGTGTTATTTATTTATTTATTTGTGTATTGTGTTAGCTCTGATGATGATGATGTTGCAGGTGTGTGTGTGTGTGTGTGTGTGTCTGTAACTAACACATTAACTAACCGAGGCCAGAACAGTCAGTGACAGCCTGTCATTTAGATAGAGAGTGAGAGAGAGAGAGGGAGGCGGAGTCACGTGGGAAAGAGAAAAGATGGAGAGATGGGAAAGGGATCATTTGATTTTCACTTGATGGTCGTTTCTCATCATAATAATATATTTTTTTAAAAGACGGCAATAAATACTGAGTTTTAAATACACAATTAAACGTTCAAACACACAGTTTTAAAAAACCCTTTCGCCACCGAGCGTATCGCAGACGACAATTTTTTGCGTTACCGTAATCACGCGTTATGTTTTGTGCGATCAGAAAAATTGGTTATTACGGTATTTTTAATTTTTACTTTCCTTTATTTTCCTGTTTTTGGACAAAAACTCAAACAAACGTGATTTTAAATATGTTTTATACGGATCAAATTTTAAATTAAACAAAATGTGGCACATTTTTTTTTTAAAAGGCAATAAATACTTAAAATGTTTAGATTTAAAATAAAGAATTAAAGATTTAAACACCTGTAGAAGCCAAGATCACACAGTTTAAGGACCTTCACCGGATGTGGATTTGAACCAGAAACCCTCCGGTTACAAGACAGACTCAAACTCAACTCAACTAAACTAATCTTCTGACCTGATATTTGACCTAGAAGCTTCATTGAAGCAGATTTAGTTTCTCCTGCTAAAATAAAATAAATGAAATATTATCATGTATTCTTGATGGGAATAAGAATATCTGTCATACTAAAATAAGTGAGATTATTGAACCTGCTCAGAAAAGGTGATTCTCAGCATCAGTAACTCACACTTCTCCAAAAAAAAAACCTGAACTCTGCCTTTAAAAAAAGAGAAAGAGAAACGGGGGGCGGGGTTTAGGGGTGATCGGCTGTTATGGGTGGTGGAGGTAATGAGGGGGGCGTTGAGGGGCACTGAGGACAGACGAGGTTGACCTTGTCCACACACACACACACACACACAGAGTCTGGTTTCCATGACTTCAGAGGACGTCACATTGACTTACATTCATTTCCTGGAGACTTTAACATTAACTTTAACCTGAATGTAATCATTGATGTTATGAGGATTTAATGTGGGGCCATAATGTGAATGTGTGTCATCAGATTTAGATCCCCACAACATGAGTAATACCTCTGGAACACACACACACACACAGGTTCACACAGCTATCCCTTTAGGGACTCTGCATTGACTCACATTCATTTAAACAGATTAAACAAAGTCTTATCACTAACCGCAACTATAACTAGTTCATCTCTAACCCTGACCTTAACCACAATTCAATTCCCTTTAATAATAATAAAAATAATGACAGAAAAAACGTCTTAAAGAGGTGACAAACACACACATTTCCACACAGCAGTCTTCCTGAGGACACTCATAGAGATAATGTATCTTCTCTTAACCCTAAAACCAGGTCTTGACCCCCACACAGTCCTTCAAAGACGTGAGGACCAGACAAAATGTGGTTGGTATGTTCTTTTTGAGGGGTCCTCACAAAGAACACGCCCACAGTCTGTGCGTGAGACTTCAGAGGACATGACATTGACTTACATGAACTTCCTGAAGACCAACTTCACATTATGGAATATTTTTGTCCCCATAAAGAAGACATGTCCC
The DNA here is from genome assembly GCF_019176455.1 of Solea senegalensis. Lineage (NCBI taxonomy): Eukaryota > Metazoa > Chordata > Actinopteri > Pleuronectiformes > Soleidae > Solea > Solea senegalensis. The sequence continues at coordinate 27,328,746 of NC_058027.1, read as the reverse complement.
CATAAAGTGAGTGCATGAACAAATGTAGGTCCCCACAACATGAGTAAATACTTGGAAACACATGCAGGTCTGTGCAGCTATTCTTTGAAGAACATTAGGACCAGGTTCTGGTCTCCATGAGGACTACTGGTCCTGACAAGGTCTGTGTTTATGACAGACAAGAATGTCCTAAAGAGGTATCACATACAAGGACAGACACACACACAGTCTGGTTTTCAAGACTTCAGAGGACATTACATTGACTTACACTGTAGGTCCCCACAACATGAGCCAATACCTGGAACACACACACACACGCGCACACACACACACACACACACACACACACACACACACAGAGAGAGGTCTGTGCAGCTATTCTTTTCAGGAAATGAGGTTCTGCTGCATTAGGACCAGGTTTTGGTCTCTTTGAGGACTACTGGTCCTGACAATGTCAGTGATTATGACAGAAAAAAAAGTCCTTAAGAGGTAACAAATACAAGCACCACACACACACACACACACACACACACACGCGTAAATCCCTGATTACCACGTTCTACACCTGTCCAACATTATGATGGTATCTGGCACACGCTGCACTTGTCTCCAGGAAAGGGACAAAACACACATACGTGTGTGTGTGTGTGTGTGTGTGCACATGGCTGCAGGTGTGTGTGCGTGTGTGTGGGTGCACACGGCTGCAGGTGTGTGTGTGCGTGTGTGTGATGGAGACACAGTTTTATTGTGTGTCAAACAGCCAGAGACAGACAAACAGTTTGCCAGCTTCTGTGGAACTGAGCTGGGCTGCAGCTGGTGATGAAGTGGAGCCAGCATGTGGTCAAGGCTGACATATACCATCTACTGGTGACAGCAGCGCACACACAACACACACAACACACACACACACGCACACACACAGGAATACACACTGAATACATACCAAGAACCTATATTTGTCAAAAATTGGGTTTAAATCACAGTTACAGCCCCTCATTCCTCACATACAGCCATTGTTAATCTTACATAAGCAAAATTGGAAGCTTAAAGGGTTAGTTCAGTTTTTTTCTAGAGCACCTTCTGCTCTGAGAAAACACACACAGAACATTTTAGGAACATGTCAGCTGCTTCATTTTGGCCGTCACCCTCCCACACCAAAGTCCATAGAGAAAAGCAGTGTTTTTAGCTCACATGGACACAGGAGCTGCTCTGTCTACCGCTGCCTCGTGTGGCCAGTTTGTGCCACTGAGGTGAATCCGAATGAATAAATTGTTACACAGAATTCACAAAATGAGACGTGTGAACTTAACGATGAAGGCAGCAGTGGATCAACAACTTCTGTCGTGTACTCGCTTCTGTGTCAGTAAAATCAGTGATTTTCTCAATGGACTTTGGTGTGGGAGTTAACTTTAGTTCCCTGTGGGAAAAGTCTTGTTTATAAACTGGGTAAACTTTTTGTTTAAGCGCCAATATGTAACATTTAAGATGTTTTCTTTACTTCATATAAGGTTGTTAGTATAAGTGTATAATCTCTTTTAAAATACAGATTATTTGGTTTTCACAGCTGTAAGTCTTTATAGGCAGCTTGAGCATAAAAGAATAGAAAAGGTATATGTAGGCCACCATAGTTTCAGGACATACACGGAAAAGGGAAAGCAAAGGAGTCGTCCCTTTGTTGCAATCTGCACTCTCGCCATTAGATGTCAGTAATTCTGACACATTGGACGTACAGTACTGGTGATGGCACTTACTGTGTGTCTGTACCATCTCTTAATTGGCGAGAGGGAAAATAACAATCCTGCGAGTTAAACTCTTGTAACTCAGCAGCAGTTAAAAAAATAATCACCCAAAAACATAATCCAGGCATAAATTACGTCCTCCTTGAAAACACATCTGTCAGACGACTGTTCTGCGGAGACGAGGTAACGTAGCATGTTTCAAATTAAAGTGCGAAAGATGAAAAGCGAGACGCTCCCTCGGTTAAATCTCACCACGCAGAGAAAATCTGTTTCTTTTCCAGTGATATGTAGAATAAAAAAACACACACACACAAAACCATCAAATAGAATATCAGAGACGACAAAAGACAAGAACTTGAGAGATTATTCCTGTTAAACGTGTGACTGTGTGAATTACACAGCGACTTGGATCTTTTAAAAAAACGCTCCCCGCAGACTTAGTTGAGATAAAAAAAGACACTTATGTTCAGGGATTTTTTTCCTTTTTTTTCTTTCTTTTAACAGTTCCCTTGGCAGGACAGAGCTAACATGTCTAATAGAGACTGTTAAGGTTAAAAATATCAATTGCCATTAACAGGAATAGCAACTTTGACTGATTCCACGCATCAAAGGGAATTGTAGATTTGTAAAAATGTAGGAGAGACACAGAGACAGAGAGAGAGAGGGGACATTTGTGGAGAGACGACGACGCGAGAGGACAAATGTCACAGACAGATACGAGCTAATTACCGCGGCGCTGCACTAACAAACACAAACACGGCTTATTTATAAAGCATTTTCATACAAAGTGCTTCAAATGATACAAATAAATTCAAAAGTACAAAGTGAAATATTAAAAAAAACAGACTGTAATGACTGAGAAGATGAAATAATGATATAAATACATATTTATTATTGATATTGTAAGGTTAAATAAGTAAATGAATAAAGTTGGTGATAAAGGAAGGGTGAAAAAAATGGGACTTAAAGGGATAGTTCAGGTTTTATTTACTTTCAGCCACTGAACACTTGACTCGCCTCATAAAGTCCATGTCAGTATAAATATATGACATCTCCTCAGAATATCTCACTGTTTAACCAACAGGAAACTGAAGGATGTAAACCACTCACTCTCACACACCAAACCCCAGAGAGAAAATCAGCGTTTTTAGCTCACACTGACACAGGAGCTGCTGGTCTACTACTGCCTCGTGTGGTCACTTTACGCCACTGAGGTAAATCTTTAGGAAGGAAATCAAACACAGAATTGACAAAGCAACACATTTGAGCTCAGAGACGGAGACAGCAGTGGATCAGCGACTCCTGTCTGCTGTGACGTTAAAATCACTGGTTTTCTCTATGGGGTTTAAAAAGTGGCACAAACTTTAATTTGCTGCTGTCCAACAGTGAGATAAAGCAGCAAACACATTCTTTACCCGAGACGAGTGACTGGAACATATTATGAATTTTAAAAAAGAAATGTAATTGCATGTAGAAACTCGACAGCTTGCTTTAAGAGCCCTTTTGTGCAGCAGCTGCAATCTGACCGCACGGTCACTCCGGTCGCCAACCGGGAATATTCGGTAACGCCGTCGAGGGCGATCGCGATCGGCGACAGAGGGAGCGGAGCGATGAGCTTCATGTGGCTGTGAAATATAAATATAGACGTGAACTGTGTGGTTGTCTGTCATCCACCAGCTCCCTGGGTGTTCCTGCAGATCAGCGAGGAGAGCAAACCCTGTCCAAGAAGACGTATTATTGTCCAAGAAGTATTAGTTCTCTTTTTAATTTTAGCGAGACGAGGAAGTCGGAATTCAAATGAAAGAATCGGTTTCCATCCAGCTAATAGTAATCCATAATCCCACAGACGTGTCTAAAGCACAATGTGGTCGCTGTGATTAACGTTAATGCCTCCCCTACTCAATTTATTGAAATGTTGGAATGAACACATTTGGTTTGGAACCAGTGCGCTGGCGTGTGTTTAAAAATGTGGATGGGGTCGGGGAGGAAGAGGAGGAGGAAGAGTAAGAGTGAAAGAGAGCAGCGATGAAAAAGGAAGGGGGGGAGGGACAATGAAGACGACGACGATGATGATGATGAGGAAACAAAATAACTCGGCCCGGTGTCATTTTAAAGGCAACACTTGATGGTTTTAATTTCTTGAAATGACACACTTGGAAAAAAGAAAAGAAAGGGAAAAGGAAAAGAAAGTGGTATTAGAATAATTAAACGCAGGGAGACAGAGAGAGAGAGACAGACAGAGAGAGAGAGAGACAGAGAGAGGGGTCGCGGTTTCATTTTCAGCGACACTTCAAATGAATTCCCTGTAATGATCGTGAAACCTTGAAAAGGCAAAATCCAATCAAACAAATATCTAGTGAGCTTCATTTTCCTCCGTGCGGCGGGAAACGACCTCGCTTTGTCAAAGGGCGAGTCGCCGGGGACGCCGGGTCGCCGGCGACGCACAAATGAAGGGCGGACAATTTGGTCTCGTTAAAGCTATTATGCCTACAAGTGCACGTGTGACACACACACACACACACACACACATTATGAGTCCATTTATGTTCCCAGTGAACAATCTAAGCTGAAACAACCTGGTCACTTTACTGCTTCACACTAAAAAACTGTGTTTTTATATTCATTTAATGATATTTTCATACAGGACATCAATAAAACATGTCAAACAAAACACTATTTGAGAGGGGGACACTTTTTACTGCTGCACCATCCAGAGGTCGGACCTTAACCCTCTAATAAAAGATAACTTTCACTTTCCATATCTGGCAGTTATTTATTCAACCGTTTAAGAATCACGCTGACGTCACAAGCGTTCCGCGGGAGTCCTGAGGTTCTACTGTAATGGCAGGTATAAGTGTGCAACTGAAGTTCTGTCTCTCTACTTTCAGATCCACAGTCTGCTGCTATATCCTCCACGTGAATGAGGGTCACGCGCGGGGAGGCTCGCCGTGCCAATCTCCGCTGACATGGGGTCGAAACGCGGAGTCACGCCCTGCACGGATCGCCAGATATCACAGACGGTCTAGGAGTTACGGTAATGAGACGTGCGCGAGCAAAGTGTTTTACTGGACTTACTTCAGCACGTTATAAGAAAACACGGCAAGAATGAATGCAGTAATGTTTCCACACGGACAAATCCACTTACTATCCGTGTTGTGTATTGTACCGTAAAAGCATTAAAGGCGACATAGAATGCTTGTATCTCACATATATGTTAGTTATGGAGGTCTACTTACATATATTAACTTGTTTTCATGGTTAAAAACCTCCTAATCGCTGCAAACGAGCCGATCAAAATATCCCCTCACTGACGCTCTCGTCAGCCGCGCTGTTTCAGACCAAAACCACACCCCCAGAACGTGGACTGTGTTGTGATTGGCCAGCCAACGAGAGCTTTCCCACTGTTCTGTGATTGGCCAGATACCTGGAAGTGACGTAATAGATAGGCCAGCTCTCAGATACACAGCTCCCTCTTCTGGCACGGTGGATGCTCTGCATCTCAGCAGCTACAACGAGAGTAGTTCTTCTTCTTCTGCGGTTGAATGTACGCAACCGGATGTGCCCGGACTAGTGCCCGCACCAGGAGGCGCTACGGTGGTGAGAGGAGTGGTGACGATTTCTGATGACGACATCAACCTACGGAAGTGCCGATCCGCTTCGCAGAGCCCAGGAAAACAATACAACACTATTTTCTCAGCAGTGGCTCAACTGTTGTTCTGAAACTTTAGGGTTTCATAAACGAGGTAATGACGCAGATACACACACAAACGCAGCGTTAATTGGAGCTTCCGGTCTATGTCGCCTTTAACATTCTAACAGCTCTGTCACTCTCAAACAGTAAAAACTACATTTAAAAGTATCTTAAAACAATCTCATGTGGGCCATCTGTGGGTCCCCGGCCCAGTGTTTGGGAACCACTGCATTAAAGAGTACCAGCCCAGAAACAAGCTGTGTGTGTGTGTGTGTGTCACTTTAACACTGGTGCGGCTGTGATATGACTCATTGTAAATGATGCCGTCGAGGGTCAATTGTGGAGATCAAAATGGCCGTTGATGGAGGGGAAGGAAGGAAGGAAGGAAGGAAGGAAGCAGAGAAAATGTGTCATGTGCTTTTCTTTTTTTTTCCTCCTCGCTGCGTTAGCGCCGCAGAGGCGTTTTTGATTTAAAAGAATAAATGGATCCGCTCAGGGTTATTTCTCTCTGACTGGCGCCGTCCAGAATAACACCCCGGGCCCATATTTCTTAGAGGAGCCTCACGCCTCGCACCCATTGTTTTTATTCCCTCCCCTACCTTTGACCATTGGAGAGGTAATCAGCCATGAGTGCCGTGGATTACAGCACGAGTGGATGAGCAGCTGCAATGCTCCAATGACCTTTTGTTACTCATTACTGGACCTCCAAAAAAAGAAGGGAAAGAGAGAGAGACAGGGAGAGAGACAGAGAGAGAGAGGCATGAGGAGAACTGTAGGGAAAAGGAGGGAGAAAAAGAGGAGAGACAGGAGAGGAGGGCCTGTAAAATCTTTAGGGATACTGAGTTCAATGACCGTGATGTGTTATTGTCTGCCTCGTCTTACACAGAGCAGATGTTAAATGGACTGATTGACAGACAGTCATAATCTGCTCTGTGCTGGAAGAGTGAGAGAGAGAGAGAGAGGGAGGAGGAGGAGGAGAGGAAGAGTAAAAATTAAAGAGGGAAGACGTGAAAGAAAGAGAAGAATCTAAAGGGTTTTATTCAAGGTGCTGTGTACGTCTACAGGGAGTTTAATCCAAGACAGTTTGTTTAAAAAGAGCACAGAGATTTAGATAGATAGATAGATAGATAGATAGATAGATAGATAGATAGATAGATAGATAGATAGATAGATAGATAGATAGATAGATAGATAGATAGATATGCTGGATTTTACACTGAAAACAGGAGGGAGGAGAGAGAAAGTATTTACACATGGTAATTGCGTCACCAGAGGGGGCAGTCTCATGTTTGACCTCCAGGTTGTGCAGGTGTTTGTGCCCGACACACACACACACACACACACACACACACACACACACACACACACACACACACACACACACACACACACACAGAATCATCTCTCGTCACAAAGGACCATTGTAAACATTGCCTGTATTTAGCAAGTGTGTCACACCTGCTTTAAAGTGCATCAGGAAGGACACACGTGCACAGACGCACACGTGCACAGACACACACACACACACACACACAGAGGCTGGGACTTTTGCCAAACTAACTTTAAAAAATAACCACTTAAGAATCGGGTGTTTGGCTCCTCGTGTGCAGATGCTTCGAAACCTTCAAGCCCTCAGTGCTAAAAGCAATTCACATGTGAATATTGAGTGATTGAACGCATGCCAGGAGGTGGAGGAGGAGGAGGAGGAGGAGGAGAACCCACACACACACACACACACACACACACACCTCCAAGCTGCTGCCTCCTCACCCTCCTCCCCACACCCCCGATGAAATGGTTTCTCCCACAATTAATGCAGTGCACCTGTGATGCTCGATAAAGAGTGCCGCTGTGCACAGGTGTGGAACATTAGTTCTGGGGGTGTTCCTTGAAAAGACAAGCTTCTCTCTCTCTCTCCTCTAACTACACACATGACACACACACACACACACACACACACACACACACACACACACACACCAGGCGTAGGTGGATGAAACAGTGCTGATGATGTGAGAAAAATAAAAATATGTAAATTAACTTTGAGCCCAAGAAACAATTCCATCATTGGCCCCGTCAAAGCTTTGAGTGTGTGTGTGTGTGTGTGTGTGTGTGTGTGTGTGTGTGCGTGCGTCTCTCTTGTGAATGTGAACATGTACATTTGATCGCGTGACGCGTTTGGAAAGTGGGACGGAACGGCGCCGAGGCGACTCCGTGCTCCCCTCGCTTTGAAAGTTAAGCCCCGCCTCCCTTTCATCACACGCCGGAACATTTGAGAAGGTACCACTTCCATTGGCTTTGGTCGAGTGGATGTAAAAGTTCAAAGGGAGACTGTGACCGAGGGGGAAAATAAGACTTTACACTTAAACACCTGAGTTCACACAAACGTTTCAGGCTTTTTCATGAAAACGATTCAAGTTCTTCTCGACATTAATGGTCTTTTATCACGATTAGATATCAATCTATTACTAAATTAACCACCAACTACTTTGATAATCAGTTAAGCAAATTCAGTTGTTTTTTTTACCCCCATGTGCTGAGAATATAACATGCTGAAATAAACAGATTTTCACCACTTAACAAAAGCCTCAGTTCATAAGATCTTCACCATCTGAACATATACATTTGCAGCTTTATTCCACCATTAGACAAACTTTTAAGTCAGCAAACTGAACTTATGTTGTCACGTTCTAAACCGCTCACTCTCCCACACCAAAGCCCATAGAGAAAATCGTGGATTTTACGTCAACAGCGCAGCAGCGGTGGATCCGCCGCCGCGTCCGTCTGCAAATTCAAATATGTTTTAACGGAAATGATCGTGATTGATTCTGCGTTTAAAATATTTCACTACGATTTACGTTAGTGAGACAAAATGACCAAATAAAGACCAAAGCAGACCAGACTTTGGTGCAGGAGTGTTAGCAAGTTCACAAACCTCTGTTTAATGCTGAGATGGAGCAGTGAACACATTCATAAGATATCATGGACTTAATTAGGTGTGGATTTCATGCAGTTAAGACTTTACTTGAGTGGCTATAATCTGTTATTTCTTTGGCGAGCATCTGCAGGCTGGTTCTGGGCATTTAAAAAAAAAACAAAAAAAAAACGTGAACCCTTCAATAGACAGACACAGATAAACACTGTGGAGAAGCAGCAATAAGCAGACACGTACTAAAAAGTAATGTGCTTGTCTTCCTAATGTCTGTTTTGATGCTCTTAGCTTAACCCAGCCTCTAACAAGGTCATTAAATACAGCCTATATACCAAACACAGTCCCAGATAATCCTCCAGAATTAAATATTTCTGCATGTTCGTGTTGAATATTCAGTGCAGAGTAAATATAGCTTCAGCACACTGCGCTGGCGCCGTTAGAGAGCGAGGGTAACGCAGACATAAGTAGTTTGATCACTGCTGCCGCTCACATCGTGTTGAAAGAGAAAATAAAATGAGCGCAGCCACAATGGATGGATCATATAACGACTCCACTTCCTCAGGCAATTCAAAAAATGTTCATGTCAGACATTAACTCCTCACTTTGTTTTACTCAGTCTGTCACTGAGTCCATCATCGCTGCGTGGAAAAAAAAAAAACCTTTCACTGAGAACTGAGAGAAATAAAGATTTTAGCCACTTAACAAAAGCTTCACACAATGAAATCCACGTCAGCTTAAGTCTACAGTATCTTAAAGGACATGTTTGCTGCTTCATGTCACCGTTAATCTCACTTTGTAAACCGCTTACTCCGTCCGCACCAAAGTCCAGGGAGAAAAATGACGATTTTTACGTCACAGCTCACAGGAGTTTCTGATCCACTGATGCCTCCATCTGTAGAATCACACGTGTTCATATTTGACGTTCTGTCATCTTTTTCATCCAGATTTACCTCAGTGACACAAAGTGACCACAGGGGGCAGCGGTGGACCAGCAGCTCCTGGGTCCCCGTGAGCTTAAATCACTGATTTTCTCTATGGGATTTGGTGTGGGAGAGAAAGTGCTTTACAAACGTGTAACGAGTAAGATAATAGATTAAACATATTCTTAAGATTAAACATGATGCAGATTAACTTGGTGAACCCCTTTTCTTGTGACAGCCAACGTGTATTTTAATTTTTATATAGTTTATTTGATATGGACGAGGCAAATCCAACCCCTACACTGTAAAAAATTTAAATTTGTACTAGTGTAATAATTATCTAATCACACCATTTTCTTGGACTTATTTACTTATTAAGGCTGAAGATACTTATACTGATAATATATAATAACCAATAATAATATAATAATTTGAAAAAAAAAGTGCCATTTTCTTGATTAAACTTAAGTAATTTACCCCTAATAGTGGTTATATTAAGTTAGGCCTCTAAAAAAACTCAGATATCTTATATACTTTTATGAATTCATTACTCAATTTCACACGTTCATTCAAACGTCCACACCGAGCAACGGCATGAAATGATTAAAAAATGTCCTCATACGTTATACGAGGTCACTTCCTGCCACTATATCACACTGACGTTTGCACAGATTGTGGAAGTGACGCACATAAACAGGAAGTGGGATAGTGTGCCAGTGCACTTTCAAACCATGTTGGAGCAGGTGTCACATTTTTCAAACGTCGTTTGGGTGTGAAAAACAAACACTCCTTTCATGTTTTCATCGTTCATCAACGACGCACACTTGACTGTGACCTTGAGACAGTCGTCGTGGAGACATCATTGTCCTGTCTTTGCCTTTTTACTCCCCAAGAAGAATGACTGTATTGTTGCACTCGCGTCACATGGAGAAGTTAAAAGGAGTGGATTTACGTTCGCTCGCGCGCTGACGCCAGGAACGCAGAGTTTGTCTCTCTGTGTCGATTTCTTTGTTTTTACAACATCAACGCGTGCATCCGCTCGCGAAACCTCCAGTGAGTGATTACACTCGGCTTCGCTCGCTGTGCTCATAAACTGTATCTGTTAAGTGAATAATTTTTACTTTAAAATGGAAATTTCGACACACACACACACACACACACAAGAGCAATAAAAAAAAAAAAAAAGTGAATCTGAATAAAACAGCCTCTCGAGGGCAGAGACAAATAAAAAAGGGAATATTTTAAAAGAGTCAGACGAAGACGAATCTCTGGATTAAGGAATAAATGGTCCCTTAACACAGAGATCATATTTATACTGATGATAGTTAAGGAAGAGACAGTTCAAGTGCTTTGAAGTGTGGATTTCACGATGGTGATGCTGTGTGAGGCCAAACAGGAAGAAGCAATATATAAAATGGCCACCGGGGGGGGCGACTCCACTGGTTGTAAAAATAACTCTGTCTATTTTAACTTGATTTATAACGTCAGTGAACATTTTCCTTTTGCGTTAATGATCGCAATCACTAGTCTCTTCGAGAACATGTTAGTTTTGTAAATTATGAATGAATGAATGAATGATTTCAGTTCATATTCAGACAATACACGTCCAATCCAATCTGTGAAGCATTTTAAAACAACCACAGTGCTGTGCAGAATAATAATAATAAATAAGACAAGGCAATAAAATATGTCTAAAAAACACAACTAAAATGAGTTAAGACATAAAATAAATACAACAAAAATGAAATTATAAAAAATAATGATTATTTTAGCAACAGATTAGAAGTTATATTATCAGTATTGTGAGTCCGTGTTATAACAAACATACATTAACTCAGTTCTTGTCTATATCACATGATTAAATTATTCTAATCCCTTTTTTTTAGCCTGTTCAGTCCACTGACTGCATGTTTTAACATTTTCAGATCAAATTATTCCACCGGGTCACAACTCTGACCGACATACGATGAGTTTACGTCTTTGGTTTGTCAAATAATCTGGTTCCTCTGAGGTTATGTTGACATTTGATATCAGGAAACGGACGTTTTCTCTCTCCTGCACCAGAGCACATCAACCACTGCGCTTCATCCACTAAGTTCAAACGTGGTGTTTTTGTGTCTTCAGCGTTTGAAATCCTGCTTTCAGATTCATCTCAGTGACACAAACTGACCACACGAGGCAGCAGTAGACCGGCAGTGGACCAGCAGCTCCTGTGTCCCCGTGCACTCATTTTCTCTATGTGAGTGTTTTCCACTCACACACGCATTGATTTTATCGACGAAGAGATTGTTTTTTTTAAAGTGAAAAGGAGCGTCCATGTTTGAGGCTGGTCGCTGCCACAGGGGGCGCTCACGGTGTTTTTTTTTTACAGTGTGTTAATTCCTCACAAACCCAAGTTTTACTTTTAAATTCAAATCGACTTCCAGAGTTTGAAGTGTGCGTGTGTGTCGCACAATAGAAGACTTCCATGTTAAGGCAAGCGCTTGTGTGTTGTGCGTGACTTTGATGTTTCCCCGCCATCTCCAATGGCCCATAAAAAGAGAGGGAACTTGAACCTGCGTCTCAGTTTTCTTGAGCTGCCTGATACATTCAAAATGCTAATATAAGACTAAACTGATTAATAATTAAACAATTACGGTCATGAATCAATAACTTCTGCACATATTTTTCATTAGTAAATTGCAGAGAGTAAACAAAGAAGCAGTATTACCAATTCAAATGCGGATGAAGGAGGAGAAGGGGGCTCATTCTAATCGTCCTAACTTTGATGAAAAATAAACATTCGACACAGTCACTCAAACAGTGAGGCCTCTGGTACAATTTCCAAAGTAGATCATGTTGTTGCTTTCGATACAGTTAGTTGGTTGATTATTCAAGTAAACACGGTTGGAACATTTTTAATGAAGTAGTCCAATATGAGAAATTCATGATAAATCTGGTGCGTGATGTCGACGTACAGAACACTGGGACGGATCCGAGCTGCTTTTTTAAAAAAAAAAAAAACAATGTTGATCTGATTTCTGTGGAAATCTGTCTTCTGTTCCAGGGGTTCAGGGTTTTGTGTTTATGTGCTGCTGAGCAGGGCAGCGTCCGCTTCACTGACTTATTCTCCTGTCTGTCACAGGATGGCAGATGTGTCATTAATCTGTGCCACTGTCACATTTATCCAGTAAAGTATGAAACTACATCCACACTGTGTTTTCTTTTGAGAATTACACAGGGACGTCGTGAGGCTTGCACACGGTCATGACGGGGCCCTCGCGTCCCCACACAAGTCGGGGAGTGCAGCAGTTGGCGTCGACACCATGGTTACGGTCGACCTTTTTGTTCGTCTGTCTACAAAATCTTCCCGCCAAGTTTCAGCAAATTCGGTGGAACTCGATGTATGCAGAAGTCACAGGGCACTTCCTGTTTTGTGGCAAATGGTGCAAATTCACCAAACACATGTTGCCGTGGCGACATCAAAATTACTACTAAACTACTATCAAAAGTACTACTAAACTACTCTCAAAATTACTACTAAACTACTCTCAAAACTACTACTAAACTACTATCAAAACTACTACTAAACTACAATCAAAACTATTACTAAACTACTCTCAAAATTACTACTAAACTACTCTCAAAATTACTACTAAACTACTCTCAAAATTACTACTTAACTACTATAAAAACTACTACTAAACTACAATCAAAACTACTACTAAACTACTCTCAAAATTACTACTAAATTACTCTCAAAACTACTACTAAACTACTATCAAAACTACTACTAAACTACCTCAAAATTACTACTAAACTACTATCAAAAACTACTACTAAACTACTATCAAAACTACTACTAAACTACTATCAAAACTACTACTAAACTACTCTCAAAATTACTACTAAACTACTATCAAAACTACTACTAAACTACTATCAAAACTACTACTAAACTACTCTCAAAATTACTACTAAACTACTCAAAATTACGACTAAACTACCATCAAAACTACTACTAAACTACCTCAAAACTACTACTAAAACTACTCTCAAAAATACTAAACTACTCTTAAAATTACTACTAAACTACAATCAAAACTACTAAACTATCAAAACTACTACTAAACTACTCTCAAAATTACTACTAAACTACCTCAAAATTAACTAAACTACTATCAAAACTACTACTAAACTACTATCAAAACTACTACTAAACTACAATCAAAACTACTACTAAAACTACTCTCAAAATTACTACTAAAGTACTCTCAAAACTACTACTAAACTACTCTCAAAACTACTACTAAACTACTCTCAAAAATACTAAACTACTCTTAAAATTACTACTAAACTACAATCAAAACTACTACTAAACTATCAAAACTATTACTAAACTACTCAAAATTACTACTAAACTATCAAAACTACTACTAAACTACTCTCAAAATTACTACTAAATTACTCTCAAAACTACTACTAAACTACTATCAAAACTATTACTAAACTACTCTCAAAATTACTACTAAACTACTATCAAAACTACTACTAAACTATCAAAACTACTACTAAATTACTATCAAAACTCTAAACTACTACCAAAAATCCTAATACTATCAATACTAATAATAAACTACTACCTAAACTACAACTAGACTACTATCAATACTACTACTAAACTACTACCTAAACTACTAAACCACCACTGAAACGACGACTACTAAAACTCAACTTGTAAACGAAGACACTTGTAGGTAGAAAAACAATTCTGCGTTCACATAGAACATGAATGTTCGTGCCGCGGGATCGCTGTATTGTTGCATAGCTAATGTTATCTAAGGTAACAAGCAAACCGGGGTATACTCGATAGATAGACGCTATAATTAATTAAAGGTTTATTTCTATATTGGTTCATTTGTCAGGGACAAAAAATATATATAATTAAAGTATGAAACTCATGTCTTGCATTTAGAATTTCTGGCAAAGGCTAATTTGTAATCCCTGTCCTTGGTTAGGCTTTTCTTTTTTAATTAAGATAGAAAATAGTGAATATTTAGATGAATTTAAACACAAATTTATATAATTCATATACAGTGAGTGGACTGAAGGATCATAGCAGACTTATTATGCTACATGAAGAACCACAAATATGTGTTACTGTTTTTCAAAGGTCTGACTTTTCTCTTCTCTTCTCCATTTTTACAGGTCAGAAAAGGCTGGGGGTCAGAGGTCAAGTGGACAAAGTGATGCGTTCGTGGATGCCGCTCGTCTGCGGCGCCGTCACGTACATGCGTCCCGCGTCTCACTGTCTACCCTCCCCCAGGTGCCAGCGCGGTAATGGCTGATGCCGTGGCAGCGAGTGTAAAGTCGGAGAAACAAGGATAAAAGCATAAACAAATCTGTGATAAAAAATATGACATGGCTATCAGCATGCAGAATAAGCCCGGCCCTGCGAGCACAGGCACCCAGATTAATGATAAATTACGAGGACCTGGGCTTGTTTATAGCACTCATTTTCCCTGCTGCACCTGCTCATATTCTCTTGGCCTAGAGCAGCCCCCTCTCCCTTTTTCTATTTTCTCTCTCCATCTCTCACACTCCTTCATCTTTCTCAGCCTCCTCCTCTTTTTCTTTTCTCTGAGTAGGTGCTTATTTAAAATGATCCTGTGTTTCTAAAGCACTCTGCCAAAACCAGTGGGACACCCCATGAAAACATTATCTGTGGGTGTATAATTGATGTCTTAAAGCAGAGAGGAGGAGGACGAGCACAGGAAACAGAGGGAAACAAAAAAAGCCAAGTGAAAGACAATGGAGAAAAAATGACGTGGTGTGAAAAGACAAATCGCGACTTAAGTTCAGAAGATTTAAGATTAGTGTCATTACTAATGTACAAAACATGACGCTAACATTATGTTAAACGTGTGGCTAACATTACAAAAAAACATGCTACTAACATTAGAGAAAATGATGCTAACCTTAATGGAGACATGTTGCCAACATTAGCAAAGAAAGACACAATAAGTTTGTGGACAATGTGGGGCTAACATCATGAAAACATGTTGCTAATATTAGAAGAAATACACACTACTAATATGGTAAACATGATGCTAACGATACGTTGCCAACATTGTGGAAAATATGATGCTAACATTACAAAAACATGCGACTAAAGAGGCAAATATGATGCTAACATTACAAGAAAATATGTTACTAACACAGAAACGCGAATAACATAGCAAATATTATGCTTACATCTTGA
The DNA here is from genome assembly GCF_019176455.1 of Solea senegalensis. NCBI lineage: Eukaryota > Metazoa > Chordata > Actinopteri > Pleuronectiformes > Soleidae > Solea > Solea senegalensis. The sequence goes on along the minus strand of NC_058027.1, from coordinate 27,313,244 downwards.
ACATGTGTTGCTAACATTATAAGTAATACTTACTACTAATGTGGAACACATGATGCAAACATCATGGAAACATGTTGCTAACGTTGTAAGAAATACATGCTACTAACGTGGAAAAAAACATGTTACTAATGTGGAAAATATGATGCTAATATCACGAAAAATATTTATTTAACTAACGTAGCATATATAATGATAACATTACAGGAAAACGTGTTACTAATTATATAGAATATGATTAGTATGATGCTAACATCTTGGAAACATGTTGCTAACATAAAAAAACAGTAAGTTTGTGGAAAATTTGATGCTAACACCATGAAAAAATATTTTAACTAACATAGTACATATAATGCTAATATTACAGGACAACGTGTCACTGACATATGACAATGACAAAAAACGTGTTGCTAATTGCTAAATTTGTCAATTGTTGATCATGATTTCATGTTGTATCCTTGTTCTGTTATAAAACATTCAAACTTTATCTATTTTCAAAGGAAAAAAACATGTTTCTCTTTGTTTTTCGAGCCTGAGGTAATTCAGTGGAGAATGATCAGATATATTCACCATAATCACTATTATTTACACAGATTACAGCATGTTTTAATAAAATTTGCCAAGGTGGCAGCCGTACAAAAGTGACAAAAACAACATTAAGATACATTAGGAATATGTTTTTCTTAAAAGAAAAACATCCACAGAAACTGTTGCCACATTCTTATGATTCTCTTAAATTGGCTGAGAGAATATTGTGCATTATAGGATTATAAGAGGAATAATTTTTCCCCCCCAAGGTCTGTAAAAACATAATATAATGATTGATTTTGTCAATATAAATATACATTGTGAGGACATGATATATATAATTAAAAAGCTAAATTTAATGAGAAAAATTAAAACAAGACGAACTGTTTCAGTTACAGACACGAGATAATCTAAATTATGTTTCCCTTTGGCCCCTGTGGTGTAAATAATACATTTAGGAAATAAACAAGGTAAAATAGAATCATCTTAAAAAGGTAGATTCACAGAGGAGTGACGAGTGAAACGAGAAGAAAAAAAAAACTCGGACAAAGCAGACAATAATATTTTGACACATTAAACAGAAAAGGGAAAAAAAGATAAAGCCTGGATGAGATGAGCGCGTACGCGGTGGGCGAGCGCGGCGGCCTTTTGCTTTGCAGCTCCTGTAATAACACACCAGCCGGCGACGACGCAATGCTTAATTTTAATATTAATTACAAATATCTCTTCGCACAACAAGGAAGTAATTTGACAATCACTTTGGCCCCGAGTACTGTATTAAATGCAAAGTGGGGCTGAGGGCGAGAGCAGTCAATATGGAGAACTAAAAAACCTCAGCCCCTTCCTCCTTCTCCTCTTTCCCCCCTCCTCCCTCCCTCACCTCATTACATGAAGTGTGAATGTTAATTCTAGTGGGTTTATTAGTTAGAATCAAGGAGGGAAAAATGAGAAGAGGTTAGCATTTTTATTGTTCATTACAAGTGGCTCTCTGGTGGTACCTGCGAACTTTAGGCTGCTCTGTGTGTGTGTGTGTGTGTGTGTGTGTGTGTGTTTGGGGATGATAAAGGGGAAGTGGATTGGTGGTTGGTGGAGGGGGCAGGGGGGGTGGTGGTGTGTTACTATGAGTGGCTATTGTCTGATTCATAATTATATTTTTATTATGACTGAGCTCGGGGGCCCCCTCACACTGTACAAAGCAATTTCTAGTAGAGAGCGCTACGAGGGCAAAGTGTTTACATACCAAATTATAAGAATATACTGACAGCGTTTGGTTGTTAATAAGCCGTAATCACTTCCCCTAATTTAATCCGGTTGCTATGGTAAACAAATGACACTTGAGGCTGATGGCGGTGAGGAGGAGGAGGAGGAGGAGGAGGAAGAGGTGAGCCCTGCTGAAGGAAGGAGGGAGGGAGGGAGAGAGGGAGAGAGAGAGAGAGGAGAAATAGCTGATGAAAGAAGAACTGACACGCGCAGACACACATTCCTCCGACAAGACACCTGCTGTCCTCCGTGTATCATGTGTGTTCGGAGGATTGTGTGTGATCTGGTGAAAACATGAGGAGGAGGAGGAGGAGGAGGAGGGAGAGGCAAAGAGGGGAGAGACGCTTCTCTCCTCAGGAAGCAGAAAATTAGGAGCTAATTGTTTGGACTGATTGAAGAATGATAAGGTTTTACCTGCACAGAAAGAAGGACTTTTCCCATAAATGTCATTGTTTCAAGAAATGTCTTCATCCACAGAAAACGCCCCCAAAATGACACCAAACGCTGTAGTACATATGCCAGGCCTGCGTGTGGTGCTGTAGCACTGCTACAACAAAAATGCCTGAAAGATAACTTTACTTTGACATTATGTTTTGTCTTTTTTTTTTTTAAACTACGTAAACACATCATTGTTTCAAGAAAGGTTTTCACCCACAAAAAAAGCCCCAAAATGAATACAAACACTGCAGTACACATGCCAGGCCTGTGTGTGGTGCTGTAGCGCTGCCACTCCAAAAATAACCCAGAATGAACTTTCCGTTAATATTCTATTGTTTATTTTTTCAATTTTAGAAAACATTCCATGAATATATCTACATTTTAAGAAATGTTTTCATCCACAAGATCAATCCAAACAGTGTAGTACATTTGCCAGGCCTGTATGTGGTGCTGTAGCGCTGCTACGCCAAAAACAGCTAGCGCACTGTTTACAAACTTTGTTGCAGAGACAGAATAAAGTTAGCATAGAGTGAAAAGACCAAACAAACTCCAAACACAAGATGACTACGACACAGACGACAACTAAGATAGCGGCAGCAAATGCCAGAGCAAGAAAAAGGCGGGGCTATGACATCATCGTTTCGGCTGTCTACATGAAAACGTGAGTCTCCCATTTTCATTTTCATTTCATTGTTCATGGATAAAAAATATGTGTGTTTCTCAAACACTGGGCCGTGACCCACAGTTTTTTTGGGGGGTCCCCAAAAAAGTTGGCAGAATTTTTTCCAGACTTTTAGTTAAGATTTAAGTGTATATTTTTTAAATAACATACGAAAAATGAAGTAATTTGACAGGTGGTACAGTTGTATGTATGATGTATGTATGTATGTATGTATATACAGATATTTACCAACTATTTCCTGGTTGGCTTTATGAGTACAACATTTAATTTGAATATTATTCATTTTTATTAACATTTTAATTTGATTGTGCATAAAATGTCATCTGTGATATTTTTAATGTGCTACATTTGTATATTTTATGTTAAAACAAACAAAAATCGGAAATCATCATCATAATTCCTGTATGTTTTCTGTCTGTTTGTCACTTGTTCACATGTTTCTTATATTACATTAACGTGCCAAGACAAGACAGAGGATCCAGGGATGGAATAAAAGCAAAATCAAGTCAATAATACTTTGATAATAACAACAACAAGACTAACACTTTCTTTGTTTTCCTCCTGACGATGACAAAGTTCAGAAATAACGAGCAGAGTTTCACTTACAGAGGATTTTAACAGTCTTGTCATGTTTTCTCCTCCTGCTCTTTCCTTTCTTCATGAATTCACGCTGTGTGATCTTAATTCACAAACTCAATCGACGGGAAAGTAATCGACAACAATTTTGAAAATTGATTGAACCTTTAAAGCAAAATGTCAACCATTTCCAGGTTCTCACATTTCAGAGTTTTTCTTTTTCTTTTTTCCTTTCCTTCTCCGTCTTTAACGACGTATAAAACAAGCAATTTTGAAGATGTCACCTTGGGCTCCGTGAAATTGATCAACAAAAACACAACAACAAATACAAATCTGACAAATAATTAGAGTTAAAAAGTTACACAAAGCAAGAATAATCACTCATCAGTAGTTTTAAAAACTGTATTTTAAAAAAGTATTTTGTGTCCAGACCTGCAGACAGTGCAGTTTTGCTTCAAATTATTGTAGTTTTACTGTATAAATATCAACGTAATGCCAGACAACAACATTCCCATTTGCTAGGAAATGCATACTGAGTCCAAAAATACTAAAAATCTAAAATAAATAGACAGACGGCTTGAACAGCTATGAATTCACATAAAACTTAAAAACAAAATATTGCACAATACACATTATCATAACCTGGTCAGTGAGTGGATGTGAAAACTAGCATGGCGTCGTGTGGAAATAAAAGGTTTCAGGAGACAACTGGAGTTCTATGACTTATGACGATGTTTTACGTTGGTCATTTATTTGCTAACGTGACACTCATGAGTTAAAAACACTTTCAGCAGGGATTCTAAAATGCTGTGATATGATACGACGTGCTCGGACACTGATGCTAACACTAAAGCTAACGCTGCAGCTAAGTCAAGCTAGCGAGCCTTTACTTTAGCAGATGAACATTCTTTGTGGATACAAATGAGACACAACAAAAATGTGAGATGAGCGGTGGCGTCTGTTCAGTGTCATTTGTCTGTAAATAAATAACAGATAAAAGTGTGTTTGAGGAAGTTTTACACCACGTTAGCTTCACTTTAGCGCTTTAAAAGTCTCCTCTGAGCTACTCGATCTACGACCTTTGAGCTAAAAGTCTCCTTTTCTGTTACTATATAATATTCCACTGTAGCTGAGATGTCTCTGAGCAGTTATACGTCGCTAAAATTATCAGACGTCTGTGCATTAATGCGTACGAAGCTCTCTGCGCGATTGGTCCCAAACAACACGTAACCAGCAAATGTCATTATTGACCAATAAAGTGTTGTAATAAGCCGTGTAATAAAGTGCCAAGTACAGTTAATTACAGATCTATCCGTTTTTCTTGTTTTTTTGTCCATGTTAACAATGTAAATAGAAATAAAACATAAATAGAAATAAAAGTGAATGTATATATATACAATAAAGCTTAATGCAAAGGACAGAAGAAGAAAAAATATACATAATAAACTCCATCATTCACTTACCGTAAAAGGGGAAGACTGAAGGCCGAGGCTGTTCCGACACAATCCATGGATTATAACCCTGAAAATTAGTAAATTAAAGAAAGAAAGACAAAACAAACTTGGATTATTTTTTCCTTCTTTAACCTGTTTTAAGGCGTCACGGAGAACATTCTCACTTATATCATGATCCTCAGCTGTGGAGTCGGCGTCTCATTAGAAAGACGGGCTCTTTACATTCAGGATCTATAGGAGACGATGGAAAGAAAAGAGACGGAGAGAGGACGGTCATCCTCGTGGCTCTGGTAATGATTTTTCTTATTCTCTATCTCCTCTTATAGATGCATATCAATACATATCGCGGCGTCTTGCCACATCCAATATCGCCTGGACATTTTACATAATTATTATTTTCAGGAGTCGCCGAGGGTCTCATGGAAGGGGACGTAAGTGACAGGCGTTTAAAATGGTTTTTAAATCATGCGGGATAACCAGGGCCTTTCAGAAATAATTGTGTCAAACTGCTTTTCACCTTTTTCGCCAATCAATATGCACACTTATTCACGGGCAGACGACTATCCATCAAAAGGCGCCGCTGCTCTTTAATATACATGCTTGCATTTTAATGGGCTACTTTCACAACAATACCACAGACAACAATGTGTTTCTGTGTAATATTCCCATAATATAGAGGAAAGAGAAAATGATGATACAGCCACTTTCACACACAGGGCTCACAACCACACACACTATCTTTTTAAGGACATGCATTGACAGTGTTCACCCAAATTTCTATATAGAGACCCATGTTTTATAAAAAAAAAAAAGGCAAACCATCATGACCCAAATCAACGCTATAAATTGCACCAAGAACACATTTGTGCGTAATGTAGGAACTCATTTACGGCCACAATACGGAGCAAATAAAATAATTTTAAAACGGTAATTTTATTGTTTCCAAGAAAATTTCATTTTCATGCATGTTATTTAAAACACATCAAGGAATATGTAACTGTTAATCACAAACTGTCCGACAGGTCACATGACAGGCTTCACATTTGGCACAGGACAAATTTGGTGGTGTTTGTGTATGAAATGACAGATATTGGAATAAATGTTAATCATGTGATTTGTTTAACCATATAAACACACACCAAAAAAACATTTATAAAAACACTAGTAAACATACGTTTTAAAGGTTTACGCCCTTGTCGACCCCGCCAAAGTCTGAGCAGATCTGCACAACTTTGGGTTTTGGGTACACACAAAAAGAACTAAATAAATTCTACTTTACGCCACATATTTTTGCAGCAGTTGTAACAAACAACACTGTTTACCAACTGTAGGGGGAGCCCAAGAGCAAATCTTACGTTCAAATAAAAGGTTGGAAACATTTTGTACATTTGTTTGGCGACACCGCAAATAATTCCTGACGACCCATCATTGGCCTAAACAAAGCATTTTCCCTAATCGGTGTGAATGGGTGAATCTCAAAAACTGTACTGTAAAACACTATTAGAGCACTAAATATTCACCATTGACCGCTCCAGTTTGCAGCTTATAGACAAAAGGTTGTCACTAACCGTAACCATAACCAGTTACTGTCTAACCCTAACCCTTATATAAACCTAATTCTAATCCTAAAACCAGGATTTAAGCCCCAAAAAGCCCAGTCCAGAAAATGTCCTCACTTCCATTGGGAACACACACACACGGGTTTGTGTCGCTATTCTTCTCAGGACTCTGCATTAACACTAACCTTAACCATAACCACAATTCAATTTTTAGTCCTAACCTTAACCAGTTCCTCTGAAATGAGCTTCTGCCTCATTAGGACCAGGTTTTTGGTCTCCATGAGGCCTCCTGGTCCTGACAAGGTCAGTGTTTATGACATGAAAAAATACAGCACACACACAGTCTGATTCCCAAGACTTCAGAGGACATTACATTGACTTACATGAACTTCCTGGAGAGTAACCTCACATTATGAGTGAGTGAGTTAACAAATGTATGTCCTGGAAACACACACAGGTCCATACAGCTATTCTTTTAAGAACTATTAGGACCAGGTTTTTTGGTCTCCATGAGGACTACTGGTCCTGAAGAGGTAACAAACACAAGAACTCTCTCACACACACACACCTGCAGAGAACAGACAGTTTGTTAAGTGGCGGCCTAAGACGACATAATCACATTGGGTTTTCCTGCGCGGCTCGTGCGTGACTTCAAACTAGATTTCATGCATGCTTTCATACTAATTCACTTCTTCATATTTTTTACATATTTCACTGTAAAAAAATAAAACATACAAGAAAAACTCACAGAACAATCGAGAATTACTCCGTTCTCCAATTAAGCTCATAAACAGCAGCAAAGACAGGGGGAATCTATTCATTTTCTTTTGATTAAAATTATCGCCACTTGCAAGGAGCTCAGGGGTTTATATATTAAATAATGCATCATTTCATAATTATATAGAATATATAGATTTTTTTTAAAACGGGATAGCAGGCAAAAGAAATGGTAACTTTAATTAGATCGGTGTGTAACATATCTCGGGGGTATGATAAAACAACGTTAAATATCTCACAATGACTGTAAAATATGTTCCAACAGATAATGAAACACAAATAGGGTCTCGCTTTACTGTGGCTCCTATTTGTCGAAGCGTCCCCACGTGCATTTTTCTGAAATTTCATAATTATATTGGAAATATGATCAGGGGACGCACGTGGCAAGGTGCTAAATATGGCGCCGCCCCCCCACACACACACACACACACACACACACACTCACAGGCATACATTATCATGTTATTACTATAAGACAAAATTACTGGAGAGAGTCAACCATGATGTGAGCGGAGGAAGACAGGAATCATGTGATCTTAAGCCCCGCCCCACACTACAGGATTATTGGCCCTTTCCGACAATTGTAGGTGTATTTTCTGATTAGAACAGATTATCCTTCAGTGTGAAGGATTTCAAAAAGACGCAAAGTCATCGGACACATAAAAGACTTCCTGATTTCAAACCATAAGTGTTGAATGTGTTTGATATTTACGACAGAACATCCGTGGGTCTCTCTCTTCTGTCTCTCCCCCACCTCTCCGCCGTCCCCCATTTTTCCTTTCACCTCAACCTGTCTTGGCAGATGCCGCACATCTTTGAGTCTGGTTCTGGCAGAGATTTCTTCTTCCTGTTTAAAGGAAGAGGTCTCCTGTTTTCTCATTGTGAGAACTGTTGGGTTTCTCTTCTCTCTATAATATTATAAAGGTTTTTGGCTTATTGTGTACAGAGCGTTGAAATAATGTCTGTTCACACAACAGATACTGACAGCGACGACCGTCTGTTTATATTCTGAAATCACGTTTTTGTGGAGATCCCAAATTCCCTGGAAAGACACAGGAGTCCTGCTCCTGTGTCTTGACTGGATCGACTAGTCCAAAGGTGTCAAATGTATGGCCCACGGGCCAGAACTGGCCCACCAGAGGGTCCAATCCGGCCCACAGGATGAATTTGTTATGAATTAGAATCTAATCATAATGTGTAATATTATATTTTGAATATTGTTGAAACTGCACTTATTTAGGAAACAATTTTGGAATTCTTGTTGTTTATAGGTTATTATGCTATTATTTTACTGGTCTGGCCCACTTGAGATCAAATTGTGCTGTGTGTGGCCCCTGAATTAAAATGAGATTGACACTGTGGTCAAGTCTGTGCTTTCTCAGGATTAAAATGTTGAAAATCAGTTACACAGTTTTGTTGTGTCTGTGGTCTCCCACGTCACACTTGAAAATCCTCCCGTGTGAGGCAGACTTTAGTCTTTGACAGCAACTTCATTAGCAAAAGGTTCCACATATTATCCATGAGTGGCCACAGCAGGGTGGTGGAGGCAGTCAGGTTTGGGAACCAGAGGATTCCGTCCCTGCTTTTTGCAGATGACGTCGTCCTACTGGCTTCACTGAACGGCGACCTGCAGCTTGCTCTGGGACGGGTTTGCAGCTGAGTGTGAAGCAGTTGGGATGAATTCCACGGTCTCTAAATCCAAGGCCATCAACCTCTGCCGGGAAAAGGTGGATTTCCTATTTCATGTTGGCGGGGATCTACAGTACTTCCAAGTGGAGGAGTTTAAGTATCTCGGGGTCTTGATCATGACTGAGGGGAGAGTGGAGTGTCTGGACATTTGGGGGCGTGGTCAAGCCAGCTCTTCCACATCGAGAGGGGCCAGTGGACGTGGTTCAGGCGTCTCGGGCATGCCCAAATGAAAGGAGGACAGAAGGGCAAACCCAGGGATTATATCTCTCGGCTAACCAGGGAACGCCTTGTTGTGGTGGCTGGCGAGAGGAGTGTCTTGGCCCCCGGAATCCGGATAAGAGGTAAGAAATCGACAGCTACAATCTCGATGTTGAAGACAACTGAGGTCGACCAAAACAGCTATAGATCATCACCCGAACGACAAAGCGACCTGAATCGACAGTTAGAACTCGAGCATCACTGACTGTCCTCAGGAGGGCTGTTTAGATGCTGTGGCATTGTTTAAAGCCAGACGGAAACTTTTCATAGATTTCATTGTTGGTCGCCAGGAAAGATTGTAACCGATTAAAAACCACTTTCTCCAAAACGTTGGACAGAAAAACACAATTCAGAGATCAATCTGAAATTGGATAATACCGAAGGGTCCAGGGCGGGTGAACTGCACAGTGTTTAGAAGCAGCTTGGACAAACCCTGATCTAAGAAAAGAGTTTATTTATTAAGACAAGTGTATAGTTGTTTAGTTTCTGTAGCCTGAGGCCTTATCAACACGGAAACACAACTTGCCCCTCTACAATCTTTTTCCTTTTTGTTAAAAAAAAAAAAGTTTTCCTTTTGTCTTCATATACAAAAAAAAAATGACTCGAAATGCTGTCATGTGTATGCCAGGCCTGGAGGTGGTGCTGTGACGCTGCCACAGGAACACACCAACAACGGAAAAGAGAACGTGTAGCATTCACATGAAGCTTGTGAACTGTGAACAACAAAGATAGAGGCGGCAAAAAAGAGGTGGGGCTATGACATCATCGTTTTTGTACACACAAAAATGCAAGGGTGCCAATTCCTTTCCAAAAGGGCCACCAACCTTTTGCACATCAGACTTAAATTGTTCCCATTTACAGGCTCTAAGAATAACTATTTCATATGTACATATTTAAGTCAGGGGCCACCATTTTGTGCCGCCATGCCTCTACAGCAGCCCAAATGTACAAAATAGTGTATTGGAGTGTGTGTTTCGGGTTTTAAAGCTGGAGCTTACAACATAGTCAAAGGAGAACGATATAAGTTCAGCACTCTTACCACTAGATGTCGCTAATTCGTACGCACTGGACCTTTAAATATTAATGTTTACCATTCTGTGTTGACATGATTCCACCAGTAAAACTTAGGTTTGTGTTGCTTTTGTAAACCACTTCATCACCAAAGCCCATAGAGAGGAGTTGTTGATGCCCTGCTGCCTCCACCAGTAAAGTCAAATGTGTTATTTTGCACTTTCTGTGTTTGGAATCATTTGTTTAGATTTACCTCAGTGACACAAACTGACCACAAGGGGCAGCAAGAGACCAGCAGCTCCTGTGTGTCTATGAGCTAAAAATGGTGATTTTCTCTATGGACTTTGGTGTGAGAGAGGAAACTTCAGATTCAGAGGGAAAGGGACGTCTCCAAACCTGTTTTATCACACACACACACACACACACACACACACACACACACACACACAGTACATGAGCTAATAAACAGACCCCGGACATCATGGGTGGCGTAATATCCACACTGAGATGAGCTAAGGCCGAAGATTAGCAAAGAACTAAAGAGCACTTGGCAGAGCACGAAAGTGAGAGCGTGTACGGAGGCGCTTTTTACAATTAAAGCAGAATTAAAGATGCACTACACCAGCAACACTTTGCCAAGCAAACAATGCCTGCAGCCTCTTTCAAAATTGCAGCAGGCTAATTTGAAATGAAGGACAAACACACTCTGTGTGTGTGTGTGTGTGCGCGCGCAACACACACGCGCACACACATATTTCCAGAACTCTCCCCCCATTATGATTGCAGCCGTACAGATTGGTCTATATATAAAGTATGTAAATGTCGTCTGGCTGCGACAGTCAGACGCGTCAATAGAAGTTGACAGCTGAATTATAACCGCAGCCGAATCCATCAGTCTTTTGTTTTAAGCGGAGAATGGAGCATTTTTAAAACCCAACAAAGGCCTTTAATCAAATTCTCAAGGTTGTAGGCTTTAGCATTGTATTAGTTTAATAGTTTCTGCTGCACCATTGACGTTAATGACACATTCCTATGTAAATATAATGTGGCTCCCAGAAGCCATCAAAACATTTTAAGGTCCAGTGAATACAGTTGCATTTCTCTCTCTCTCTCTTTCTCTCTCTTTCTCTCTCACCCCCTCTTCTCTCTCCCCCCTCCTCCCTCCTCCTCCTCATACAGAAATGTCTTTTTATTTAGCAATCTCTGCACAGAGCATGGTGATACAATAAAAAGGAGGGGAGATTGATTAATGGAGACTTTAAGGTAGTGATGCGCAGCACTGATACAAATAACTGTGGAGAGACAGAGAGGAGAGTGTTACTCCCTCCCTTCATCACACACACACACACACACACACACACACATACATGCACACAAACACATGTATACACAGACTTTTAAAGAATTCACATATGGAAGCACACGTTGCCAAGGCTCACACACACACACACACACACACACACACACACACACACACACACACACACACACACACACACACACACACACACACACACACACACACACACACACACACAGCCTGGTTTCCATGACGTCTGAGGACATTACACTGACTTACACTAACCTTAACCATAACTAACTACTAACCCAACCCTTAATCTTAACCACACATCATCACAAGCTTCACCATTTTTGTGCTCCGTCATGAGACTGCATGTGTAAACAGGTTCAGGTCCCCACAACATGAGCAATACCTGAATACACACACACACACAGGGCCACTCAGCCATTGGGCCTCATTAGAACCAGGTTTTGGTCTCCATGAGGACTACTGGTCCTGACGAGGTCTGTGTTTGACAGAAAAAAAATGTCCTTAAGGGACAACAAATACACTTTAACTTAATCATACAACATGGAATCATTTACTATGAGGACTTGATTGTTGTCCCCACAACATGAGTAAGACCTGGACACACACACACACACACAGTCTTAATCACATGTACAGTTTAGGTCACAGACCTTTATCAGATAATTAATCTGCACATTTTCTCATCACAAACACTAATGACAGCATTTTAAAGTGTAAACAACTACATTAAAATCAGGGTCACATGATCAAATTCACAAATCACAGTTGAACAGTTTAAACAAAGCTTCTGTAGACTCAGCTCTTAAATGACTTTTAGGGTTATATATATATATATATATATATATATATATATATATATATATATTCATATATATACATATACACATATATACACGCAGATAATTTGATGAATCTGGTCATTTCAGGTCCAGTGACGGTGTGTTTGGTCCCTGAAGGTCCCTGAGCCTCCGTTTGAGAACCTCTGGTTGACTGTGTGTAACACACTGACTCTACATGGATTTGTTCACCCATATGTAAAAAAATAAATCCATAAGTGAACTATGCCTTTAAATTGGGGGTTGCTCGGCTGCCTTTTGTGTTTATGAAGTGCTTCATCAGCTCTTTAGGGAGACGCTGTGTTTAAGTGCGCTGGTAATTTTAAAAGAGGGGGAGGGGGAGGGGTCAGGTGGTCAACATCACACCACATATGCAAATACACACACACACACATATGTAATGGAGATTTTTCATGCCAGACATGTTCACATTAGCTCAGAATAACTTTTCAATTATGACTTCATGTTTGCTTTTATAGATGAATGTGTTATATTTTCCCCTTCATCTATTATTTAATAGCTCGGTGACTTTTATGTCACCTGTCCTGGTTTCTGTGATACACCATTGCTATTATTATTATTATTATTATTATTATTCTTATTATCATTATTTATGATAGGACTATGTTATATTCTAGGATTTCTGTAGGAATTTAAGGCATTTTAAACATTAAAGGGAAATATAGTGTTCTGTATAACACACACATATATACTGTATATGTATATATATACACATGTAATACAGACATAATTACACATACTGATCATTTTAACGACTAAAACGTCTTAAAGTCAAGTAATTGTAGAGTAATTGAAGGTTTTCAACATGCTAAACTTAGTTTACTTTGTTTTATAGTCATTTGAGGAAATTAGACAACGTAATGTGCAATATTTTCTTCTGTGTTCTATTTACTGTATTTACGTTTATTTAAATTATGTTCCTTAAAGTTGAATCAAGACGATTAGCCAGGCTTTAAAGCACAACTAATGTGTATCCTAATGAATAAACAAATAATAAAGTTATGTTCAAGTTCAGGGTTTTACTAACAACCAGCAAGAGGCTCACCTTATAAAATCAACACCTGTTTAAGTCTGTAACATTTTACGCATCTTTACTCATTTGATTTTGTCGTTATTCAGCAAATTAAAGCAGGAAACTCGTGTAAACTCACTCACTCTCACATACAAAATCCCATAGAGAAAAGCAGCGATTTAACTCCACAGCACACAGGAGTCTGTTAATCATCGGCCGCCTCCATTACCGGGTTCAAAGGTGTCAGTTTGTAACTTCAGTGTTTGAAATGATTTGTTTCGACTTGCATCAGTGACGCAAACTGACCACACGAGGCAGCAGTGGACCAGCAGCTCCTGTGTCCCCGTGAGCTAAAAACGCTGATTTGTTTATATGGAGTTTGTTGCGGGAGAGTGAAACTTCCTGTTGAAAATGACAATTTAACAATGAGATGAAGCAGTGAACATATTCTTAAACTATTGTAGACTTTGATTCACTTAATCGAACTCGCTAAGATAGATTTAGGTTCTTCCAATAACCCGCATGAACACTCTAAACTTCAGAAATATACAAAAAATAATCTTACAGACACACAAACTGCACAGACAGAACCAAATTACCGGAGCCAGTCACACGAGCAACACAAAACACACAACAGGTAATGTGTTTGCGATTCGTTATTTAAAGAAAATGGCATCATTTAAATTACATGCATTGCCGTTGATAATTGCCCCGCTCTGCTACTTAAGCGCGCCGATGCTGTTCCGCCAAATATGAACCATCAAGCTTCTCGCGCTCGCCGCGCGCTTTAATGCAGTTTATATTACGTACAGATGATCGTGTGATTACAGTTCGCCTCGTAATCCGTTTAAGGGAAAAAGTGCTTATCGTGCCTTATAATGGCGCGTGAGCACCACTTGGAGAAAATGCCACCACATAAAATAAAATCAAGTGCATTTGAGCATTTTCATCACACACACACACACACACACACACACACACGTCTTCCTGTGCTCTGGGCTGTAACATTTGCCTTGTTAGTCAAGGAGAACAATCTAATTTACAGAGAAACAAACAAGAAGAAGAAGAAGAAAAAAAAAGAGATGTAGCTGCAACAATAGCTCAAATTCCTAACCCACTAATTCCTGCGTCTCCACCCCCACGTCGTCTTTGTCACGTTTAAATTCTCAATGCAAAGTGTAAAAATAAACACTAAGGGTTCAATTTAGTGTGGTTTTCAGCCGTGGCGTCTAATCCCCAACCTCTCGTCTCAGTGTGCGATGGAGGTTGTGGCGTCTCCCCCCGGGGTGGGAATCTCTGCTGGGAGATAGGTGGGCAGAGAGGAAGAGGTGTGACACACACACACACACACACACACACACACACACACACACACAGAGAACAGCTATTCTTCACAGGACTCTGCATGCCGCTGCGTTTATGTACTGAAACCAAACGTTATCCCAAAAATTAACCTGTTGCCTCATAAGGACCAGGTTTTGGTCTCGATGACGACTACTGGTCCTGACAAGGTCAGTGTTTAGGACAGAAAAAATGTCCTAAAGAGGTAACACATACAAGTATATACTGTATACACACACGCGCGCACGCACACGGGCCCTCAGGGGCCCTCAACAATACACTCTACTGTAATCTCACATGTGAATCAACACCCACACACGCACTTAGTGAGGACACTTATAGACATAATGCATTCCTAGTCCCTTACCTTAACCTTAACCATCACAACTAAATGGCTAAGCCTTAACCTGAACCTAACCTATAACCAACTCTAACCCTCACCCTAAAAACCGGCTGTTAAACCTCAAAAAACACATTTAAAGTTCTAAAAAACTTTGATTTTCCTCACAAAAATGACAAAATCCTGCAGAATTCAGAGCATTTTATTCTGAAAAATATGAACTTAGTCAAAGAGCAGCTTTCAGACACGAGTAACTTTCTGAAGGAAGTCAAGTCATTTATTAAAGTCAACATTTGGTACAATATTGATTAGTTTATACTGACCTAGAAACACTGTACATTACTTTTGCCTCTTACCCTAACCCTTAATCCTAACCCTTAATCCCATAAAAAGGACATTTCAGGTGAGGACCAGCAAACATGTCCTCACAAAGATGCATGAACGAGTATACACACACACACACACACACGAGTAGAAAGATAAGATTCAGTGAAATCAGTTAAAAAGTGAAGTTAAACACAAACATGGTGTGATATCAGTGCCTCCAGCTTCACATTTTTCAGATCATAAGATCTGATGTTTTATTTTACTTTTTTTAAAAAGATAAATAAAATTCAAACCATTATCAAAAAACAAATGAAGATAAAATTAAAAATAAACGTGCCGTCAGTTCAGATGTGGACGATTACGACGATGTGAACGGAAGTAAAAACAAACGGCTCGACAGACGCGTCCTGAGCAACGGAGAATAAATCAGACTGAAGGTAGTTTATGTGTTTAAAATTTAATTTAATTTAATTAACTGATTCTAACGATTCAGTTACTGCTTTACAAGTCACCAGTCACTCACTGTGTGTGTGTGTGTGTAGTCACGGCAGTTTCATGCAGCCGTACCAGTGATGACTCCGCCCACACGGATGGGTGAGGCCACACCTACATTTTCAGGTGTGCTGTTCGTATAGAATCAGATTAGTAAAAAAAAAAGGTTCATTTTTAGTTCTTAGTTTAAAAAATGCTGTTTTTCAAATGAAAACACATTCGTTTGAACGCCGCCTCGACCACGGATCACAGGACGTAAAGTTGTGAAGTTTCTGTCGAGTGGAACACGCAGTCGTTTTGTTAGACTGGAGTCGCGAGCTCCCGACGCTGATTAACGCCTGATCGGCTTCAAAGTGGACGGATTTCCGCGCTGACATTTAAAGAACAAACGTAAAGCTCGGCTGGGTGGCACAGTTTGCCCATTGTCCGCGTTTTAAGATAAAACTTGTGTCCGTGTGGAAGTTTAAATCTTCTTTGCGTTCGCTCGAGTGTGCGAGTCTCGGCGCCTCGGTCTGTGTTCCTGTGTTTTGGATATCGGGGCCTTTAAGTCTCCGCGTCAGCGCCCATGTGTGTCCCTGCATATAAACCCCTCGTTTAGATAGACCTCGGTCCAACTCTGGCGGTGGCCCTCGGCCACATGGACGCTCGCACACACTGCTGTCGTGCGGCGGGGCCTCTCTTATCGGAGCCGCCAGCGCGGTAAGCTAGGATTAGCATCTAGATCTGCGAAGACTGGACGTCAGCATGTGGGGGGGATCGTGACAGAAGAGAAGGGGAAGTTGGAGATTGAAGGAAGACGGGTGGGGCTGGTTTACGGCAGATTGAGGGATGTCATCGTCACTCATCCCTCACTTACCGCTGTGATTTTATTCTTTCCTCCCACACCCCCGTTTTCTTTCACGTCCCCCTTTTGTCCCCCCACGAGAGCCGCATGTGTCCGTGTGCACTCGGACAGTTTTGGTGGTCTGATGTGGAGGACGCACTTCAAATAAAAAAAAGCCATCACACACTGGTGGAGCAGTAACAGCTAAAGTGGGCCCCGTGTTTTTTGAAGTCTTTCTTTGAAATAAGCGAGGCAATCCCTTGGCCCAGGGATCATATTCTATTTACGTTCCCTTTGCCAACGACACAGGCAACGCTGGCCAAATTCACAAAAGAAGATCCACATTGGAAAATCCGGCTAATCCCTGATTGAAAGTTCATGTGTTGGCTTCGATGGATAAGCTCTGGCAGATTTTCCCAGGGAAAAAGGGGAGTAAAGGGGAGGGAGACGGAGGGGGGGGAGAGAGAGGAAAAAAAGCAACAAAACTGGGATCCCTTTTGGTTAAAAGTGGACTCAGTGTCAGTGGCAGGCATCAAAGCTCGTGTCAAGAGCCGCCTTTCATGCTCAAAGCTGTGGTCGCGTCTGTGTCGTCGCCCTGGAGGAGCACGGCTGCGTCTCCGTCTTCACAAGTGGACGCCGTTCCTTCCAAAAGGTTTCGACCTAAGAGTTATGGCGCCACCTTAGAACATGAGTTGCTTCCTCAATTTCTCACCCATGTTCCCAGTCTGTCTGTCTCCCCCCATCCCTCCCTCCCTGGCTGCCTCTCTCCTCTCTCTCCCTCTTCCAGGGGTGGTGGCTATGGCTAGAGAGCCTGCACAGATGGCAGGCCAGCTTGCCTTCAGGGGAAGGGCTCCACAGCTTAAACTTCCTCCATGTTCCCTCTTTTCTTCTTCTCAAACTTTTGGCCTGTAACTTTTCGTGCCTGGCGAGCTTTTATCTCGCCGTGCATGATGTGAGAGGGGGGAGGCGGCCGGCTTGTGTGTGAGTGTGTGTGTGTGTGAGACGGAGGGTCGGGGTCTGAGTTGTCCTCAGATCAGTGGAGGCCATCAGTGTCAGTGGAGATGTAACACAGAAGCTGCAGCCAATCATCTCGTACTAACAGGGACAGTTCAGTTCAGTTCGGTTCAGTTCAGTTCAGTTCAGGGATTTTTTTGTGTCGTTGTACGAGACCCTGACAAACAGTCAAGACGCAGACTTTGTTGAACCGTCAGAGTCGGGAAACTGTGACTTACGCGCTCACACCAAACCCCAGAGAGAAAATCAGTGATTTTAACATCACAGCGCACAGGAGCTGCTGATCCACTGCTTCACGTGTGTTATTTTGTCACTTCGGTGTTTGAAAGTCTTCGTTCAGATTGACCTCAGCGACTAAAACGTGTCACACGGGGCAGCAGTGGACCAGCAGATCCTGAGTCCCTGTCAGATAAAAATGTTGATTTTCTCTATGGAGTTTGGTGTGGGAGAGTGAGCGGTGCTGGTGTGGGAGAGTGAGTGGTGCTGGTGAGTGGTGCTGGTGTGGAGAGTGGCGGTGCTGGTGTGGGAGAGTGGCGGTGCTGGTGTGGGGAGTGTGGCGGTGCTGGTGTGGGAGTGTGAGCGGTGCTGGTGTGGTTGTATGAGGTCGTGACAGACTTTGCCGTACACATTCTCAAAGTGCCAAGAAGCTTAAATTTGTGTCGCTTACTCGCCCACACCAAAGCCCATAGAGAAAATCAGTGATTTTAAAATCACAATGATCCACTGCTGCCTCCATCACTGAGTTCACATGTGTTATTTAGTGAATTCAGTGTTTGAAATCCATGGTTCAGATTTACCTCAGTGACACAAACTGACCACACGAGGCAGCAGTAGAACAGCAGCTCCTGAAAAGGCTGATTTTCTCTATGGGCTTTGGTGTGGGAGAGTGAGCGGTTTGACAGAGCGACACAGATCAGATCTCAGTTTGTGTCAAATGAGCGATTCTTCCGATCCGCTCTCCGTGTTCACTGGACTCATTCACCATCTTTATCTTGACGGTAAATCTTGCCGTTTTAAAGATGACACTAAAAGTGTCAGATTAACATAATCTCTGATTAGGACAAGACACAAACTGGGATTTGTGTTACATTTAACTCATTTAATGTGAACATAACATTAACACTTAACTATAAATGACTGTTTCACTGTCAGAGTAACAATAATACATGTAGAGACTGAGACTGAGTGTGTGAGCGAGTGAGTCTTAGTGCCTGGGTTTTAGTTTGTGGTGATGTTGGTGCAGCAGCAGGAACAGCGCCACCATGTTCAGTCACAGGAACAGCACCATCATACTGCTGCTTCCTCCTCCTCCTCTCCTCCTCTCCTCCTCGTGCGATCACACGTCAGAGTTTGCTGCTCTACGTTAACAAGAATCCTCAAGGATCCATCACTGTCGCGTGGAAACGACCCTGTGATCACGGTAATGTCACCTTTCACCGTCGCTCCACGTGTCATTTCACACTCCAGTCAAAAGCGAGCGCCGCCGCCGCCACCGCTCTAATGGCTCACTGTACTTACAGCCATCACCACACACACACACACACACACACACAAGTGGGGCTTGTTAGCAGTGGCCCCCTCTGCCTCTTCAGTGGGATCAGCCCAGCAACTTGACCCGTGTCAAGTGGTTTCCTGATACCCAGCGCTCCGTGTTTCACGTTCTCCAGCTGAGCGCGGCGACACTCTTCAGCCTCTCAAACTTCAGACACTGTTCAGCTAATTATTTTCATTTAATCCCACCTCAAATACTCTGGTACAGCCTGCACTGTATGTGGGGGGAAGAACACGGATCTGCTTTCTTTCAAACATCATGACGGACACGGACGATTATCTTCAGCCGCGTCGACTGAACGTCGATTGTGACGACTGAAAAACTATGTTTTCATACATACATTTTTGAGATTCTTAGATTTAAGCTTTCAGTCTCAGAAACATCATCGATAGTATAAGTATTTCTTTCGTGAAAAACTATTGAGGAACGATGCAAATCCTCCATTGTGGCACGTTATGAAATAAATCACGAGGACTGTATGTTGTGGAGCTAAAAAAGGATTTTAAAGTCATTCACGTGGAAATAATAATCTCACATGAGGTGAAATCACGATCATGACGTTAAATCTTAGGGGTGGGTGAAAAAAAAACGATACAGTGAAATATTGCAAAAGTTTGTGTGGCGATAAATGACGATCGATAGTTTTTAGCATTTAGTCACAATATATGGTTTTGTAAATATGTAGCATCATGATAATATTGTAGCGAGCCTTAAATATTGCGATAATACTGGATCTTAAATATTGGGATAATCGTATTGTACATTAAATATCATGGTATAGTATTGTGACTTAAATATTGTGATAATATCATATCTTACATTTTTGTGGTAGTATTGTATATTAAATATTGTGATATCATTCCATGAGTTAAATATTGCAATAATAACGTATTGTATATTAAATATTATGGTACTTTACTGTGACTTCAATATCATGATAATACTGTATATTTAATATGATAATATTGTATCATGACTTAAATATTACGATAATATCGTATTGTGAATTTCATGATAATATTGTATTTTAAATATTGTGATCATAACATGAGATAAATATCATCATATCTTAAATATCTTTCCTAAACATTGGATACATTTATTTTTAAGTTATTTATGACGATGTGCACATGTGGCCCGCGGGCCTCAGCAGAGGACGAATGCTGTCCCAGAATGGACGGATGAATCGTAACAGAAGCTAATAGAAGAGCAGCAGATGGTCACAATAACAGTCAAATCAACTAGTATTAATATTTATATCAATATCAACTCCAGTATTAATATTAATATTATTATTCATCCTCCACTGACAGCAAAGACCTCATTTTTTTAAATATTGCAAAGTTCAGAATAATTTCTCGGTCCCTCCCTCCCTCACTCACTCACTCATCCATCAGCACTGATGTCGTCCGTGAAAGAAAAGCTTCTTCTTTTATAAACTAAATTCACCCTCTCATGTTTTAAACACAGATGTTTTATGAAAATGAGAATTAGGACGAGCGACGACAAAATCCTCTCTAATCTTTAATTAGGAACGTTGTTTTAAAAAAAAACTTTAAAGTGTATTAAAATGATCATATTTAAAAAAAAGGTTATAATCTCTGCATATAATTAGAAATTTATGAATAATTAAAACAGTGGGTCAAAGGTCAAGGTGAGTGTTAATCAGAGTAATGAAAAAAATAAAATGATTTTCTTGTTGTTGTTGGGTTTTAAATGTTTTAGTCAGTAAAAGACAATTCACTGTGATTTCTGCATTCATTCACTCACTGATTCATTCATTCATACTTTCGTTGTTCTGACCGTGCTCCTTGTGAAACACTGGTGTGTGAAATGTTTGTGATTTTTTTTAAAAATGTTTTTGTCAGTAAAAGACAATTCACTGTATATTCTGCATTCAGTCATTCATTCATTCATTCATTCATTCTTTTGTAGTTCTGACCCTGCTCTCTGTGAAACAGACATTTTGGGTGAAAAAAATTTGGTAAAAACATAATTTATTGCGAATTCTGCATTCAGCCAATCATTGATTCATTCATTCAGTCAGACGGTTCCAGACTGGACCGTACCATGACAGAAACACAGTCTAAACTGGCTGTGGTGATTGTCCAGGGTTCATGACCTCTGGTCAGCGTAATCTGACCTCTGTGGTCAGCGTAATCTGACCTCTGTGGTCAGCGTAATCTGACCTCTGTGAGGTCGCGGTGTAGGAAGCGTACAATCCCGTCATCTCCGCGTGGTTTTTTCCCCGCAGGTGTCGCAGAGAAGGACCCTTCTGTAGCCGTGTGTCTTGGATCCGATCTCCACAAAGCTGCCTCTCCCGCTGCCAGATGGACCCCTGCTTTTCCTCCACACTCATGCTCTCCCTGCTAAGACCTAGGCTTTTCTCTCCCCCCTCTCTCTCCGTCTCTCTCTCTTTCCCTCCCCTCTTACAAAAGAAAAGCGCTTTGGCTGAAAGAAGAAAACCACAGCTGAATTTTATGGTGCCGCTTCCTTTTGCCAATAAGCTGCTTCCCCAACTCGGAGGCAAAGGGGCTGCGTGGAAATGCTGCTCCTGAGCCGCGTTGTGGAGATTTGTTCGAGTTTGCGTTGGACGGATAACGTTCGCCGTGCTAATAATTCCCCCCTCTCCTCTTCCTCGCTTCCTCTCCACTGTGAAATCTTGATAATATTCCGGAGTTGTTGGGCGTGGAACGCCGCGGCTCAGGCTGTGTTTGGACTACGATCTGCCGCGCTCTAATTCCTACAAGACCCAAATAAGGTGACAACAGTGTCAGCGCCGAATGTGATCACACCGTCTATAGACATGGTGTACGGCGAATGCCAGAGGGAGCTGGTGCCAAACCCTGGCACGGATTCTTTGGCACGTTTTACCTCCAAAGCACAGAATCCATTAAAGTCATAACGCTGCCCCCCCCCACACACACACACACACTCTCCTCCCCGTACCTTAAATAACCGAGCGAGACACAACACAGCTTCAATCGCACGACCCTGATACTGTAATACCTCGCGCAGAGCGGAGGGGGCGCTCAACGACTCCCGGGACAGAATTAACCTTTATTATTATCATTATTATTATTATTATTATACTAAATAAATGAGGATTTTCATCTTTTTAAACATGATTTTTGCCAGAAAAAGACAATTCACTGTGAACTGTACATTCATTCATTCATACATTCATGCTTTTGTAGTTCTGACCATGCTCCTGGTGAAACATATTTGTATGAAATGTTTTTAAAATGTTAATTCTGCATTCTTTCATTCATTCATTCCTCTGTTTTGTCATTGCTTCATTCTGTCATTCATTCATTCATGTAGTTCTGACGTGCTCTTGGTGAAACACGTTTGTGTGAAATCCTTGTTGATTGGTGACAATTTTTTCTGAGTAAAACAATTTGCTGTGGATTCTGCATTCATTCATTTACCAATCCATCCATCCATTCATTCATTCTTGCTTTCGTAGTTCCTCCATGCTCTTGGAGAAACCGAATGATTGTTCACTAAAATTCACTATGAATTCAGCATCCATTCATTCATTCATTCAGTCAGTCATCCATTCATGCTTTTGTAGTTCTGATCATGTTCTTGGTGAAACACGTTGTTGTTTCATGTTCATGATTTTTCAAGTTTTTAAAATGTGAAACATAATTCACTGTGTATTCTGAATTCATCCATTCATTCATGCTTTTGTAATTCTGACCGTGTTCCTGATGCAACAATTTTCATTGATTAGTGACAACATTTTTTGTAAGTAAATCATAGCAGGGTCAAACATTCATTTATCCATCCATTCATTCATTCATGTTAAAATTAACCCTTCCACTAAACACAACAGGTACAATCTTCACAAGAAAGCAGACGCACAAAAACATATAAAACGACATAAAGTCAAAGAACTGGTGTGAAACCCTGGCACGGATTCTTTGGCACGTTTCACCTCCAAAGCACAGAATCCATTAAAGTCATAAACACCGCCTCCTCCCTCCCTCCCTCCCCTCCCCTCACCCACCCCCCATTCCTCCCTCCTCGTACCTTAAATAACCGAGCAAGACGCAGCACAACTTGAAATCGCACGACCCTGATACTGCATGGGAGCGCTCAGCGACTCCGGGGACAGAATTAACGTCCAATTTCCCACTTCTCATTACAATTCAATAAAAGCCGGTCTGCTTTTTTTCTCTTTTTTTTTACCTTTAGAGCGCTGTTTTGGGGGCGGATGCTTTCAGCGGGGGCCGCCACTCCACTCTGAGCCCAATTAAGAACATTTAAACATATTAAAAATCTCCCGTGCTCTTCACTGTCCTGATTACTGCTTAAGTATAATCTGCTTTTATATCCCTCTCTGCCTCTTTGACTCACTTTTTCCGCTAAAGAATTATATCCATCAGTGATGATGTGTCTCTCTCTCTCTCTGGTTCAGGGTCGGTGAGTAACTATCTCTGCCTTTCATGCAGTAGATGTTGAAGTGAAAGCTTTATCACACAATATTCTGCCCTTTTTCTGTACCGCAGAGGACACAAACACACACAAACACACACAAACACACACTCTCGCGCTCACTTTATCAGCCGTGACAAGGGTAGAGTGTGTTTTTAAAGGTGTGCGTGTGAATATTGATGTGTATAAATATGTATATATATATATATAAAAAAACACTGTTTTTCTGGCACATCCATCAGGAGAAAATCCACTTTACTCATCTCCATCACCACCAATTCCATCCAGTGGGTGTTCTGGGTCAAAATGTGAGCTTGTCTCACACAAATACATGTCAATCATTGACTTAAGGGACAGTTATTTTGAAGTGTGGAAAACACTAACCATATAAAATATGATTCATCTAAATAATATATACATCTGATTAAGTCTAAAATAATTTTCTTGGTTAAAGCAGCCTTTTCTGACTAGAACTCACTTTCCTGCACCAAACCCCATTGAGAAAATCAGCGTTTTTTACATCACAGGACACATGAGCTGTTGATCCACCGCTGCCTCCATAATGAAGCTCAAATATGTAGATTATGACTTCAGTGTATGGAATCGTTTGTTTGGATTGATCTCAGTGGCGTAAACTCAGTGACACGTGGCAGCAGGTGTAAAAACCTCAGTGGCCTTGTGAGCTAAAAACGCTGATTTTCTCAATGGACTTTGGTGCAGAGATGGAACCTCGTTACAAAGCAACACGAACTTCAGTTTCCTATCATTAAATGTTCATGTAAAGATGAAGAAGCAAACATTTTAAGATAATGTAGACTTACACAGGCTTTTTTATACGTTTTGAGTGTTTTGATTTGACCATATTGAGCACAAACACTGTAAAACGTCATAAATGCTGTAAACACCTGTAAACTGTGGACTCAGGGTTTGACTTCACTGATCCTGCAGAAACACAGCGTCACTTAAAGACAGCTCGACTTTAACATGATTCACAATGCATAACTCAGAGACGCTCTCGCGTGTTAGTCAGGCATTAAAAGAAAGAAAAAAAAACGAAAATTATACCACGCAAACGCCGGTGTCTCATCATTATTATTATTATTATTAATATTATTATTCTTTGACTCCATTTCATTTCACTTCTCTGTCTGAGTGAGGACAAACGAGGAGGGAGGAATTAACGTGTCACTGTACCAAAAAGTCACTCATTCATTGATTTGATGTTATTTCTTCTAGCCTTCTCTGTTTCCTCCTACCATCTTTATATAGCACGTAAAATATATATACACAGTATACGAAGCGTTCCCTTTTATCTGCATGACTTTAATCTGGGTTAATGTCAGGATCAGACGATATGAACGAGCTGTGTGATCATTCAACTCTGTTTGAAAGAGACAATAAGTTTATTTTAGTCAAATAACTACTAATACACACCTGCAAGCCGCAGTATTTGTACTGTCATTTTTAGAAATGTTGCTTTTTATTTTGGGAACAAAACTTTCAGCTTCTTAAATGTGAATATTTTCTTCGTTTCTTTGCTCCATAAAACAAAGCAATCATTTTGCTTTGTGGACAAAAACTAAGACATTTGAGAACATCATCATTCCCAGGTTTGACAAACAATGATCCACATTTTTTTTAACATTTTCTGACGTTTTATGGACCAAACCATGACTCGATTAATCGCGAAAGTAATCCACAGATTAATCAATTATGAAAATAATCGTTAGTTGCAGCTCAACCCACATTTCACGCTCACCTTTAATGACGTCACTTCATGAAGGAGCGATCTCTGTGTTGCGTTCAGTGTCCTCTTGTAAACGTTCTGTTCAAAACAGAAAATAAAAGTCAATTTCTACTTATTATCGCGTTTCACTTCTTGTACGTTTATGTATTTAATATTTACACAGTATTTTCATGAAAAACGCAATTTAAATTCACCTCATTCGACTTTATTTCACCATAAAATAACTTGGAATGAGTTTAAATTACCACAACTGACCACGACACAAGCCTGGCGATAATTTCTGGACTTTTGTCCGAACTTGTCCGAACCTGTCAGGTCCTGTATCGACACCCCTACAGCGCGCGCGCACGCGGAAGCGCCGATGGAGCGCGTGCGCGCGCACACACGACCACACACACATACATACATAGTGTCTCCTTCTCTTCCTTGTTTTCCGGGTTATTTTACCACAAACAAATCTCTAAAATAACCATTTAATCAACAAATCACACTCTCACACACGCGCACACACCTGCTGCAGCTTCACTCACCTGCTGTCGAAACACGTGTGCTTAGCCCCGCCTCCTCCGTCAATCAGTCAATCCCTGTCCAGGTTCTGCATTTATATAGATAATCTCCGCGTCATGTGACCAGTATTATGACTTTGACATGTTTGGATGGTTAAATAATTCTGTATAAAAACACATGTGTTATTGAATTAAAGCTACGGTACGTCGTTTCATTTAACATGTGCTTAAAACTTGTTTGATTATGTTTTTATTTGTTTTTAAGAGCAACTTTTTTCGTCTTTATTTTATTTGAATTATTTATATTCATGTATTAATTACTCCTTAACTCCAAAACAGTAGGTGGCGGTAATGCACCTTAAAGCTGGCTGCTCCCCCTCCATTAAACAAATGAAGAAGAAGAAGAAGAAGAAGAAGAAGAAGAAGAAGAACCAGAACCCTCAGAGTTTGTTTGGGGGGGAATTGATTGGACTGTGTTTTGGTGAGTTAAAGACAAACTGTGCTGGTTTAAATCACATAAACTAACGTAGGTTCACCTGTTTAATGTCTGCCTGTTTTTTTGTTTATGTGTTTGCAGGAGGATACACAAGAATGAAGAGGCTACGTTGCAGTTGCTAACACCTTTAAAGTAAGTAAGTACATATCTTTCCTCCATGGTAGAAAAACAGCTATAGGATACAAGAGGTGCCCAAAACAACCAGTGACTTATTATAGAGCTTTTAATAAAGATATATAATATTTAATATTAATATTTGGGTTACAACAAAAATCTCAACTGTCAACTTTCATATCTCTGCGTGGACTTTGAATAATAACACAGTGAACGGCCACTTAAAATACCACATTCTTGTGTGTAATCTCTCTCATATTCATGACTTCTGAAGATTATCTGGGCTTTAATTCATTTTATCGTGTGACGGCATTATGCTCTTTCATGGCGACTCATTAAACAGTGACTTTAAGATATTATTCTCGCATGTTATCAGTATAATATCGTATTATACGGACTGATGGACACATGGACTGATATCAGTCCATGTGTTCAGTCTTGTGTGCTGCACACACACACAATAAAGTGTTATTTTATTGTGACTCAGCCCTTTTTTCACACTGGAACCTAAGGTTTATAAATGGCTCACTTTCTTACACCAGATCTCATTAAGAAAAGTGACATTTTTAGCCTCATGGAGACACAGGAGCTGCTGGTCTGCTGCTGCCTCGTGTGGTCAGTTTGTGTCACTGTGG
Organism: Solea senegalensis; assembly: GCF_019176455.1. Taxonomy (NCBI): domain Eukaryota; kingdom Metazoa; phylum Chordata; class Actinopteri; order Pleuronectiformes; family Soleidae; genus Solea; species Solea senegalensis. The sequence goes on along the minus strand of NC_058027.1, from coordinate 27,285,983 downwards.
CGGATGTGAATGAAGAATTTCAAACACAGAAAATGCAAAATACCACTTTTGAACCACAGTGGATGAACGACTCCTGTGTGCTGTGATGTTAAATCACTGATTTTCTCTGTGGACTTTGGTGTGGGAGTGAGCGGTTTACAAATTTTACAGTTTCCTGTTGCAAAAGTCTAACAGTGAGATAAAGCTGCAAACATAATCTTAAATTATAATGAACTATAAGAATATAAATCTCCTTTACACAGATTTAACCTGCAGTTTCCAAGTTTGTCGGCCATTTTCTTTGCGTCTGAATGACTTTACTCCATAAATCCCCCCCCTTTTTTTTTCTTCTTCTCAGAATTCCTAATGTCACATGTAAAGCATGGAAGTGACAGCTGATTGCGACTGAACGTGCAACGTTTCCTCGACAGGTCAAGTGGTTAATCAAGGCTGGAGATACTGTAAGTGATGGGGGTAATCAGGCGACAAGCATCAATGTACAGATGCAAGCAAGGATCATTGTTTCTTTGTCTCATCTGTCATGTTTTTCTCATTTTTTGTTCCTGTTATGACTGAAAAATAATGTTTTAGGTTTTTTAAACCAAAGTTTCTATTACATACATGACTTTGGGGAAATCTGACCACATATATTGGAGTTCCAGTTGTTTCCAAACTCTTTTAATGCTCAGGTATCAGATGTAGATGATAAACACAAAAGGGGCCCAAGGACAGAGCCTTGGGGAACACCAGAAAGGGGGTGGATGGATGGGATGTGAATGTTTTTGGTAAGTTTGTGTCACTTGTATTTATAAAGTGACACAAATGTTCTAGTTTCCTGTTGTAAAAGTCGGTCTAACAGTGAAATGAAGCAGTGAAAATAACCCTGAGGTATAATATACTTAAAGTGACGTGGATTTTATGAGGTGAGCCTATTGCTAAGTGGCTAAAATTTGTAACATCTTTCACAATTATTGCAAAATAAAATACAGTGTCATCAGCAAACAGATTGTGTCAACAACAATATGCATGTTTTTCAGCAGGACAAAACGGTTCCAGTGGAGAAATTACAGATTGTTTCTGATGACAAATATATCTTAACACTCATTTGTAACTGAGTCAAATTTCATTTTTCAAAGTTCAGGTTTTAATGGAGAGTACATCTCAACAGAGGTTAGCATTACAGCCTCTAAATGAACACATGAAATTGATAATAATAAGCAACAGTAAGTTTTTAAGCAAAACAATTATTCCATTTGCAAAAATCTAATTCTACAATTTGGTTCAAGATAAAAATATTTTGAGAAAAAACTTTAAAATTAAAAAAAAATCCCACATTAAAAATAATATATGTGAGGACTCAGAGAAGAGCGAAGCTGTCGTCTAAACATTTTTACTTCTTCATTATGAAAACGCTTTTATTTCCTCGTGGCTCTTACTCCATACATCACGACCGAGGTCATTGGCTCTCGCATTAAAGATTCATAAAAACCAGTTCTCGGGATATGGAGAATTTATGAAAGAGCCACTCACTCCGCCGGCTTATTACTGTAAAATTGCTGATATGCCGGTGGGTGACGGCAAAAGAAAAACAATGACACATTTCTCCTGCACGCAGACGCCACTGAAGATGCAAAAGAGTTCTGTAATGGAGGGCATCCAAGTAAGCCAGTCAGTATTTGGATGCTAATATGGAGCCAACCTGATGATCTCACACACACACACACACACACAGTGAAAGTGTCTATGCAGGATCATTATGCATGGAAATGACTGGTGAGTTAGAGAAGCTTGTTTAAAGTGAGAAAACTCCACGGCGCAGACACAGAGATGGAGATGGGAGGACTTTAAGTGTTTACTGTCAATGAGGTGAGATAAATCCAGTGTGAATTGGGATGGAGAGGGATGTGGACGGACGTATGAGGAGGGAGGACGTGGGCAGAAAAGTTAAATGACCTGTATATATGTGTATACTTACTGTTTATGAAATGGAACTAATGGTGTCGGAGGTGGGATAGTCCGTCTTCTGTGAGATGTTATGGGTTTTTTTTGTGCGTACTGTAGGTGTGTGTCCGTCTTTGTCTCTCCTGCCCATTGTGTGTGTGTGTGTGTGAAAATTAATCAAAGCGTGGGCGATGATGAACAGTTTCTGTAGAATTCTGTCAAAGGTTAAGAGCTAGTTATTTTTAAGAATGACATGAATCTCGCCGAGACAGTGATTGCCTAAATGACCACTGTAATTACCAATTACTTCTTGAAGCAGAGAATATATTCACGGCGTGCAGCCCGGCTAAATACAGACAGGCATTAGCCCATTTACGTACTAATGCACATAATTTAGGCCCTGAAAAGGGCAGATGGGAACACAATGGAAGATATAATAGATACCATCTAATATCATTCCAAAAAGAATATTGGATTCACAGGAGATGAATATTACTTTGTGTCAGGATTGTTTTTCCATGAAACATTCAAAATACGTTTCATCTTTTCTTCCTCATTCCCCTTTTTGAACGCCGCCGCCGCCGCCGCCGCCATGTTGAGATCGTTACCGGGAGAAGGAGACGCTTGCCAGTTTGGCAGGCTATTATCCCTCTTTTCTGAGAGAAATGACAACAAGGCCGTGACAGAGTGTCAGCGACCGAGAAGACGAAAGATTTCTTTACAATGATGTTAAAATGAAAGAGAGATCCGAAATTACACTGGGCCTTAAACAGAGGTCAGAACTGAAGAACCGAACTTCACAGAGTCAAACACGAGGGAACATGAAGGAGAAACTAGACCCACTGTTTTAGTCGCCTGAGATGTTTGAGTTTCAGTCTTAGTTTTAGTCGACTAAGTCTAAAGTTTTATTATTATAGATGGACCAAGATGGACACAAAATTCAAAATGGCCGACTTCCTGTTGCTCTGATGCAATGGTCTCAATGGACTTTTATGTTCGTCTTGGGCTGTGACATGTTCCCACCAAGTTTTGGGAAATTCGGTATAACTTAGTTTTGTCTTGGTCCATCCACGTTTGCAAATATCACATTTTGGCCACACCTTTCGTCCATGTAGTTTTCCTGCCATGGAGCGCTGAGGACACGCCTTTTAACGTAGACAAAATGCTTTGCTAACTTTAAATCATTAACTTGTCTAGAACAGATGGACCAAGTTTGACGCGGCTAGCTCAAACGTGCTAGGACGAGTTTGTTTAAATGCATAGACTAGCCATTTTTGTTTTTCCCAAAATGGCTGAGTTAATGGAAGTACATTAGAAATTAGTTTGGAATTGTTAGAGCAACAAGTGTAGAGAGTTTGGTTAAAATCAGAACAACTATGTGCGACTCAGAAAATTTAGCGTTGGTGATTTGACATAATTGATTTTACAAAAGTGTCCAGTCATCGTAAAACAGTGATGTGTCCAGTTATTTGTGGACTTAAATATAAATAAAAGTGTGGTTTTGTTAATATAACTCAATGAAAACGTTCAGTGTGAGGCTTTGATGCCAGTTTACCTGACCTCACAGTTCACAAGTTAACACTTGGAAACAAAAGCAGCACAAATCACAGAGAATATATTTATATAAGAGTGAACTAATCCTTCAGATTCCAGGCTTAAACGTCGAGCGACTGCGGGGGGGAAAACGCGGGCTGACAGGCCTGACTGGCAAAAAGCATATTTACTAAATTAGACATAAACTGCAGCGCGCTGCATCTCCACCAAGGAACTTGTAAAGTCTCATAAATAAGTGAAAGCAAAACGGCGGAGACGGAGAAACAAAGCACGCGAAACAAAAAAATAAAAACTCTGAGCACTTACTGTACTCGTGTGTGTGTGTGATGGGATGTTTTGTTTTGTCTTTTTTTCCTCCAGAGTTGAGAGATAATGAGTTGTCATTTTTGCTGCTCTTCTCCTGCGCTCAACAACAACCTTTCCCCTCCTCTCTCGCTCCTCTCCTCCTCTAAACTCTCGCTCCTGCCAGGATAATGGGCAGACATATTGGCTCTCGGTGTAATCTCGACGCCGCTCTATCGGATAAATACTCGGAGAGGAGATGCTGATTATTGTAGTTGGCGGTCGTGGGATCAGAGGGAGGAGAGTAGGAGAGTGAAAAGGTTTTAATCCAAACTTTTAACGCGATGACTCGACAGCTGAGACCCGGGTTCACGACCCGGTCAGAACATGGACCTTTCTGTTGAACTGTTCTCGAGGGTTTTCTCCCAGAGTCCACAAACATGGACATGGACACAGCGTGGGTGGAGCTTATTGCCTATAAACACACCTGAAAGTTACTCAAAATGTTTAAAATCGGATTGAATTTGTGAAATTTGGAAAACACAAGTTCACTTGGCCTCATTTTTATGAACAAAAAGTAAAAAATAACATCTATTTTGTGACCTCTGCACAATTATTGCTGCTTTATTTTATGTATTTATTATTCCCATGGCAATGTAAAAGGGTTAAATCATCAGCATTACATAAATCAATGACTTTATACGACATGCAGTGAGCTTCAGGTAAGAAGAACAGGTGAGAATCAAACACCGGAAAGTCAATTTTATTACGTCGTCACATTTAAAAACAACAAAGGTTTCACTGAAGTGCTTTACACGGTAAACAACTGTCAAAGAATAAAGTGGTAAAAAGAAAAAGGCCAGAGGTTTGATCGTGGGGGGACTTTTAATTTGAAGGAGTAAATCGTTCAGTAAAAGGAGACACAGTGACACAGTGATATAACCTCTCACTTCATAGATTAGATTAAATTAGATTACATTTCATTGATCAAACACTGGGAAAATTCAGCAGCAGTTGTCAGAGTCAGACCTGTGATGATAAAGATAAAAAGGACAAAAATAAGATGAATAAAATCTACACATTTATCAGAAAATCATTCGGAATTCTGACCTTTTTTCCCCTCACAATCCCGGCTCTTTTATTTTTTTGAATTCTGAATCCATATGTGGCCTTAATCGTCTCCCGTGAGTCACATCTATAGGACGAGAAAAAGAATTCTGCTATAAGAACATCATCACAGTGTCGAGACTTTAAAAAACAGGACAGGATATTTTTAAGTGGCAGAAACAAAAGTGTGTTGACTGTTTTTATTTCTTCCTGTCTGCGCTGTCATCTCGTGCCAAAGCTGTTTAGCAGCAGCAGTTATTGTCTCTCTCCTCTCGTCGTCGTCGCCACCGGCTCCTCACTCTCTCACTCTCTCACTCGCTCACTCGCTCTTTATCTTTAAACAATACCTGCGTTTTTTACAGTAGCAGCACTTTTTTATTTTAGCAGTGTCTTTATTTTCTTTCTTTTTTTTTGCTCTGTGTCTCTGTCTCCGTTTTTCAGGCATCATCACTTTCGTTGGCAGTCGTCTTCAATAGTTAATGCGTCAATGGGAGGAAAAACAAAAACTAAGGAGGGGGAGTTGTGTGTTTTTTTAAAATCTTCCCACACCGCGTTCACTACATCAACGCTCTTTTGCTTTGGAGAATCCGACCACAGGGAATCACAGGTGATCAATGTGAGGATCGATCAGAGTCAGACAGTTTTGGAGGCTTTTGTCTCACGTTTCTGCACCAAAAAGAGAAAAAAAAGTCATTTCTAAAGTAAAACTCTCATCATTTCCTAATTGTTGTTCAGTTAAATCACAGATAAAAAAAAAATAATAATAATAAAGACACTAAGAACCGCAGAAAACCCGAGAGTTTAATTTACAGGCATTTAAATTCAGTTTTTCAGCAACTGTTAGAATTCAATTATTTAAATCCTGCACTTGGCACAAAAGAGATTTTGTAGATGTCTTTAGTGGATTACGGGGAGTTTAAAATGGCTGCCGTGTGGTAGCAGCTGAGATTACAGAAGAGAACTGAAGTGTGAATACTAAAAATACTAAAAAAAAAACTAAAAAAAACGGTGTATTTCGTTTAATAAGAACAGTGATTTTTTTTTGTGATATGGCGAAACAATTGACACAGGAAGTAGTGAAAAGCCAAAGTCAGTGACTCTTATTTTGAAAACCAGGTTGTTCAAATCTGAAAATAATCTCTTTTGTTTTTAGCTGCGTGTTCTGATAACACATTTTATTTGACTAAAACTAAATGTTATTTTGTCAGTATAACCACTAAATACCTAATTTGACATTATATTTATCCAATTGTTTCACCAGAAGGTAGTCACACTTTAAAGATGTGCAGATTATAAAGGTCATGAGCAATAATAAATAAATATAAAACGGAGCATCTCATCTGGCCAGTAGGGGGCCGGTCAAGTGAAAAAAATGAATAATAATTCTGAATATGTTCTTTCGTTGTCAATTAAGGACCGCGAACAATACCTAGCCGACGGCAATAGTCTGCCTGACCCAGCGTCCATAAAAGATTGTGTAGATGATATTTACACAATCGCTTTTCATCGTAATCTAACACAAAGAGCTGATAAATGATAACTTACATGAAAAGAAGTGAGCGCTACGAACGTAGCATCACCCCGGTCTTCTCTTCTTCATGCCTGCAGCCACAGACGATGTGTCAGGATTCTACGAAGGAGTGTTAGCGCCAGACCAAAAAAAAAACAATCCGGCACAAGAAGAAAAAATATGGTACAAGGAAAAAAAAAAACATTTCTATGACGTGGTCTATAAAAACCACATCACGGCGGTTTCACTGTGATGACTCCACCCACATAGGAGGAGCTATGAAGTCATGGAAAACCACTGCTGCTTTTCCACGCGGTTTGGTATCGTTTTCCATGACTTCATAGCTCCTCCTCCTCAATGTGGGGGCGGACTCATCATAGCAACGGCTGCATGAAACTGCCGACACACAAACTAGTGACATTTGTTTTGGGTGAAACTGAATCATTAGAATCAGTCCATTAAAAAAGATTTGTTCACCGAATGGTTCAGTACTTCCTGACATGAACTGAAATACCACTGAACGTGGTCATGATTGCTCACAATCTCTAAATACACCAGATATTGACATTTTAGATATTTCCTGATACTAAATGTTGGATATTAAAACACGTTTTTTAGTCTTTTTAACTTTGATTCTTGTGTCGGACGTCGCGCTCATGACTCGTCACATTTTAGTATCGGCTCAGCTGAATCTCGTCAGAGCAGGTACGATAAAAACCCACCAGGTTCTGTCACTGATGGAAAAGCAAAATAACCGCGCAGAGGCGAGGCGAGTCAGGCCGATACCGTGTAGTGGAAAGACGCCACACGTGACTGATCCCTAACCGAGTCGAGCCGAGCAGAGGCTAGAACTGTATTTACCGGTATTCAACAACGTGAACTGCTCCTTTAATTACCTGTGGATGAAACTCAACAGTTACACAAATGACTGCAGCTTTAATAAATGCATTATTAATTTGTTGGATTGGCTCGTAGACAACGTCAACATCTAATCTGCCGCCTTCCTCCGCCTCTAATTGTTTTAATAACAGGTTTATAATCTGGTAATTACTGTATAATACGACGCGTGGTTATTTTACCAGCGACGCCGGTGAACGAGGAGCAGATGAGACAAAAAAAAAAAGATAACGTTTCTCCTCGTATTAGTGAAGGACTGTTGTCACTGCAGAGGAGCGCGAGCACCAAACACTAACCCTGATACACACACTCGTTGGACGTGTGCGGTGGCTGCAAAACCGTGGCATTTGAATGACACATTGATGGCCGCGGCGCGCGACGCGGCGCTGCCAAGAGTCCAGAAGATAGAACCAGTCTGGATCCACGCAGGCCAAGAGCTTAGTGGGGAGTCCACAAACTGCTCAAAGCTGACATTTGTGCCTCCAGGAGGTACGCAAACAGGGATAGACAGACAGTCAGATCCAACACCAACCCCCACCGCCACCACTGATCCACCGCCCCCCCGCCCGCACCACCACCACCCTGTTGTCTTCATCTCTCCATCAATCTCATTTAATTGTTTTTCCATTGGAGATGTTGTACACAGATAAGTCGGTGTACATTATTCCTCCTCCTCCTCCTCCTCCTCCTTCGTTCTCTCCAGCAGAAGTGCCATTTTGAGAGCAGGCCGCGTCTCCGTCTGTCTGCGGGGACGGCGGCAGAAACTGCTGATGTGCTGCGTGGAGCTTTCTCTTTTTTTTTTCCCCCTCTCCGAGTTCATTTAATGGGCTCAGGTTCTTGTTAAATCATGCAGACTGATTGCCTTTATGTACTATAGCGCTCTGACTTTTCTATTTCGCCACAGAATAAACAAAAGTGTTTAAATATGCAGCGTAAACACAGAGGGGGAGGACGGGGGAGGCGGGGGGAGGGAGGAAGTTGTGCCTGAGCACTCGAGCACGGACAAAAAAAAAAAAATCATAAAATCAAATTTTCTAGAAAAGAACAAAAGGAATGGAGACATGTATATTTGATGATGGCAACATATCCTCAAACCACAGACTAATATCTGCTGTGAGTCCACGCAGGAGGGATTAATGAGTGTGTGTGTGTGTGTGGGATTATGTCTTATTCTGCATGTTCAAGGTTTCTTACATCACTTACACTTACAAATTAATATAAAAAAATGTGTTCACTGCATGTAGAAAAGAAGCAGAGATTTTAAAGCCTGAGCTGCCTCATTCATCCATTCATTCATTCATTCATTCATTCATCAGCCAGAAAAACTGATCAGCTGATCGACTGTCATCACTTCCTGTTGAGAGGTGAACATCTGAGTGACAGATGCAAAGTCAGGTGGTGGAAAGCTGAGAGGGAAGAGGAAGCGTGTGCTCCTCACCTCACCACTAGAGGGCGAGCTTCTCCGTTTACACCAATAAACTACTAAAAGTATTAACAGCTGTTTTTGCCCTGAGTCGTGTTCCCTGATGCTAACAGCAGCTAATTGCCAGTTAGCTGCAGTAAAAACGTTAAAAAACACTGCACTGACTCACATTACAGCGTGTATTTGTACATGTAGCATGGGTTTAGTTGTGTTGCCTTGTTTACTCACAACTACCTTTCCCCGTATGATAATGTTTCTCCATATTTTCCCTGAATTTAGCAAAATTAGCCGACATTTAAGCGCTAGCTCTTCCTTCTCTCTACTCTCTGGCGCCAAAAACAGAGCGCAAGTGAAATTACCGTAATACGCATGAATGTGCAACTCCTCAGCTTTCAGAAACCGTTGGAATTTTTCTGATAGCACAAACCGTCGCGTAATCACGGCTGTGCTAACGTGTCGTCAGTGATACGCTCAGTGTTTCGTTTCGAGAACTGTGTTGTTTTTTTCAGACAATCTGCAGTTTGTACTTCTTCATTTGTGACAGTCACAGAAAATGTTACGTAATATAGAATCTTTTAGAGAATAAACACAACATAAACATGGACAGCACGGCCGTTTGTCCAGATGCTTATGGATTCTTTGGTTCTATTAAACCACTGAGGAACCAGTTCTTGATACCTTGTCCGTCTCCTAAGAGACGCTAATTAGTGAAACACAGAGTCTTAGTCACACTGTCCTCAGTCCTGTTACAATTTTCTCTTTTCACCAGATGCCGTGAGAAAGTATCGCAGCACTGTGGCCTGTCTGACACCACATACTACCAACAGAAGAAAAAAAAAGTGTTATTAAGAATCTGTCAAAAAATCATTAAGAAGTCAAAGAAAATTCCCTCTGAAGTTTAAGATGTGAACAGAATGATGGATTTTCAAAGTTTTAAATCAGGAGTGGGCAACAATGAAGCAATTCAAAGGCCAAAAAAAGAATAATGTAAGAAATAGTAATCATTAAACCAATTTTTTAAGTTAAAATACCATAAAAAATACTTTTTGTTTGTGTGAAAACTGATAAATGTGCTTTTTTTGTCTGTATTTGTAACATCTTCCACTCTTGATTAAAAACCTTTGTGACTTTCTGAGGCAACGTTTTTGTCTATCGTCACAACTGTAATCTGAGACTGGGGCCGGATAAAGCTGCTTTGTGGGCCCAATCTGGCCCCGGGGCCTCATGTTGCCCATGTGTGCCCTCAATAATACACATGAGTGAGCCTCTCCTCAGAACAGAACCAGCACTAATGTTAAAATATTAAAGTAATGCTTAATAATGATGGTTTTGAGTGTGGAGAGGTCGGTGCAGTATCCCAGAGTATGTGGGTTTCTGCTGGTGCAGTGACATAAGGAAAAACAGATTTTAGCCAATAAACATAAATCACTTCAAGTCTACAATCATTTAATAAGACATGTGTGGCTTTATCTCACTGTTGGACGGCGTTTTCTGCTTGAAACTGAAGTTTGTTTTGACGGAAGTTTCTCCCCACACCAAAGCTCATGGAGAAAATGGTCAATTTTAGCTCAGGGGTGACACAGGAGCTGCTGGTCTGCTGCTGCCTCGTGTGGTCAGTTCTCTTTATGATGTAAAAATGGTGATTATCTCTATGGGATTTGGTGTGGGAGAGTGAGCGCTTCCGTTTCCAGTCAGAGATAAAGCAGCAAACATGAGATGTCACAGAGTCATATCATTAGGTGAACCTTCCGTTAAGTGGTTTAAAATCTGTTTTCCCTCATTCACCTGCTTGTTCCACACACTGTAGCTCAAACTGTGGTTCTTGTCTCACCACACAGCCACACTTCAAAAACCCTGAGCTCTGGCTTTAATTGTGAGTCAGTGTGAAGTCACAGCGCCCGCTACTTTCTGCTGTCCTGACTTGACGCAGTTCTAACTGTGGACTGAACAGAGTGAGATCTGCAAGATCAATAAAAACTAGTACCGCGCGCGGTTCTGAACGGGTTCGAGCCGACCCGCGCGAGTCGCCGTGTGCCACGGCTCCCCGCGCGCCTCGCGCTCTCACCCGTTCATTCACCGCGCGCGGTACTAGTTATTTTCAGTACTAGTTATTTTCAGCGGCGTCCCCGCACATATCTATCCAAATTTCGGGGGGGGATCGGCAACGTATGGCAAAGTTATAGGGCACTTCCTGTTTAAAATGGCCGACTTCCTGTTCGGTCAAATGCGCGTCCGTAAACGTGTTCAGGGAAGTTCCCTTGTCTTACATATCAAGTTTTGTGCAGATCGGACAATCTTAGAGTTTACTTCCTGTTTCGGGCATTCCACTTCCTGTTGGGAGGTCATCTTTTGCAGACATGCTCAGGACAGGTCCCTGGTGTGACATATAAGGTTTCATGCAAATTGGACAACGTACGGCAAAGTTAGCGGGCACTTCCTGTTTAAAATGGCCAACTTCCTGTTCGTCTCTGGAAACATGTTCAGGGAAGGTCCCGTAACTCACATATCTAGTTTTGTGTCAATCGGACAATGCAAGACTTTACTTCCTGTTTCGGGCGTTCCACTTCCTGTAGGGAGGTGACCTTTTACAGACATGCTCAGGACAGGTTGCTGGTGTCACATATAAGGTTTTGTGCAGATCGGACAATGTACTGCAAAGTTAGAGGGCACTTCCTGTTTAAAATGGCCGACTTCCTGTTCGGTCAACGGCGTCTCCGTAAACATGTTCAGGGAAGGTCCCGTAACTCACATATCTAGTTTCGTGTCAATCGGACAATGTAAGACTTTACTTCCTGTTTCGGGCGTTCCACTTCCTGTAGGGAGGTGACCTTTTACGGACATGTTGAGGAAGGGTCTGGGGTCCCACATACTAAGTTTCAAGTGGATACAACAATCCCTGTTGGAGCAGCATCAAAAACTATAAATGTAATTCTGTCTGCTGTCACCAGGGGGCGCTGTATTTGAAAATTAATATTTTCATACAGACGTGTTCAGGGCCGGACTGTCATCAATCCTTGCAAGTTTGGTTCAGATCGGACCAGGATTGGCAAAGTTGTTACAGTTTGTTTTTTTAGAATTTTCTACCACCACCAGGAGGCGCTGTTTTCAAAATGTACCGTTTCAGCAACACAGTCGTCTTCAGGAACTAACCATCATCAACTATAGCAAGTTTGGTTGGGATCAGACCTTCCATCGCAAAGTTATAAGAGTTTCATTGTCTGTTGTGAAAAATTATTATTATCTCCAACTTTGGCGCCCCCTATCTCCTACGCCATACAATATTTTAAAAAGCTTTTGATAACTTTTGATGCTCAACTCGTCCACATTGATCTCACCAAGTTTGAAGGTGATCGCACAAAAGCTCTAGGAGGAGATAATTGAAATACAAGCTGTCATACTGTCTGCTGTCACCAGGGGGCGCTGTTTTCGAAATTGAATATTTTCATATAGACGTCTTTAGGGCCGGACTGTCATCAATCCTAGCAAGTTTGGTTCAGATCGGACCAGGATTCGCGAAGTTGTAGCAGTTTGATTTTTTGTCCCAAAAATCCGACTTTGCGTCGTTGCCATGGCAACACCGTTAAACGATTTGTCGTCATATTGATCACGCATCATCTACCATGTGTTTTGACTGTTGTCACCAATTTTGAGTGCGGTACGATTATCTGTGTAAAAGTTATTCCCGAAATCGTAAAAAAACTTTTTTTGTGTGTATTTTCTTTCACCACAAGGAGGCGCTGTTTTCAAACTTCACCGTTTTTTCATAGACGTCTTCAGCCATGGCCCATCATCAATGGTAGCAAGTTTGGTTCGGATCGGACCTTCCATCGCAAAGTTATAAGAGTTTTGTTTTTCTGATGCGAAACATCAGAATCATCACGAACTTTGCCGCCCCCTATCTTGCGCGCCATGCGACATTTGAAAAAACTTTTGATACCGTGAGCTCCTCAACTGGTCCACAGGGACCTCACCAAGTTTGAAGGTGATCGCACGAAAACTCTAGGAGGAGTTAGTTCAAATACCATTGCTGCGAATTCGCCAAAATCGCCAAAAAATCGCCAATCAACCCAAGATGGCGGATTTCCTGTTGGGTTTGGATCATGGTCATAATGTAATTTTTTCTTCATCCTGACCCACTACACATGTGTACCGAATTTCGTGCATGTGCGATATTTGTGTTGGTCATGGTGAATTTGGACAGGTGGCGCCGCACTTATTGGCCCCTCCCACATTCAATTTTCAACGCACATTCCCCGAACCTTTTTCAGACGTAAATTTACACCACGATTGATGCGGTCACAAAAATCTGTGAGTTTTGGGGTATGGGAAAGGCCTCAAAAAGGCGATTTACTTTAAGGAATAATAAGAATAAAAATAACTAGTACCGCGCGCGGTTCTGAACGGGTTCGAGCCGACCCGCGCGAGTCACCGTGTGCCACGGCTCCCCGCGCGCCTCGCGCTCTCACCCGTTCATTCACCGCGCGCGGTACTAGTTATTTTCAGTACTAGTTATTTTCAGCGGCGTCCCCGCACATGCCGATCCAAATTTCGGGGGGGATCGGCAACGTATGGCAAAGTTATAAGGCACTTCCTGTTTAAAATGGCCGACTTCCTGTTCGGTCAAATGCGCGTCCGTAAACGTGTTCAGGGAAGTTCCCTTGTCTTACATATCTAGTTTTGTGCAGATCGGACAATCTTAGAGTTTACTTCCTGTTTCGGGCATTCCACTTCCTGTTGGGAGGTCATCTTTTACAGACATGCTCAGGACAGGTCCCTGGTGTGACATATAAGGTTTCGTGCAAATTGGACAATGTACTGCAAAGTTAGAGGGCACTTCCTGTTTAAAATGGCCGACTTCCTGTTCGTCTCCGGAAACATGTTCAGGGAAGGTCCCGTAACTCACATATCTAGTTTCGTGTCAAACGGACAATGTAAGACTTTATTTCCTGTTTCGGGCGTTCCACTTCCTGTTGGGAGGTGACCTTTTACAGACATGCTCAGGACAGGTCCCTGGTGTCACATATAAGGTTTTGTGCAGATCGGACAATGTACTGCAAAGTTAGAGGGCACTTCCTGTTTAAAATGGCCGACTTCCTGTTCGGTCAACGGCGTCTCCGTAAACATGTTCAGGGAAGGTCCCGTAACTCACATATCTAGTTTCGTGTCAATGGGACAATGTAAGACTTTACTTCCTGTTTCGGGCGTGCCACTTCCTGTAGAGAGGTGACCTTTTACGGACATGTTGAGGAAGGGTCTGGGGTCCTACATACTAAGTTTCAAGTGGATACAACAATCCCTTTTGGAGCAGAATCAAAAACTATAAATGTAATTCTGTCTGCTGTCACCAGGGGGCGCTGTATTTGAAAATTAATATTTTCATTTAGACGTGTTCAGGGCCGGACTATCATCAATCCTTGCAAGTTTGGTTCAGATCGGACCAGGATTGGCAAAGTTGTAACAGTTTGTTTTTTTAGAATTTTCTACCACCACCAGGAGGCGCTGTTTTCAAAATGTACCGTTTCAGCATTACAGTCGTCTTCAGGAACTAACCATCATCAACTATAGCAAGTTTGGTTGGGATCAGACCTTCCATCGCAAAGTTATAAGAGTTTCATTGTCTGTTGTGAAAAATTATTATTATCTCCAATTTTGGCGCCCCCTATCTCGTACGCCATACAATATTTTAAAAAGCTTTTGATAACTTTTGATGCTCAACTCATCCACATGGATCTCACCAAGTTTGAAGGTGATCGCACAAAAGCTCTAGGAGGAGATAATTGAAATACAAGCTGTCATATTGTCTGCTGTCACCAGGGGGCGCTGTTTTCGAAATTGAATATTTTCATATAGACGTCTTTAGGGCGGGACTATCATCAATCCTAGCAAGTTTGGTTCAGATCGGACCAGGATTTGCGAAGTTGTAGCAGTTTGATTTTTTGTCCCAAAAATCCGACTTTGCGTCGTTGCCATGGCAACACCGTTAAACGATTTGTCGCCATATTGATCACGCATCATCTACCATGTGTTTTGACTGTTGTCACCAATTTTGAGTGCGGTACGATTATCTGTGTAAAAGTTATTCCCGAAATCGTAAAAAAACTTTTTTTTTGTGTATTTTCTTTCACCACAAGGCGGCGCTGTTTTCAAACTTCACCGTTTTTTCATAGACGTCTTCAGCCATGGCCCATCATCAATCATAGCAAGTTTGGTTTGGATCGGACCTTCCATCGCAAAGTTATAAGAGTTTTGTTTTTCTGATGCGAAACATCAGAATCATCACGAACTTTGCTGCCCCCTATCTCGTGCGCCATGCGACATTTGAAAAAACTTTTGATACCGTGAGCTCCTCAACTGGTCCACAGGAACCTCACCAAGTTTGAAGGTGATCGCACGAAAACTCTAGGAGGAGTTAGTTCAAATACCATTGCTGCGAATTCGCCAAAATCGCCAAAAAATCGCCAATCAACCCAAGATGGCGGACTTCCTGTTGGGTTTGGATCATGGGCATAATGTAATTTTTTCTTCATCCTGACCCACTACACATGTGTACCGAATTTCGTGCATGTGCGATATTTGTGTTGGTCATGGTGAATTTGGACAGGTGGCGCCGCACTTATTGGCCCCTCCCACATTCAATTTTCGCCGCACATTCCCCGAACCTTTTTCAGACGTAAATTTACACCACGATTGATGCGGTCACAAAAATCTGTGAGTTTTGGGGTATGGGAAAGGCCTCAAAAATGCGATTCATTTGGGGGAATAATAAGAATAATAATAACTAGTACCGCAAGCGGTAATCAACGGGTTCGAGCTTGACGGCTCGCGGGTCTCCCTGCGGCCACCTCGTCGTGCGAGTCGTCTAGCTCATCTTCCGTTCATTCACCGCTTGCGGCAGTAGTAATTTTCAGCTTAGACTATTTTCAGCGTCCATGTGCTAAGTTAGATGGCACTTCCTGTTTAAATGGCCGACTTCCTGTTTGGTGAAAGGTGTGTCCGTAAACGTGTTCAGGGACGTTCCTTTGACTCACATATCAAGTTTTGTGAAGATTGGAAAATGTTAGACTTGACTTCCTGTTTCGGGAGTTCTTCTTCCTGTAGGGAGGTTATCCTTTACAGCACATATGTCAGAATCAAGGCCCGTGAATGAGTTATGTCTGGCCCACGGGATGATTTTTAATTACTATTAAAACCGGCTTGCACTATTATGTGCCCTCAGCACCATACTACTACACATCCCAAGATGCACTGTGAGTGCGATCCCGTGTCATCCTTCATGAACAGCATCACAGTCACAGTGGAAAACTAAACATTGCTGTCATTTTTCATCTCCCTCTCCCCAAATAGACAAATAGAAAAGTAGACGGTGAAAACAGGGTTTTCAAGACAGGTGGGAGGCAGAATAATGTTCACCGAAGTAAAAGGAAAGCCTGTGTGTCTTGTGTGTGGAGAGAGTGTGTCGTTATGAAAGAATATAACTTAAGAAGGCACTATGAAACATGCAACTGTTTTGCACTTTTCAACTTCTAATTTTATTATAAAAGACAGACATTGGTGAGGATCAGAGCAGCACACTGATTTGTTTTGTAACATGCTGTTTCATTTTTGCATTTATCTTGCCATTGAGCTTTGAAGGAAAATAACATTTTGCTGTTTACCTGTTAAAAAGAAGACGAAAAAACGTTTTCAATTTGTTACTGAAAGAGCCTTGAGAAAATATTGCAACTGATTTTATTTATATTTTGCTTAATTTAATTTAATTTAATTTAATTTAATTTAATTTAATTTAATTTAATTTAATGATTGAGTGCAATATAGGCTGTGGTATTGGTATTGGTTCAATATGTGCAGTAATTGCAAGTTTTAATAAATATTTAATCCTCCACCTGTACCATTTTTTTTTATTTTGGCCCCCCGTGTATTTGACTTTGGCATTACTGCTTTACAGACATGTTCCGGACGGGTCTGAGGTCTCACGTATGAAGTTTCAAGTGGATACAACAATCCCAATTAGAGCAGCATGAGAAACTGTAAATGTTAGATTTGATAGATTTGTAGGCAAATGCCTCCATCATGTGGCTAACAATGGTTACTGCATGAACAAACCACTCAGTTGAGGGAATCCTTTGCATTTTTGCCAGGCAACACCATTTAACGATTTGTTATCATATTCAGCAAGCATCATCTACCATGTGTTTTACATGTTTTCATTCATTTGGAGTATGATACAATGACATTTGTTAAAGTTATAAGGGAAATTGTGAAATTGTATTTTCTGTTACCACCAGAAGGCGCTGTTTTCAAAATGTACAGTTTTTGCATAAGCATCTTTAGCAAGATCCCATCATCGATCGTCACAAGTTTGGTTAAGATCTGACCTTCCATCGCAAAGTTATAAGAGTTTGTTGTTGTAGCGAAATACCAGACGTCATATTGTCTGCCGTCAACAGGGGGCACTGTTTTTGAAAGTGAATATTTTCATATAGGCATCTTCAGGAATTAAATATCATCAATCCTAGCAAGTTTGATTGAGATTGGAATAGTATTCGCAAAGTGGTAGCTGTTTGTTTTTTGTCGCAAATATCTGACTTTGCAGTTTTGTCATGGCAACACTGTTGAACAATTTGTTATCATATTAGGCACGCATCATCTACCATGTGTTTTGAATGTTTTCTCAAATTTTGAGTTTGATACAAGGAAATTTGTTAAAGTTATAAGGGAAATTGTGAACTTGTACTTTCTGTTACCACCAGGTGGCGCTGTTTCCAAAATTTACAGTTTTTGCATAGGCATCTTCAGCAAAAGCCCATCATTGATCATCACAAGTTTGGTTAAGATCTGACCTTCAATCGCACAGTTATAAGAGTTTGTTGTGTGTTGCGAAATACCAGACTTCCTAGTGTTTGCCACCACCAGGAGGCGATGTTTTCAAAATTTACAGTTTTTGCATAGACATCTTTAGCAAGGGCCCATCATCGATTGTCACTTGTTTGGTTACTATCTGACCTTCCATGGAAAAGTTATAAGAGATTGTTGTGTGTTGCGAGGAATCGTGATTTTCGCCAACTTTCCTGACCTTCTTCTTGTTCGCCGTGATACTTAATGAAAGATTTTGATACCTTTGGATCCTCAACTTGTTCACAGTGACCTCACAAAGTTTCAAGGTGATCCCATGAAAGCTCTATGACAAGTGCGTTCACATACCATTGGTGCGAAATGGCCAAAATCTGCAAAAATGTACTTTCAATCCAAGATGGCGGCTTTCCCGTTCATTTTAGAGCATAGGCTGCTTTGAATTTTTTGACCGTCCTGACCTTAGAATCTTTTAACCAATTTTGAGTTTGATACAATCATTTCTGTAAAAGTTATTCCCGAAATTGTAAAAGTAACTTTTTTTTTTTGATTTTCTGCCACCACCAGGAGGCGATGTTTACAAACTTAACAGTTTTTGCATAGGCATCTTCAGCAAGGGCCCATCATCGATCGCCACAAGTTTGGTTACGATCGGACCTTCCATCACAAAGTTATAAGAGTTTCGTTGCGTGTAGCGAGAAATTACAAATTTTCGCCAACTTTGCCGGCCCTTTTCTCGTACGCCATGCGACATTTCAACTAACAATAAGCATCGTTAGATCCCCAACTTGTCCACAGTGACCTCACCAAGTTTGAACGTGATCCCATGTAAGCTCTAGGACAAGTTCGTTCAAATACCGATGGTGCGAAATGGCCAAAATCGCCTCTGTTTTGGCGTGCAATCCAAGATGGCGTCCTTCCTGTAGGATTCACAGGGAAGTTGTCATCGACTTTTTTGACCGTCCCCACCTCATGAACATGTGTGCCAAGTTTCGTTCATGTACGTTAAACCAGAGAGCAGATGACCTAATAGAAGTTTTTTGCGTCAGTTTTTAGCCCCGCCCTCTTCCATTTTTTGACGCACATTCCTTGAAACATTGATATACGTAATTTTACACCAGGTCTGATGGGGTTGCAAAATTTGGTGAGTTTTGGGGCATGGGAAAGGCCTCAAAAACGCGATTCATTTGGAGGAATAATAATAACTAGTACCGCAAGCGGTAATTAACGGGTTCGAGCTTGACGGCTCGCGAGTCCCCATGAGTTTGTTGTTGTAGCGAAATACCAGACGTCATATTGTCTGCCGTCAACAGGGGGCACTGTTTTTGAAAGTGAATATTTTCATATAGGCATCTTCAGGGATTGACTATCATCAATCCTAGCAAGTTTGGTTCAGATTGGAATAGCATTCGCAAAGTGGTAGCAGTTTGTTTTTTGTCGCAAATATCTGACTTTGCAGTGTTGTCATTGCAACATTGTTGAACAATTTGTTATCATATTAGGCACGCATCATCTACCATGTGTTTTAAATGTTTTCCCAAATTTTGAGTTTGATACAAGGAAATTTGTTAAAGTTATAAGGGAAATTGTGAACTTGTACTTTCTGTTACCACCAGGTGGCGCTGTTTCCAAAATTTACAGTTTTTGCATAGGCATCTATAGCAAAAGCCCATCATCGATCATCACAAGTTTGGTTAAGATCTGACCTTCCATCGCAAAGTTATAAGAGTTTGTTGTTGTAGCGAAATACCAGACGTCATATTGTCTGCCGTCAACAGGGGGCACTGTTTTTGAAAGTGAATATTTTCATATAGGCATGTTCAGGGATTGACTATCATCAATCCTAGCAAGTTTGGTGCAGATTAGAATAGCATTCGCAAAGTGGTAGCAGTTTGTTTTTTGTCGCAAATATCTGACTTTGTAGTGTTGTCATGGCAACACTGTTGAACAATTTGTTATCATATTAGGTACACATCATCTACCATGTGTTTGGAATGTTTTCCCAAATTTTGAGTTTGATACAAGGACATTTGTTAAAGTTATAAGGGTAATTGTGAACTTGTACTTTCTGTTACCACCAGGTGGCGCTGTTTCCAAAATTTACAATTTTTGCATAGGCATCTTCAGCAAAATCCCATCATCGATCATCACAAGTTTGGTTAAGATCTGACCTTCAATCGCAAAGTTATAAGAGTTTGTTGTGTGTTGTGAAATACCAGACTTCCTAGTGTTTGCCACCACCAGGAGGCGATGTTTTCAAAATTTACAGTTTTTGCATAGACATCTTTAGCAAGGGCCCATCATCGATTGTCACTTGTTTGGTTAATATCGGACCTTCTATTGCAAAGTTATAAGAGTTTTGTTGCCTGTGGCGAAAATCTTAAATTTTCACCAACTTTGACGCCCCCTTTCTCGTACGCCATGATACTTATTAAAAAGTTTTCAGGAACTTTAGATCCTCAACTTGTCCACAGTGACCTCAGCAAGTTTGAAGGTGATCCCATGAAAGCTCTATGACAAGTGCGTTCACATACCATTGGTGCGAAATGGCCAAAATCTGCAAAAGATGTACTTTCAATCCAAGATGGCGGCTTTCCTGTTCGTTTTAGAGCTTCGGCTAGGCTGACTTTTTTGACCGTCTGGACCTAAGGAACGCGTGAGTACCAAGTTTTGTGCATGTACATTCAACGTGCTCCTCAGGAGGACAAGTTTTACGGGTTGTAAGAGTTTCACCTTTTGTTGTGAAAAATATGAATGAACACCAACTTTGGCGCCCCGTATCTCGTACACCGAGCGATATTTTAAAAAGCTTTCAGGAACTTATGCTCGGCAACTTGTTCACAGTGACCTCACCAACTTTCAAGGTGAGCGCATAAAAACTCTAGGATTAGTTCATTCAAATATCAGGTGTCATAGTGTCTGCTGTCACCAGGGGGCGCTGTTTTTGAAAGAGAATATTTTCATATAGGCGTCTTCAGGGCCAGATTATCATCAATCAGAGCAAGTTTGGTTCAGATCGGACTCGGATTCGTAAAGTTGTAGCAGTTTGTTTTTGTCACAAATATCTGACTTTGCAGTGTTGCTGTGGCAACACCGTTGAACGATTTGTTATCATATAAAGCACGCATAATCGACCATGTGTTTTGAATGTTTTCCCAATTTTTGACTTTGATACGATTAACTCTGTAAAAGTTATAACCGAAATTGTTTTTTTTTGGATTTTCTGTTACCACAAGGAGGCGCTGTGCTAAAAATGTACAGTTTTTCCACAGACTTCTTCAGCAAAGGTCCATCATCAACCCTAGGTAATTTGGTTGGGATGTGACCTTCTATAGCAAAGTTATAAGAGTTTTGTTGCCTGTGGCGAAACATTAAAATTTTCACCAACTTTGCCGGCCCCTTACTCTTACGCCATAATACCTATTGAAAAGATTTTGATACCTTTGGATCCTCAACTTGTCCAAAGTGACCTCCCCAAGTTTGAAGGTGATCCCATGAAAGTTCTAGGACAAATCTGTTCAAATATCATTGGTGCAAAATGGCCAAAATCAGCAAAGCATTTACTTTCAATCCAAGATGGCGGCTTTCCTGTTCGTTTTAGAGCATAGGCTAAGCTGACTTTTTTGACCGGCGTGACCTAAGGAACGCGTGTACCAAGTTTTGTGCATGTACATTAAACGTGCTCCGCAGGACCACAGGTTTTAGGGGGTGGAGCAGTTTTTTGGCCCGTCCACTTTCACCAGGGGGCGCTGATTTTGACTTGAAATATTTTCACATAGGTTTGTTCAGGGCCAGACTATCAACAATCCTAGCAAGTTTGGTTCAGATTGGACCAGGATTGGCAAAGTTGTAACAGTTTTTTTTTAGTAGTATTTTCTACCACCACCAGGAGGCGCTGTTTTCAAAATGTATTGTTTTCGGCAATATAGTCGCCTTCAGCAACTACCCATTATCAATCATAGGAAGTTTGGTTGGGATTGGATCTTCCATCGCAAAGTTATAAGAGTTTTGCTTTTTGTTGTGAAAAATAGGAATTTACACCCACTTTGGCGCCCCCTATCTCGTACACCATGAGACATTTTAAAAAACTTTTGATAACTTAAGCTCCTCAACTGGTTCACAGTGACCTCACCAAGTTTAAAGGTGATCGCACAAGAACTCTAGGATTAATTCCTTCAAATACCAGAGGTCATATTGTCTCCGTCACCAGGGGGTGCTGTTTTTGAAAGTGAATATTTTCATATAGACGTCTTCAGGGCTGGACTATCATCAATCCTAGCAAGTTTGGTTCAGATTGGACTAGGATTCGCAAAGTTGTAGCAGTTTGTTTTTTTGTCGCAAAAATCCGACTTTGCATCATTACCATGGCAACATCATGTAACGATACGCCATCATATTGAGCATGCATAGTCTACCATGTGTTTAGAATCTTTTAACCAATTTTGAGTTTGATACAATCATTTCTGTAAAAGTTATTCCCGAAATTGTAAAAGTAACTTTTTTTTTTAGATTTTCTGCCACCACCAGGAGGCGATGTTTACAAACTTAACAGTTTTTGCATAGGCATCTTCAGCAAGGGCCCATCATCGATCGCCACAAGTTTGGTTAAGATCGGACCTTCTATCGCAAAGTTATAAGAGTTGTGTTGCCTGTGGCGAAAATCTTAAATTTTCACCAACTTTGACGCCCCCTTTCTCGTACGCCATGATACTTATTAAAAAGTTTTCAGGAACTTTAGATCCTCAACTTGTCCACAGTGACCTCACCAAGTTTGAACGTGATCCCATGTAAGCTCTGGGACAAGTTCGTTCAAATACCCATGGTGCGAAATGGCCAAAATAGGCCAAAAATGGTCGTTCAACCCAAGATGGCGGCCTTCCTGTAGGACTTACAGCGGCGCTAGCACGGACTTTTTGGACCGTCCTGACATGTTTAACATGTGTACCGACTTTCGTGCATGTACGTGAAACACGAGAAAAATCGGCCTGATGAAAGCTGTTTTTCATTTTCGTAAGCCCCGCCCACTTTCAATTTTGTACGCAGTGTCCCCGAAGTACTATCAGACGTAAATTTACACCAGGTTTGATGCACTCGCAAAAATTGGTGAGTTTTCGTGTATGGGAAAGGCCTCAAAAAGGCGATTCATTTAGAGGAATAATAATAATAATAATAATAACGAGCTTGACGGCTCGCGGGTCTCCCTGCGCCCACCTCGCCGTGCGAGACGTCTAGCTCATCTTCCGTTCATTCACCGCTTGCGGCAGTAGTAATTTTCAGCTTAGACTATTTTCAGCGTCCATGTGCTAAGTTAGATGGCACTTCCTGTTTAAAATGGCCGACTTCCTGTTTGGTGAAAGGTGTGTCCGTAAACGTGTTCAGGGACGTTCCTTTGACTCACATATCAAGTTTTGTGAAGATTGGAAAATGTTAGACTTGACTTCCTGTTTCGGGAGTTCTACTTCCTGTAGGGAGGTTATCCTTTACAGCACATATGTCAGAATCAAGGCCCGTGAATGAGTTATGTCTGCCCGCGGGATGATTTTTAATTACTATTAAAACCGGCTTGCACTATTATGTGCCCTCAGCACCATAATACTACAAATCCCAAGATGCACTGCGAGTGCGATCCCGTGTCATCATTCATGAACAGCATCACAGTCACAGTGGAGGACTAAACATTGCTGTCATTTTTCATCTCCCTCTCCCCCAAATAGACAAATAGAAAAGTAGACGGTGAAAACAGGGTTTTCAAGACAGGTGGGAGGCAGAATAATGTTCACCGAAGTAAAAGGAAAGCCTGTGTGTCTTGTGTGTGGAGACAGTGTGTCGTTATGAAAGAATATAACTTAAGAAGGCACTATGAAACTTGCAACTGTTTTGCACTTTTCAAGTTTGCATTAACTTCTAATTTTATTATAAAAGACAAACATTGGTGAGGATCAGAGCAGCACACTGATTTGTTTTGTAACATGCTGTTTCATTTTTGCATTTATCTTGCCATTGAGCTTTGAAGGAAAATAACATTTTGCTGTTTACCTGTTAAAAAGAAGAAGGAAAAATGTTTTCAATTTGTTACTGAAAGAGCCTTAAGAAAATATTGCAACTGATTTTATTTATATTTTGCTTAATTTAATTTAATTTAATTTTAATTTAAATTAATTTAATGATTGAGAGCAATATAGGCTTTTGTATTGGTATTGGTTCAATATGTGCAGTAATTGCAAGTTTTAATAAATATTTAACCCTCCACCTGTACCATTTTTTTTATTTTGGCCCCCCGTGTATTTGACTTTGGCATTACTGCTTTACAGACATGTTCCGGACGGGTCTGAGGTCTCATGTATCAAGTTTCAAGTGGATACAACAATCCCAATTAGAGCAGCATGAGAAACTGTAAATGTTAGATTTGATAGATTTGTAGGCAAATGCCTCCATCATGTGGCGAACAATGGTTACTGCATGAACAAAACACTCAGTTGAGGGAATCCTTTGCATTTTTGCCAGGCAAAACCGTTGAACGATTTGTTATCATATTCAGCAAGCATCATCTACCATGTGTTTTACATGTTTTCATTCATTTGGAGTATGATACAATGACATTTGTTAAAGTTATAAGGGAAATTGTGAAATTGTATTTTCTGTTACCACCAGAAGGCGCTGTTTTCAAAATGTACAGTTTTTGCATAAGCATCTTCAGCAATATCCCATCATCGATCGTCACGAGTTTGGTTAAGATCTGACCTTCCATCGCAAAGTTATAAGAGTTTGTTGTTGTAGCGAAATACCAGACGTCATATTGTCTGCCGTCAACAGGGGGCACTGTTTTTGAAAGTGAATATTTTCACATAGGTATCTTCAGGGATTGAATATCATCAATCCTAGCAAGTTTGGTTCAGATTGGAATAGTATTCGCAAAGTGGTAGCAGTTTGTTTTTTGTCGCAAATATCTGACTTTGCAGTGTTGTCATGGCAACACTGTTGATTAATTTGTTATCATATTAGGCACGCATCATCTACCATGTGTTTTGAATGTTTTCCCAAATTTTGAGTTTGATACAAGGAAATTTGTTAAAGTTATAAGGGAAATTGTGAACTTGTACTTTCTGTTACCACCAGGTGGCGCTGTTTCCAAAATTTACAGTTTTTGCATAGGCATCTTCAGCAAAAGCCCATCATCGATCATCACAAGTTTGGTTAAGATCTGACCTTCAATTGCAAAGTTATAAGAGTTTGTTGTGTGTTGCGAAATACCAGACTTCCTAGTGTTTGCCACCACCAGGAGGCGATGTTTTCAAAATTTACAGTTTTTGCATAGACATCTTTAGCAAGGGCCCATCATCGATTGTCACTTGTTTGGTTAATATCTGACCTTCCATGGCAAAGTTATAAGAGATTGTTGTGTGTTGCGAGGAATCGTGATTTTCGCCAACTTTCCTGACCTTCTTCTTGTTCGCCGTGATACTTAATGAAAAGATTTTGATACCTTTGGATCCTCAACTTGTTCACAGTAACCTCACAAAGTTTCAAGGTGATCCCATGAAAGCTCTATGACAAGTGCGTTCACATACCATTGGTGCGAAATGGCCAAAATCTGCAAAAATGTACTTTCAATCCAAGATGGCGGCTTTCCCGTTCGTTTTAGAGCATAGGCTGCTTTGAATTTTTTGACCGTCCTGACCTAAGGAACGCGTGAGTACCAAGTTTAGTGCATGTACATTAAACGTGCTCCTCAGGAGGACAAGTTTTACGGGTTGTAAGAGTTTCGCCTTTTGTTGAGAAAAATATGAATGAACACCAACTTTGGTGCCCCCTATCTCGAAAACCATGCGACATTTTGAAAAACTTTTAATAACTTTAGATCCTCAACTTGTCCACAGTGACCTCACCTAGTTTGAAGGTGATCCCATAAAAGCTCTATGACAAGTGTGTTCACATACCATTGGTGCGAAATGGCCAAAATCTGCCAAAAATGTACTTTCAATCCAAGATGGCGGCTTTCCTGTTCGTTTTAGAGCTCGGCTACGCTGACTTTTTTGACCGTCTGGACCTAAGGAACGCGTGAGTACCAAGTTTTGTGCATGTACATTCAACGTGCTCCTCAGGAGGACAAGTTTTACGGGTTGTAAGAGTTTCACCTTTTGTTGTGAAAAATATGAATGAACACCAACTTTGGCGCCCCCTATCTCGTACACCGAGCGACATTTTAAAAAGCTTTCAGGAACTTATGCTCGGCAACTTGTTCACAGTGACCTCACCAACTTTCAAGATGATCGCATAAAAACTCTAGGATTAGTTCATTCAAATATCAGGTGTCATAGTGTCTGCTGTCACCAGGGTGCGCTGTTTTTGAAAGTGAATATTTTCATATAGGCGTCTTCAGGGCCGGACTATCATCAATCCAAGCAAGTTTGGTTCAGATCGGACTCGGATTCGTAAAGTTGTAGCAGTTTGTTTTTTGTCACAAATATCTGACTTTGCAGTGTTGCTGTGGCAACACCGTTGAACGATTTGTTATCATATTAAGCACGCATCATCGAACATGTGTTTTAAATGTTTTCCCAATTTTTGAGTTTGATACGATTAACTCTGTAAAAGTTATAACCGAAATTGTTTTTTTTGTATATTTTGTTACCACAAGGAGGCACTGTGCTCAAAATTTACGTTTTTTTCACAGACTTCTTCAGCAATGGTCCATCATCAACCCTAGGTAATTTTGTTGGGATGTGACCTTCTATCGCAAAGTTATAAGAGTTTTGTTGCCTGTGGCGAAACATTAAAATTTTCACCAACTTTGCCGGCCCCTTACTCTTACGCCATAATACCTATTGAAAAGATTTTGATACCTTTGGATCCTCAACTTGTCCAAAGTGACCTCACCAAGTTTGAAGGTGATCCCATGAAAGATCTAGGACAAATCTGTTCAAATATCATTGGTGTGAAATGGCCAAAATCAGCAAAGCATTTACTTTCAATCCAAGATGGTGGCTTTCCTGTTCGTTTTAGAGCATAGGCTACGCTGACTTTTTTGACCGGCCCGACCTAAGGAACACGTGTACCAAGTTTCGTGCATGTACATTAAACGTGCTCCTCAGAACCACAAGTTTTAGGGGGTGGAGCAGGTTTTTGGCCCGTCCACTTTCACCAGGGGGCGCTGATTTTGACTTGAAATATTTTCACATAGGTTTGTTCAGGGCCAGACTATCAACAATCCTAGCAAGTTTGGCTCAGATTGGACCAGGATTGGCAAAGTTGTGACAGTTTTTTTTTTTTTGTATTTTCTACCACCACCAGGAGGCGCTGTTTTCAAAATTTATTGTTTTCGGCAATATAGTCGCCTTCAGCAACTACCCATTATCAATCATAGGAAGTTTGGTTGGGATTGGATCTTCCATCACAAAGTTATAAGAGTTTCGCTTTTTGTTGTGAAAAATAGGAATTTACACCCACTTTGGCGCCCCCTATCTCGTACACCATGAGACATTTTAAAAAACTTTTGATAACTTAAGTTCCTCAACTGGTGCACAGTGACCTGACCAAGTTTAAAGGTGATCGCACAAGAACTCTAGGATTAATTCATTCAAATACCAGAGGTCATATTGTCTCCGTCACCAGGGGGTGCTGTTTTTGAAAGTGAATATTTTCATATAGGTGTCTTCAGGGCCGGACTATCATCAATCATGGCAAGTTTGGTTCAGATTGGACAAGGATTCGCAAAGTGGTAGCAGTTTGTTTTTTTGTCGCAAAAATCCGACTTTGCATCATTACCATGGCAACATCATGTAACGATACGCCATCATATTGAGCACGCATAGTCTACCATGTGTTTAGAATCTTTTAACCAATTTTGAGTTTGATACAATCATTTCTGTAAAAGTTATTCCCGAAATTGTAAAAGTAACTTTTTTTTTTAGATTTTCTGCCACCACCAGGAGGCGATGTTTACAAACTTAACAGTTTTTGCATAGGCATCTTCAGCAAGGGCCCATCATCGATCGCCACAAGTTTGGTTACGATCGGACCTTCCATCACAAAGTTATAAGAGTTTCGTTGCGTGTAGCGAGAAATTACAAATTTTCGCCAACTTTGCCGGCCCTTTTCTCGTACGCCATGCGACATTTCAACTAACCATAAGCATCGTTAGATCCCCAACTTGTCCACAGTGACCTCACCAAGTTTGAACGTGATCCCATGTAAGCTCTAGGACAAGTTCGTTCAAATACCGATGGTGCGAAATGGCCAAAATCGCCTGTTTTGGAGTGCAATCCAAGATGGCGGCCTTCCTGTAGGATTCACAGGGAAGTTGTCATCGACTTTTTTGACCGTCCCCACCTCATGAACATGTGTGCCAAGTTTCGTTCATGTACGTTAAACCCGAGAGCAGATGACCTAATAGAAGTTTTTTGCGTCAGTTTTTAGCCCCGCCCTCTTCCATTTTTTGACGCACATTCCTTGAAACATTGATATACGTAATTTTACACCAGGTCTGATGGGGTTGCAAAATTTGGTGAGTTTTGGGGCATGGGAAAGGCCTCAAAAACGCGATTCATTTGGAGGAATAATAATAATAAGAATAAGAATAAGAAGAATAATCTTAGCGATTATAATAGGGTTCTTGCGCAACCAAGTTGCTCGAACCCTAATAATCTTCACAGTTTCAATAGGGTTCTTGCAACCTTGTTGCTCGAACCCTAACTAGTACCGCAAGCGGTAATCAACGGGTTCGAGCTTGACGGCTCGCGGGTCTCCCTGCGCCCACCTCGCCGTGCGAGTCCTCTAGCTCATCTTCCGTTCATTCATTGCTTGCGGTAGTAGTTATTTTCAGCTTGGACTATTTTCAGCGTCCATGTGTTAAGTTAGAGGGCACTTCCTGTTTAAAATGGCAGACTTCCTCTTTTTCCTATTTAATTTAATTTAATTTAATTTAATTTAATTTAATTTAATTTAATTTAATTTAATTTAATTTTATGATTAAGTGCAATATAGGCTATGGTATTGGTATTGGTATTGGTTCAATATGTGCAGTAATTGCAAGTTTTAATAAAAATTTAACCCTCCACTTGTTTTTTTTATTTTGGCCCCCCGTGTATTTGACTTTTGCATTACTGCTTTACAGACATGTTCCGGGCGGGTTTGAGGTCTCACATATCAAGTTTCAAGTGAATACAGCAATCCCAATTAGAGCAGCATGAGAAACTGTAAATGTTAGATTTGATAGATTTGTAGGCAAATGCCTCCATCATGTTGCGAACAAAGGTTACTGCACTGACGAACCACTCAGTAGAGTAGATCCTGTGCAGTGTTCTTATGTCAACACCGTTGAACGATTTGTTATCATATTCAGCAAGCATCATCTACCATGTGTTTTACATGTTTTCATTCATTTTGAGTAAGATACAATGAAATTTGTTAAAGTTATAAGGGAAATTGTGAACTTGTATTTTCTGTTACCACCAGAAGGCGCTGTTTTCAAAATGTACAGTTTTTGCATAGGCATCTTTAGCAATATCCCATCATCGATCGTCACAAGTTTGGTTAAGATCTGACCTTCCATCGCAAAGTTATAAGAGTTTGTTGTTGTAGCGAAATACTAGACGTCATATTGTCTGCCGTCAACAGAAGGCACTGTTTTTGAAAGTGAATATTTTCATACAGGAATCTTCAGGGATTGACTATCATCAATCCTAGCAAGTTTGGTTCAGATTGGAATAGCATTCGCAAAGTGGTAGCAGTTTGTTTTTTGTCGCAAATATCTGATTTTGCAGTGTTGTCATTGCAACACTGTTGAACAATTTGTTATCATATTCAGCACGCATCATCTACCATGTGTTTTGAATGTTTTCCCAAATTTTGAGTTTGATACAAGGAAATTTGTTAAAGTTATAAGGGAAATTGTGAACTTGTAATTTCTGTTACCACCAGTTGGCGCTGTTTCCAAAATTTACAGTTTTTGCATAGGCATCTTTAGCAAAAGCCCATCATCTATCATCACAAGTTTGGTTAAGATCTGACCTTCAATCGCAAAGTTATAAGAGTTTGTTGTGTGTTGCTAAATACCAGACTTCATAGCGTTTGCCACCACCAGGAGGCGATGTTTTCAAAATTTACAGTTTTTGCATAGACATCTTTAGCAAGGGCCCATCATCGATTGTCACTTGTTTGGTTAATATCGGACCTTCTATCGCAAAGTTAAAAGAGTTTTGTTGCATGTGGCGAAAATCTTAAATTTTCACCAACTTTGACGCCCCCTTTCTCGTACGCCATGATACTTATTAAAAAGTTTTCAGGAACTTTAGATCCTCAACTTGTCCACAGTGACCTCAGCAAGTTTGAAGGTGATCCCATGAAAGCTCTATGACAAGTGCGTTCACATACCATTGGTGCGAAATGGCCAAAATCAGCAAAAAATTTACTTTCAATCCAAGATGGCGGCGTTCCCGTTCGTTTTAGAGCATAAGCTGCTTTGAATTTTTTGACCGTCTGGACCTAAGGAACGCGTGAGTACCAAGTTTAGTGCATGTACATTCAACATGCTCCTCAGGAGGATAAGTTTTACGGGTTGTAGGAGTTTCGCCTTTTGTTGTGAAAAATATGAATGAACGCCAAATTTGGCGCCCCCTATCTCAAAACCCATGTAACATTTTAAAAAACTTTTAATAACTTTAGATCCTCAACTTGTCCACAGTGACCTCAACCAGTTTGAAGGTGATCCCTTTAAAGCTCTATGACAAGTGCGTTCACATACCATTGGTGCGAAATGGCCAAAATCTGCAAAAAATGTACTTTCAATCCAAGATGGCGGCTTTCCTGTTCGTTTTAGAGCTTCGGCTACGCTGACTTTTTTGACCGTCTGGACCTAAGGAACGTGTGAGTACCAAGTTCCGTGCATGTACATTCAACGTGCTCCTCAGGAGGACAAGTTTTACGGGTTGTAAGAGTTTCACCTTTTGTTGTGAAAAATATGAATGAACACCAACTTTGGCGCCCCCTATCTCGTACACCGAGCGATATTTTTAAAAGCTTTCAGGAACTTATGCTCGGCAACTTGTTCACAGTGACCTCACCAACTTTCAAGGTGATCGCATAAAAATTCTAGGATTAGTTCATTCAAATATCAGGTGTCATAGTGTCTGCTGTCACCAGGGGGCACTGTTTTTGAAAGTGAATATTTTCATATAGGCGTCTTCAGGGCCAGATTATCATCAATCAGAGCAAGTTTGGTTCAGATCGGACGCGGATTCGTAAAGTTGTAGCAGTTTGTTTTTTGTCACAAATATCTGACTTTTCAGTGTTGCTGTGGCAACAGCGTTGAACGATTTGTTATCATATAAAGCTAGCATCATCGACCATGTGTTTTGAATGTGTTCCCAATTTTTGAGTTTGATACGATTAACTCTGTAAAAGTTATTACCGAAATGTTTATTTTTTGGATTTTCTGTTACCACAAGGAGGCACTGTGCTCAAAATTTACGTTTTTTTCACCGACTTCTTCTGCAATGGTCCATCATCAACCCTAGATAATTTGGTTGGGATGTGACCTTCTATCGCAAAGTTATAAGAGTTTTGTTGCCTGTGGCGAAACATTAAAATTTTCACCAACTTTGCCGGCCCCTTACTCTTACGCCATAATACCCATTGAAAAGATTTTGATACCTTTGGATCCTCAACTTGTCCAAAGTGACCTCACCAAGTTTGAAGGTGATCCCATGAAAGTTCTAGGACAAATCTGTTCAAATATCATTGGTGCAAAATGGCCAAAATCAGCAAAGCATTTACTTTCAATCCAAG
Organism: Solea senegalensis; assembly: GCF_019176455.1. Classification (NCBI taxonomy): domain Eukaryota; kingdom Metazoa; phylum Chordata; class Actinopteri; order Pleuronectiformes; family Soleidae; genus Solea; species Solea senegalensis. The sequence continues at coordinate 27,254,655 of NC_058027.1, read as the reverse complement.
ATGGCTGCTTTCCTGTTCGTTTTAGAGCATAGGCTACGCTGACTTTTTTGACCGGCGTGACCTAAGGAACGCGTGTACCAAGTTTTGTGCATGTACATTAAACGTGCTCCTCAGGACCACAGGTTTTAGGGGGTGGAGCAGTTTTTTGGCCCGTCCACTTTCACCAGGGGGCGCTGATTTTGACTTGAAATATTTTCAGATAGGTTTGTTCAGGGCCAGACTATCAACAATCCTAGCAAGTTTGGTTCAGATTGGACCAGGATTGGCAAAGTTGTAACAGTTTTTTTTTTTTAGTATTTTCTACCACCACCAGGAGGCGCTGTTTTCAAAATGTATTGTTTTCGGCAATATAGTGGCCTTCAGAAACTACCCATTATCAAACATAGGAAGTTTGGTTGGGATTGGATCTTCCATCGCAAAGTTATAAGAGTTTCGCTTTTTGTTGTGAAAAATAGGAATTTACACCCACTTTGGCGCCCCCTATCTCGTACACCATGAGACATTTTAAAAAACTTTTGATAACTTAAGGTCCTCAACTGGTTCACAGTGACCTGACCGAGTTTAAAGGTGATCGCACAAGAACTCTCGGATTTATTCATTCAAATACCAGAGGTCATATTGTCTCCGTCACCAGGGGGTGCTGTTTTTGAAAGTGAATATTATCATATAGACGTCTTAGGGGCCGGACTATCATCAATCCTAGCAAGTTTGGTTCAGATTGGACTAGGATTCGCGAAGTTGTAGCAGTTTGTTTTTTTGTCGCAAAAATCCGACTTTGCATCATTACCATGGCAACATCATGTAACTCTACGCCATCATATTGAGCATGCATCATCTACCTTGTGTTTTGGGTGATTTTTACCAATTTTGAGTTTGATACGATAATCTCTGTAAAAGTTATTCCCGAAATTGTAAAAGTAACTTTTTTTTTTAGATTTTCAGCCACCACCAGGAGGCGATGTTTACAAACTTGACAGTTTTTGCATAGGCATCTTCAGCAAGGGCCCATCATCGATCGACACAAGTTTGGTTAAGATCGGACCTTCCATCACAAAGTTATATGAGTTTCGTTGCGTGTAGCGAGAAATTACAAACTTTCGCCAACTTTGCCGGCCCTTTTCTCGTACACCATGCGACATTTCAACTAACCATAAGCATCGTTAGATCCCCAACTTGTCCACAGTGACCTCACCAAGTTTGAACAGGATCCCATGTAAGCTCTAGGACAAGTTCGTTCACATACCATTGCTGCAAAATGGCCAAAAAAGGCCAAAAATGGCTGTTCAACCCAAGATGGCGGCCTTCCTGTAGGACTTACAGCGGCGCTAGCACGGACTTTTTGGACCGTCCTGACATGCTTAACACGTGTACCAATTTTCGTGCATGTACGTGAAACACGAGAAAAATCGGCCTGATGAAAGCTGTTTTTCATTTTCGTAAGCCCCGCCCACTTTCAATTTTGAACGCAGTGTCCCCGAACTACTATCAGACGTAAATTTACACCAGGTTTGATGCCCTCGCAAAAATTGGTGAGTTTTCGTGTATGGGAAAGACCTCAAAAAGGCGATTCATTTAGAGGAATAATAATAATAATAATAAGAATAATCTTCACAGTTTCAATAGGGTTCTTGCAACCAAGTTGCTCGAACCCTAATAATCTTAGCGATTATAATAGGGTTCTTGCGCAACCAAGTTGCTCGAACCCTAATAAGAACGAGTCCCCGTGCGTCCACGTCGCCGCGCGAGTCCTCTTCCTCATCTTCCGTTCATTCACTGCTTGTGGTACTGGTTATTTTCAGCTGCATCCCCGCGCAATGTCAGGCGTGTCCTTTTAAAATGGCCGTCTTCCTGTTGGGTGAAAGGCGTGTCCGTAAACGTGTTTAGGGAAGGTAACTTGACTTACATAACAAGTTTCGTGTGGATCGGAGAATGTCAGACTTTACTTCCTGTTTCGGGAGTTGTACTTCCTGTAAGGAGGTCATCCTTTACAGACATGTTCAGGGCGGGTCTGAGGTCTAACAGTGTGATTTAATCTATAAGTTGTTATTTTTGTGAAAAACAACTGATGGTATCAGAATTGAAGCTGAATTTTAGAAATAACTAGTTATTTTTGTGATAGAACATCTGATGGTATAAGAATTTAGGGTGCATTTTCTCTTTTTCCCTCTGTTACTTTTTCTCTCTTCCCATTTTCCCTGTTTTTTTTTTTCCTTGGCCCCTCTTGCAGTACCTTTTGCCCCATCTTTCCCTTTCAGAGCAGCATGAGAAACTGTAAATGTTAGATTTGATAGATTTGTAGGCAAATGCCTCCATCATTTGGCGAACAAAGGTTACTGCACTGACAAACCACTCAGTAGAGTGGGTCCTGTGCAGTGTTCTTATGTCAACACCGTTGAAAGATTTGTTATCATATTCAGCAAGCATCATATACCATGTGTTTTACATGTTTTCATTAATTTTGAGTATGATACAATGACATTTGTTAAAGTTATAAGGGAAATTGTGAAATTGTATTTTCTGTTACCACCAGAAGGCACTGTTTTTAAAATGTACAGTTTTTGCATAAGCATCTTCAGCAAGATCACATCATCGATCGTCACTAGTTTGGTTAAGATCTAACCTTTCATCGCAAAGTTATAAGAGTTTGTTGTTGTAGCGAAATACCAGACGTCATATTGTCTGCCGTCAACAGGGGGCGATGTTTTCTAAATGTACAGTTTTTGCATAGACATCTTTAGCAAGGGCCCATCATCGATTGTCACTTGTTTAGTTAATATCTGACCTTCCATGGCAAAGTTATAAGAGATTGTTTTGTGTTACGAGGAATCGTGATTTTCGCCAACTTTGCCGCCCTTCTTCTTGTTAGCCGTGATACTTAATGAAAAGATTTCGATACCTTTGGATCCTCAACTTGTCCACAGTGACCTCACAAAGTTTGAAGGTGATCCCATTAAAGCTCTTTGACAAGTGCGTTCACATACCATTGGTGCGAAATGGCCAAAATCTGCTAAAAATGTACTTTCAATCCAAGATGGCAGCTTTCCTGTTCGTTTCAGAGCTTAGGCTGCTTTGAATTTTTTGACCGTCCCGACCTAAGGAACGCGTGAGTACCAAGTTTATTGCATGTACATTAAACGTGCTCCTCAGGAGGACAAGTTTTACGGGTTGTAAGAGTTTTGCCTTTTGTTGTGAGAAATATGAATGAACGCCAACTTTGGCGCCCCCTATCTCGAAAACCATGCGACATTTTGAAAAACTTTTAATAACTTTAGATCCTCAACTTGTCCACAGTGACCTCACAAAGTTTAAAGGTGATCGCACAAAAGCTCTATGACAAGTTAGTTCACATACCATTGGTGCGAAATGGCCAAATCTCCCAAAAATGTACTTTCAATCCAAGATGGCGGCTTTCCTGTTCGCTTTAGAGCTTCGGCTACGCTGACTTTTTTGACCGTCTGGACCTAAGGAACGCGTGAGTACCAAGTTTCATGCATGTACATTCAACGTGATCCTCAGGAGGACAAGTTTTACGGGTTGTAAGAGTTTTGCCTTTTGTTGTGAGAAATATGAATGAACGCCAACTTTGGCGCCCCTATCTCGAAAACCATGCGACATTTTGAAAAACTTTTAATAACTTTAGATCCTCAACTTGTCCACAGTGACCTCACAAAGTTTAAAGGTGATCGCACAAAAGCTGTAGGACTAGTTCATTCAAATACCAGGCGTCATAGTGTCTGCTGTCACCAGGGGGCGCTGTTTTTGAAAGTGAATATTTTCATATAGGCGTCTTCAGGTCTGGACTATCATCAATCAAAGCAAGTTTGGTTCAGATCGGACTCGGATTCGTAAAGTTGTAGCAGTTTGTTTTTTGTCACAAATATCTGACTTTGCAGTGTTGCTGTGTCAACACCGTTGAACGATTTGTTATCATATTAAGCACGCATCATCGAACATGTGTTTTAAATGTTTTCCCAATTTTTGAGTTTGATACGATTAACTCTGTAAAAGTTATAACCGAAATTGTTTTGTTTTGTATATTTTGTTACCACAAGGAGGCACTGTGCTCAAAATTTACGTTTTTTTCACAGACTTCTTCAGCAATGGTCCATCATCAACCCTAGGTAATTTGGTTGGGATGTGACCTTCTATCTCAAAGTTATAAGAGTTTTGTTGCCTGTGGCGAAACATTAAAATGTTCACCAACTTTGCCCGCCCCTTACTCTTACGCCATAATACCTATTGAAAAGATTTTGATACCTTTGGATCCTCAAATTGTCCAAAGTGACCTCACCAAGTTTGAAGGTGATCCCATGAAAGTTCTAGGACAAATCTGTTCAAATATCATTGGTGCGAAATGGCCAAAATCAGCAAAGCATTTACTTTCAATCCAAGATGGCGGCTTTCATGTTCGTTTTAGAGCATAGGCTACGCTGACTTTTTTGACCGGCCCGACCTAAGGAAGGCGTGTACCAAGTTTCGTGCATGAACATTAAACGTGCTCCTCAGGACCACAAGTTTTTGGGGTTGGAGCAGTTTTTTGGCCCGTCCACTTTCACCAGGGGGCGCTGATTTTGACTTGAAATATTTTCACATAGGTTTGTTCAGGGCCAGACTATCAACAATCCTAGCAAGTTTGGCTCAGATTAGCCCAGGATTGGCAAAGTTGTGACAGTTTTTTTTTTTTTGTATTTTCTACCACCACCAGGAGGCGCTGTTTTCAAAATTTATTGTTTTCGGCAATATAGTCGCCTTCCGCAACTACCCATTATCAATCATAGGAAGTTTGGTTGGGATTGGATCTTCCATCACAAAGTTATAAGAGTTTCGCTTTTTGTTGTGAAAAATAGGAATTTACACCCACTTTGGCGCCCCCTATCTCGTACACCATGAGACATTTTTAAAAACTTTTGATAACTTAAGTTCCTCAACTGGTTCACAGTGACCTGACCAAGTTTAAAGGTGATCGCACAAGAACTCTAGGATTAATTCCTTCAAATACCAGAGGTCATATTGTCTCCGTCACCAGGGGGTGCTGTTTTTGAAAGTGAATATTTTCATATAGGTGTCTTCAGGGCCGGACTATCATCAATCATGGCAAGTTTGGTTCAGATTGGACAAGGATTCGCAAAGTGGTAGCAGTTTGTTTTTTTGTCGCTAAAATCCGACTTTGCATCATTACCATGGCAACATCATGTAACGATACGCCATCATATTGAGCCCGCATAGTCTACCATGTGTTTAGAATCTTTTAACCAATTTTGAGTTTGATACAATCATTTCTGTAAAAGTTATTCCCGAAATTGTAAAAGTAACTTTTTTTTTTAGATTTTCTGCCACCACCAGGAGGCGATGTTTACAAACTTAACAGTTTTTGCATAGGCATCTTCAGCAAGGGCCCATCATCGATCGCCACAAGTTTGGTTACGTTCGGACCTTCCATCACAAAGTTATAAGAGTTTCGTTGCGTGTAGCGAGAAATTACAAATTTTCGCCAACTTTGCCGGCCCTTTTCTCGTACGCCATGCGACATTTCAACTAACCATAAGCATCGTTAGATCCCCAACTTGTCCACAGTGACCTCACCAAGTTTGAACGTGATCCCATGTAAGCTCTAGGACAAGTGCGTTCAAATACCGATGGTGCGAAATGGCCAAAATCGCCTCTGTTTTGGAGTGCAATCCAAGATGGCGGCCTTCCTGTAGGATTCACAGGGAAGTTGTCATCGACTTTTTTGACCGTCACCACCTCATGAACATGTGTGCCAAGTTTCGTTCATGTACGTTAAACCCGAGAGCAGATGACCTAATAGAAGTTTTTTGCGTCAGTTTTTAGCCCCGCCCTCTTCCATTTTTTGACGCACATTCCGTGAAACACTGATATACGTAATTTTACACCAGGTCTGATGGGGTTGCAAAATTTGGTGAGTTTTGGGGCATGGGAAAGGCCTCAAAAACGCGATTCATTTGGAGGAATAATAATAATAAGAATAAGAACTAGTACCGCAAGCGGTAATCAACGGGTTCGAGCTTGACGGCTCGCGGGTCTCCCTGCGCCCACCTCGCCGGGCGAGTCCTCTAGCTCATCTTCCGTTCATTCATTGCTTGCGGTAGTAGTTATTTTCAGCTTGGACTATTTTCAGCGTCCATGTGTTAAGTTAGAGGGCACTTCTTGTTTAAAATGGCAGACTTCCTCTTTTTCCTATTTAATTTAATTTAATTTAATTTAATTTAATTTAATTTAATTTAATTTAATTTAATTTAATTTAATTTTATGATTAAGTGCAATATAGGCTATGGTATTGGTATTGGTATTGGTTCAATATGTGCAGTAATTGCAAGTTTTAATAAAAATTTAACCCTCCACTTGTTTTTTTTATTTTGGCCCCCCGTGTATTTGACTTTGGCATTACTGCTTTACAGACATGTTCGGGGCGGGTTTGAGGTCTCACATATCAAGTTTCAAGTGAATACAGCAATCCCAATTAGAGCAGCATGAGAAACTGTAAATGTTAGATTTGATAGATTTGTAGGCAAATGCCTCCATCATGTGGCGAACAAAGGTTACTGCACTGACGAACCACTCAGTAGAGTAGATCCTGTGCAGTGTTCTTATTTCAACACCGTTGAACGATTTGTTATCATATTCAGCAAGCATCATCTACCATGTGTTTTACATGTTTTCATTCATTTTGAGTATGATACAATGAAATTTGTTAAAGTTATAAAGGAAATTGTGAACTTGTATTTTATGTTACCACCAGAAGGCGCTGTTTTCAAAATGTACAGTTTTTGCATAAGCATCTTCAGCAAGATCCCATCATCGATCGTCACGAGTTTGGTTAAGATCTGACCTTCCATCGCAAAGTTATAAGAGTTTGTTGTTGTAGCGAAATACTAGACGTCATATTGTCTGACGTCAACAGAAGGCACTGTTTTTGAAAGTGAATATTTTCATACAGGCATCTTCAGGGATTGACTATCATCAATCCTAGCAAGTTTGGTTCAGATTGGAATAGCATTAGCAAAGTGGTAGCAGTTTGTTTTTTGTCGCAAATATCTGACTTTGCAGTGTTGTCATTGCAACACTGTTGAACAATTTGTTATCATATTAGGCACGCATCATCTACCATGTGTTTTGAATGTTTTCCCAAATTTTGAGTTTGATACAAGGAAATTTGTTAAAGTTATAAGGGAAATTGTGCACTTGTACTTTCTGTTACCACCAGGTGGCGCTGTTTCCAAAATTTACAGTTTTTGCTTAGGCATCTTTAGCAAAAGCCCATCATCTATCATCACAAGTTTGGTTAAGATCTGACCTTCAATCGCAAAGTTATAAGAGTTTGTTGTGTGTTGCTAAATACCAGACTTCATAGCGTTTGCCACCACCAGGAGGCGATGTTTTCAAAATTTACAGTTTTTGCATAGACATCTTTAGCAAGGGCCCATCATCGATTGTCACTTGTTTGGTTAATATCTGACCTTCCATGGCAAAGTTATGAGAGATTGTTGTGTGTTGCGAGGAATCGGGATTTTCGCCAACTTTGCCGCCCTTCTTCTTGTTCGCCGTGATACTTGATGAAAAGATTTTGATACCTTTGGATCCTCAACTTGTTCACAGTGACCTCAGCAAGTTTGAAGGTGATCCCATGAAAGCTCTATGACAAGTGCGTTCACATACCATTGGTGTGAAATGGCCAAAATCTGCAAAAAATGTACTTTCAATCCAAGATGGCGGCTTTCGTGTTCGTTTTAGAGCTTCGGCTACGCTGACTTTTTTGACCGTCTGGACCTAAGGAACGCGTGAGTACCAAGTTCTGTGCATGTACATTCAACGTGCTCCTCAGGAGGACAAGTTTTACGGGGTGTAAGAGTTTCACCTTTTGTTGTGAAAAATATGAATGAACACCAACTTTGGCGCCCCCTATCTCGTACACCGAGCGATATTTTAAAAAGCTTTCAGGAACTTATGCTCGGCAACTTGTTCACAGTGACCTCATCAACTTTCAAGGTGATCGCATAAAAATTCTAGGATTAGTTCATTCAAATATCAGGTGTCATAGTGTCTGCTGTCACCAGGGGGCACTGTTTTTGAAAGTGAATATTTTCATATAGGCGTCTTCAGGGCCAGATTATCATCAATCAGAGCAAGTTTGGTTCAGATCGGACTCGGATTCGTAAAGTTGTAGCAGTTTGGTTTTTGTCACAAATATCTGACTTTTCAGTGTTGCTGTGGCAACAGCGTTGAACGATTTGTTATCATATAAAGCTAGCATCATCGACCATGTGTTTTGAATGTTTTCCCAATTTTTGAGTTTGATACGATTAACTCTGTAAAAGTTATTACCGAAATGTTTATTTTTTCGATTTTCTGTTACCACAAGGAGGCACTGTGCTCAAAATTTACGTTTTTTTCACAGACTTCTTCTGCAATGGTCCATCATCAACCCTAGATAATTTGGTTGGGATGTGACCTTCTATCGCAAAGTTATAAGAGTTTTGTTGCCTGTGGCGAAACATTAAAATGTTCACCAACTTTGCCGGCCCCTTACTCTTACGCCATAATACCTATTGAAAAGATTTTGATACCTTTGGATCCTCAACTTGTCCAAAGTGACCTCACCAAGTTTGAAGGTGATCCCATGAAAGTTCTAGGACAAATCTGTTCAAATATCATTGGTGCGAAATGGCTAAAATCAGCAAAGCATTTACTTTCAATCCAAGATGGCGGCTTTCCTGTTCGTTTTAGAGCATAGGCTACGCTGACTTTTTTGACCGGCCCGACCTAAGGAACAGGTGTACCAAGTTTTGTGCATGTACATTAAACGTGCTCCTCAGGACCACAATTTTTAGGGGGTGGAGCAGTTTTTTGGCCCGTCCACTTTCACCAGGGGGCGCTGATTTTGACATGAAATATTTTCACATAGGTTTGTTCAGGGCCAGACTATCAACAATCCTAGCAAGTTTGGTTCAGATTGGACCAGGATTGGCAAAGTTGTAACAGTTTTTTTTTTAGTATTTTCTACCACCACCAGGAGGCGCTGTTTTCAAAATGTATTGTTTTCGGCAATATAGTGGCCTTCAGCAACTACCCATTATCAAACATAGGAAGTTTGGTTGGGATTGGATCTTCCATCGCAAAGTTATAAGAGTTTCGCTTGTTGTTGTGAAAAATAGGAATTTACACCCACTTTGGCGCCCCCTATCTCGTACACCATGAGACATTTTAAAAAACTTTTGATAACTTAAGTTCCTCAACTGGTTCACAGTGACCTGACCGAGTTTAAAGGTGATCGCACAAGAACTCTAGGATTTATTCATTCAAATACCAGAGGTCATATTGTCTCCGTCACCAGGGGGTGCTGTTTTTGAAAGTGAATATTATCATATAGACGTCTTCAGGGCCGGACTATCATCAATCCTAGCAAGTTTGGTTCAGATTGGACTAGGATTCGCGAAGTTGTAGCAGTTTGTGTTTTTGTCGCAAAAATCCGACTTTGCATCATTACCATGGCAACATCATGTAACTCTACGCCATCATATTGAGCACGCATAGTCTACCTTGTGTTTAGGGTGATTTTTACCAATTTTGAGTTTGATACGATAATCTCTGTAAAAGTTATTCCCGAAATTTTAAAAGTAACTTTTTTTTTTAGATTTTCTGCCACCACCAGGAGGCGATGTTTACAAACTTGACAGTTTTTGCATAGCCATCTTCAGCAAGGGCCCATCATCGATCGCCACAAGTTTGGTTACGATCGGACCTTCCATCACAAAGTTATAAGAGTTTCGTTGCGTGTAGCGAGAAATTAAAAATTTTCGCCAACTTTGCCGGCCCTTTTCTCGTACACCATGCGACATTTCAACTAACCATAAGCATCGTTAGATCCCCAACTTGTCCACAGTGACCTCACCAAGTTTGAACAGGATCCCATGTAAGCTCTAGGACAAGTTCGTTCACAAACCATTGCTGCAAAATGGCCAAAATAGGCCAAAAATGGCTGTTCAACCCAAGATGGCGGCCTTCCTGTAGGACTTACAGCGGCGCTAGCACGGACTTTTTGGACCGTCCTGACATGCTTAACACGTGTACCAATTTTCGTGCATGTACGTGAAACACGAGAAAAATCGGCCTGATGAAAGCTGTTTTTCATTTTCGTAAGCCCCGCCCACTTTCAATTTTGAACGCAGTGTCCCTGAACTACTATCAGACGTAAATTTACACCAGGTTTGATGCCCTCGCAAAAATTGGTGAGTTTTCGTGTATGGGAAAGGCCTCAAAAAGGCGATTCATTTAGAGGAATAATAATAATAATAATAAGAATAATCTTCACAGTTTCAATAGGGTTCTTGCAACCAAGTTGCTCGAACCCTAATAATCTTTACAGTTTCAATAGGGTTCTTGCAACCAAGTTGCTCGAACCCTAATAATAATCCTTCCAGTTTCAAGAGGGTTCTTGCAACCTTGTTGCTCGAACCCTAATAATAATAATAATCCTTCCAGTTTCAAGAGGGTTCTTGCAACCTTGTTGCTCGAACCCTAAAAAAAGCGTCTCTGCATACGCGCGGTGCCAACCGCCGCTGATGACTTTCATGAGGACGCTTTCCAGCAAAATTATGCAGTGCGCCATCAAAGTGGTATGCATCCACTTTAACAAGGACTCTTTGTTTTATGCCGTTGCTCGCCATGTGTCATTGACTTTAATGCCTTATAAATACCATTGATATATTAAATTGGTATTACACTGCCATATTTTTTATCATCTCTTAGCTATTTTTCTGGCACTTTTATTGCAAGAGAGGATAAGAGAGAGGGGGAGAAAAGAAGAAAAGATGGATTTATTCTGTTTTTTTCTTTTTTAAAGCGGGCTGATGGTGAGTCCTGTTCATTTCACTCAGCACACTTTGTGTTGATAGCTTACTGTGCACATAAGGAGAGTGTGGTGCTAGAAATAATTGTTCTTTTCATGGTAAGAAAAGGCCATATCAATTAAGGATAAATAGTCTCCTTAGCTGTTGCTCTACAGCTCAGTGGTAAACCGTCAATTGTTCCCCTCTCCTCTTTTCCCCCGCTGCATTTGCACAAACTGTATTTAAGCCCTTGTTGTAACAATATGTGCATTTAAAATGGGAAAAGCTTATTATTTGTAAGTCGTCTTGTAGCAAGACGAGTGTGTGTGTGTGTGTGTGTGTGCGCGAGAAACAACACAATGATAAAATAAAAACTAAAAAAAGAACCGCTCAAAGACACTATTCATTTTGGACTTAAAACAGTCCTTTATGGACGACATGCTTTTACCAATTACACAACAGCAACAGACTGGCTCCGCCTCTTTGTTTCCACTTTGCTCTGAAGCTGAAGGCCAGCGATGTCTCGTCGCCTGGGGACTCGATCTTGAAAGGAAAGGAAAGGAAAGAAAAGAGGAGATAGAGTTAAAAACAAATCAAACAGGCAGGAATCATCCCGCAATACAAAGATATGTCAAAAAAAACAAGGACGTTACAAGGGACTTTGGGGGCCCCAGGCTAAAGGGACCAGGGAGGCCCCTTCATGAAACCTTGTTTTTTGACTCAATGAAGAATGTTTTGGTTCACACAGAGCAAAGGTCTGAAACTGGTGCAAACTCTGAACTCTTAGTGGTGCACTCTTGCACAGATACATAGCAGATTAGATGTAGATCTAAGGGTAGCTAGTTGATTTTAGCAGCTGCAGTGGCTAGTTGACTTCAGCAGCTACATTAGCTTGTTTATTTTAGCAGCTGCAGTAGCTAGTTGATTTTAGCAGCTTCCGTAACTTGTTTTAAGCTGGTTGACTTTAGCCACTGGTTCATTTTAGCAGCTACAGTAGCTAGTTTATTTAACAGCTACAGTAGCTAGTTGATTTAAGCAGCTAGTTGATTTTAGCAGCTTCCGTAACTTGTTTTAAAGCTGGTTGACTTTAGCCACTGGTTCATTTTAGCAGCTACAGTAGCTAGTTTATTTAACAGCTACAGCTAGTTGATTTAAGCAGCTAGTTGATTTTAGCAGCCTAACAGCTGGTTGATTTAAATATTGGTTCATTTTAGCAGCTACAGTAGCTAGTTGATTTTAGCAAGCAGCTGGTTGACTCATTTTAGCAGCTTCAGTAGCTAGTTTATTTAACAGCTACAGTAGCTAGTTGATTTAAGCAGCTAGTTGATTTTAGCAGCTACAGTAGCTATAGTGGTAAATTGCTGTGGGAATAATACACAACTCCTTGGACACATACGGACATGCTAGGGTGTGTGTTTATAGGTCACATCTTCAGACTTTACAAAATACTGTTGTTGCGTCTCAGATGACTTGATTTACATTATGCTTCTTACACATTCATTCATCAATTACAACAAAATCCCACCCACTGTACCTTTTTAATGTGTAAATAAATGAACTACATTACAAAGCAATTCATTATTTCATCATTTAAAAGGATGGATTTGTTATAAAACATGAATCCATTAACCAATAGTTCACATTAAAAAGGGATTTATAAAAACAACATGAAACACTTGACAGGTACATGATTTAAATTATACATTATCTCGTGAATAAATGATGCTCTTAGAACAATGCATTTTTTTAAAATGTATATTTCTTAATTGACTCAATTTTGCCGTTTTACACTCTCAGAATCTTTCCAGTTTAAATAGACGTGTCTGTGTAATTACGCCCGGAACACTGTCTCTAATCTCTCTACCTTTCACATTACGGATGATTCCATACATTATTGTCCCCGTGTATTTGGTAATGTCGTGTATCTGCATCAGCAGCATTTCTCAGCAGGTCCATTGTTTGATATGTGCCGAGTGTCTGAGCTAACACTGTGTCGTAACTAAGACATCAGCCGCCTCGGCTAAACTCAATCCACTGTATAATTGAGTCTCAGTAGACGTAACATTAAACAAGTAGAGGAGGTACAAGTCAAATACGACCCGGTCGTCAGGATCACATGTCATTTCTTAACGTTTCTGCAGACCACATATATCTGTATTTACATTTGCACAGACAGTATTTTAACTGCTGGTTTAAATGCTTGGCACTTGCCCTTTAATGGCGTTCATGTTGATACACTTAGAAAACTAAAAAAACAACTAGACTGCATATAAGTAACGGCAAAGATTCACAAAGATGTATATATCATAAATGTGCGTTTATCGTTGTTTGTTGTTGTTGTTTACTCCATCATTAACCTACCTGTCAGTAGTCGCTGTTATGTTTCGTGTATTTATGTAAATACCACAAGAAAACACAAATGAATTGTGTAATTTACACAAATCACATGAGCAATACGATGCAAAAAGATTAAGCCGGTTTGATCCCAGTTTAAGAAAAGACTCATGCTAACGAGAGTCACGGAGTTCAAGAAAACAAAGCTAAAATAACCTCATTCATGTTTTCATATGTCTTTTTTCTGTTGATGTTTTGTCCAATTTCCTGCCCAGGGACCAGGAAATGTAAATTAGCTTACAGCTAAATCTGGTGCAGTTAAAAAGCTGCTTTTTTACCATTGACTAAGCTAATACAAACAAAGATCTCCTGTTTATGTGTGTGGTTAAGTTTAGGTATTGTGAGTATCTAGCCACAGTGGTTAGCACTGGTTAGCAGCTACTGCTGACAAATGCCATGAAGTCAGTATTTGATATTAGCAGCTACAGTAGCTAGTTGATTTTAGCAGCTACAGTAGCTAGTTGATTTTAGCAGTTACATTAGCATGTTGATTTTAGTAGTTACAGTGGCTAGTTGATTTTAGCAGTTACAGTAGCTTGTTGATTTTAGCAGTTACAGTAGCTTGTTGATTTTAGCAGCAACAGTAGCTTGTAGATTTAAGCAGCTGGTTGATTTTAGCAGCTACAATAGGTGCTAGCTGCTATCATGTAGCCACAAACGAAAGGACATGCCAATGAAGAAGCATAGAAACAAACAGTAGACTATGATGTCACTGGTTATTGACAGCTGTGCCCTCAAGGTGAAAGGGTTAAATATGAATTATTATTATTTTCTTTAAGGGAATTTAGCAAAAAAGTATCAAATTTGGTTGTTGTGCTAAATCCTGTCCGAGACAAAAATAAAACAAAGCACATATTGTTCTTCTTTGCTGCAGCTTGACCTCCTTTACAGTGACGAGACGCTGCATGTTTCTGGAATATGTTCTCAATAAAAAAGCGACGGAGGATTAATAATCCTGTGGAGAGAGAGAAAACAGACGGGTGCGACACACGTGTGCTGCAGTTGCCGCAGACGTGCAGCTGTGTTTTGGAACAAGGTGGGACACGAGTGTCGAGAGCCACCGCTGCATCTACATCTGATTAACTTACCACAGACCATGTCAATTATATTTACCGCTGCAAAAACACTCACATTTTTATATAACTTTTCTCACATGAGTGATTTAAAGCTGTAATGAGTCATTTTTACATGTACACAAGTTACATTTGAACTATTGTCAAACCAGTTCCATTCTCCGTGTTTATGGTGTGTTCCATTTGTGGTCGGAACTCGGAATTTCCGAGGTCGTGGAGAGTTTCTGAACCCCCTGAACGGCCGCAGGAGGCAGCTAACAAAATGTCACTCACAAAGATCAAGCCGAAGCAGAATCAGAACATAAACTAGTCACCAAAGGTTACGCACTGCAGCTTTACGTTGCCAGCGTCCAGGGATTGAAAGAGGGTCAGGGATTACAAGCCGAACACGACCCGAGTGTAATCATCGCGAACATATGATTGACTGGTGCCAAGTCTGTCCTTATGCTTTTTGTCGCCGCGCCAGCTGCAACATCCGCCCGCCGTCCCCAGGAAGATGCATCTTCTTTGATACATTCTTAAGTACACATCAGACACAGTCAAATATTAATCTGCCAGGCGTTTTCCAGCCAAACAACATCTGTCTGAAAACAGCAGCTTACACTTTTCACACAAGTGTACCTCTCCCAACTTCAAAAACACACCACGCGCAAACTCCGTTCCGTGCACACTCGTGCCGTTTTATTTACCAATTCATAAAAATTCAAATACTCGGAATAAAAATGTAGCAAACAGAAGCCGAGCAACCCCGAGCATGAAAACACATCAGATTTATTCTGCCTGCCTTGTTTACCGGTTCACGGAACACTGCATGCAAACAGAATGCAAATGCATCTGATTGAATCAGGTGATGCCGAGGTAATTGTATTTGGAGAAATGTCCAAGATTTTTTTTTTTCATCATTATCAGTGGGGGGTTTTCTTTATGAAATCCATCTTAAACAAAAGCTATCGTCACTCCCGAGCTCTGTGATCTTCCTTTGTCACATGCGGATGTGGATGCGTCTTTAATTTCCTTTCAATTAAAAGTAAATATTCGCCCGTATTTTTTCCCCCACTGTGAAATCCAAACAAGTGGAGTCAACATGAGCCGACAGGTGAGGAATATTCATTTATATCTGCCTGCCATTTTTCCCCCCTCTCCCCACTGTTGATGCAGATGATGTGCTTCAACAGGCAACACTGTGCCTTCTGTCAAACACAGCCACGAGTTTGCAGCAACAAAAAGACAAACAAACATATTTGAATAAAGAAAGAAAAGCTGTTTTTGCTGCCTTGTCTTGTTCAGAGCCGGACGAGGAAAGAGTTGCAACGCAACACAAACTTTACTTCATCATTAAATGGATGTTAATCCACGCCTCCTGTAGCTACAGTCGCTTTGATCAGAGCAAAATTGTTACCACGACAACTTTTCCCTTTCTTCTTCCTGCGCGGCTGCACAGATGAACGTGTTTACAGCGGCGTCGCTCGTTGACGGCCACTGCTGTGACTGTGTTTAAGTCCGTCAGCGCGGCGCGGCGGATCATCCTCGCTCTGATTAGAGGAAAGTTTTCTCCTGCGTCGAGCACAAACTGACCTTATGGCGCCACGGTGGTGAAGTGGTGAGGAGTAGTGCCTCGCAGGGGTGGATCGCTGCTGTAATACTCTAACACTCAAAGTGATGCTTGTGTAGAGATCGCTTCATATTCATGTCACAATGCTGAAGTCCACTTAGCTTCCAGGTCGGCACTTAAGGGGAAACTTAAGGGAAATGTATCTTAAACACAAGCTCGTCACTGGTGTGAAAGCGTGTCAGACTAAAATGTAAAATCTTACCGTACTTTTTAACGAGGGCTATATTTGATAATGTGATGCACTGTTAAAAATTACAAAAAAATCGTTTTATTATTTTATTAGTCCATAAATAATGCGTATGAGAAGTGCGGCGACTTCCTGTCATAAACCCTAATTCATAACAGGAAGTAGCTCTTTTTCCGATTATTGGCGCTACTTTTATACAACACAAACATTATTCTTGTTGCTGCCGCTGCTGTTAGCGGCCGATGCTAATGCAATCCTCGCATTAGACAGCCTGTCAAGATCGTCTCTGATGTTTGCTTTGGCCAAATCACTGCGTCTGACGGCGGATTCAGCTTTTTGTCATTTTGATATCAGGACACTGGTTTGCCTTAAGTAATACTGAGTCAAGGGCTTGATTGAATTTCCCTGATGTCATTACGAGGTCACATTTCCGTGATGTTGTTATCGCACTCTCTCTGCCCTGGACAGACGGACTCTTGTCCCACACGACGACGTGATGGATGCTCTCATCCTTTACAAATGCTTTGCTGCGTCTGTCATGAGCCAAAGATGGTGCCGAGCGTACTCTCACACACTCGCTCTTGCACTTACATGTGGCTCTTTGTGTGTGTGTGTGTGTGTGTGTGTGTGTGTGTGAATTATAAAGTGATCTGTGGATGAACACAGATGTTCGCCTCCTCCTCCTCAGCGGTGTCTTCCAGCTGCTCCTTAATGTGGAACCCATATTTTTTTTTTTTTACACGTGAACTTCAGTCACTGGGAGCGCGACTCGATCTGTGAATTACACAAAGACGGGGCTCGACCCCACAGTTACGACTAAGCCCCGCCCCCCTGGCCCCACACCGGAGGATAATTGGCCAGATTTCAGTCCCGTTCTTGATCTTTCCGACAATCGTGGGCGTCTTCTGATTTTAGGCTGATGTGAACAGATTATCTGGCCAAATTATAACCTGTAGTGTGAGGGATTAAGAGGCGCAAAGTCATGAACATGTTTGATATTTACGACTGAGCAGCGATTGGGGGCGTGAGCGGTACGTACTTTTGTTTGGAACCGTAACTTGAATGAGAGAAGCTGATTCCGTCTTCTCAGCCGTGACTTCATCCACAAGACATTTGAACTAAGTGATGGAGGCAACAGTGGCTCAACTGTGATGTTAAAATCACTGATTTTAAGATATTGCAGATTTAAAATGACATAATCTGTTAGATTAGCCTTTTGTTAATGGCTAAAATCAGGTTTTCCCTTCGTGTCTTCACCGGAGCTCGTCCTTGCACCGCACTGACTCACAGTTAAGTTTAAAGGTAAAGTGTCATGTTGCAGCTGAATGTCCCCAGTTTGTCCCGCGTGGGCTCCTGTAGAAACATGGTGGTCTAAAATGAGTGTAAATTCAGTGTATAGTTTTAAATTTTACCCTCAACTTCACCTACACTTTTTCCACCTCTCAGGACCTTTAACAGATCCGTGACCCTGCGAATGTCTGGAGTTATGTCGTTACAGGCCCTGAAATAAACGCAGCTTTGCTGTCACAGCTTTGGCTTTAGAGTTTACAAATCTAATCAAGCCCTTAGACCCGGGGTCCATCGTCAGGTCACGGCTTTGGTCTTTCCAGAGGAGGCAGGTGGGAGAGAGAGAGAGAAGGAGAAACAGTAAAAACAAAATGCAGGAAATAGAGATTTAGCCTCCCTGATGAGGGTGGGGGGAGGTGGGGGGGATCCTGCTGGGACCCCCGACAGGAAATCTAGGGTTTGTGCCGGGCTGTAATGAATGCTCTTTATGTCGACAGGGTGGTCTCTCCGTGTCGGCGGCTTGTCTTTCACTCGCCAACCTTCTCTCGCTGCGTTGCAGTCGCTCCAAGGTGAGCGATAGAGTTTCAGCGGCTGCTGCCGCTGTTTTGTTGTTCTGACCCTGCGTCGTCTGCGGGAATTCTCTCAATAACTGCTTCTTTCAGGGGGAGGGAAAAGGTTCCTCATGCACAATGAATAAAAGGGGCGGTGGCACATTTTATTGAAGTTTGATTTAAAGGGAGGACAGAGAGAGAGGAAGACAGGAGAGGAGAAGAAGGCTTTCGTCATAAATTATTTTACTCATATCCAGCCACGCTGATGTATGTTGCATTGGTAAATAATGCATCACCCCCAGTGCATAATTAGGACAACAACACTATTCTTTTCCACAAGTGTAGAGCTGCTGTTTGATTGTTCCTCCTCTTTAATGGATGAAGAGGCCTCAGATGATTGATCTCCATCTGAAAAGTCGACGCTCACTAAATAGCATTTAAGCTTGTCCGTCACTTTTGCTCTGTGCACGGCCCTGTTGGTTCAGTTTGGTACTTTAACGCGGAACTAAACTCCTCAACCACTTGTTTTCAGGCGTAAACTGGTGCACATGTGGATCTAGTTCATGGTATTTGTTGGGTATTGAATTTACTCTCTGATCAAACACCAGCTTCTTCTGTATGAATTATTATAAAGAGACAATACTACATATACGCACCTGTCATTCACTTTTGAAGGAAGGAGAATCGTTTTCTTATCAGACAAAGTTAATTAATTACAAGTTAATTTTCAAACATGCAAACACGACATAACAACAAAAGAAGAAGAATCTTTAGGAGAGCATTTAAGTCTAAGAGTAGATTGAAGACGAGGTGCGCAGCCACGTTCTGGACCATCTCTAGTGGTTTCACAGCACAGGTCGGGAGGCCTGTTAGCGGGGCGGGGCGGGGCGGGGCGTGGCAGCATACAAGGTGGGCTGTTAACCGCAGGTGTTACAGAATGAGTGAGTTGTTCAACGCTCAAGTGCTAAAAATGTCCATGTATATCGACGAGATCCACCGTTTTAGTCATTTAGCCGGAGATTAGCTGAAGTTTCTCGTTAGAAACTTACCATGTGTGAGTCACATGACACTGGCAGTCCATATTCTGTCCCTGTCTATAGAATATAAACAAAGAGAGAAACTCGTCTCCTGCTCTTTAATCTTTACTAGAAAAGATACACAACTCACGTTTGCATCAAAGAAAACGCCAAACCAGGCGATTGACCCGTCCACCATCGAGCGTTAGCACAGCGGATCTTGGATCTCATCGGATGATACTTTTCACGAGTCATTTTAACTGGTAACGCTGGCGTTAAAGTTAAAAACCGCCGCGAGCTGCACTCGTGAGTGAACACTGTCGCTCTCCTTCCTGTGCGGAGGTTCATTCGCTCTCTCGTCATCACGCGGACGCTCATTAACATTTAGACACAGTATTTGTCAGCAGTGGTGTACGCCCACGTCCATTATCACACAGCCAACGCTGAGTCTAACGCAATGTGACAAAATGCAAAGCGCCGTTAAAAAGAAAGGCGGGAAAAGAGGTAGACAGCGATGAAGAGGGGGGTTATTATTGAATATATGTGTCTGGTAGTGTGTGTGTGTGTGTGTGTGTGTGCTCCTCTCCCGTCTCTCTTCAGCAGGAGATAACACCTTTTGGAGGAACTGCCTTGAAGCATTATCCCCCAGACAGGATACATGGCTAATCTTCAGCTTTGAGCCATTACGCTATATTTATCTGTGACCCCCTCTCTCTTTATATCATTACAGTTAAAGTCCATAAAAGTGTGTTTAGACAAAGATGAAGGCATTACCTGCTCAGAAACCCCAAGTGCTATTAGAGGCTTAGGCCTCTGCCGATGTGCGCTGGATATTAAATATCCTTTATCTTAAACTCTCCCTCTCTCTCCCTCTCTCTCTGCTTCTCTCCTCCTCGCAGCTCTCTGGGAAAGCTGATATCTCACTCTGCCCTGCCTTATATTGCTGTAGACGTAATAAATACACAGTAGTACATATCAATGGGCCAAGTTTGTCCCAGTCCCAAACGATTATGTGAGGCATGCCTCGCTTTTATGTCGTGGGAGTCGCAGCCTCGGCCTTTAATTCATGTCTCTGTGAGAGGTTAAGGACAGATATAGTTACAGAGTCAGACAGAGGAGGAGCACAGCCGGGTTATCTGCTCAACCGCGGGGACAAAAGGTGAACCACCCAGGACTCACACACACACACACACACACACTTAGTTTTCTGTAGATGTGACGACACCAGGAAAAAACTAGTGCGGTCAGTTTAACACGTTAATAACGGCGTTAACGTAAACCCATTTTAACGGCGTAGGCTTCTCAACGCACTCCCTCCATCCGGCTAATGATGTATGCAGTGTTACCAACCAAGCTGCCAGACTCCCCCGAACCGTAGTAAGGAGACCACCGAAGACCGCTAGCTCCTTTAGCTCGGATTAGCTCGTTACGGCAACAACACATTAAACCACAGCACTGCGCGCTGACACGCAGCCTCTCTTATTATTGTGCGGCTCTCACAATAAGAGGTCAAAATATGCAGGATGACAGAGATATTGTCTCAATAAAAAAAAACATTTGCACAAAACAAGCAGATCCACTTTTCTATGTTGATAAGATGTGTGATTAATTGCGATTAATCGCGAGTTATCTATGACGTTAATACGATTAATCGCAATTCAATATTTTAATGGTTTGACAGCACTAGATTACAACCACGTAACAAAAGGCTCAAGAAATAAGAAATCTATGGTAATGAAGCCTGTGTCTGTGGAGACACAGAGTGATGCGTTTTTACGTGACGAGTGAACGTGGAAGCTACGCTAATAAAGTGAGACAGGATTTTGAGCGTTGTAGTGAGACAAATGTCAAACGAGAACAGTTGGACTATGGAAACACGTTCTCAAAGTCCTTCCACGTCTGAGAAAGCGAGAGATAAAGTTGAAGTTAGGGTTCGGACCAGGACAGGACTGAGTTTAAACCTAATAAAGAACATAATATATAAATAGTGTCTTATAACCTTTATTCAGCACAACGTATGGGCAATATGATGAAAAAAAAAAAGTAATTTTCACCAACTATATAAACACACCTGAGCAAAAAGTATTAAAAAATATTGAAATTGGATTGAATTTGTGAAATTTGAAAATACCTCACAGTTCAAACATCACTTGGTCTCGTTTTTATGAACAAAAACAAAACAAAAAAAACACTCATTTTGTGACTTCTGCACAACTATTGCCACTTTATATCACGATTAAAATTGTGACATAAAATGAATCATAACTTTGACTCAAAAACACATAAGAAGATGAAAAGAAATACACACCGGACGTCCATATAAGGAGTGTATTATTCCCACGAGTGCACCTGTGCTGGAGCTCTAAGGATAAGGACTTTTTATTTTATGAATATCATCATTTCCATGACCAATAATAAAACATCATCGTGTATATTTCCTTGTCAGTGACAGTAAAGTACCAGTTTGATGCTCACAGGACCTTTTGTGACACAGTGTTTTAGGGACAGTTACAGTCTATTATATCTTAAAATGTGTGTTTGTGACTTAATCTCACCGTTACACTGAAGTAAAAACCCACTCGCTCTCCTCACACCAAACTCCACCACTGACTGCATCAGTCATCGTTGTTTATGATAATAAACCAACTTATAATTTACAGATTGAAGTCCCTTTGAAGGATTCCCTTTCACAGTCTAAACAAAGTCTTACCTCAAACTAATCTTAGCCCCAAACTCAACCAGCTCCTCATGAATGAGCTTCTGCCTCATTAGGACCAGGTTTCAGCCTCAACGAGGACAATACCGGATCTGACGAGGTCAGTGTTTGTGCCAGAAAAGGTAACAAATACATGCAGTACACACACACACACACACACACTCACTTTGTGTCATAAAAAGAGAATTGTGTGTGCGCACAATCAGATTGCATGTCAGTAAAATAGCCGCGTGCCATTATGAGCCGCACTTAACGTACACATTCACATTCATCAGCGGCTGAATATCGTAGGAAGGGAGGCACCCAGGGCATTAAATCTCTGCACAAGACAAAGAATTGACTTTATTTTCTTAAGGACATTTGTAATACACACCCAAATCTTCCCCGGTAATGTAATATTCTTTGAAAAGGACACTCCTCTCCGGGGCACAGAAACGCGAGATCCAAATCTTTTAACCCCTGATGTTATCACGGTTGAGCTCCTGAAAGTGACGAGATTAAAAATAACATTAAGGTTTCTGGTTTGGGGGCCGGAGGACGCTGCACCTGGCTGGCAACTGAACACTTCAGCACTTTTACAGTGTGTGGAGGATTTTTCTTATCTACTGTAACACTTGCCCCACATCATTGATTCATTGTTTGAGGAACACATAACACTAGACATTTAAAAAAGCACACATCTCAAACCTGACATTTGGATTATTTTACTGTTCTGACTGCTTTGTTGTGTAAAAGGGTAAAAGCACTTTGTCCCATTAGGTGAAAGTATTATTTTAATAAAGTTTATTGTTATTTTATTATATTAATACAGCAGTGCAGTGCCAGAAGTGGCTCGTTTTTGTGATATACAGAATCTGTTCCATTTCTACCACACTGCACATGCCTCACGCTCTTTTCCATCCACTGTAGTTGTTCTTGTATTTGAGAACTACTGAAATGGCGCTTTTCCACTACTCGTCATGTACTATCTGTACATGACGCTGCTGTAACACTGCCACATGCACACACCAGAAACACAACAGAAGATGTGAACGCTCCCAGGGTTAAAGGTTATAGAGGCGGGGCTATGACGTCATTGTTTGTATACATGGCATCTTGAGGTTTGGTTCCTTGTGCATTAAAATCTGACACAATACAAAAATATTTAGTGTATTCTACTCAACATTATCTGAAGCGTAGTATATGGCAGCCCGTGGCCAAGTGGAAAGGGAACTTGACTTGTAATCAGATGGTTGCTGGTTCGAATCCCCACCCGGCCAAAAAAGGGGTACCCCCTGAGGTACCCCCTGAGCAAGGTACCCAAATCCCCAATGCTCCCCGGGTGCTAATTCTTGGATGGGTCAAAAGGCGGAGGAATACTTTCCCTAAGGGGATTAATGAAAACTAACTTAAACTTTATATCTGCTGCTTTGTCTCACATGTAGACACTTTGTAAACCCCTCACTCTCAGTGAGGTAAATCTGAACAAATGATTCCAATCACTGAAGCCACAAATGAACACTTTTTAACTTACTAATGGAGGCAGCATTGGATCGACAACTTCCTGTGTGCTGTGATGTTCTCTGTGGACTTTGGTGCGGGAGAGTGTTTTACAGAAGTCTGTCTCACAGCTGTGAACACAGTGTTAAGATCATTTAGACGTAAGCAGGTGTAAATGTGATCAGACGAGCCTTTTGTTAATTGGCTAAAGTTTTGTGTGCGCTGCAAAAACTCTGAAGTGCAGATATGTAAAACAGAATTTTCATGATCGATCATACGCTTAGGTTTTTAAGGAATTATGAATGGAATACTGTATGTACAACGGGACTGAATTATATAAGAATTAATCTCTCATAATTGTTGATAAATGTTTCCCAAATCGCGAAAAGTTGTGCGTACGGTGGCAGCGTGTAGAGGACATGTTGATGTATTTGCAGCGACTCAGTAAAAGGCTGAGGAGACTCGACCCATAAATATTAACAAATGCAGTGTTGTGCGTAGTTTTTACCTTTTGGAACTGTGCCAAACTGTCACCAATAATTAATAACGTGACCAGGATGTGCGCCACTTTCGCACACTTTGCAGCTGCTGGCGCCAGAATAAAATGGAGTAATTAGTCTTTCACTATAAAATAATTTAGTCCATGCAGTTTCTCCTCTTTACACGCAGCATCTCACCCACTTAACTCCCCGCAGCCGTGCAAACGATTCCAAAGCACACGTCAGTGTTTTATTTGCTAAGTTTCCTGCTTTTAGTTAACGTATTAACTTCCTTTTCTTTGCCCCGTTTGTGAAAAAGTAAGTCAACGCGAAGTCTGATCTAGGTTTTGCCACAATTTGAACAAAATCTACAAAGAAATCATGAAACCTCGTTAATTTGTTTTTATCCTGACGTGCAAAAAAAGTGGCCGCTTATACAAACTAATATATGTCTCTAATTTAAGTCCAATAAATTTACTTTGGCACTTAATCAATTTAAAAGTCTGGTTTTAGTCAGGTTAACACAATAGTAAAAATAAACTTCTATTTAAATCCAGTGAATAAGAAACAGGAAACAGAGTTGGAGATGATAGGAGTTGACTCATAAAATCACCAAGTCACCACACAATTAAACCAAAAACTAATACAACAGTACAAGATAAAGGGCTCGGACTACTGTATGATTATGAAATTCACATGAACATAGACAACAAAACAAAAAATTCACAGGCAAAAGACTTCATCAGCCTTGTTTTTCAGCCTTGTCTTTCTTATTAGATTAGAGTGGAATTTATTGTCATTGAAAAGTACAATGGAATTGATTTTGGCATAAAACAACAACAAATTCTGTAAATACTCAAAATCAAAAACAAATAAAAAAATAGTAAACAATATTAAAAAAATAATGTTTCATTCATATAAACTAAGTCTATGATACCTTAACAATATGTTCCCTGTTTTACTTTGACAGGAAATGAAGATTAAAATAAAGACTCACTTCTCTGCACCAAACTCCATTAAGAAAATCAGTGTTTTTAGCTCACATGGTCACAGTAAGTGTTGGTCTGCTGCTGCCTCTTGTGGCAAGTTTGTGTCACCTATTTAAATCCAAACGAAGTATATCAAACACTGAAGTCGCAAAATAACACGTGTGAACTGGCTATTGAAGGCAGCAATGGTTCAACGACTCCTGTGCGCTGTGATGCAAAAATGGCTGATTTTCTCAATGGGGTTTGGTGTGGGAGAGAGAGCTGTTTACAAACTTCAGTTTCCTGTAGGAAAAGTCTGTCCAAGACAAAGCCGCGAAACATACTCTTTTTAGATATTGTAGACTTGAAGCGGGGACAGTTAAGAGGCTGAAATCTATTTTCTCCTGGTTCTCGGAGCAGGGGATGTGCCAAGGGAGCACTTAACCGTACCACCGCTAAAGAAATAATTCTATTAGTGTCCAAAGGCAAATTTAAGTAGAGAAGTCGTGAAAGATTAAGTTGGATTGTGTCGCCGCGCTCACATTATATCACGTTAGATGTGTTTCACACACAGTTGCTAATTGCAGTCACATACAGTGAGGTCATTATGTAAATTCTGTTTTTAGTGTAGACGTTCTTTATGCCATCTTTTACTCCTAATAAGGCGAACAAAGCCGAGTCCCACTTTCTGCAGGTTCACGTTCCTTTTATTTTAATTTTTTTCTTTATCTCCGTCTCGTTTTTTGCCCTCCCCCTCTCTCTCCTCCCCCCCTTGCCCTCCTCCCCTCTCATGCACCCAGTCACTTTCACAACTTTCATTACCTCTCTGAGGGCAGGCGGCGCTGGCTGGCTGGGGAGATGAGTATATATCTCCTAACTATAACCCGCCATCCCCAGAGTGTGGAGGTCAATGAGATTAACCTATAGCTCCTTCTTTCCCTTCATTATGCACTCCAAATTACACCCACTTACAGGCGAGAGGAAGAAAGAGGGAACCATATATGAGCTGATATCTATTTAAAATCTAATCCCTCTGGGTGAACGGGCTCAGCCTTTTCCATTTCTCTTATGTTTCCGCCTCTTGCCTCCAGGCTGTGCTGTGCGGTGCGGTGCCGATCAGGGAGGTGCTATAACCTCGCCCCTGTTCGTATTATCTTACATTCTGAGGGAACACTTAAGGTTATAGCTCCCCGTTTCCTCTTGTTGTTGCTGTTGTTGTTGCTCATTTAAAGGTCCAGTGTGTCAACTTTAGCAGCGTTTATAGGCAGAAATTGAATACAGTACCCATAAGTATGTTTGTATAGGTGTATAATTGCTTCATGATAAAAAAAGATAATTTGTTTTTTTTTTTTTAGAGGACCTTGTTTTATGGTCACCACCATCTTCAAAGGACATGTTTGCATGCACAGTTTAATCCAGCTGAGACACGCACTCTCTCTTTGCTTGCACAAGATGTGTTTGGAAGCATTAAATGCAGCTGTAAACAGAATTGTATTTGTTACAATCTGCAGTTTCGCCACTAGATGTCACTAATTCTCACACACTGGACTTTTAAAACTGTACGTCCTGTGTAAGTTGTGAACATTAACAATGATACCAAAATATACTCATAACTTAATTAAAAAATACATCATGTGGCCAAGAACGAGCAAAAAAACAAAACAAAAAACCTTTAATTCAATTGAAAAGTAGCGATAAATCACAAATGCAGCACTGTCACAACAGGGGCTGTCTCTTGGTTTATTTTTTTAGGTCATATCAGCAGATATTATCACTATCAGGACATTTATTTTAAGATTTTACAACCTACCTACTGCTCACTATGTTCTATGTTTAGCAGGTTTTAAGACAATGGCCATTAATGACATAATGTTGACGTTCTCCAAAGTCTTGTTTTTGTCCACAAACCAAAATTTCTTTGTTATATGACACAAATAAAGTAGAAAATAGTCACATTTAAGAAGCTGAAAAAAATAACAGAAAGGTTGTTTAACAGACCAATCGATAATGAAAAAAAGCTGATGATTAATTTAGTAATCGATTCTGTCAATCAAATTATCTTTCAAATCTGCTTAACAGGTTTGTTTTAAGTGTAAATACATTACATTTGAATTCTTTTGCTAAAAAAATCTGTTATTTATTTGTGGTTAGTTTGGTCATGTGATGTCGGGGCGTTTCCTGTCCACAGGTAGCATAATGTTTGCTAAGTGGCAGAGGTACAGGTAGCATTAGCTCCGGGGGGCAGTTTAGATGTGAAAAGTTGATATTTCTGTGTTTTATGTTGTTCATGGGCAAGATAATGTTGAATGGTTTTGTGTACCAGAGGCATTTACACTCGTGTTTGCAGTCTTCTGACCTTAATTAGCCGCTCGTTAATCAAGTGAGGGCTTAATTAGCACTGTGGACGGAGTGAAGCTAACATAGCTCCTCTGCTACAACTCTGAACTCTTTCTGACCCGGAAACGGGAAACAACGGTTTCTCCAGCGGCCGCTCCGCTCCTCTCCTCTCCCCCTGACGTGGAACATCAACACATGACTCCACCACGTACAGGTACTGTTTGCTTTTTTGTTTTTGCTTCATATTGAGTGAAAAGGACGGTGGGTTTTTGGTCTGTAGCAGGGGGTCGTGTTTGCTGGCTAATTAGAGGCTTTCTAGTGTGGTTTACGTCGTGTAAAAAGAGGAAAACAAGTGTGTTTAAAGCTGTAGCACAAAGGTATAAGACAGTGTAAGGCATCATTCATTTATTTGTGTCCGTTTTGCTGTGTAATTTAAGTAAACAATGAAGGAAAGGATAGGAATTTAGTGTTTTCATTTACATATTTAACTCTATATATTGTGAAATGAAACAAGATCTAGATTTTGGATATCATATATCATCATGTGTGTGTGTGTATATATATATAGATATATATATATCTATATATACAGTTTAAATAATGCTTGGGATTAACAAAAGTAGTAAAGTTGCTTAATAACACTAATTTTATAGCAGAATTTGACAATATTTATAGTCAATGTCATGTAAATATATCTGAAATGAAAGGTAATCATACGAGTATTTTAAGATCATATGATGCAGATTGTAAACAGTAGATTATATTTTATTTTAGAGATCACACGTTTCATGAGTCCAGAGAAACAAACCTGTGTGCTGCTTTATATCCACATATATCTCCTATCAGTATATAGACTCAAAATAATATTATTCAGTAGCCATATCGCCCAGAACTACTGACTATGTATATTAAGATGTACTCAAAAAGTTTATTCACAATAAAGAACTCAGGGCTCCATCTAAATATAATCTAAATAATAATGATAATATTAAACTTTAATGAATAGAAGGGCTACAGTAATATGCTTTAAATCTGCGCTCAACTTAATGCAGAATGTAAAAAAAAAAGAATGGAGTGAGTGAAACTGCAGCGACAGTGTCGTGACCCTTGATCTTTGACCTTTTAGTTTTTGTATTTCTACCTCAAATATCCTGTTTTGCTGTGTGTTTATTTTTGTGTCTTTGTCTTGCATTGTACATGTTTTTATTTTAGTTCATGTCATCTGTTTCCCCTCTGGTTCCTCGTCCACTTCATGTTTACATAATTATCTATAGTATAATATAAATAGAATTATTATTACATCAATGCTAGTAACGTGGTGTAATGTGAGTGCAGCGTGAGGGAAACACAGAGAGCGACACAGAGCCGAGTGCAGAGCTTCATCTCTGACCTTGACCTTGATTGTGTGGCACAGTTTGTGTATTTGGGCGTTTTTAGTAGCTGGCTGTTTGAAGCCCGTGATCTTTGATGATAATTAATTTTCTTTATGGTATCATCTTAGATGTGTTTCCTTGCCAGCTGGGGTAAATGCCAGGCTGCCGTGGATCACAGCTGCGTTTAAAACTGGACCGGCGGACTTTACTCGACCCTTTGGTTGGTTGGATTTGAATTTTCTCAGGAAGTGGAGCCTCTGTGGGGCTTTTTGCCTTTTTAATGTTTGTCCATGTGGGGCCGTTTCAGGTTATTGTTGTTCTGTGTGTGTCGGGGAAACTAAAAGGAGTCGGCTGTGGTTGCATATAAAGCTTCGGTTGGTGCTTTTATACATAACATAACATACTAGGAGTGTTGTGGAGGAGGAATTTTCTCCAGGATGAATAAAAGTGGCTTAATATGACATCGATGAGAGGCGGAGCAAGTGGACTTTATGATCGTCTGTGAATATATGTGCTGCTAAAAGATGGCGAGGGCGATTAGACAAGCAAGTTGATATTTAGGTAAATGTCTCCCTCGTTTGTTTACGTCGCCACCTACTGTTTCATGCCCTGCGTTGCTTGATTAGACTAGGCCTGCGCAGGACAAATGTGGAGACATAATTACTAGCAGTGTTATGGACACTGTCCACTATCTCTCCGCCGTTGACGGGGGATTTCACGCAGGACAATGAGCAAGTAACGTTAAAACAAGAGCAAGTGACTCTTCCTGCACCGTCGACTGACCTCTTGACCTCCAGTCTGTGATCTGTTGCATCATGTTGATACACCTGATTTTTTTCATAGTCGATTAATCATTTGGTTTGTGAAATGTCAGAAAACGGTGATCAGTGTTTCCAAAAACCTGAAAATGGTGATGTTCTCAAATGTCTTGTTTTGTCCACATCAGTTTTTATGATTACTTTCTTATATAGAAAGAAACCAAGAGAATATTGACATTTAAGAAGCTGAAAACTCAGAACTTGTTTTAATTATTTCTTAAAAAACACTCAAACAGATTAATTATCAAAATATTTGACAATCAACAAAGGCCTTTGCAAAATACACATTTTGAGTGATCGATTGATATAAACGTCATTGTAACTGAAATATTTAAATCGCTTGTTTTCCCACAAGCGATTTTCTGAAAGGACTTTGATGCAGGAGAGTGTGCAGTTTACAAAGCACACCCAAACTTTGTTTTCCCTGTAGACAAAGTTGTCTAACAGTGAAATAAAGTGGAAAACATAGTTCTTTAAAGATGATATCGTAGCCTCAACCTGGTTTGATTTTTTTATTTTATTAGGTGATTGTTTTTGTCGAGTGGCTCGTGTGAGTTTTTCCATGTTGTCGGTGACAGCCAGCATCTGTCTCAGGCTGTGTCTGTGTCACTGTTGGTTTTCTGGCTGCATGCTCGATTAATTCAGTGCTGTTGTGAGTCAGTGCCTCATAATACAACAAAAAAAAACAACAACTGATCTCTCACTTTAAAGTGCAGCTGAAAGTGAACACAGAAGTTCTGTTAAAGCCACAGTGTGTGAAATTTAGGTGAAATTATTTTCTTTTTTGCAGAAATTAAGTATATTTATGTCACGGGCTGGTTTGGACCACTGGATTTTTACAGTAATGTGGACATTCTGTGCTGGACCTGCGACGTCACTGATAGATATTGCTAAATATTACACACTGTACCTTTTAATTACCTATTCATAATCCAGTCTGTTAACAATTTTGACAATTTATGTGTATAGAAACGCCTTCTTCCTCTTCTTCTTTTGGTGTCGCTTCAGCGGATCACCTGCCTCCATCTTGTCCTCTCTCTTGTGTCCTCTTCTGGTACACAAACTGTCCTCATGTCCTCCAACGTACTTTGTCCAACTATTTTACAAGCACTTCTGACTTTCTGTCGACCTCTTTAGGACTTTTTCTGGTCCCAATGTTGTGGTTAAGCCCGTAGTCATGGAAACCAGACTGTGTGTGTGTTCTTGTTAACTCTTTAGGACATTTTCTGTCATAAACACTGACCTTGTCAGGACCAGTAGTCCTCATGGAGACCAAAACCTGGTCCTAATGAGACAGAATCTCATTTCTGAGGAACTGGTTATGTTCATAGTTATAGCGGAAGTAAATATCACGAAGAAGAATAGCTGTACAAACCTGTGTGTGTGTGTGTGTGTGTGTGTGTGTGTGTGTGTGTGGTAATTAACATGAGCACTACAGTGCAGAGATCGACCCCGATCACAGGCTGACACGAAACAGGAAGTGATGTCGAATATTATCTTTAACCGCGGCGGCGAGCAGTGAATCAGTTTTGTCTGCGAGCACACGCGGGCGTCGTCGTCTGAGAGGAGCGCGGTGTGAATGATCGGGCATCAGCGTGGTGGGTGTGACGGAGTGTCGGCAGCAACCCGGGCTCATGTAACTTCCTGGTTATGAATAGCCTCCGCCGAAAGGTCAACGCCATGACAACGCTGTGATGGATGTCACCGACGTCCAATTAAATTCCTCTAAAAAAATAGAAAGGGAAAGGCGCCTCGGAGGCTCTTGTGTGTGCTTATTAAATATAAAGCAGCTAAATCAAAAGTCTGAGGGCCTGCTCCGCGGTGTCTAACGCCCGCTAGGACGACCAAGAGCATTTTTTATTCCTCAATTATCCGTTGTTTTTTTTGATGAGGGGGTCAATAAGGGGAAGAGCACTCGTTATGAATGTTTGGAACTAAGCGCAAAGGTCACGACGCACAATGAGACACACAAATACACATCTTTTTCTAACTTTCAGACCCCTCCCCTCTCTCTCTCTCTCTCTCACCCTCTGTCTCACGCTCTGTGTGTGTGTGTGGATAAATGGAAAAGAGCAAAGAACAATACTCTCGTGTTTTGAGGAATGCAAATATTTGTCGCCAGGTTGTTGAAGCTTTCTTGTCAGATTTATCTCTCGTTCTCGCTTGGTATCCCTTTCTCACACACACACACACACACACACATACACTCACACTCACGTAAACACACAAGCTGCTTTGAGGAAACTGGGACAGACAAGTCAAGCCATGAATAAGAAGATGCATGTTTTAATTTGTGTTTTATGGGACCTTTGAAAATTCCGTCATGTGGCTGCGTGCTGCCACGTATACACACACCCTAGAACCAAAGCAAGACACATTTTTATTTATGGAACACTTTTTAAACACAAGGCAAAGAAATATTTATACCACTTTTTAGGTGTAAACCAGTGTATTTGTGTATCTAGTAAAGTATAAAGTAGTGTGTATATATCTAGTATAAAGTATTAAAAAATGATACATGTTTTGATAAATGTTGTATTTACTGCCCTCTCTGGTCAAACAGCCGCTGCTGCATTTCCATTTTGACATTGGTTTTCTTAGTCCACTCTTTCACCACCCTCTTCCAACCAGCGTGAGGCTCAATGTCACAGACTCCTTCCCCATGCTGCAACTCGGGGTCAGCTTTCAGAACCAGGCCACACCCCCCTCACTGTTTCCCAATCTCAGCCTACTTCTATGGCATTTTTATTTTTATTTTTTAAATCAGGCATTGTGGCAGGTCGTTCACATACGCTTAAAAACACAATGCCTGAGTTTAAAAAATGCCAAAGAAGTAGGCTGAGATTGGGAAACAGTGTGAGGTTGGGGTGGGCGTGGTCTGATTGTGAAATCTGACACTGAGTTGCAGCAAGGGGGAGGAGTCTGTGATGTAATGGAGTGGACTAAGAAAACCAACGTCAAAATTTGAATGCAGTAGCTGCTGTTTGACCAGAGAGGGCAGTAGATCACAATGTGTAAGATTTTTAATACTTTATACAAGCTATACGAAAAAGCGACCAGCTTTTTAAACTTACATTAAGTTTAAAAGACTAATAGAATATTTTACATCAAACCTTTTATTCTTTGCTTCCTTTCCTTCACTTTCCTTCCTCGAATCAATGGTAAAAAAAACCCCATTTTTACTTATTTATTTTTTTATGCCTACCTTTGGTTGAACTTATGCTTTTCTCTTTTTTTTCTCCCCCCCTCTCCCCTCCACGTCTTGTGTATCCACTCTGAAATTATAGATGGGTATAATAATAATAATGTCATTTTGTAGCAGAATCTTAGTCATTACCTGCAGTAAAGTGCTTCTAATTGATACCACCAGAGAGATAATGATTGCAATGCCCTCCAGGAACATATTATTGCAATATTAACCTTTGTATATACTTTTATGCAGAAGACTCTGGCACATTAAAGGATCTCTAAATCTTACTTGTGTGGTGTAATGCCATTACAAAAGAATGGATACTCGGAGGTGTGCCCTTTTACTGATTAAGTGTGTCCAGGGGTTTGCAGCCATCTTCAGGAAATGGATGACATGGATGTGTAATTTCCACTGTATCTCTCTTCTCTTACTGGCTAAAGATTTTTTTCTTTTCCTTCTTCCTCCGTTCACATTTTTCCCTTTATAGCTGTGCGCTGTAATTAGAATCTTTTCTTTCTTTTTTTTTCTTCTCCTGCCTCATTCCTGGTTATGTGTACACGGACATCTGAGTGTTTCCTTTTCAAGGAGCATAAGCAAAATAGTCAAACCCCGAATTTGTCATTTTGTCGTCGTTTGTTTTCAAGTGAAAACGGGACGATGTTCTGATAATAAAATGCAGAATAAATAATCTGTGTTTGTATATAAACAAATAATAGGCACTGCACTCTTGATCTAGCGGTCGATCTTTGCTCCTGGGAGGGATTTGAAGTTCAGGTGGTTCTGGCACCTGGTAAGGTCGGTGGTACCTAGGGAGGAGTTCCTGGCACTTCCAACTAGGAGGACACCTCGAGGTCAGAGCGAGGCTCGGTGTAGAGTTTATATCAACTCACTGGCCTGAAAGAACCTGGTCAGAGCTGGACGGACGATTTATTTTATGTTATTTTATTTTAATTTATTTAACTCTGCTTGTAGTAGCTTCTTTAAATGTGAATATTTTCTTAGTTTCTTTGCTCCGCATCATGAAAATTGAATGATTTTAATTTGTGAAAAAAACAACAAATGTAATTTTCAACATTTTCTAACATTTTATGGACCCAACAACTTCCAATAGTAACCGATAGATTAATCGGGACATCAATAGTTTGGTTGATGGTGAAAAGAAATGCCCGTTACTTCAGAATATAATACGGCGGCTTGCGTTCAGCGTTCCCATTGTGTCACAAAATGTACAATTTAATTGGATGAGTGGATGAATTTTGTCACGTTGGATGTCAGATGGTAAAGTTCCATTGGATTTAAAGTGTAGAACTGTGGTGGTGGTGTGTATGTGAAATGTGTGTGTGACTCCTCAGTCAGCTGTGTGACCTGGTATCTTTAAATAAAAACACGCTCGCAGCAGCAACAGTAGTGATCTGATTTGGAATTTGAAATCCAATGAGAGAAGAAGACCTTTGGTTAAGAGACATTTCCGCAGCCAAGACCAGAGCGAAAACAAATTAATTCAGTGAGGACTGCTGTGTGTGTGCGCGCGCGCAACTCATGACACAGTCCAAAACAGCTTCTTAAGACCTGGTGACACAGGACAGGAAATTAGGATATGGGAATTCTCTGGAGACCTCTTAGCTCACACAGATCCCCCTCCACCCCCATGCCCTCCTCCACCACTCAGACAACCTGAAGTAGCTGGCTTTAGCCTCTAGTGGGCACTGTGACAGAGCACAGGTCTGACCCAGGCTGGGGAGATCACAGGGAGTCTCTGTGGAAGAGCTCGATTGTGGAAATAACCCAGATTCTTGTTGAACCTGTTGAATATTAAGTTGTGATGTAGTTAAAGGGGCCAATAAATTCATACAGTATTAATAATATTTTGTGGTTTTGGCAGTGTTTGACTTGCAGTGCTATATTTAATCGAGAACAGAAGAAAAAGAGCAGAAGTGCATCAAATCAAACGGTTGTTCGTGCTTAAGTGATAAAATCCCTCCAGCAGCCATCTGGGAATTATGATGGAGTAAAGGAACACGTAAGTAACAAAACAACAGACGTTGTGATACAGAGTCAGCACTGTGAGCGCCCCCTGCACCAGGAACCAGCCTGAAAACGGCTCACATGATACAAAATGTTTCAGGTTAAGTCTACTTGAAAAAAACATAATTTTATGCATGTTATTTCACACATAAACACATAAATCATAACTAAGGGGGTGTGGCCTAAACATGAGCGTAACCTCAGACAAAACTTATTCACGATATATAAGTCAAGATACGATACGATCACAATATTTAAGTCAAGATATCATGATGTTCAAGTCACAAAACGATATTATCACAATATTTAAGGAACAATACGATGTTATCACAGTGTTTACGTTACAATGCGATATTAGTGCCATATTTAAGGCACAATGCGACATTTAAGTCACAATATATTATCGCAATATTTAAGTCACGATACAATATCACAATGTTTAACTCACAATGCGATATTAGCGCGGTATTTAAGGCACAATATATTATCGCAATATTTAAGTCACGTTACGATATTTGGACGATAGTTAAGGCACAATACGATGTTATCACGATATTTAAGTCTAGATACAATATTATCACAATATTTAAGCCAAAATGCTGAGTATATGCGTATTTATATTGCGATATTCTTGCACAACAGCTCTAGTGAGAGTGAGCACTTGGCACCATCTAGTGGACTGAAACGTCAGTTGATTTCTTTTTTTGATTAATCTTACAGCCCTACTTGTGTTGAATAAACTTCATTTTTATATCTCAAAGTCAGATACTTTGTGTTGCTCAAATAAGTCTACAGTGTTTTTACAACAGAAAAAAAAAATTGTAATGTAAGTAACATAAAGTGGATTTTTATGGGTGTTGACATGTTAGTGGGAGCACAGATGTATGAACTGTGGGGTTTCCTCTCCACGACACGTCCTCAGCAGCTTCAGTCAACCTCAGAACACATGTACCTGCCTCTTCTGTTCAAGGGTATGAGATGGCCTGGAAAGATAGATAGTTGGCCAGGGATCTTTTTTGTGTGTTTAGTATTCATCTCATAGTTGTAACACAAGGCCCACTTGTCCTTGACTGCTTGTTACAAATAACCCACATAATTCCCACAGGCTCAGAGATAATTCACTGATAATTTAAGGCACTGGTACTGTGTTGCGTTGTTCCCTCTCTCTCTCTCTCTCTTTCTCACACACACACACAAGGAAAAATCAGCACATTCCTTTGTTGTTTTCTCATTG
Source organism: Solea senegalensis (assembly GCF_019176455.1). Taxonomy (NCBI): domain Eukaryota; kingdom Metazoa; phylum Chordata; class Actinopteri; order Pleuronectiformes; family Soleidae; genus Solea; species Solea senegalensis. The sequence continues at coordinate 27,219,069 of NC_058027.1, read as the reverse complement.
TTTTCCCCGCTGCTCCTGAGCTGACACTAACCTAGTAAAGCGTCTCTTTTGTTCAGAGTAACAGGAGACTGTAGCTGAAGTGGAGACAGAGGTGAGAGCCACCGAGCGCCGTGCATGCGCTTTATCCGCCGTTTAGCTCGTCTCTTCGCGTTACGGTGTGATTTAAGGAGGAGCTGCTGCTGCTGCTGCTGCTGCTGAATGAGGTCAAGGTGGTGCTGCCAACTGTCAGCCGGCACAAAGGCCTTTGAGTGCAAACACTCAGTGACAACTTTTCTTTAAAAAAAAGATCGTTTTACTCATGACATGGGAAAACAATCAGAGTCTCTATGAATATAAAGGCGGGTTTCTATATCTTAAAGGGATGTATTCTATGCCGCTGGGATGTTGAACCAGGAGTTAACCCTCGTATGACCGTCATGATCATTTATTTTCGGTTTTATGGCTGTAGAATTGTCAAAAAAATGTTCAATGAGTGAGTTTTTCTGTCCCTTTTTTCCAAGATAACTTTCACTTTTTCCATATCTGGCAGTTATCAGGGTTAAAACACTTTATTCAGTCGATAGCATCTTCAGAAACTGACATTAGTGATGCCGTACAAACCGCTCACTCTTCCACACCAAAGCCCATAGAGAAAACCTGCATTTTTTACTTCACGTGGACACAGGAGTAGTTGATCCACCGCTGCCTCCATCAGTTAAGTTCACAGTATGTCCTGTGTGACATCTCGTGATTTCGGGGGTTTGAAATCCTTGATTCAGATTCACATTAATGACATAAACTGACCACACGAGGCAGCAGTGGACCAGTAGCTCCTGTGTCCCTGTGAGGTAAAAATGTAGATTCTCTCTATGAGGTTTGGTGCAGGGCAGAGAGTCGTAATAAAAACTCCACTTTCCTGGTTAGAAAAAGCTTTTCAATAGCAAGATAACACAGTGGACGTATTCTTGTAATATCAAAGACTTAAGTTGGCATAGATTTCATTAAAATCAGTGCAGGGGGCGCTCACAGCTCAGGCAGCACTCACTAAACTGTCCCTTTAATGCAGTTTCCCAGGGCCTTCAATATAGCAGGCATATTTTTGTATCAGGCACCATAAAGAGATTAATTTTAGTGGTAGTCTTCCCACTCGGGAGTCGGTGTAATCCTACAGAGCATTAGAGAAAGAGGAGGAGCAGATGAGGAACGAGTGGAGGAGTGAGGGACAAGGGGAAGGAAAGGGAGAGAGGAGAGAGAGAGAGGGAGGGAGAGAGAGTGAGTGAGAGCACAGCAGAACAGAGGAGTAATCACGTGTGTCCGGCGGAGGTCACCACTGGTCTGCAGGTTCTAATTATGTGCTAATAGCCACTGAGGAGGTCATTTGGAGCCATTAGCCAGCGCCTGTAGGTAGTTAACGGCCCACAGCATAACCCAGCCTCCTTAATGTTCCCTGTGAGGCCGTTAGTGCTCTGTCACCAGCCAGCTCGCAGCCTCGTTACCGCGATTAGAAACCAATTGATAGGTAATAGTAAAATATGATGGCACGCTATTCAGGAAATATGGACTGTGGTGGGAAAGGTGACGGGGAGAGAGAGGCCCTGCGCCGTGCTGCCCGCGCTGGAGGTGATAACCAGGGCTTTAACCACAGCTGACTGACAGGTGCTGAGTCAATGTGGTGGTCCCCAGAGCATGAGTGAGTTTGTGAGTGTGTTGTCACCACAGATGAGTTGTTTTCATGGTGTGTGTGTGTGTGTGTGTGTGTGTGTGTGTGTGTGTGTGTGTGTGTGTGTGTGTGTGTGTGTGTGTGTGTGTGTGTGTGTGGGGGGTCAGTTAGTTATATACAGTTGTACGACGGACGACTCTGTGTCCAGGCACGTGTTCCAGCTCCGTTATCAGCAGTAATCTGATTCTGTCACACACCTGAACATGTACGTCACATGACTGAGTCCCACTGGGAATGTGAGTTATTAGCAAATAAAGTCCTACAAATGACAAACAGTGGTGAAAAGTCAAAACATCAAGACATTCAACTGGCAGAAATTTAAATTAAAGTGTAACAAAAACACTTTTTTCCAGGTGTAAACCTGCAGCAGTTAATCAATTATTTATTATTAAAGGTTTTCTAAAATTTTCTTAAATGTTAATATTTTTTATTTTCTTTGCTCCATACAACAAGAACATCTATACAAATAAAAAATAATTGACTTGTGGCCAAACCAAGACATTTGGACGTCATATTTTTGAAGTTTGTGAAACATTTTTCAACGTTTTCTGACATTTGAAGTTCCAAACAATTAATAGAGAAAATAATCGACAGCTGAAGCAATTAATCGTAAGTTAAGCAAAAAATAGTGTTCATGATGATATTGACATTGTACCGACAATATTACATAAACTGACACCTTTCATGGTCATGTTAGTGTGAAAAACATAAATATGATATCTTTTTAAATCTATTTTAGCATCTGTATGTGGAGGAAGTGGAGGCTACAACTACAGGAAAACCCAGGGTATGTTATAATTACATCAGGTGAAAGACGACTTGTCCTCTGAATGTCGTTAAATGTAGTTTTTGGTGTTTTGCCAAACCTGGAAATGATGATATTCACCAAAGTCAGAGAAATATTATATTTTATTTTATTATTTTATTCATATTATATAAATTATGTAAAAAACAACACTCAAACGGCTTAATTCAGAGGTCTCAAACTTGTGTCCCACAACTTCATTTCAACTGTATCAATTATTATGATAATAAGGGTGGAGTGGCTCAGTGGTTAAGACCAGTACCCTGTGTGCGAAAGACATCATAGTCGCAATGGTCGCAAGTTCGATTCCACCCCTGGCTGATTGTATTCAATTGTAAGTCGCTTTGGATAAAAGCGTCTGCTAAATGACATGTAATGTAATAATAATAATAATAATACATTAGGTTATATAATCAAACTTGTAATGTATTTCATTTAATGTAAAATTACATAAATATATAGTGTTTCACTTGTCCGTATGTTATTATTGACTTATGTTTTTATTTCATCTGCATCGTTCCATATAAAAACAAACACTTTTACTTTGAAATTCTGTGAAATATCATCGTGAACTGATTTTTTTTGCAGCAGCTCCCTCACGACCACACTGGTCACTCAAAAATACAAGAGAGTTAAAGAACAATTCAGTCGTCGATGAATCCTTTTGAGTTTTGATGTGAACTGAAGGAACTGAACGCGGTCTATAAGTCTCGGTCCCGCTCTCTGACATCAACACTAACAAACTGAACGAGGAAATGCGTCATTTGTCATTTTCCCCGTCTTTGTTTGGGTTCGAATCTACATTTGTAACTCGAGGAGCGGAGTAAAAATATCGTTATATAACAGACGACGGACTCCGTCCAGATGGTCAGGAGGAGAATCTTTGTGTGGATTGCGTAAATAACGTCGGGAACAGCATGTTAAACGACCTTGCGGTGGTGTTTTTTTTTCCTTATTATTTATATCTGCAAATATCAGATGTTTGGTGCTGTCACTCGGATGCAATGGTCACACACACACACACACACACACACACACTGCAGAGGAAAAAAAAGAAATCAAATCAGTATCAGAACAAGGATATTCTAGACCTACTGCGCAGAACATTGTTCTTAATCAATTAGAGTCAGATGTTTTCGTTTAGATATATTTTCTTTCTGCTCTGGGGCAAAAACTTCTATTCATATGATTTAAATTAAAATCACACTGCTTATCAGTCACTTGGCCGTTTACTTCCTGCTCCTCCGCAGATTCATCAAGTTTGAGAAAAACGGACGCAGGGAAATCCACGGACGAGGTTCCGTCCCCCCCCGCGCGTGATGAAAATCTCTAAACATTTTACCCGCGCTGTATTTGTGCGAGCGTTCCATTAACAATCGGAGCTGACAAACACGCACGCCCGCTGACCCCCCGTGTGTGCCTCACATGAAGGATTGATGTCACCGCAGATGATTGCAGTGGAAATGAATCCGGTGCGTGAAACGTTCTCCCAAAGCCAAGATCCCGGCTCCCCGCCCCTGTCAGAACATGAAAGTGTAATTGATATAAATTCTAAAGTTTAAAATTTTTCTAAAAGTTTACAGTCACAGAGGGTTCAGGGCCTCGACTTGTTTAAAATTTGCACCCACTCCCTTTTCATGAAAGCAGGACGGTCTGAAAACATTTGTTCATCAAAGGGTTGCAACAAATTAGACTTTGAGGAACTCAATTTGAAGCAGTCTCCGTGTCTTTTTTTCCTCCCCCCTCTGAGGGAAGCCAAAGACTCGTCTTGTTTGCATTTAAATATAAGCCGGGCACAATATCTGGCTTTTAAAGACACACACACTTGCACTCGCCATGTGCACAAACTGGCACATGCAAGCGCCCGCGAAAACATCGCTTTCATGTCGCGACCGCACGCCTAACGCTGTTGTGTCTGCTCCCAGCGATGGTTGAAAGCTCACGGCGAGGCCTGCGACGGACGGCGTGGACGTGAGGAAGGGTTAACGGCAGATAGAGACGTCCACAGCAGTGGAATAACGTCTTAATCTGTCCGAGAACAGCGAACAGTGACTGCTCTGTTTTTTTGGAGCGCGCTGTCTTGGACGACTCCCAAGCAGAGGGGCAGGGAGCGGAGCCATCTTCAGCTGCTAGTCACTAACATGGCAGTAATAAGGCAGTGATGACCCTCCCAGGACTGCCGGCCAACACTACCCACCCCCTCCACCCCCTCCCTCTGCCTCCTGTCCCTTCAGCACAAACACAGTTTCTTTCTGCTGCGATGTACTGACCTCGTTGCCTTCAAACCAAATCCCATTCGTTTTTTAAAATGAAAGACCGTAAAGCCTCAGAAACGGGGAGCGACGAGCGCTCATTTCTGTTTACAGACTCTGACTCTGTATGACATCAAATATGTGACGGAATTTTTTTAAAGTTCTCTTTATAACGTTAAACGTACATTTCTGCCACTAGATGGGATCATGAGCTTCTGCTCACTTTTCTGATGAAGCGACTGAGCCTTTCACTTGTTTTTCTCAAACATATTGTGTACGCTATTTACAAAATATGAAGTTTGGATACATTTATCAGGGTTCACACAGGTCCTTGAAATCCTTGAGTTTGTAAATGACAAAAAAATGCACTGTGATCTGTAAGTTGTAATTCATTAGAACTAAAGTTATACAAACACAACTATGTATACATGTTACTATGAATGACGTCATTTAACTTGAGGAAATAGTTGTATGATGCAAAGTTATGTTTAGTAAAGACTTTAAATCGACTTGTGTAAAACAAGTTCATTATTTTCAAGTTAAAACAATATTTCACTAAGTTAAATATGGTCATTTTAGTGTCAAGTCATACAAACACAATTTCATACGTTTTAATTGTACTTTGAATTGAATTAAACGTAATAATTGAAACGATACTTTAATTAGTTATGTGAAGTTACCAGTTCTGACCACTTGTTAACTTTGAATCAACTTAACATGTCTCTGACGACATCATTAAAAAGTAATTTCAATTACATAGTTCATTATTATGTTCATTCAAATTCAAGTTACAAGTTATACTTATTTAGAGTTAACTGAACTATTATATTATGTTAAGTAAAAATAATAATCATTGGAACTAAAGTTATAAGTTATACAAACACATATTTGTCTTACTTTGACTTTTTCTCAAACATATTTTGTACAGTTTGGAATGGATACATTTATCAGGGTTCCCATGAGTCCTTGAACTCCTTGAAAGTTTGCAAATTAGAAAAATAAGCATCTCAAGGCCCTTGAAAGTGTTTGAAAATCATTTTCCAGATACCTGTGACTAAATGAGAAAAGTAAAGTTTTAAAATATTGTTGAAATTGCACCAAGAAATTCATGTTTCTAATTATGTTTCGTAACTTAATTATGTGTAAAACAAAGAGAAACCTTTGAGTTCTTGTTGTGTTTTTATAGGTTATTATGCTTTTATTTTACTGTTCAGCCCACTAACCTCTCTGCACACAGTTTCTTTCTTTCTGCTGCTGCTCGAGCAGAAAATCCAACCTGAGTGAACGTGTTATTTCTCACAGGGATGAAACGGTGACGTCATGTCGTTGTTCTTATGTTGACAAACTCATTTCTGCACAAACCTTACTGTGAGCAGGGAAGTAGAGGAGTTGTCCCAGGCTGTAAAATCAGATCCAAAAGAAAAGTAAAATCATCATTTTAAAGAAGTCATGCAGGAGATTTCATCACTTATTTTTTTATTTATTGTGACGTACAAGAGAAAGTTACGCTCCATATCACACAAGTTAATCTGTTTCCATTTTTTAAAAGAAGTCATAATAAAAGAGTAAAAACGAGATACTAAAAGAAAAAGGTTAGACAAACTTAAGAAAAATGCATAATTAGTTAAGTGTCTTAATTTAAACTAAAGTTTACTTTATTTAACTTGTTAACTAGAACTAAAACTCTGTAAAGTTATCTTCATTCATGTTTTGCAGTTAAACAAACACAATTCCATGTATTTATTAACTTAACTTTGTATAACTAGTGAATTATTTATAGTGAAAAATACAATTTCACAAAATTGGTTTACTTTACTTAGAATGAACTTAATAAGTATTGTATTATCTTAAGTAAAAATAATAATCATTGGAAGTAAAGTTAGAAGTTACACAAACAGAATTTTGTTTACATATTACTATGAAAATAAGATAATTATGCAAAGTTAAAATATATTTCAATTAGTTAATTATGTTTATCCAAACTAAAGTTACGAGTTATACATACACAGTTTCATGTCACGTAACTTTCCTTTGAACTAACTTGTGTATAAGTTATTATTATTATTATGTAGTTAATTATGTTCATTCAGACTAAAGTTACAAGTTATACAAACATCGTATAACTTGTCACCTTTACTATGAATTAACTAAACAAGTTTAAATGAATAACTCCTTAACTCAACTTTTAGTTGTCTATAACGAGTTCTGTCATTTTTCAAGTTTGACTCGTGATCGTTTTACTCTGTAAAAACGTTTAATGAGTCATGTGATGCGTCTGATCCACAGCCCTCTTGTCCTTTGACCCCTAGTCTATATGAATATAATATGTGTGTTTTTGTCACCTCCTTATGCACAACGCGTCATGATTCTAACACCTTCAACTCTTCTTACAGTTCCTGCGCGTACTTGTTCTCGTCGTGAGCGTGTGTGCGTACGGCGCCGTCGTCGTACGTGTCCCGCGAGAGCTCGCAGCCCCCAGCGCGGCGTATTGTGGTAAAATTTGCATGCTTAAGTCCATATGGCAACTTCCTTTTGACCTGCTTTCACGTCCCCGACACATTGTCAGGGCCCTGTCAGCCGATAAAGAATCACTTGACTCCGCTGTAACGAGTTCAAAAGGAGCCGATGACGCGGCGCGCATCCATGGAGAATCAGAGAAAGGAACTCCCCTACTGCTCGCTGCTATCACTCCCATAGAGATAGCAAATATTATTGATGGGGAATGGTTATGCTAATTTCTTTAAAGGAGATTTTTTTTTTACCCTTATTCTTTTGGGGGATGCTCAAAAAAAGAGAGAAGAAATTCATATGCATCAAACTGAATTCCACATAAGCATTTATTAAAGGAGCAGCATGAGAATCAGATTTTCATAGTGCATAATGGATGTGGGGGCGGGGTGGGTGTCTATTTTAAAAGGAGGAAGATGTGTTTTGTCTGGGAGGAGGAAGAAAGCGCGCACACACACACACACACATAGAGTGTGAATTTCTTTTAAAACAACACAGCTAATTAACAATTAAGTCAAATGGAAAAAGAGGTGACAGATTTGTTTATGTGCTGACGACGACGATAATTATGACTTCACACAACGGGGTGAAGAAAAAAAAAATATATATATAGAAAGAGAGAGTGTTTGAAAATAGATGTTTATTCATTTGTGTGATCGTTAAGACGTGGAAAATTAATAAAAGCAGACTTTTTTGTTCTTTTATTGTCCAGTGACGACTGAGACTCGTTTCCTGTGTCTCGTGATTGTAAACTGAGGCACCGTAAGTGTTTGTCTCACCACTGCATGTATTCTCTTTATTTTTGGAATGATCAGGTGTTTTTACCTTGACTTTATGTTCACTCCTGTCTCATGTCTCGTACGTCCATGAGTCACAGACACCTCGTGTCTCAGGACACTTCCTTTGTTGTTTTTCCTGTCTGTAAAATGTCTGTCAAACTTTGACCTTTGTTTTGAAATGATGTGAATAATATATTATGACTTTATCTTCTACATAATATGTACCAGCATGTCCTGGTAGCTGCTAACAGCGGGTTTCCACTCCAGGTGTAAGAGAGTCAGGGGTCAGAGGTCACACCCAACACTTGACATTTTAACCTGCAGAAAGAAGCTGCTTTTATTCTGTTTTTTTTTTTAATGTAATTGTACTTTATGGTCATTAATGGTCATTATAATGATAATACTCTAAACCAACTTTAGTTTGGGTGACTATTTTGTATTTTTTACAAACTTTAACATATTTGCATTATTTTTTGGGTAAAACCAACTTAAATTATGTGCATTCAAACTAAGGTTAGAGACATAATATTAAGGTGCTTTGAATGAACTTAATACAAGTAGTTTTTACCAATTCAAGTATTTATTTATACTACAGTTGGACTTGTATATGAGTTTAACTCGTACATGTGTATGTTAATGTTCCAACATTTCCTTTAATAAACCTGGTATTTGTCAACAAACACATGTTTTTAACACTAACATGAATTATGTTTCCACTCCACGGGTTTAAGTTTGTTGGGGTCAGAGGTCACACTAAACACTTGACACTTTAACCTGTAGAAGAAAACTACTTATATTCAGAAAAACTGTTTATTTTAAAAGTACATATGTGTTTCCTGTATTTTAAAGTGATTTGATCGATAATTATTAAACTCTATGGTCATTATAGTGTTGATAAAACAAACTGAAGTCCAGATACTCAAACTATTTTAGTGTTAACTTTTTAAAAATAGTTGACTTTTTTTTTTTGACAAACTTTAACATAATCATGTTATTTTTGAATTAAGTGCAAGTAGGTTTTTACCAACACAACCAATACAAGTATTTTTTTAAGCATAATAATAGTAATTATAGGAGAAGGTGTGGGTTTGTTTCACCCAGTTTCTTGTCAGTGAAGATTTACATGTGTCTCCCCCCCCTCTCTCTCTCTCTCTCCCCCTCTGTCTCTCTCTCTGACACATGCAGCATGGCAGGAGCCAAGTGGTGGCAGAGAACATGGTGATGATGATGATGAGGGGAGGGGAGGGGAGGTGATGTCATGAATGTGACCCCTGAGAAGAAGATGATGATGATGATGATGATATTCCACTGTGGACCCATAATGTCCGGTATAGTGAACACACACACACACACACACACTCTCAGTCAGTGTCATCGCTCTCTTTTTCTCTCACGGTTCCACATTTCTGAATAATCCCAGCCTTAATCCCACCACTGTCTCCTTACACTCCTCACTTACTATATATATAAATATAAATGTATATATGTATATGTGGAAAAGAAAAACAAGCTGTCAAAGGAGCCATTCATACCCCAATAATACAAAAAAATATTATTAAAATGAAACCGTTCCCATAATTATCCCATAATCATTATATAATCCTGTAACAAAGCCTCCCATTGAAGCCCCTGCCTTTTGTCAACGCTGGGACACTGAATCTATAATTGCATTATTTAGTCTCTTCTTCCAGCCCTCTATAGAAGAAGAAGAAGAAGCAGCATTATATATCAAAACCCATCCTGCAAAGGAAGGGAGGAAGGAAGCAGAGGAGAGAGGAGCAGCAGCAGATTTGTCTTTTTTCTGTCTCCGGCCTTTGCTGGACGTCTTTCTGTCCTTTAAACATTTAAAAAAAGAAAAGTTGTGCCAAGTTTAAGTTCAAGAAAATCCAACAAAACAAGAAAACCAAGGCAGGGGAAAGTGTTTAGCGTGAGTGTGAGGTGCGTAAAATCCGTGCGTCCATTTACGCACCACTGCAACACATACTGTCTGTGTTTTACTGCGCTCCTGGACTTAAAAGAATAAACAGAGTGATAGATAGAAAGGAAGAAAGAAAGACAGAAAGGAGGGAGAGACAGAAAAGAAGAGGAGTTCCTGAGGAGAGGAGGACTGGAACCACACACACACACGCAGCAGCAGCAGCAGCAGCAGCGGCGCTTATTTACATTAAACCCGCCACAAGGTTACAGTGCAGATACACGAGCGTCATTTTTCTCCTCTTCTTTTTATCACTCGTTACTTGTGTTAAAGCGGTGACTGACGCGCAGGACGCACGGGACGAACGAGGAGGCATCCACTCATTTATCCTGGAGTTTTCCTCTGAAGAGGACACGCACACACACACACGCGCGCGTGCTGGAAACACAACACTCTCTGTTGAAAAAGGTAAATGATTTTTTTACCACTTTTATATTTTTGGGCGATGTGAAAAAAGAGAAATGTGTTTGTTTGTTGGTGTCGGAGCAGCGAGGCTGTGGCTGCGAGTGAGTGAGTGAGTGTGTGTGTGTGTGTGCGCGCGTCTGCTCGCTGTCAGTGCGACTGCGAGGCAGATATTTTAGAAATAAACAGTGTTTTTAATGAGGTTCAAGGTCAAGGAAAAAGAAAAGTGGATGATTTCCTCTTCTTGGAAGCGGAGATTTAGCGGGATTATTCCTTTAAAAAACACACACGGGCAGGTTGAGTTCACCGCTGGGCTCGCGCTGCCTTTTCTCTTTTTTCAAACCTCCGTCAGCTGCGGCGAATGTTACCGCAAGAACCGGGACTGTACATCCATCCACGGCCACTCCGCGCGAGCCGCTGCTCCACAATGGAGTTCACCGTGAAGCGGTTACGACGCGTTTCCAGACAGCTGAGGGGCAGAGAACACTGCTGCTGCTGCTGCTGCTCACACTGCTGATGCGTGGGGATCAGCATCAATGCAAACGTTTACTTTTAGCAGACAGACACTGAGAAAAGAGAGAGAGAGAGAGGAGGAGGAGAGGAGCAGCGGAGGAGAGAAGTGGCCAAGCCGCGTCTCCTCGCGTCAAACTCGGGCTCAGTGGCAGCAGCAGCAGCAGCGGCGGCGGCGGCGGGGGGAAGGACAGAGAGGAGCGTGGGGTTGAACAGGTCCCACAGACACTTCCCACAGCGAACCCCCCACGTCACGGCAAAAAGAGAATAGGATCAAGCTGAAAATCATCCGCGGACGGACATGACTCGTTATTCCGCCTGTCGCGAGGCACCGTTTACGCGCAGGAGTTAACGCCGCTGCTTCACCCAAATTTACTGAGGTAAGAAAGTAGCGGTGTGAGTGCGAGTCTGACCCGGGTTTGGACTCTGGTTTTGGTTCTGGTTTAGTGTGTGTGTGTGTCTGTGTGTGTGTGTGTGTGTTTCTCAGTTTTTTTTCCCCCTCTCGTGCTTGTTTGTGCGGGAGCAGCGCAGCGGGGGCTCCTCGTGTCTCTCCCCGGCCATGATTAGAAAATAACAGAGCAATTATCCGCAGCACAGACACCATCGTAAAAAATAACGGTGACAAAAAAAAGAGTAAAGGAAAGGGGGGAAGAAAAAAAGAGAAAGAGAAGGAAAAGCAGCTGGGACCAGAAACACGGAGCTGCTGCTGCTGCAGGAATGTGTGTCTGCCCCGACACCAGCTCCACGCAGCCCAAAAACACGCCGAATTCACTCGCACTGTGTTCCTTTTATAGAGTATTTTATTTAATGCAACAGAAAATGATTGACACACTGGCGCGTGTTTGTTTGCGCTTTTATTTATTTGCTTATTTTTTTAAATCCCGTGCGTAAAATTGCGTCATGAAGTTTTCCTTTTAAAAACAGAAGAAACTTGAAATAAATAAAAGTTCCGTTGTCACGGGGAAGAGAGAGCACGGGGAAACTTTTTCTGTCCACACTGCGAGAGAGGGGAGGTGTGTGTGCGCGCGTGCACGTGGAGGAGGATTAAAGTGTAGCGGTGCGTTTTGGTCACCATGTGTCAAAACTTGTGAGATGGAAGAAGAAGAAGCCGCTCGAGACCTGCTGCCATTTTGTGATCATGATCGACCTCGCTGTCCCCGCGCGCTCTATAACACGCCACGGCGATGATGATGATGATGATGATGGCATTTAGGGTCGTTAATGTCACACGCGGGAAACATTAACACGCACATCAGCAGCCACGAGCCTGGTGCTCACTTTCATTTTTTGACATATTGCTTTTTTTTTTGAGTCATGGTTTCATTTGAAATAAGATTAGTTCAGATTAGATTATTTTTTGTTTTTAAAAAATGCTTCTTTTTTTTTTTAAGCCACAAAACAAAGTGAGCTCCACTGGGCTGGATTGTGAGTGGCACCAGTGATGAGGCTTGTAATCCCATTTTCATTCTCCGTGCTGTGGGTGTGGGAGGATACAGCCTCCCCGTTTTTTCTTCTTTTTCTTTTCCTCCCCACTGTGTGAGTGTGAGTGTGACCCCGCAGTGATGTGACCCTGCAGCAGCAGCAGCAGCAGCAGCAGCAGTTATCTCCCTGCTCCTGCTCGTGTCACCCCCCCTGTCCTAAAATACTCCACGATTGTCTCCTCACATTGTTTCTCCGTAACCTTCCCCCTGAAGTTTTTCCTCCTCTGGAGAGATTCAGAGAAAACAAAAAAATCTGCCTCGGATTCATCGAGGTGGGGAAGGTAGAGGGTGGTGGTGTGTGTGTGTGTGTGTGTGTGTGACAGTGGAGATGCTCTCATTGTTCAACGCTTTGCACAGAGAGCGGATATTATGTCTGAAATAGTGTCTGGGTGTCGACACAAGCCCCCGTTTTCTTTCTTTCTCTTTTTTTTTAATTGTCAGCACCTTTCACTCCCTGATTGAAGCTGAAACTGTAAAAAAATCTGCTTCAGAAACCACAGTGCCGTGTTTCAGAAAAGGCCTTTTCCCCACAGCAGAAGGCCTCTGCTTTACTTTAACTCTCATTACACCTGCCTTTTTCTTTCCTTTTTTAAAATTCTAATTTAATATCACCGTGTTTTGTCCAAAACAAACTCACGAAGAATGAATCATCTGCTCGGTCCAGGGCCGTAAATCAGCACAAGTTTTACAATATCCTTTCAACGTATGAATGAATGAATGAATGTGTTGATTTTCTGTCATTTAAATCGACTTTGAGGCAGCTTTTCCTCCCAAAAAAACCCAGTTTGAACCTATAATTCTAATTATTTTCTATCATTATTGACTGATTTTGATGTCTTTTGTCTCAGTGGAGTCTCTGGCCCTGACGTTGTCAGTGGTCTCGTTGGTAAAATGTGAGTTTGAGATTTATTACCCCACACACACACACACACAGCATTTGGACGTTTTCTTGTCTCGCTGCAACTTTCCGAGCTGTGGAGCTCTGAGAGTGTGTGTGTGTGTGTGTGTGTGTGGGGTGGTCGTCGGCGGCGCCGCTGATGTCGTACGACTTGCTCTCCCACCTGTGCCAGTGTTAGTGTGTGTGTGTAAGTGAGGGCTGCGGGGCATGACTGAGCGTGGCACTACGTACGTACGTGTGTCTCAGCTGAAAACGCAGAGAGAGAGAGAGAGAGAGAGGGGGGAGAGAGGGAGAGAATGACATCAGAACTGTCAGTCACTCCACCGTGGAGTAAACCCACTCGACTGAAACCACCGCGTCGTCAGCCTGACACACACACACACACACACACACATTTATCGGCACATAAATTCACACGTACACGATTTGGATTTTTTGGGAAACACACACACGACACACACACACACACACGGAAAAACTCCCACACCACCGGTGAAGTGGTCGCACAGACGACCCGCGTGTCGTCATGTTGGACAAACACGTAATTCAGAGACAAAGACGTTGTTGGCCCCCGTGTGTGCGCGTGCGCGCGCGTGTCCACAGCAGCCTGACTCTGCTGAGTTGATCCCCAGCTCATGTAATTACAGGGAAGAGAGAGACAGAGAGACAGAGAGAGGGTGAGGGTGAGAGGGTGAGGGCTCCAGCTGCACAGGCTGAGGCCGAGGCCAGCGCTCGCCGCTCCGCTGGGATCAGGGCGGCGACGACGGCGGCGGCGGAGGGCAGGCCACATCAGGCCGCCTCTGCTCATCAGCCAGCCATTAATTGATATGTGCAGTCATTGTGAACACACGTACACACACACACACACAAACAAAACCTCACCCTTTTGTGTTCATCCCGGTTCTGATCTGCAGCTCTGTGAGGAGGCTGACTGTGTGTGTGTGTGTGTGTGTGTGTGTGTGTGTGTGTGTGTGTGTGTGTGTGTGTGTGTGTGTGTGTGTGTGTGTGTGTGTAGTGTGAGCTGTAACACACAGGCGTAAGTCTGGGTTGAGTCTTGTAGCTGCGCGACCTTCGTCTCCAGGGTTCAAGTCGCAAAAGAGAGGCGAAGACACTCATACACACACACACACACACACACACGGCACAGATTTCTGTGAAACTGTTTGTTTTTGGATTCATAATTCACTCGTCAGCGACGATGAATCAAAACGAAGCTGACCTATAGCCTTTTATCGGGCTCCTCCCCTTTTTAAAACAATAATTACATTTTTTACCCCTCACTCACACAAACACACATAGAACACGTTGCGTTCAGTGGTTCATACACAATAAGAGCAATAAAATAAACCAAATGATGACATTTAAATATGAAAGACGCAAACAAACACACACACTTTCATGCGTTTACAGTGTTTATACGGCGTCTCAAACTGTGGCCCACGTCACACGCGGGGGTCGGCTTTTCTCTCCCTCTTTACTCCCTCGTTTTCCCGTGAGTAGAGAAGTAAAAGATATGAAGAATAATAATAGGAGTTAAACAGAGCGATGATGTTTAAAAAAAAAAAAAGAATTCTCTTGCACACTCAGTGTGTGCGTGAGTGAGTGAGTGAGTGAGTGAATCACGGCATAAATGAGAGTTTATGTTCGACACTGTGAGAACCAGTGAGTGTGTGTGTGTGTGTGCTGGGGGATTTTTTTTATTTTTATTTTTTTCCCCACCCTGATACGTGTGTGTGTGTGTGTGTGTGTGTGTGGATAATCACGGACGTCAGTTTGATCTAAGAATAAAGAGTGTGACAGATCCTCACATGCCGGTGCTGCCGTCACAGAGAGCGTCTCTCTCTCTGTCTGTCTGTCTGTCTGAGTGAGTGGACAGACAAGAGGTCGGATGGACGGATGGTTGGATGGATGGATGGAGGGAGGAATTGTGGGTCGGGGGGAGGAGGGTGAGGTGTGTGTGTGAGTTGAATTTGCTCCGTCACACTCGATGTTTGCCGTTTTTTAGTCTCTGACTTTTGTAAAACAAGCCTGAGATTGTGTGTGTGTGTGTGTGTTTGTTTTCCAGGGTTGATTTAACTGCTCAGCCTTGAGAGTCCAGTGTCAGCCCCTCTCTCTCTCTCTCTCTCTCTCTCTCTCTCTCTCGCTCTCTCGCTCATCAACACAAACATGGAAGAATGTGTTCAAAAACACCTTCTCGTGGTCACAATTCCTCCTCCTTTTGTTGTTTTCCCTGCTGCTCGTCCTGGTTTTCTTTCTACATTTTCATTTTCATTTTCTCTCCTCCCTGAGAATTCATTAACATTTCATACCGAGGTTTTCTTCTGCAGCTAATGATGATCGTGTGATCGTCTCCCCGTCATTGATTCTGTAACACTGTGATCACTTTCTTTCATTTTATTTTCTCTTCTCCTGACACACTTCTTTAAATATCCACATACTGTAGGTGCGCGACTCGGGATTATTGTGATTAATCGTTCGATCATTCGTTCCAAACGACCCCAGAAAATGGCGTCAAACGTCCTGTTTTTGTCCACAAAACCAAAGATAATGAACAGTTAATTATCTCCGAGAAGCAAAGACACTGGAGTCTTTAAACATTTACGACGCTGAAATCACTGAATTTGCTTTCGTTTTCGGGAAATAATTCCACTTTTGCTTAAATTTCTCGTCGTTTAATGAGCGATTGATTGTCACAGTCCAAACTCCTGATCCAGAATGACGAGTCATGTGATCTCAAACATCCTGTTTTTGTCCCCAAACCACAGATAATTAACAGTTTATCGTCAGTGTGAAGCAAAGAAGCTTGACTATTTAAACATTTAAGATGTTGAAGTCACAGAAATTGCTTGTATTTTATTTAAAAAACGTCCACTTGTTGTTAAATTAGTGATCCATTAATTACCACAGCTCTAATCCCAGATCCAGAACGATGAATCATGAGCTTTTTCTCCCCCTTAAACGTCTAATGTGTCTTATTTTGACCACAAAAAGGAAGATGAATAACAGTTTATCGTCACAGAGAAGCAAAGAAAGTTGACTATTTGAACATTGAAGAGGCTGAAATCACAGAATATGCTTTTATTTTGGTAAATAATTCCACTCCTGGTTAAATTTCTCGTCATTTAATTGTTGATTAATCACAGTGCTAATTCCAGATCCAGAACGATGAGTCATGAGCTTTTTCTCCCCCTTTTTTTTATCTCAAATGTCTTAAACGTCTTGTTTTGACCACAAAATGAAGACAATTTAAAGTTAATTATCACAGAGAAGCAAAGAAACTAGAATATTTAAATATTCAAGATGCTAAAATCACAGAATTCTATGAAATAATTCTACTTCTGGTTGAATTTCTCGCTTTATGATCGATAAAATGCCACGGCCCTAATTCCAGATCCAGAATGATGAGTCATCAGCATCTTTTATCCTTTTTTTTCTCTGTCAAACATCAAACAAACCGAAGATAATTAACAGTTTATCGTCACAGAGAAGCAAAGAAACTTGAGTATATAAATATTTAAGTCGCTGAAATCACAGAAATTGCTTTTAATCTATTAAAAACGTGCATTTGTGGTTAAATTAGTAGTTGTTTAATGATCGATTAATCGTCGCACGCCCTCAACCGAGCTCCAGAACATGTCAAATCTGTGTCAAACCTATTAAATGTGTTGTCTTGACCACAAATCAAAGATAATTAACAGTCAGTTATCACAGAGAAGCAAAAAAACTAGAATATTTTAACATAAAATCCCAGAATTATTAGAATAATTCTACTTGTGGTCACAATTCTATTCATTTTTTGATCGATTAATCGTCGCACGTCTTCATTCCAGCTCCAGAATGATGAGTCGGGTGCATTTTCTCGCCCTCTTTTCTTTATCAAATGTCTAAAGAGAAAAGAAACAAGAATATTTTAACGATGAAGATGCTGAAATCCCAGAAATCTGCTTTTATTTGATTAGAAAATGTTAAATAAGTCATCATTTAACGACCGATTAATCGCCGCGGCTCCAAATCCGCGCCCAGAACGATGAGTCATGCCATGTCACCGGCGTTTACCCCTGCGTTCTCTGTCTGTGCGTTTTCATCCGTGTCATTTTTGGCGGCTTAAACACAAACAGGCGAGCGAGCATCAATCACACGTCCTGAAGCAGAGAATTGTGGCTGCTTCGCGTTCTGTGCTAAACACCTGCAGTGTGTGTGTGTGAGATGTGACCTCTGTTTTTTAAAAAAGAAACTCCTGCTAATGAATCCGCACCAAAGTAGCACCAGATAGAGAGGGAGGAGGAGGAGGAAGAGGAGAAGAGAGGGAAAAGAGAGAGGCGAAAAGAACTCCTGCACCTTTAATTATGATCAAGAGGTTTTCACCAAAGGACGGAGGCGTTGCAGTCGTGTTGCGCTCGTAAATCTGGCCCCGGATGCCGTATATTGTGTCGAACGATTACTGTACACCATTATAGTGCATATTCAACTGCCTCTCCAGCAGCTCATTTGCATAATTGGATCTTTAATGAAACTTGCCTTGTGGAACAAAAAGGTGGAAAGAAAAAAAAGAGTGAAAAATAACCTGATACAGAGGGAGATTTTTAAAAAGATTTAAAAGGATAAATAAAAGCTGCGAGGACCGAGGTCGCTCACACGTCAGCGTCGCTGCTACAAATAGGATGAGAAGTGAGTGTGAAAGCCGTACATTCCCCGCCAGGTCTCGCGGGTTAAGACTACAATAGCGGGATATTCTGTAGCCCGGGGGGCAGGATTTTCAGCTCCTCTCCTGTCTCACTCTGTCTGTCTGTCTGTCCAACACTCACTGCACCAACCTGTTACTCGGGGAAGATCGCTGCTCTTTTTGTGGAGGAGCCGGCGCGGCGCGAGCTCGCCTGGTGGAATTCCTCCACTGCAAATGTTTTGACAGTGTCTCATCACGAGCCATCGCTTTTTTCTTTTTTCTTTTTTAAATTCTCTTGGTGGTTCGTCGCGCTGACGCCACACACAGTTTGTGACGGTGGCCTCGTCCTGCGTCGAAGTGTTTAAAAGTCGCGGCTCTTTCAGCAGCTTATTTACTCGCTTTACACCTTTTGGCAACAAGAGCCGTGTTTGCGTAATTCTTCTGGCAGCGTAAGTCATTCGCGTTGCACGTCAGTTACGTGTTTTTTGTAACGTAAACACATGTTGGTAACGTTACAACATAAGTCATTTTCCTCACGTTAGTCACATGTTTTTCTGATGTTACCACATTTTACTTTACCTGTTACTTTAGCTGTCATTTCATCTGTGTAACAACATGTGGTCAAAGTGACTTATTTGTCATATTAGTAACACATTTGTGTTGTTACAACATTTTGCAACACTTTTTGGCAGTGTGGTAACATGTTTTCCTGATTTTACAACATGACTTTACCTGTTTCTTCTCTATTCGTGGAAAAATGACAGCATTTTGTCATTTCTTTCCTCATTTTGCATCATTTCGTGGTGTGGAAACGTCATCTGCGTCACGTTTTCATAGCGCAAACAACATTTTACAAGCTTTTCCACAACGTCCATAATAGATTTTCTAACATAATTAACGATAATCTGTTTCCTCTGCATCTGCGTGACAACACTTTTGGTCAGGTAACTTTGTCATTTCGCAGTGTTCGTCCCAAATTCGTGAATTCACGAATTGCAACATTTCGTGGCAGTGAAAGTCACTTCTGTAATATTAGTAACACGTTTTCGTAGCGTCGCACTTTTTATGTAACGTGAGTTGTTTTCTGTGACATTTGTAATGCGATCGCGTCACATGATACCAAACTACTAACGTAAATATCTTGGGTTGTTTTCCTCTGAATGTGAAACATTTCAGAAAATCAACACACATTTTTCCTTAGATACAAACCAAATGAAGTTAAAAGTTGATATTTAAGAATGCAAACTAAAACTGGTATTTATAATGACTCTGTAGTTTCTCATGGTGAACACTAATCAAGTGCTAATGTTAGAAAACAGCGGAGAATTGACGGCCCGTTAAAGGGATTGTGTGTGTGTGTTTCAGCTGCCTGTGAGCGGTGGTCTCTCTCTCTCTCTCTCTGTGTGTGAGAGTGTGTGTGAGAGTGTGTGTGTTTTTCCACTCCACATCCGTGGGAGTGGATCATGTGTCAAAGCGGTTTACAGGTGGCCTGCAGGGCAGCAGCTCTACAGAGAGGTGCAGTGAAGGCAGAGCAGGGTTCAAGTACCTCAGAGTCTGTGACTGTGAGGCTGAACTGAGCCAGAGGATCCTTCACAAGCCTCCTTATCATCACTCTCTCTCTCTCTCTCTCTGTCCTCACTCTGCCGCTGCAGCCTCTGTCATCTCTCCATCCTCTCTGACTCTCTTATCTCGCACTTTCCCTCTCCATCATCTCTTTTTTCTTTTCTATTGTCCCTTTTTCTGCGAAACGTCATTCAAGGTTCTTTATCGTTGCCATTGGAGTGCGTTTTCTGAAAATTACAATAAGATACTGTCTAAATCGTTAGTAACATGTATTTTATAAAAGAAAATGACAAGTTAAAACCTTTTATCAACACGATATCGCACGTTTCCCACATCTTGGGATGTCTCAAATGTCTTGTTTTGAGATAAATAACAGGTTTATCGTCACATGGAAACAAAGAACCTTGAGTATTTAAACAGTGAACACGCGGGAATCGCAGAAATTGCTTCCACCAAATGTCTAAAATGCACAATTTATTTGATTTGGACAGAAATAAGTTGGTGTCAAAATCACAAGTAATGTGAAACAGCAGCAGCAGCTGCCACCAACGAGCTAAAACCTTTATCAACGCGATAAAACAAGTTTATGGCTGTAAATGAATGTGCCGTTAAACCACGGTATGCGATCTTTATGCAAGCCCCTCCCACAAACGTTCCAACTTTTTTACACGTCATTTTTTAGTTCGTAAAAATGTTTGCGAAACATTTTAACTTTTCTTTTTCACACTTCTCAATACAAGTATTTTTTAGGGAGTTTAGTGAAATATTGGTGTCACTTTTTCGTAACGCGTAGATTCATTTTTCAAAGTTTCATAACATGTTTTTTTAGTCGCACTACATCAGGTTTTCCAACAAGAAGTCTGTGTATAATTCATTTATCTTATGCTAATGCATCTTTAGTCACATTTGTTTTGCAACTTAAGAACAATTTATAAGGTTTTTATTGATGAAAATCAGTATTTTCGCATATTTTGTCAAAGTTTTGCCTCCGACAGCTTCACATCTAACAAACCAGAATATATGACATTAAAGATATGGAAATAAGCAAACACGCACAGCTGAGACTGTTCATAAACAAACAGGATTTTTGAAGTTTACTCTCTTTATTCTTCCGTGTTTTCTTTTCTTTTCTTTTCCTTTCTCTCTTCCTTACTCAGTTAAATACCTGATCACCAGCTCCGTCATAACTAAACACCGACTCCATCTGTTTCTGCCCGTGATGTTTGTCCACTTTCTGAGCGTGAAGAGCGAGGATGCGACGGAAATTCACCTCCGAGTTTCACCAGAGAAAAAGTGTTGTTTATGGAGTGAGAATCATTGGGGTAAAATTAATACATTTTCACCTATTAGCAGAAAGACCCGGCACATTCAGAGAGCAGGAGATCCAGAGAGAGGGAGAGAGGAGATAAATATAGAGGAGGCAGAGTGATGACAGGATGGAGTGTAGAGAGAGAGAGAGAGAGAGAGAGCGAGAGCGAGAGAGAGGAGGAGGAGGAGGAGGAGGGATGATGTACTTAACGCTATCTGTTGGCTTCCTCCTGAACAAGCTGCTGCCACAGATCCTGGGAGCCCGCGTTGATAAATTTAGTTTGATAAAAGTCAGTGGAAATGTCGGGATCTGTCTGCACACACACACACACACACACACACACACACCTCTATTAAGCAGCAGCGCTGCATTTGTCACAGCCAGCGCGAGTCAACCAAAGGGTTTTAATGTCATATCAGGCCGAATTAAAGAATCAATCGAAAAAGCCCTGAAAGGTTTGGCTTTTTATTCCAAGTGACAGTGGCTGGTGTTTACGGCGGCGGCTGCTGCTGGTGCCACAGATTACCCGGCTCCACTTGATCAAGGCAGCCGTTTCATGTTTTATGTTTGGCTATTGGGGAACAATTATTTTTTTGCGATTATTTTCCCGCCCCGGACGCTCGTTTTCTATCTGATGACTTTGAGTAACGTGGGGTTTGTTTGTGAAGGCGTTGATTTTTTTTCCTCTTTTATTCATTTATTTATGTCTGAAATCAAGAGAAATTATTACGTAACTTTACAGCACTTTGTAACACTTTTTGGTAGCAAGTTGTGTTCCGTTTTGTAGCATGAGAAACGTTTTTGTGAAACATTTTTTTAAAGATAACTAACATTTAATTGTAACTTTACAGCACTTTGTAACACTTTTTGGTACGCCTACTAATGTTACTGTAGCATAAGAAACGCCTTTGCGAAACATGACATCATTTTTAAACACTTTTTGGTGATGTAAGTAATTACTTTTTGGTGTTTTTAAAGATAAGTTACATGGTTTTGTAACTTTACAACACTTTGTCACTAATGTTATTGTAGCATAAGAAAGATCATTTTTTTAAACAGTTTTTGGTGATGAAAGTCATTTCTTTTAAATAATTGACCTACTTTTTAAAATTTGTAACATGTTTTGTAACTTGATAGCACTTTGTAACACTTTTTGGTCAGCTATTGATTGTCTGTAGCATAAGAAACATGTTTGTGCAACATGACGAAATATTATAAAATGACTCATATTTACAATTTTTGTAACTTATAAAACTAGTAACTTTCATAATGCAGCACTTTTTTGGCAACATAAGTGACCTAACATGATAACAATTGGTAACAATTTTCAGACAACATAAGTCTGTACGTGTACTTTTTTTTGGGTTATTCTTGAGTTTCTGTAAAAATTACATCATTTTGTCAACCCTTTTTGGAAACATAGGCAACATTTTTGTAACTTTACAGCACTTTGTAACACCTTTTGGTCAGCTAAGTAAGTTTCTTTCATTTGTGAAACATGGCGACACATTTTGGGAACATAAGTAAATGTCTTTCACATTTTTTTGTAACTAAGTCATTTTCTTTTTGTTTTTTTGTAACAGTACAGCGTCTTGTGACATTTTCTGCTCACTTCAGTGAGGAATCTGAAAAACACAAATATTAGCATAAGCATTTTTGTATATATAATTATTGTAAATCACAATCATTTTTTGGTGAGGATAATCACGGAAGGCGAAACTCCCTCATGCCTCATTGTATCTACATTCAATGAATCACCAGCCTTGCTCAGTATATACAGCTGGGAACATGAGCGAGGCGGCGGCATTTTTTTTTTATTTTTTTATTTTTAAAACACACACACGACTCTCCCCCTGAGAAAAACCCACCACTCCCCCTCCTCCTTTTAATACCACATTACTGTTCTGCATTTATGCAAAAGTAAATAAGTAAACCCAAAAGGCAAATGAACATTCCAGGCGTTTAAACACACGCTCTTCTGTAAACGACTGGCACTGAAGCTGCTGCTGCTGCCGCTGCCGCTGCTGCTGCTGCTTTATGTTTTTATTAAGGTATATAAATGTCCTCTTGTTTATTCTTGCCCCCCAATTTGACGACAGAAACGTCCACAAACAGTTTTTTTTGTCGCTAAAGGCCTCTGTGCAGTTCAGCAGAGAGGAACCCGAGTCCGTTTAGGGACCGTGCAGAAAAGATTTCAGTTGAGTGGAGACGAGAGAGAGACAGAGAGACCTGAGGTTCAGTCGGTGATCGCTAATTAATTCCATGTGTATTTAGTTGGGTTTTTTTGGTCAAAAAATGGACGTTTCGCTCTCGTTCAAACGTCTCTGAAGTGAAACCGAGCGCTTGTTTTCTGCGATGAAACCACTAATGATGACGTGTGTTTGAGCAAGTTCAGCCAAAACTATCTTTTCTTTCGCTTTTTTTGTTTTTTTTTCATCTAAACACTGCAAACAATCAGCGGATACCACCTGGTGTTTTATTTAATCAGGTAAAATACACATTACGTGTGTGTGTGCGTGTTTGCTGTCAGACTTTTCATGAAGTGCGGTTAAAAAAGTGTTTTTCAAGGGTGGGAGCTAAATGCTATTCATCTATTATTTATCTGCGTTATTACCGGGGTTGAATCTGACGTGTGGGAGAATTCCCTCGGTGCCTTTACTCTTGTTTTTTTCTCTTTTTAAGTCTCTTTTTTTTTAAAGCGACTTCCCACCCGTGCTTTTCCCAAATCATGTTTTTGTTTTATTATTATTTTTGAAATGGCCCATCCTCCTCCTCCTCTTGTTATTATTATTATTATTATTATTCTTGATCTTGAGTCGTGCAGTTGTTTTCCCATCTTTCCTTCAGAACTCTTGTTTTATCTCCTCTGTTGTGTCGCTCACACCAATCGCAGTAATTGGGGAGGGAGTTAAGTGGAAGTGCCGGGGCCCGGGCCCTCGTTCAGCTCGTCTCGTCTGGTAAACAGGACTGTCATGTCTGCACAGAAGGACGATGAAGGCGGGGGAGGGGAGGGGGAGGCGAGGAGGGGAGAACATTTGAGACATTTTTCCTCCATGTTGTGGTTGATGACACTGATAGGCTCCAAGGGTGGGAGTGAGTTCACACTTGAAAGTTGCGTGTCCCCAAAAAGTGGGAGGGGGAGTGTTTGGTCGGGGGGTCATTGTGAACAGATTCACTCTTTCTAATCCTCTGTTGCTCTGTTGCACCCAGTGGAGAAAGAAGATCCGGAAGATTTAACAACAGAGAATCATCAGTCTCTTGTGTTGTGTGCGTTTCTGGTGACTCAGTGTCGTCGTGCAGAGGATGAAGAATCGCGCGTTTATCTGTAAGTGTGTAACTTCCTGTTTGCAGTTTTTCACGGATTACTGAGAGTTTTTCATAGAGTTGACAATTTTTCAAAAACAATCGAAATATTTCGCAATAAATCACATTATCATGTGGATGATTTTGTGTTGTATTTCATCCTCCGCCACTAGTTGGCAGCATAGTCTCTCCTCTCAATAGAAAAAGAAAAGAGTGTCACCTTTTCTTCTACTAATACAATATATGGGAAAAAATCATGTCAAATGAAATAAATGGTCATATCGTGATATGTAGCATCACCAGATTCTTGAGAAAATTTAAAATGAATGTACAAATCTTGACTTTATTATTATTATTATTATTTCTTCCTCCCGTTGCCCCAGTGACCGCACCGTGAACTCACAGTGTGTGCCACAGGAAGTCCTTTGACATTGTGCTCACATCCTCCTAAACGGCAACAGGACGGTTTCACAGAGCAGAGCTGCTTTGGATTAGTGGTCGTTGAGGGTTTTCCTCCACAAATCCTCGAGTTTTCCCCTCACTCGTTCCCTCGTGGCATCACAGTCTTTGTGATTGTCGATCGGGCCCCGAGGGCGGTGAGGCTCCACCATCACCACCATCACCACCACCATCACCACCGCTGCTGCTGCTGCTGATGTTAGATCCCTGTGATTACACTCAGTTCTCCAGCTGCATGGTGAGGGAGGTGGAAGTATAGTGAAAGTGCGCAGGTGGCGCAGTCGTCATAGCAATGGCTGTGTGAAACTGCCGTGATGTGGTTTTTTCTATGCGACACAAACACAAACTAGTGACTTGTAAAGTAATTGTTTTTCTCAATCATTAGAATCAGTGGATTTAAAAAAAAGATTTGTTCACAGAATGGTTCAGTACTTCAGACTCTGTCAGAAATACTGTCCAGACTGAAACACAGATGTGGAGTTTTCACACACTTCTACCTTCTTTACTATAGGAAGTTAAGGCTGGAGACGACAGCAGGTTTAACCAGAGTAGAATTGATGTGTTTCTACATGAACATGGACGTAGAAGTGCTGAGAGCCATTCAGACTCTGTTAACTCAGAGGAATGATGGTCTGTACACCAGAGGAGGAATCACTTCTCTCTCTCTGTGTCTGTGTGGCTGTGTGTGTGTGTGTGTGTGTGTGTTTGTGCCATGTTGTGGGGACCTGAATCTGACAACACACTCGCACAATGGGGACTTGTCTTCTTTACGGGGACACAAATCCCAAATCCCTGTAAAGTACATTATTACGTTACAAGGTGAAGACGTGTTGTGTGGTAAGTGTTAAGGTTTGGGTTTTTATGTCATAAACAAGGACCCTGTCAGGACCAGGAGTCCTCATGAAGACCAAAACCTGGTCCTAATGAGGCAGAACCTCAATTCTGAGGAACTGGTTAAGATTTGAATGTAGGTTGGGTTTAAAAAGTAGGGATGGGATGATACCGATATCGCAGTCTTTAGACAATTTACGAACGCACGAAGCTGTTAACGACACATTTGTGCCGAGTCATTTCAAAGACATGATTCTCCGACTGTCAACAAATATTGTTCTCCCCAAAAATTAAGAAATAAACAGCCCAAACATGACTCAGCTAAAATGCTTTTGCTGATTTTTTATTTCCATTTTTTTACAGTCTGTGCAGAATGAAGCATGCGATATACAGTATCATTTTTTTAATTTTTTATCTGTCCAAAATCCAATCCAGTGATTTTGACTGGTATGGACCAATACTGATCCCCACCATCCCAAATCCGGTTTTGGTTAAAAATGAGTTGTGATGGTTAATGTCAGGCTAAGATTAGATTAGACTAGATTGGATATGACTTTATTGATCCCAAACATGGGGAATAACTCTGAAATTGGGATTATGATGGTCTGATGTGGTTTTGCGATATAGCAGGCGATGGTAATTTTCCGTAATATTCCGTAATTATCCTCTTTCTTCATTTGAATAACATATTTAAAACGACTACAGTGTGATATTTGTTTTCTCCAGCCTGTAGAATATAATGCTAATATTCTAATATGTGCACAGGTCAGGACAATATTTCATCTAAAATGGTAATGTGACACACACATTTTGACTTATCCAGAAAAATCCTGTCTCCTGCGATTGCGAAAATCGCAGCAGGCCACATTGCGATTTTGATAATAATAAATTTAAACCTGTTTTGTACAATACACAGCTGATTCAGAACATGCTGTACAAGAATGTGTGTGTGTGTGTTGTCTGATAAGTGACCTGTAATGTTTGCCCTCAGGTGATGTGTTCAAGTGCAGCGGGTGTTTTCCCTTCATGTGCTCTGTGTGTGTATGTGAGACTCTGCAGTATCTACCACTACCTGGTGTGTTTGTGTGTGTTTGTGTGTGTTTGTGTGTGTGTGATGCAGCCGTGGCTCATGTTTGTGCCGAACCAGGCGGAGGTCAGTCTCCTCTCCGACGCCCCTTTTTCATCCAATTTCTGAGGCTGCGGGCGGCCGCTCGCCGCGCTTTTGTTGCTGGGGGTAATCTGTGAAATGATCTTAATTATGGAGGTTCGGCCTGTTCTTCTCCCCCCCCCCACCACCACCACCACCACCACCTCCATCTCTTCCTCCTCCCTTTCGCTGTGTCTCTCCGTCCGTGTTGTTTCATTTCTCCGTCTTCCCCCTCTCTTCCTCTCCGTACACGCTTTTAATCAAACAGCGTCGTTAGCTGGTAATGAGGGCGAGGAGAGCACGTGTGCTTCTGCTTACACATGCTGCGAGGCTTCACTGAGGAGGTGGAGGAGGAGGAGGAGGAGGAGGATGAGGAGGGGAGTGAGGAAGGAAGGATGGAAAGACAAATGATTATACAGTTTCCATGACAGGTTTGTCAAGAAAATTATACGACGGGCCAGAAAACTCAAGTTTATTTTGAGTCCTACCATAACCAAAAGTGAGTGGAGGGGGTTGACACCTCGTGTAATTATAGCAATAATAATAATTAAGTTTGGTTTAAAACAACAAAGATGAACATGCATTTCTGTACGTGTGTGTGTGTGTGTGTTTAAAAAAGGTAGTTGACATTTTAAATGATAGAAGCAAAGGTCTCAAACCTGTGGTCCAACTCTGGGTATTCTGGATACATTTTTATTTACAGTTTAATGTATTTTTCAGTCTGAACTTGACAGGATAATTATTCAATTTCAACATTGAACACTTTTATTGTGAAATTCATTATCGCGAAATCACGATGGAATATCGTGATATAATTTGAGAATGACAGCTGTAACAATTAGCCGGATATAATTTACTGGATTATTTTGCTTTTTTAATCTGTACAATAACACGGTAAACAGCTTAAGTATTGGCTGAGGTTTACCGTGATCACATGATGGAAAATCACTCATTCATTTCTGTATAAACAGTATTTAGCGCTCTGCTTTACGGATCTGCAGAGAAGAACAGAGTTAGTTGCTGTGACCACAGTATTTTGTCTTACCTGTGGAGGAAATATTGAAATAAAGTTGTCTGAGGCAGGTCGACCTGTGACTATGTGAACGTTTTGGTTTTGACAGAAATCATCAATAAACGTGTGTTTAAGTTTGAGATTATTCTATAGAATATACTTTCAGGCAAATTCTAACCACTTTTCTCTGTAAAAAAAATGAGAAATAGAGTCAGAGCCGTGTTTTAATGAAGCTGTAACTCAGGTGTGTTTAACTCTCAGACTTCTCCATGACATCATCTCGAGGAAAATTGTTACAGAAGGAGATTTTCTTTTATATTCCGAGCTTTGATTTTTTTTTTTCTGCATCGATTCATAATCGTTCAAGAAAGAATTAGAATTGAGCTATTTCTTTCTTTCTCTTCTGCAAGAATGGAGGAGCAGTGAAGTGAGAGAGGTGATGGGGGAGGGGGGAGGGGCCAGGAGTGTGTGTGTGTGTGTGTGTGTGTGTGTGTGCGTGCATGTTTTTCTATTTGTTATCTCTTTTCTGTCATAAACACTAACCTTGTCAGGACCAGTAGTCCTCATGGAGACCAAAACCAGGTCCTAATGAGGCCAAACCTCATTTATCTGAGGAACAGGTTAAGTTTAGGAAACAAGATTTGAATTGTGGTGATGTTTAACCCTCTTATGACCATCATGATGGATGTATTTAGATTTTATGGCTGTAGAATTGTCCAAAAAGGCACTTCTTTCTCGTCTGTGATTGGACGCTCACTCCTGTGGGAAGTCCTGAGGTTCTACCGTAATGACAAGTGTAAGGGCGCAATTGAAGCTCTATTTCTATCTGCTTTCCGGTATCCATCCATCCATCCATCCAATCCGTCTTTCTACCACTTTATCCTCCACATGAGGGTCACACGCGGGGGTGCTGTGAAGTCGCACCCTGTACAAATCGCCCGTCCATCGCTTTTGAATTTTCTCGATATCACAAACAGTCTAGGAGTTACGGTAATGAGACGTACGCAAAGTTTCAAGTCCTTGCCGATGACGGGATTGGTAACGGGGTTAAGATTTGTGCAGAGGTGTCAAACGTATGGCTCGCAGGCCAGAACTGGTCCACCAGAGTGTCCAATCTGGCCCGCGTCATGATTTCTTTTAAAAATGAATCTGTATGTTGTAATGTAATTTGTCTAAATGGTAAATTCAGGCATAATATTGTTAAAAATTGCAAGAAATGTCAGGTTCTTATATGGCTCCTGAACTATAATGAATTTGACCCCAACCTGGGTTAGGGTTAGATCTCTGGTTATGGTTAAGATTATATTGTGGTTGTTTAAATCAATGGAAGCCAATGTAGAGTTCTGCATGTGTGTGTGTGTGTGTGTGTGTGTGTGTGTGTGTGTGTGTGTGTTAGATCCATTACATAAACAGGCGCGATTGGAGATGATCCGACCAAGATTAGACCGAAATCCTGATGGACACTGAGGAGGTGACCACGGGAACTGTGTGTGTGTGTGTGTGTGTGTGTGTGTGTGAGAGAGAGAGACAATAGTATATGCCATATGGCCTCATTATGATACCACCCGCCTCACCCTTCCTCCTCCCCTCCCCCCATCTCCCCCCACCAGACGCCGTCACTCTCTAAGTTTTCTCTCGCTCTGAGCCGTTTCCAGGTCACGGCGAGGTCAAAGGGCAGCAGCTCGGGCATGAACGTCAGCCGCTGGCGTCGCTTTGAGACGTCTTCATGTGTGAAGCGTGTTGTGACAGCGCTCGTAGCTGCTGAGCTTAGCATCGCCTCGTTACTCGTACAGAGGTTTGAATCTGAGCAGAGGCCAAGCAACAGGTCTGAATTAGAATTTGAATTAAAAAATAATCACAGTTTGAAATACTGTTGACTGTTCTTCTTAAGTGCTAATGAACAAGCTCAATCAATGATTCTTGAGTAAAAGTACAAGTATGACACCAGAAAATGACTTTGGTAGAAGTTAAAGTCACTTTTTTTTAAATATTACTTTAGTAAAATTCTTAAGTAAAGTAAATGTCATAAACTTCAAAGTATCAAAAGTCATGTTCTAATAAAAAATGCACTTGAAGTTAAAGTATTAAAAAAGTGAGGAGATAGGGTTGAGCCACGGTGGTTCAGTGGTAGTGGCGAGTTGTCTTTCAACTGTAAGGTTGTGGGTTCAATTCCTGTCTCGGTTAGTCTAATATGTGTCCTTAAGCAAAGACACTTAACCCCATGTTGCAGCGTGTGAATGAATCAAGAGTAGAAAAGCTCTAAATACAGACCATAATACCAACTTTTCTTCTTCTGATTTTATTTGGTAGTAACAAAGGTAGTTAGAGCAAATGTAGTGGAGTAAAAGTAAAAGTTGCTGGAGATATAAATAATAAAGTGAATTTTGTACTTCAGTGCAGTATTTGTACTTTTGTTACATTACAACACTGTAAATAAAAGAATGTACTTGAAACCACGGAATCTAGAGCAGTTAATTGTGATTTGATTCAAATCTACATCAAATCTATCGCAATTGCAATATTTGTAAACAAAAGTCGCAGTTAGAGAATTTACCCGAGTTGATGTGATAAAATAATGATTTCAAATGTTTAATAGTCGTTAGGTGAAGAATTGATCGCGGTTAAAAGTCCGGTGGTTGTTGTGTCTGTCGTGAATTTAATCATTTTAATCATCGTAACTACTGTAACCATGACTCTGAAAAGATCAATTGATTGAATAAATAAAGTTTAACTATATTATTTTATAACAATATATGCATTTTGTTGAAATTGTAATGCACTTTCTTTTATAAGAATGCTTAAAAAGCTACTTAAATAAGCACAAACGTCAAGAAAAGATGAGACTCTGTCCCAACAAAGGCCTTTTTCAAATCAACTATATCATAATTTTGAATTAAAAGGTTTAATTTCACATTAGTTTCAATGATTCTTGTGATGAAACATCTTTATTTGTTGTGTTGCGAGCAGTTTTTTGGACACGTTACAGGATCCTGTTTATTCATGAGTTGTATAGGTGTATATATATATATATAAAAAAATACTATAATTAATTTTATTGGCTTTTCTCCAGGAGGCACACAGAGTGATGATGAAAGTGCTGGTGTGAATGAATTTTCCCTCTGTCTGGAAGCTTGTTCCCTCACTCGTGTGTGTGTGTGTGTTACAGTGTGGTCGCTAATTCCTTCAGGGTCAGGGGGAGGGGCCAGGGTTAAACGCTGTGGCAGGGGAGGTCAGCAGTGATTAGCTGCCATCTGAACTAATGTCTGTCTGCCGAGGAGGAGGAGGAGGAGGAGAGAGGACAGGAAGGAGGGGACAACGTCTCCTGCTGTAGTTCCTGTCCTCCTGCACAAACTCTCCTCTCTGCTTCTCCTCGTGTCCTTATATTATTAAATGTTGCCTCTGTGCTTAAGTCAGCCGGAGCAGATGGCCCTTTCCATAAATCATGCTTATAAGATGATTACAGGCGTCGCCGCTCACCATTCTCCACTTCACTTTACAGTAGAGCTTATTTTTTCCTCCAGACTCACTGGATTCCTGACTGGTATAGTTTTAACTGAACACCAAGAATAATATAAAATCTTTGTCAACTTAAGTCTTAAGAGTATGTTCACTGTTTTATCTCACTGTTAGACACGTTTATTTCAACTCAAAACCAAAGTTTTAGTCGCTTTTAAGACCACTCACTCTCCTGCACCAAACTCCATAGAGAAAAACAGCGTTTCTTTTCCATTGTTTCCATCACAACACATGGGCGTTGTTGATCCACTGCTGCCTCCATCACTAACTTCATATTTCATTCTTATTTTGACATATTTTGATGAGATGGAGACCAAAAAGAAAGGAAAACTGCAAAGTTAATGTGATTTTTAAACCCTCATTCTCCCACACCAAAGCCCATAGAGAAAGCCAGTGATTTTAAAATCACAGCACACAGTTGTTGAGTTGTTGATCCACTGCTGCCTCCATCACTAACTTCAAATGCATTGTTTTGACAATTCTGCGTTTGAAATCCTTCTCTCAGTTTAACCTGAGTGACACAAATTCATGAAACGTGTCCCTGTGAGCTAAAATCACTGATTTTCTCTATGGACTTTGGTGTGGGAGAGTGAGCGGTTTACAAACTCCTTCTTAAGATGCCGTAGACTTGAGATGACATGGATTTTATGAGGTGAACCTAAATATCACTTTAAATATATATCATTTTAATTATTTTTGACAGTTTACGGGAGACAAAGACTAAACAGAAGAAAAGAGTTCAATAAAAATGCATCCCCCGTGTGTGTGTGTGTGTGTGTGTGTGCGCCTCCCCCCTGTCTTCCACTCTTCTTCTCAGTCTTATTACCCCCCACTTGTTATGTTCCTGAGCTTGGCACAAAGTTGCTTCAGAACATGATGTTAAATATATTGCACAGGGAGGAATAAGAAGAAGAATAAGAGGAGTGAAAAAAAAAAAAGAAAAGGGAAAGGGAGGGGTTGTGCGTTGGATTATGTCTGTGCTGTTGCACTGTTCCTTGATGTATGCGCCGTGTCAGGCAGTCATTGTCTCCTGGGTAAAGAATGATAGTTCAAATACCTAGCATCTCTCCCTTGGTGCTGCAAACGCTCGCCTTTGAAGTTTTTATAATCCATCTGTCATCTGCGAGCAGGGAGGGCACATGTTCTGTACCACTCAATTACCAAATTCTCTGCTTTTTTTGTGTGTGTGTGTGTGTGTGTGTGTGTGTGTGTGTGTGCCGGCGACGACAATGTGACAGGAAGCAAATAATATGGCTGACCCTGGAAAGAGAAGAGAAGGGAGGGGCGATGGTGGTGGTGGCCGCCGCCGAGCTGCTGCTGCTGCTGGTGGTTGTTGTATATAAAAAAAATGGGAGTGTAGGGGGTGTGGGGTGGGGGTTTGAAATCCTACGTCCCTTACTTTCTCACGCACTTGATTGTGTCCCCTCGCTGCCTCTCATAACAGCAGAACAAAGCCTGTTTGTTGTGGGTGGAATGCCTCGAATGCTTCCTACTGTTACAATTATGAAGAATCTGATTGAATGTGTATTGTTTCAAGGGTTTGGTGATTTTGATCTTTTTTTGTGTGTGTGTGTGTGCTTTTGTTAAGTGCCTCAGATTGTTGTTCTGCTTCCCCACCAGCAATAATAACCAAGTCACCTAATCAAATTCCATTTCATATAAACATTGCAGCCTGTAAAGGGCAGGTACTGTAGATGTCGTCAGCTTAGCGTGAAAAACAAAAAAAAATAATAATGTATGTGTGTCTCGGTAATGAAGCAGGGCCGGGCAGTGACTCACTAACAATATGTGTGTGTGTGAAAACATTAGGTTTGTGATTAATGATTGATTGATCACGTTTGAGGGTTAATTTGAATAATTAAGACAAGTTTCTGTGATTTTTTTTTTAGTTCCTTATATGTGAGATTTTGCTGTTTACTTCACTCCATATAACAAAGAAATCATTTGGTTTGAGAAACAACACTTTCTGGACCAAACAAGTCATCGATTAATGAATCCATGTTGAAAATACAGATATTTAAGCTTTGCACAAACACACGTGGAGGTAAAACACCTGGAATAACGCTGAACAGATGTTGAGTTTTAGAATTCAGGGCAGCTGATAAAATATAACCGTTGAATGATAGCAAATAATACAAACACAATGCTAACAATGTTAGCTTCAGTAACCACTTATTGAACAACACTAACAGTCTCTCTCTCTCTCTCTCTCTCTAATGACCGTATTTTCAATGAAAATGATATATAAACTAAATGATAAATACATTAAAAAGGTCATCAAACAACATTTAGATATAAAATAATGTTTTTTTCGCTCCATATGACAAAGAAATCATAAAAAACTGCGTCAGAATATATGTTGGGTTTTTTTAGGTTTAGGAAACACGGAATCAACATTTTCTGACGTTTTATGGAACAAACAAGAAAATAACTGTTCTTTGCAACTTTTGTCCCTGAGAAGAAAAATTGCATATTTTCGTTAAGTTATAAAAAGTGGCAAATATCGACCCCTATATTTAACGTTTAAGTTTAAAGATTGTGTCGCGTCTCTTCAAAATGCTTCAGTTCAACTTGAAAACGATTCTTGATCCATTTTTCATGAGGTCATTATCTTTTATTTTTAAAGATAAATTGTGAGGGAGTGTTTTCTGGGTTTTTTTCTCCGTCAGCAGCTGGATGGAGTCGTTTTTAGAGTTTAATGTTTTTTTTTCCTGCAGTTTTCTCGGTGTTAAAAAAAAACGTCGTTAATTGCCGAGCGCTTTGTTGTCGCGTGGCTTTAAAGGCGACTGGAGAAAACTTCTGATAACTATCTTGCAAAATAATAACAACAACATCAACATCAACAGCAGCAGCAGTCGTTGAGAGAGAGAGAGATCTTCTTGAAACATATTTCATTTCCATAAAACCACAGGCCTCTTTTAAGACGCCTACCTTTTAATTCTTCCTCATATTTAACAAAAACAATGAAGGGCCTCAGATCTTTGTGTCTGTATCCTCGTTTACATCGCACCCTCCTCCTCCTCCTCCTCCTCCATCCTCGCCGAGCAGAAGATGAAACAACGTGTTTGGAGAAACTCTGAAGGAGAATTTGACATTCTTTGCTTGTTTCTGAAACTTCCAATATTCTTTTGCCCTAATTGCTTCACACACGTTATACATCTTCATTTTGGAGAGGAGGAGGGGGGGGGAGATGAAGAACACGTCGACGTCTTTCTTCCCCCGAATAAAAGGCAGCAGAACCCATCTGGTCGGGTTGATCCGACGGCTGGACCCTCTCGCGCTCATCGCTGAAATAATACTCCCTCTAATGACTCCCACATATTCTGAAATCTCCCTTTTGAAATTGGTCTTGGCAGATTATTTGCAGGTACTTGAGTTGCATCTGTTTGCAATTTTGCAAATGTGGAAGACTTTAACGGCGGGCGGGCAGCGGGGAAGAGGCTATTTTAATCCCTGGGATAACAGCGGCTGTCAGTGTGAGCGGCGGGGGCGGCGGCCTGCTCCTCTGGTGGCATCACACTTTATGTCCCGGCTATACTGTTTGTACTATCAGACCAGGAGAGCTTTGGTGAGATTAGGATAAATAATAATACATTTTGAGCTTAAAGACGCTTTACATGTGTTTTAAAAGTCATAAACTCAATAACGTACAGTCGCTGTAGGCAGCTGGACTTGCTTGAGTTTGGCTTGAAGATGTTTCAGCTTTAATCCAAGAGGCTTCTTCACTTCAGGAGAACTGGAGAAGCCCAGTTGCCTTCAGTGAACTGATGACGACTGAGAACCTTCACACACAACCGTTTCACAAAAGGTATTTGATGAGAGTTCAGTGCCAGCCCTAAGCAGAAAGAGAGTTCCAGAGGTTCTGGTGCCTGGTTCTCTGTGGTTTTGAGAGATGTTTAGCACCAGATGAGGAGGGTTCTGTGGGGTCAGGAGAAGGATTTTAACCTGGATGTGTTCTTGGACTGGAATCCAGTAGAAGTTTTGGAGGATGGGGGTAATGATGGGTGTGTGTGATGTGGTCATGATGAGAACATGAGGTGTTCTGGAGGTGTTGTCGTTTAGTGAGGACTTTGGAAGCTGTTTTGAGAGTCTACTGTGGATGTGACGAGTGCTTCAGCAGCAGGGAAGGAGGTGATGGTGATGTCAAGTCAGTAAAATGATGATCAATCTTTCCCAAACTCTGGAAATATTTACTTTTAGGAAGCTTAAACATCTTAAAACTTGTTTTAATTATCAAAAGAGGGATTTATTATTTTACAAATACATTAATAATTGATTAATTGATTAACCGTTGCATCCCTGGTGTCGATAAGCTGATTTGATACTTGGTACTGGTATCATTTAGCCGAGAAGAACCCAGCCAGTGATGACATTCTGTGTGTGTGTGTGTGTGTGACCTCAGCTGACCTCTGTGAACATGCAGGATGTTTGACCAGGCTTTAAAAAAAAAAAGTTCTCATGTAAAAATTCTTATCATTTTTGTTTCGTTTCATAAAAACACAGTGATGGACTTTTTTTTAAATTTGTTCCACAGTGAAGTTGTTTCAACCTGAATAAACCTGAGTCTTTCCCTTCGTCCTCGTCATCGAAGCCGTCCAGAACCACAACCAGAACCACAACCGGACCCTGTGTGTGTGTTTGTGTTGTCCAGTATAAAGTGCAGCGATCAGCAAAGCTAAACTAAAGCTGAAATGATTGTGACTTTAGTCCTTATTATTTCTACCATGTGGTGAGCAGCTGACCGGCTTAAACACCAACCCTGCCCCCCCCTCTTTCACCCTCCTCCCGTAATAAGGTGCTCCATTGTCCTGTGCACTGAGGCCACAGTGGAGCCCACCCAGCGCACTGTAATTGCATAGGTGGTTACAATTACATTAATTACATATTTCATCAACAGTGTTTATGCAGCCACACGGTAAATGAAGAGGCCAAACTTTTAACTCTGCCTTTTGTTTTTGCTTTTCTCTTTTTACCCCCTCTCTCTTTCTCTTTCCCCTCCTTTATTCTTCTTCTTCTTCTTGTGTGTGGTTGTTTTAACAGGAGCGAGGGGAGGGAGGGAGGGAGGGGGAGGTGCCAGAGGAGGAATTATGCTGAAAGTGTATGCCTTGCAACTTTTCCCCTCCCTGTTGGAAATGTTTATTTGAACAGTAAGCTCATGATTTGAATATTTGTAATCCATGCTTAAATTTACAGGCCAGATGAACTTTTTGGCACAGAATGGCAACCATAAGTAGGATTTTGAGAAAAGCTTTACAAAATTTTAAGCCATGTGCAAGGCTTATATAATTTAGAAGAGGGGGGGGGAGGAGCCGAGGGGAGAGAGAGGGAGAAAATATGCACAAATAAAACAGGCTCTGTCTTATTTACTTTACACGGGCAGGAAAAACTGCTTCATATGGCGTCTGATGTATATATGCATTAGTTATTGTGAAGACAGAATCTAAAGCTAACAATCGGTTGTTTATGAATACTTGACGGGGAAAAAAGAAGCCCCAGAGGCTCAGGAGCTTGAGTCGCTCTCCTGTTCCCGTGTTGGATGCTAATGAGTCGACTCCATGTTGACATCAAGTGCTGGTGGGGGCCACACCCAGGGCCGGTCCCTGGACATCTGGGAGCCCAAAGCACACACACACACACACACAAAAGAGAGAATTTTGGGGACCCCCTGTTTACTCCAATAGTTTGCTCGACATCAAACTTATCATGTGACTCAATGACGTCATCATCGTGTGCAACTGTGACAACTTTGGCCAAGTTTGGACAAGAAATGAAAGAGATATCATCCAAAATGAGCCTTTAACGCCTTGGGATTCAAGCAAAACAATTCATTTTGAATAATCGACAGGATCATTTATCACATATTCGGATGAAGTGCTGCGGTGATGCAATGTTTTTAGCATCTTAACCCTTCTGTGATTTGCGTACGTCTCATTACCGTAAATCCTAGACTTTGTGATATCTAGAAAACTCAAAAACTATGGACTGGCAATCTGTCCAGGGTGTGACTCCGCCTTTCACGACCCTCATGAGGAGGATAAAACAGTAGAATATGGATGGATGGATGGATGGATACGGGAGAGCAGAGAAATGGAGCTTTAATTGCGCCCATATTCTTGTAGTTGCGGTAGAGCCTCAGGACGTCCGCGGGAACGAGCAACCTTCAAATCATGGACGAGATTCACCGGCGTGTCACACTTTGTGACACTTGCTACGTATAACAAAGAAGTCGTTAGAATCAGAATAATTTTGGTTTCTAGACATTTGACAACATCGTTGTTTTTCAACATTTTCTGACATTTCATGGAAATAATCGTCAGCTTCTGTCTTTGCAGCCCTGTTTGAATATTCTCAACTCCGACACATGAGCGCGCATGAAAACAATGCAGTGCTCACTATGTTGAGCTATGAGGAGCAGCTAATAAGATGCATTCAAAGACCCTCGTAAATTCCCCCACTTCTGCAGGATCCAACCCTTCCATTTTTGGACTGACCCCCCAATTAAGAGTGTCCAAGAACAATAGGGGTTGGGTACCTTTGCTCATGGGTAACCCCAGCCCTTGACGGGTGGGGATTCGAATCAGCCTTACCCTCTGATTACAAGCCCAATTCCCTTTCGTTCATCCATGGGTTGCTAATAATCGGTCCACGATGATAAACTGCAAAAATGGACGGGCCCTAGTGTCCGTCTGGCCCTTAGCGGTTGCTTATTTTGCTTGATGCCGCCCATTTTGTGGGCTTGGTTTGACTCAAAAAGAGGCAGAGAGTGATAGAGAGAGAGAGAGAGATAGAGAGAGGGGTCAGTGAGGTGGTCAGAAGAGGAAGAGGCTTCTTTTAAATGATGCTAATCAGTCTCTGTCGCTGTCATCAGCCAGCTGTAATTCAGATATTCTGAGAACCTGGAATTAAATGTGTCACTGTGAGAGTGTGTGTGTTTGTCAGCCTCTGTTTTCCTTGCATACTTTTTGTGTGCGTGTGTGTGTGTGTGTGTGAGTGAGTTTGTGTTTAGGGGTTAAGTAGAAGCAAATGAGTGGACGGGGGAGCTAAGATCAGCACTAGCTTTTTTTTCCTCTGTGCGGCTACTTCTCGCTGAATGTCAAGATGATTTAGCTGCTCTTGTGTCGTCGCCGTCTGTCTCTGAGCACCGCTCCTCCAATCACTGCCGCCGCGTCGCCTCGTTCTCATCTGTTTCCCTGCATGGCCTTCTCTGCAACAAATGAATATTAAACTTTGCACGGTAGCAACAGCAGCAGCAGCAGCAGCAGCAGCCACCAGAGGTTACAGAGTGAAATATGAGGAATGTGAAGTCCTGCAAGGTAACGTCGGTAAAGTTGTGCTGTCACGTGTCGTGTGTCTGCCGGAGCTGGTTTCTGATAATAAAAAATCTAATCAGATTTGTACACTTTGGAATCTCTGAAAGAACCAGACTCAAATGTGCAACATCTGCCTAGGCCGGTTGTGGTGAAAGGAAAAACATGGATGACAAAAAGCGGGGAGAGGAAAGGAAAGAGAGACCAGGAGCAGGTTATTATTAGAGCAGAACTGTTTTGATGGAGCTCCCCCTACAGTTTGGGAGTACATATTTTTACAACACCCCCGTAAATATTCACCCAGCCAACATTCACCTCTTTATCCTCACTGTTGTAAGCCGTGGAACCATGTCCATGCCCGTCAACATCCGTTTTTAATGCTTCTGCGTTTTTTTGTTCTCGCCATTCGTAAAAATCGGGTCCGATGTTTACTCATATGTGGCCCCTGGTGGTAATTTCCTCTTCTTCGATTCGCTGAACGACTCTGGGTTGCCGGCCCTGATCTTTCAAGGCTGCTTTTCCGCTAACAGACAGTAGGGGGCAGCGGAGGCAGACCCCCAATCTCCCCACGACAACGCATTTAACTTTCTCAGTGACAAAATCCTACACAGTTCTGCTTTAAGTTTGTTAATAGTTGTGAATCGGACATGATATTTCTATAGTATTATGATTTCTTTTATGTGAACGCTAGCATGAATCGTTACGATATATATGTACTGAAACCGGTTTTAATTGTAGCATTTTAATAATGACAACAATGCTAATACTACTACTAATAATAGCCTTGCAAATAGATCTGGATTCTGCAGCCCAGGAGTGGCAGGTGCCAAAATCAAATTATAGGAAAGAAAGAACAAGTTTATCACAGGTTAAAATGTTCTAGGTCAAAGCCAAAGGTCACACACTGACCGTCATCAACCTCAGTTCTTTGTTTTTCTTTGACTCTAAACGATGATTCCTGAATTTAAATTAAAGCAAATTGATCAGAACGTTCAACATTTTCAATGAAAGCAGCTGAGCTTATTGATTTCAGTAGAAATGCTAACCTTAATTTCCCCACTTTTAAATCAATAACAGCCATGTTTTCATGTCAATGTCACGTTTTTTAAATGGATATTTTTTTCTCTGTGTGTGTGTGTGTGTGCGCAGAGCTGACAAAAAAGGTGTGTGTGTCGTTTATCCTGCCAGTGAGTGTGTGCGCAGTCTCGCTAACATATTGTGTGTGTGTGTGTGTGTCTTTAGAGGCGTGGTGGTGTGTGTGTGTGTGTGTGCAGGGACGCCAGTTGGGCTAACAGCTGAATCATGGCTCAGCCGCTGCCCCTCGTAGTCCTTGGCAGTTAGCGGTGTGAAAAAGCCTTCTCTTTGAGGGCATTATATAGATTAATGTGCTGTGCCTCGGGCAGACACACACACACACACGCACACACACGCACACACACACGCACACACACTCATACTCACACCTCGCCAGGGAGGGATCCGAGTGTGTGTGACTACAGGAGAGAATGAGAGGATGAGAGCGAGCAGCACAGGATTGTTGAGGTTTAAGTGTGTGTTCGTGTGTGTGTGTGTGTGTGTGTGTGTGTGTGTGTGTGTGTGTGTGTGCGTGTGTGTGCGTGTGTGTGTGTGTGTGTGTGTGTGTGTGTGAGAGGAGAGAAAGGGTTAGAGATGGCATTCAGATGTTTGAAGGACTGCGAAGCTCGCTGATATCGAGTGTTTGTATGAATTACTGAGGAATGTCCTCACTGCTGTATCTCAGCCTTTTATTT
Source organism: Solea senegalensis (assembly GCF_019176455.1). NCBI lineage: Eukaryota > Metazoa > Chordata > Actinopteri > Pleuronectiformes > Soleidae > Solea > Solea senegalensis. Next base: position 27,178,881 of record NC_058027.1, on the reverse strand, counting down.
GGACCAGAATCTAAAGTTTATGACCCGCTCACTCTCCTGCACCAAACCTCATAGAGAAAATCAGCGTTTTCAGCGAGCTGCCAGTCTACTGCTGTTTCACGCGACAAGTATGTGTCACTGGGGTTAATCTGAAGTCATTTTTCAACCCCAAATTTAGAGAATAACACATTTGAATGTAATAAAGGAAGTGGCAGCGGATTATCAACTCCTGTTTGTGCTGTGACGTCAAAATTGACGATTTTCTCAATGGGATTTGATGCAAGTGGCGAAAACGGTTCGCAGACGTCACTTTCCACACCTTTCTCCCCACTGTGTCCCCAATGGCAGCCATGTTTCCACTGAGAGTGAGACGCCCCCCGTGTCTCTCAGTCATATAAAAAACCTGACGTGTCCCTTTAAGATCAGGGCGTAGCCGAGCTGATATTCAACATAACATCTCTGTTCCAGCTCAAATTAAAGCAAAAGCCCCGTGTGCGGTAAACAGGATATTTAAAAGTTTTAAGGCTCTTTCACTCTCTTTCACTCTCTCATATTTTATAACTTTCCCCCTTTTTTCTCATTTCCCCCCACTTTAGCCCTTATCAGGATTTTAGCACATTCCTTTCAAGATTAGGCACATCTGTTGTTTTGTGTATGTGTTTGCTGCTGCTACGCACACAGACACACACACACACACACACACACACACACACACACACACGTGTATGTGTGTGTGTCTGCAGCCACTGGTCTAAATAACCTACTTTTTTTTTTTTTTTTGGTCTGACAACGGCATCAAGCGCGTCGGAGGTGCACATGTGCAGAAAGCTATTTGGAAAGGGCCTCCTCGTAGCTGTCAGCTTTTATTATGCGCCGAGGTGTCATGTTTGTTAGGAAGCTGAGTGCAGATGGCAGAGTGGAAGAAATGGATCACTAATTTTAACAATGATTAATGAACAGAGATGGAAAATGAATTACATTGGACTATTGGAGGCATGGAATATTCTCTCTGAAAATGTTAACTTCGGCTGCCAGGCAGCCGGCCGTGTTGTGGGAGTATATTGAGTCGGGGTGTGTGTGGGGGGAGTGGGTGTGTGTGTGTGTGTGTGTGTGTGTGTGTGTGTGCATCAGGGTGCAATTTTTACCCGGCATTTTATGTAGAATCAACACTTCACTGCTCTTGCCTATTACTTTACCGTTCGCCCGCTTAAACACTGCTCGCTTTTATACACATTGTAAACTCCCACACACACACACACACATACACACCCCTTTGTGTATTGCACTTGTAGTTAAAATACACACACACTTTAATAAGGTAAACACAGGAAAGGTTAGACTGTCTTCAAACGTTAGCTCTTACTCTGCAGCACGCAGGCTTCTTCCATATCGAATCATGGATGTTGCAGATTTAATCAAGTGTCAGGAGCGCTCACTCGCCGTGTTTCACTCCGTCTAAGTCGTCTCTCTCTCTATCCACAATCCTCTGCTGTGCTGTAGGTTTGTTTTTTTTTCCCATTGATCATGAATAAAACAATAAATAATACATAATTTAGGAAAATCATGTTTTATTTATTCAGGTGTTTTTTGGGAATCCTTCACGGTGATGGATGGTTTTAGGTGTGTTCATGTTTGTAGCGTTAAAAGTGACACTTGAAGAAATACATATCATAATGTTCAAGCTACACAATAAAGGTGAGTTTAACAACTGTTATTAGGACCAAACTGATCTGATTTGGGGTTAAATCCATCTCTGTCAGTGCTGAATTAACACTTAAAGTCAAATTTGTCTTAAATTTAACTTGAAATAGTTAGATTTAATCAGAATTGGTCTTAAATTTTGCTTGTTTTGTGTAACTTTCAAACTGCTAAACGGCTAAATTTGACACTTTTCTATAATGTGTTCTTGGTCCTAGTCAGAACTAGTGTTCAATAAAGTGTTGTAGTGTTAAAATAACACAACGTTACGCAAAGTTTAACTCTTTTAGTTTGACTTTAATAACACAGACTTGGATTTGATTTGAATCTGGTGGTAAATGCAACATTTTCAGTTTTAAGATAAGACTTAAGACTTTAATACCGGAACAGTTACATTTAACACAATTCCATCTTGTATTTGACAATTTTGTGTCCGTTCAAACATTAAAGAAGGCCATTTTTAACATTATTCAGTGGAAGTGGTGTTAAAATAACACACAATTCCAGAGTATATTTGTTCCTGATCAGAATTTGTATTAAATTGAACTCTTTTTGTGTTATTTTAAGTTTAAAACGGTTAAATTCAATTGAAGTTGGTGTTAAATTCAACACTTTCAATGTTCTTTTAACTCTTAAAGTGCTCAGTATTATAATAATTGATAGTGTATTTGGGTTCTTTACAGAATTAGGACTAAATTGACTGTTGTAGTGTCGCTATAACATAAACAGTGTTGGATTTAATCAGAATTGGTGTTCAATTGATCTCTTTTATCATAAATCTAGATTTTATTTTAAATGTGTCTATTTAAACACTAATGAAAGGTGTATAAGAAGTCTAAACTCTCTGCGTCGTTTAAATTAAACACTTCATCGCCATAAGATAAACAGTATTGGATTTAATCAGATTTGGCGTCGAGTTGAACTCTTTTTTTTTTCTTTTTTTTTTCCCGTGTGACTTTAACACTGAAGCTGTCACATTTAACACAATTATAGGGTCGTAATAATGTCTTTGATTGGGAGTTGGTGTCGTTATGTGTCACGAAAAAAACAATTACATGATGATGATGATGAGGAGCAGGTGTGACATGTTACACCTTTAATGTTTATCTTCGATACAGTTACAGGTAAAATTTGTCTATTAAATAAACACCAGAGTGTTTTTTTTTTTTTTTTAAATCTGATTATTTTACCGTCGCTGCAAATAAGTCGGTATATGAAGAATAAAGAAGTGACATTTGTTTGTGATCTGAGCGGAGGAGTTTCCTCGTTTCCTAACACTTCTTTCCTTTTGTAAATGAAGACAAACAAACAGATAAATAAATAAAGAACACAACCTGTGTGTGTGTGTGTGTGTCTGCTGAGGTTTCTGTGGTGGGCGGTTGTTGGTGCAACATGGTTTAATAGGTAGACGTGAACTATTTTGAATTTAATTAAGGACCTGATGAGAAAAACGTAACGGGGGGAAAAACGACGAGTTCTAGCAGCACGGCACGTGTGTGTGTGTGTGTGTGTGTGTGTGCGTGAGAGAGTGAGAGTGAGTGAGTGAGAGAGAGAGATCTCAGGTTACAGCAGCATATGCTAAGCACTCAAAAACATACACGATGCCTTTGGTGAACAAGGTAGTTGCTTTGCCCCTGGGAGCCAATTTAGATTGTGACTTAAGGCAACATCATGGCTGTGTGTGTGTGTGTGTGTGTGTGTGTGTGTGTGTGTGTGTGTGTGTGTGTGTGTGTGTGTGTGTGTGTGTGTGTGTGTGTGTGTGTGTGTGTGTGTGTGTGTGTGTGTGTGTTCCCTTTCCTCCTCTCGACAGCCATTAAAACAGTAGTGGTGGGTAGATCTGGGTGGCCTCCTGCAGACCCTCCACATCTGTGTCCTCCTCCTCCTCCCCTCCTCCTCGGCGTCTTCGTCGTCGTATCTCAGGACTGTGAGTCTGCTTCTCCACGCGTGGCTGCGTCTCCACTTCCACAATAACCAGGAGAATTTCTTCTTCTTCTTTTACATTTACGTCGGTCATTATGTGTGCAACAAAACAACACAACAACTTCCAGAGAAGAAAAGCCAGTGTTGTGCAGCTCGTGCTGTGAGTTGAGTGACAGGTGATTTTAATTCTTCAGATCAGACGTAAACACACACACACACACACAAACTTAACATGTCACGGATTTAAATTAACAAAGATAAAACATGTAAATCACATTTACTTCTGCAAAACTTTTTTGCAGGTTATTTGAAAATCAGCTGTCGGCTTTATAAAAAAAAAAAAAAGGGCAGAATAAACTTTAACGTGAGTTCATCCAAGAACTCGTCAAATCTGTGCAAGTAACATTTTTATTTATTTGTTCTTTTTGAAGAGCTGAATTGTTTTTAATCCATCAACTGAACTGAAACTGACCACAGTTTACATAATCTCTGCAGGTACTGCAGGAGCACAGTATTTTCATGTGATTGATGACTTTTCTTAAAATTCTCAGATTTCCAACTTTTAAATTCTAACTTTCTCTTCAAGTTTTGTCTTTAATCTCGTGCTTTGGACTTTGGAATTCTGACTTTTCAGATTTCCGAATGTTGAATTCTGACATAATTCCGATTTTCTTTTAGAATTCTGACTTTGTTTTCTCAGAATTCTGACTTTAATGCTAGATTTCCGAGAATTCAAACTTTTCACTTAATCTCAGATTTCCAATTTTAAAATTCTGACTTTAATCTCAGATTTGGGATTTAAGAATTCTCACTTAAATCTCAGACTAATGACTTTATTCAAAATTCAGATTTTCTCTCAGAATTCTGACTTAGTTTTCTGAATTGTGAAATTAAGTTTCCATAGTAAAATCACATGTTTTTGATTCTGATGAAAAAGTCAGAACTTTTGACACATTTGACACATTTGTGCCTTTAAATTAAAGCTAAAATCCCTGTCAATCAGCAGTAAATCGTGGCTGACAAAGAGCTGAGAGTCGCGGTCGTTTGCTCGTTTACTTGATTATTTTCCCGCAGTTTATCGGCGAAGCTTCGTCGCAGGATCAGAAAAAACAACACTCACCAGTTTCTTCTCACGAGAACAAAAGCTTTTGTTTGTTTTAACATATTTTCACCGTGACGGATCCTCGTCTTCAGCTGCTGCTGCTGCTCTTACAGTGTCAAATTAAAAAGTAATAATAATAATAATAATAAAGTGAATAGATTGACATACACGGGCGATGACAGTTCACATATCAGTGAGATGATAAAGTCACACACAGGTGTAAATGACATCACTGGAAGTCCTTTTCTTCATTTTAATGGTTTATTTCTCATCTGTTGGAAACGTGTCATGAGTTGACTGTGAATTTCCTGCTGTTTACAGGCTGCTGCTTCGCGCTCGCCCCACGTTTTTCCGCAGAGCTGTTGGCGGCGACGGCTGCAGCGCTCTTCCTGACACCCGACGCTCGCTGGAGACGCGTGGCAGTCGACGCGCAGGTACGTTCACTGCTGATTGATCGCGGTGGAAACAAAGGGGGGTAGGGGGGTGGGGGGGAGGATATTAAATGTGTCTGTCACACTTCTGTCTGCTGCTCACACAGCTTTTAAGTCTTTTGTTTATCCGGGGAAACGGCTGCACTTGTTAGGCAGCCGTCGCTGGGTCAGCGGCTTGAAAAGGTGGATTTTTAATTATTCTGTAGGTCGTTCTCGATCATTTTAATACTTAGAAACATATTAACAGCATGACATTTATAATTTAACTGCAGAGCGAGCATGTTTTGCCATTTTTGTCACTTTTAGACATTTTACTTGAACAGGAAACTGACGTTTGTGCCACTTTGTAAAGCACTCACTCTCCCCACACCAAATCCCATAGTGAAAATCAGTGATTTTACATCACGGCACGCAGGAGTTGTCGATCCAGTTGCTGCAACCTTCACCAAGTTTAAATGTGTTGTTTTATGAGTTCTGTGTTATTTTGTTTTGTTTGGGTTAATCTAAGTGCCACAGAATTACCAAAAAGAGGCAGCAGTAGAGCAGCAGCTCCTGTGTCCATGTGAGCTAAAATCGCTGATTTTCTCTATGGGATTTGGTGTGGGTGACTTCAACTTCAGTTTCCCATTGAAAATGGTGAGACTGAGGTCCAGAAATAGATCTGGGCTTCCTAAAAAAAAAAGAAGTTAATTATCAAAGGAGAAGTGTCCAAAATAAATGAAGACAATAATAACAAATGACAAGTTCAGACACGTGTCAGTCATGTGACGCGGTAGAGCCGCTTCTACTTCCTGTTTTCTCACTTTTATTTTTGAACGACGCTAATGGCCTGACACGGACACACACACACGCACACACACGCACACACACTCTGGCTGTCAAAGCGCCGCGGCGCCGTCAGTTCCTCTCCGTGTAGCTCAAGGAGACGATTAGCAAACAGAAGTGACATGGTAAACAGGTGCGAGCCGTTATTGGTGGAGCCGGAGGAGCGTGGCCGCCCCCGTCTCTCACGGTGACGGCCGGGCTGTTCTACTCCGTGAGTGAGCGCGAGATCATGTGACGTGAGCGATGTGTCCGCTCCGTTGGGTTTTTTGGAGCGTGTGACGATCGCCGTCGCCGCTGTCATACGACAGAAAGTCAGACGCTCCTGAATCGTTCCCTCCTCTCCGTTCATCACTGTCCCACTCTTTCACTTCTCTGTAGTATTATTCTTATTTTTATGAGCGTCGTCCAGAGTGTTTGCTTCCCGAGGAAACACAGATATAGAGCGATACACGCCGAGATAGAGATGGAGAGATGACGGTGGAGGTCAGGCCGGTTTGTAAAAATTGATTGCTTTTAAAGTGCTAATCAATGAAAACCCTCTTTTCCTCTCAAAGCTGAGGGGGGGGGGGGAAATAATAATGTTATAACATTTCTAATAAGATTGAGAGCAGCAGGGCTGGAACATGTACAGCTGCAGAGTGTGGCAGCTGCTCTTCATGTTCACACACTGAGGTCACGGCCGAGTCCAGGTCAGAGTCTGTAGGTTCCAAACCATTCTCAAACCATTCTAAAGCAAAAAAAACAAAACAGTTTATTTAAAGATCCAATATTTTAGTTTTAGTTTTAGTCCAATAGTTTGTGTTGAGCTTCATGTTTTTCCTCATTTTTGTGGAAGATTCTTATCTGGTCGTGTATTAATCTTCCACATCCAGGGGGCGCTAACGTGTCCAAGTATTTGAGTTTGGTTTGTTTGGCTTCTCTCCAGCTCCATTTCTTCCCCCGTACTTCACAGGAGCCCAAATGTTTTCCACACATCCACAGTTTTTAATCCAGAAATAGAATTATGACTGTAATCTCAGATTTCCCACTTTGGAATTCGGACTTGTCCCTTAGAATTCTTACTAGTTTTTTCAGAAATCTGACTTTATTCTTCGAATTTTGACTTAGTTTTCACAGAATTATGACTTAAATCACAGATTCCAGATAATAGAAGTCTGGCTTTTCTCTTAGAATTCTGACTTTGGTTGAGGAATTCTAACTTTTTTGTTGGAATTCAGACTTTCTGACTTTCCAAAATCAGGTTTAAATGACGTCTCCTGTTTGTCTAATTACCTCATTATAAATATCATATTTATTAGTGTTGTTGTTGTATAAGATGCTGCGTTTTTTTCGGCACTTGTTGCCGTTTTGGGACACATGTCGTCGTTGTGTGTGTGTGTGTGTGTGAGTCACGGTGTGTGTGTGTGTGTGTCACATCAGAGGTTTGTGCCACAGATTTTCACTCATATTGGAAGCAGAGCAAACACATGCTCCCTTTGACGTTTTCTCACATCGTGATTTTTGTCCTGTTTTTTCACAGAAGCACGTGCACACAGACGCGCACACACACACACACACACAGACACACACACACACAGATGGCGTGTACAGAAAGAGTCATGTGTCGTCAATAATTATATACATACACTTCAAAAGTAGGTTGAAATCGTGTATATTTGAATGAATATTTAAAATTTAACTAATCATATAAGAGCCAAAATGCGCACGTGCATCAAGTCGACAAAAACAAAAGAAGTTTTTAATATTTAAATAGTGTTTTCTGATTTCTTTGTTACGTGGAGCAAAGAAACCACAAAATATTCACATTTAAGAATGTGAAGAAATCTTGATCTTCAAACCAATTTATCGATTATCAAAATAGTGGACGATTCATTTAGTGATGGATTAATAATCGAGTAATTGTTTCCGCTCGAGTTCCATGAGACAAAAATGTCCTACGTCCAAATCTCATTCGTCCCTTTATTGTAACTGATGTGAATTTCAGGCTTCACCTTCTCTTTTTGCTCATTTCCACTCATTAAATACGTTTATAATTGTTCATTTTCAAGTGTTTTTTTTTTTTATTCCTGACACTGTTGGAAATGATTATGTTGACGATCAGGTCCCCCCCCCCCTTTTAATAAAAGAAGATGGCGGTGCAGGGGCGGTGGGAGTTGAGGGGTCATCTGTTGTTGGGTTGAGTTTGTGCTGTTTCTGCCCCGCTGGTATAAATACGACATGATTGGCACCGGCGCTGCCTCTCTGCCGCTCCGACAGCCTTCATTTGCTGGAGGAGTGGCAGACTTGGTGGGAGTTAATGATTATAATTATTTTTGCTTTTTTTTTTTTTTTAACATTGTGGGGATAATTGTTTAAGAGGTTTGTGTAGTCATTGTTGTAATCAGTAAAGAGAGATTACAGAAAATCCGCGCGCCAACAGATGGCACTCGGGCTGTCGTTGGTTCGCGTTAAAACCCCCCCGACAGGAAGTGAAGAGGTCGATGGAAACGAGGACAAATTATGAAACGGTTCATCATAAATCAATTTATCAAATCACTTCATCGCAGTGGAGAGAGAAAAGAGTTTGCATTGTGGGAGATTTTAACTCCAAATCATCAGATTTACTCAATATTAGGGTTGTTTTGACAAAGTTTTAAATATGCTTTAAAGTCTTTGTTTTGTTTTAGTTTCACAGGCAGAATCATGTTCACACTGAACTAATGTTACAATGTAATGTAATGTACAAGAAATGAATTGATTACCAAAAAAAGAAAAGTTGGCAAGTTACAAAAACATGTTAAAAGTTACAAAAACATAATAAAAAAGTTATTTTGTTGCCAAAAAAATGAAAAAAATATTGTTGTTGCAAATTTTTCATACATTACCGAAAAGGTTTGACCAAATCTTGCCATGTTTCCAAATCATGTTCTTAATTTCTTTACAAAACCTGGAAATGAAACATTTTGAAAAAGTTCTCACTAAGTATCACAAGGTTATAAAATGTTTCTAAAGTTACCAAAAATGTCATGAAATCTAGTTACATCTCAAAAAGGACTTTACTAATAAACATCTTACAAAGGTTACAAAATGTATTTGACGCCTTAAAAAACCCTCACCAAATTACTATATACTATATATAATAATAACATTTTTTATAAATACTAGTAAAAAGTAAGTAAAACATTTTAATAACGTTACCAAAAATGACTTTTACGTTACTGACAAACTCACAGAAAAAATGATATTAACAAACTAAAATGTTGCAATATCACAAACAAACAGACAAAAAAGGAACAAATAAGACAAAAGATGGAAATAAAAAAAGATTGTTGTAAATCGTGAGCAGCTCCCCCTTGTGGCTTGAGGACAGTATGCGCGTGAACGACACTTTTTTTCTTACCTGAAATAAGAACAATTTTCCCACCATTCGTAATTATTATTATGCCGATAAAGCAAATTATTGTTAGTTATTTTTCTTTCTCGTGATTCGCAGTTATGCCGTAACATCGACATTAGTAAGAACATGTAACTAATGTCTCCAAAAACACGTCACTAACGTTACCAAAATGATGTTACTGACAAACTTACAAGTGGTGTTATTGTTACAAACATATTGTTACTATATTTACAAAAAGAAAGTCAAAAGATTGGAAATAATAAAAAAGATTGTTGTAAATCACGAGCAACTCCCCTAACCCATTTTTCATTTTATTTTAACCTGCCATTGTGAAATAATAATTATTATCCCGATAAAGCAAATTCACCACCATCATTTTGTCGTGATTCACAGTAACATCGCGTTGTCGCCAGTTTGACGACTAATTTGACCCATTTCCTGTTTGCACACGGTTCACAAAGAAGGTTCAAACCGACATTCGTTAACTTTGTTTTGTCTATAATAACAGACAGTAATTCCTCCGTGTGTCCATTTATTTATTTATTTATGTCTATTTATTTACGAGTGAAAGAAGAAGGAGGAGGAGATGGCGACAGATTGAGGTGAGGACACTCTGGTATCAGGGGTCGCGGAGCAGAGACGAACACCGCGGCTCATGGCCTACATTCCTCACTAATTGTATAATTGGAAAAGCTCTCCAAATGAGAAAGCACCCCTAAAAAAAACCCACATCCACCATCAACCACCAACCACATCCCCCTACCCACTTACACACACACACACACACACACACACTCACGCCCTTCAAAGCAAATCACAAAAGAGCATTTTGGGAATGATAATAATTTCAAAAAGCGTTGATTATTAATCCCACACACACACACACACACTCAACATGGCAGCAGCAGCTTGGCTGGTTACACACACACACACACACACACACACACACACACACACACACACACACACACACAGTAATATCTGATTGTGTTGCACCAGCGTTGGAGAAACTTGAAAGAAACTGTGTCATGTGAGAGAAAAAGTCAGCGACGCAAATGAAAATAGTTTTTTCAACCCTCTGTATAAAACAGAAGGTTGTCCCAAACATCTGTGACGCCCTGAAATCTCCAGCTATGGATTATTGATTAGTATTGAGGAGAACAAAACACTAAAAATGTGAAATATTTATTCATAATTTAAGTCATAATTGAGGTCTAAACAGTGAAAAAACACCCTATTTCACAATTAAATGACAATTATTCTGAACCTCAGGTGTAAAAAGTCACCTAAAAACACATTCCACTATTATTTATTGTCATATATTTGATCAAAAATCAATAAACTCTAACCAGTGATGGAATTATTTGTGCTCAGTGTTGACGTAACTTTACAGAAGCAGCGTGTAAGAGGTATAGAAAATATGTATAATATATATATATGAACTTGTATAGAATAAGATAAACTAGATGTCGTCGAAAGGTTTGGTGGATTCCGAGGCAACCCTCTGCGTTCTGGGCGAGTTTCGACCATTGCCACTAAACAGGAAGTGCCCTATGACTTCGGCATACGCTGAGTTCTACCGAATTTCCCAAAACTTGCTGGGAAGATGTTACAGATCAAGACGAACAAAAAAGTCGACCACAACCATGGCCTCAACTCAACAGGAAGTCGGCCATTTTTAATTTTTGTCGTCCGTTTTGGGCGATTTGTACCCTACGTAAATGAGTGCAAAGTCGTGAAAGGTTTCGCAGAGTCAACATGGCGCGGCCGCGGCAACCCTCTGCGTTTTGGGCATATTTCGACCATTGGCCATAAGTGCCCTGTGACTTTGGCACATGTTGAGTTCCACAGACTTTCTCCGACTCTGGATGAGAGGATGTTACAGACCAAGACAAACAAAAAAAGTCGACCGCAACCGTGGCCTCAACTCAACAGGAAGTCACATGTTTAGCGATTTGTACCCTGCGTAAATGAGCGAGACGCATCAAAGACGAAAGGTTGTCAAAAAGTGACGTCAGGGAACTGCTGCACTCGCAATAACTAGTAACTGTAACTAATTACTTTTTTTAAAGTAACCTTTCCTACACTGGTCATAAATAAATAAAGTTATAATAAGAGGACGAGCCACCTGTGCTCGTATTTCACCGTTGGAGCTCGTGGTCAAATTGGATCCGGTGATTTATGGCGGCTGCCACGTGCCGTTCATTTCCATGGCTACAGGAGAGGGGGCGGGCGGCGGGGGGTGAAGTTGGCAGGCGGGCGGGGGGATGGGGTTGTGAGATGATTCCTGAGGTCGACAGTGGCGTCTAACAGCGCAGCGGGGCGCCGCTAAAACGCAGCCGTTAATTAATGCTATTGATCAGCAAAAAAAAAAAAGAGGGGGAGAGAGAGGAAGAAGTGCGAAAAAATGTGATTTGCATACAGCCCAAACGATCAATGCATTAACCGATTTTTTTTTTCTCCTCTGCCCCCGCACTGAAATCTGATTTCCTGAGTTTTCAAAGTGAGAGAGAGGAGAGAGTTCTGGCTAATGTGGATCGATCCGGCTTCTCTCAGACGAGAATACAAAGCATTTTATTAGCGAGTGAAGGCTGACACTTACCCCGGACAGTACGGCACGTTCATTTGATCACATATTTGGTTAAAAAAAACGAAATCAACGTTACTTCACACACGTCGTCGTGTTTCTGTAAGGTGATAAAAAAAACAAAACAGAAAAAAAGTTTTCCAGACGGCAGCAGCAGCGACGTAAAAAACAAAAGTGACAACAAAAACAAAAGATAAGAGGTGTTAATAAAGCAATATGTTGTTGTTTTTTCTCCTCCTCCCCTCCCTCCTTCCTTCTCCATCCTTTCCCTCTCTGTCAAGAGCAGCTTATTATAGCGTATTGATTTATAAAGCTTTAAATGTGATCCTCCATGTCCAAGTCAAGGGCAGGGAGTGAAAGAGAAAGAGGGAGGGAGAGGGCAAGGAGGGAGGGAGGGAGGTAGGGAGGGGAAAAAGAAAAAGAAGAAGAAGAGAAAATGGAGGGGAAAAAAGGCGTCTGGAGACGGATAGAGATAGAAACGAGTGCCCACGACGTGGGGGGAAGTGGCAGCGAGGCATTTTCAGAGCCGTGCTGGAACACAAAAGGGTAATTGTTTTAGCCCAGATGTTGCATTCGCACAACAAGCAGGATACAATGTTCCTACTGAGCTGATGAGCCCAATCAGTGAAATGATTAAAAATTGATTTTGTCCCTGTAATTACAGTATGTAAACTACTTAGCCGGGATTGCAAAGGAAGTGATTTTCTAATTACGTATATACTCTGGTGTCTAATGATTGGTTTTTTGAAGTAATGAAGAGAGGGTCCTAACGACTCCACTGTGTTCTGTTGTTGAAGGGAGAGAGAGAGGGGAGGCAGGAGGAAGGCTGCGGGTGAGAGGGAGCATCGTTAGGGCCAGACAGCAGGCTCGGATACAGAGCGGGTGCTGGTGGAGGTGGTGGAGGGGACGCGGGGAGGGAGGGAGGGAGGGACGGACGCAGGGAGGGATGGAAATTGAATTTTTGCCAGCCAGCGCCAGCACGCAAACACGGGAAGCCCTGTGTTCGTTTGCACGGGATCTGGAAGTTAAATGGAGGCTGTGACTCCTCATGGGTGGTGGTGGGGGAGGGGGTCGCCACCAGGCCTGAACCAGGCCCGGCCTTAACCAGGCAATCTGGATCCTGCAATTAGGGGTTTTAGTGAATCAGGACGTTACACATGCACTCGTGCGCTTCCCACAAGCTCACGGAGCGTTTACAGAGAACTCGTCTCACTGTAGACGCAGCGATGTACAGAATATTCACGTTCAGAAATACCCACTGTTCATTTATCCAACACGGGGGGTTCCCAAAGACTGGGTTACAACCCACCCATGGGACGCGTGAGATATTTTTTGTGTCCCAAAGCAAATTTTTCCCAGAATTTCCAGAACTTTTTAGTTTCGATTTATGTTTTAAAGTAATCTACATAATTCTCCAAATATTGTTGTTTACTAATAAAGCATCAATTTACTCTTGCCACGGTTTATACATATATTTATCATATATACTTTCCTATGATACAGTTCTAACTCAACTTGGCTAGACTCACTGTATACGCAGTGTATATTTGACGCAATACACACACAATATTGACGTTCAAAAATACCGACATGCTATTTATCAAACACAGGGGTTTCCTAAGGACTGGGTTGCGAACCACCGGTGGGACACAGGAGATATTTTTTGGGTCCCCTAATCAAATTTTCCCCAAACTTTTACAGTTTTAGCTCTACTCAACTCGACTGTACTCGGTTCGGTATCAGTCGGCCGAGTCGTCATAGTAACGGCTGCGCGAAACTGCCGTGACGTGGTTAAATACGCAAAACACAAACACGCAAACTCGTGAAGAGGCCTTCTGTTACTGTTGCAGACACTAAATACTGATAATAGCATAATTATTGGTACCTACATTTGCAGATATTGTGTATGTAAAAACATCAGAAATCTCATTTACAGTTGTGAAGCCTTCCCGTCTGTGAGAAATGCTCATTTCAGAGGCTCGTTTACATTTGAACATTGTAACGTGAGAACAAAATGTTAAATATAGATGTGTTTCAGCGTTGGAACGAGTTCAGAGATTTAGTTTAAATTGTTTCAGAAGAAAAATCCTCAAAAGGCAAAAAAAAAAATAATTAAGGATTATCATTTAAATTAAGAAAATGTAAATGAAGGATTATTGTATACTGTCATTGGATTAGTTTGTTGGTTTTCAGCATTTTAATATGTTTTTGCAGTATTGTTGCTGATTTTTATTCGATTATGGTACAAAATATGCCCAAAAAACACATTTTCACATTGTGAAAGTTCTTTCTTCTGTCCGTAGTGGATCAATGTGGACAGCATGACATCAACATGGAGCGAGCCAGGAGTAATAAAAGCTGAGCTCTGATGTCAAACAGGACAAAGTGGACGAGCTCCAACATGAGCAGAGGCTGAGAGGAAAAGTCCAACTATCCCTCTTATCTGTAGTTTTCTGAACAAAAATCTCATAACGAGAAGAAATAATCTCAATTTTACACGCGTTTCACAGGAAAAAACAAACACATTTTAAGCATTTAAATATAAGGCTGACCCTCTAAAATCTACATCTACTTATGTAAACTGATGTACAGCATCTTGTAGACTAAATATTGCCATTCTACAACCTTTTCTGGCTGGAAACTGAAGTTTCTAAACGTGCTCACTCTTCAGGACCAAATCCCATATATAAAATCGGTGTTTTTTTAGCTCTGCTTGTCAAGTTCTCCATTGTAAGGTGATTTTGTGCGGCTCATTTTTAATCCAAACACAGAAAATGACAAAATAACACATTCAAACTGAAGTGACCGTGGCAGCAGTCGATCAACAACTCCTCTGTCTTGTGATGTAAAATTGTTGATGTTGTTCTCTATGTGGTTAAAATCGTGGTTTACAAAGCGACTCAAACTTGGAGAAGTCTGTCAAACGGTGAGATAAGACTGCAGTGAGCAGGCATAGATTGTATTAAAACTGTATTGTGTCGCCGCCTTACACAACCGCAACCTTCCCTTAAATATACGACTGCGTGTTTATGAAGTCGTAGATTATGAGTCTCAGTGCAGCTTCTTTTAACCTTGGCTCGGCCGCGCTGTCGTATACATTAACAGTACGAGTATTTACATGTTTGTTTGGAAGAATATCTCACTTTGACGGAGCAGTATTTGTGTTTAATGGAGTTAATTTGGCAGATAGAGCAGTCGAGGTCAGTCGTGAGTGGACTCAAAGTGTTGCAGGTATTTAAAAACAAACATATACGAAGAACACGGACACTGGAGTCTGCAGTAGATTAAAATTAGCTGCGTTTACTTTATGATTTAGGTGAGACTTAACGTTATATGTGATCATTTAGAAGCCAGACTTTGTAACGTGGTGTGAGAAACTGGATCCGTGTGTTTTTTTCTCTTCTAACTCCTGTGAGTCCACGTGTGCGGCTGCTGTGATTTACACGGCTGTTACAGACTGAGCTGAATCAAAGATGTTGAGCTCAGGACAAACCGCTTTCAGTTGAGTCTGGTGGAAACGGAGCCAGTCGGCAATTAGCTTTGCCTCTGGATCTGATTTGCGTCCTGATGAGTAGCTTAAGCTAACCATCAACTGGCTCCTCCAGTGTTGTGTGTGTGTCTGTGTGTGTGTGTGTGTAACTGTGCGTAGCTAGCACACAGAAAACACGAGTGCTATCAATCAAGGAAACAAAAACTTGCAGATGATGGTGGTCGTTGTCGTCTCCTCTGCTTTTACTTTGTTGTTTCCAGTGGCAGTAATTCACTGTGTTCAGTGACAGACACATAAGTTTCACTTATAAATGCTAACATGTGCACTTTGACGCTAAAATCTTGGATCAGTGTCCACATTAGCATTATAAATGGACATGTTAGACCTTGACGCTAAAATCGTGGGTTGAAGTTATCAATCCGTAAGTTTACATGTTAACATTTATAAATGCTAAAACCTGCTGAACCCTGACACTGCTAACTTTGGTCAAAGTAAGCAGAGTTCATATTTTAGCTTTATATATGCTAAGATGTGGACTTTGAAACAAAAATTGTTGGTCAAAGTTCACATGTTAGCATTTACAAAGCTAACATGTGGACTTTGAAATAAAAATTGTTGGTCAAAGTTCACATGTTAGCATTTACAAAGCTAACATGTAGACTTTGAAACAAAAATTGTTGGTCAAAGTTCACATGTTAGCATTTACAAAGCTAACATGTAGACTTTGAAACAAAAATTGTTGGTCAAAGTTCACATGTTAGCATTTACAAAGCTAACATGTAGACTTTGAAACAAAAACTGTTGGTCAAAGTTCACATGTTAGCATTTACAAAGCTAACATGTAGACTTTGACACTAAAATCTTGGGTCAAAGTTATCAAAGTTCACATGCTAGCCATGTAAATGCTAACGTGGTGTTAAAATCTTTTGTACTTTTTGTGTAAATCTTTGTCCATAACACAAAGCTGACGGTGGTTATTATTTTTCAAATAAAATGTAAATCTTTATGACATATTTTCATTATCGTAGTTCTTATAAACGAAAATATGTGTTTTTGTGTTATTTTTCATTTTAATATGCAGTAAAAAAATGCTTAAGTAACCCTTCAGGATTCTTTTTGTATATTTTTCTCTCTTCTCACATAAACCAGAACTTTGTCACGGCGTCAAAAACTGGAACCTTTTGTCTTGCGTTACAGAAAGTCCACAGTGTCCGCGGTGTTATTGTGACGAGGAGACGACGAGCGAGGAGTCACTCTGTCACGCTGTGAATACAGAGATAAACTTACAGGGTTGCCGAGCACATAAAGAGCACATAAATCAAAAGCACACAGAGTGAGTGAGTGAATGAGTGAGTGAGTGAGTCGCTGCTCTCCTTTTCTTCTGAGCTCTTAACACATCTAACAAGAGCTCCGCACCCTTATCTTCTCTTCAATACTCAATATTTAATTGTGACTTTATTCGTTTTTACATTCTAAAATAATTCTTCCGGAGAGGAAATAAAACGATCTCAGCTAAGCCTGTGATTATTGGGAGGGAAAGATCTGTGATTTTTTATTTTTTTTTCACTTCCTCTGGAGCATTAATAAGTGACAGATTAAGAAAAGAAATGACAAGGCTTTGAAATGCTGCCAGTATCAGCAACTGTACTCTTCTGACACGGCTGATTGTACGAGAAGTCGGCGCAGCCAGCGAGTGCCTTTAATAATGCATTTACTTAGACTATGATCTATCATTTTGTACCTTTTGACACGCGATATTGAAATTTAATATTGCATCAATACAAATGATGCATTGCCATGTGTCGCCGGGTGAAATTGAAGATCTCTCCTCGCCCGCTCTCCTCTTTCCCCAAAGCTTCGTTGTACTCGAGTAAAGGAAAAAGAAAGGGCATAAGAGAAACATCTGTCTCTCCTCCTCCTCCTCCTCCTCCCCCCCGCTGCCCTTTTATACGCTCAGCTTTGATATGTATGTTTTAAAAAAAATGACAAGTCAAAAATGCTCAGGGAGAAAGTCTACGGCTCCAAAGAGGCTTGGAAGGAGAGAAAAGGAGAGGGAGAGGGAGAGGGGTGGAAGTGAGAGGCAGAGGGGGAACATGACAGCGGCGGCTGAGGGAGACGTCACGCGTTTGTAGAGATCTCTGACACCACTCTTTAGTGCGGTGAAATCCCACAGGCGATATTTGGGCTATGAGAGGAGCGAACGCTGCTGCTGCTGCCGCTGCTGCTGCCGCTGCTGCCGCTGCCGCTGCTGCTGCTGCTGCTGCTGCTGCTGCTGCCGCTGCTGCTGCCGCCGTGTCAGTCAAGTCCCGTCTGCTCGGGCAGATAGAGCTGCAGCGTTCTTCTTTTCTGTCGTTTCTGCACGTGTTGCTAAATAAAAATATAAACAGACACTCAGAGAGAGAACAGAGACTTCCACCGACGCTGAAAGCTCAACTGTGCAGGATAAATGTCGCTGAGATACACACACACGCACACACACACATGAACTGAACTTGTTAAATGGGATTTCTCCCCATTAGGAGATTAGGATGAACCTAATCTGACGGTACAGTGTCTGGTTCTCCAGAGTTTTGTTCATATCTGATGAGTTTTGACAGAGATGTGATTTAACTTTTATTTTTTTTCACTTTTAGGGATTTCTTGACATCTTCACTGCGTAGATTTTTTACTAACTTTTCATGGGAACATACTTTGACCTGGATTAGGAGGATTAGGGCCAAATGTCCAAAAAAAAATAAAACTTTTTTTAATTCTGATTTCATTTTTTCTCAGAATTCTCACTTTAATCTCAGAATCCTGGCTTTTTTTTTTTTTAAATTTGATTTCCATGTGTAGTAATATCACAATATGCCCAAACGGTGAATCTCACGTACATGAACGAAAATCAGTACACGTCAGGACAAGCAAAAAAGTCAAAGGGAGCCATGACCCGCGGCCATTTTGGATCAATCAGCCATATTTTGAGGGCAATGTTTGTGGTATTTCATATTTGGTTAATCAAGGATTAAAAAGGTCTTAAATGCTCCACAATAAAAAGATCCCGCTTTTTATTGCACGGTGGCAACAGGAGACACCAAATCTTACACTCTTTATGTTGCTGCTCTCACAGGGGTGATCGTATCCACCTCAGATTTGGTGAAATGGTGAAAAACACCGTGCTGATTGTGTGTAGCGAGTGTCATCACTGTATGCAAATGCAAACCTGATATCAATCAATCATATTACATTTGAATCCTCCGTATGTAAAGAAAGCGAGTTTCTTCTTCCTGCGTTGCAGTCGAGGCTCTCGGCTCTCGGCTCTCGCCGCCACTCACGGGCGTGGTGTGAATGTGAATCCTAACACCACTTCATCACCATCCACGACTGCCCATGTCACGTTCTTTACTTAAAAAGAGAGGAAAAAAAGAAGGCTCGTGATGGCTCGATGATTGCAGATGACGGCAGTGATGATTACAGCCGCGTGCACATCAGACCATTACTGTGACACGAGTGAATTATTACATATTCAGACAAGATACAGCAACCTTTCAGTAGAAATTTCAACAGACAAATCAAAGCTGCTCATATCGATGACTCGGCGTCGACGCTAACATCGTTTTTGGGGGGGGCTGAATCAGACCTGTGCTGACGTAGGCTTGTGTCACTTTTTTTGTTCCCAGAAACCCGACAATTGTGTCATTAACACTGTGTACATTTGCATTTCTGATGCACGGGTGACAGAAGGAAGGACGGGCGGGATAGTTTCAGTTTCGCCGATGATGCTTTTACGTATCTGTGTGTCTGCTAAAGTGACGCCTCACATTGTGTCACTTTACTGACTTAAGAACTGCTAATTTATCCACTGTCTCCGGGCACGTTGACCTTAAAGTGGCCCTGACACGGCCCTGGACATGTAACTGTGTGTGTGTGTGTTAACAGCGGGCGACGGCAGACACGGTGAGAGAGAGAATTAGGTTCACTTGGGAGGTGTCTTGGGTCGCTCCGAGTCTCGGCGAGCCCTCCCTGCTCTCTGCCGTATGTCAAGGCTTTATTGTCTCACCTGCCAAGGTCCTGACCTACACAGGAGCTGGCACTCTCCGGGAAACCAACATGCATGAAAACAGCCTGTTGGAAACCTTTTGGGACAAGGACAACACCTTAAAGGAGTAGTTCAGCTCTGCCTTGTGTGTGGTTGTGTCAGGTAGAGGACACAGGCGCTCTTACTACGACAGACTAACGTCCCACACCAAGTCCCATAGAGAAAATCAGCGATTTTACATCACAGCACACAGGAGTTGTTGAGGAGAAGCATCTGTGTCTCGTTCTTGTTCCTCCTTTCACTTTTAATCACAGAACGTCACCAACAGTGATGAATATCAAATCAATATTTTTCTGAGAAATGTGAGGAAATATTTCTTTACATGTCACACTCGCTGTCTTGGCTTCCTCTTCCGTCAACGCTGTCCCTTCAGTTATGTCTCCTTACCTTCCTTCCTTCCTTTTGCCACCGCGGTGCGTTCAGCGGGTCGACACCTCAGCGGGGGCGGCGCTGTGGGCCAGGCGACCTTTGTCCGTCATTGTTTTGCTCCTCACACCTCACCCAGGGAGATGAGGAGGAAGGAGCTTAGAGCTTCACACCTGCCACTGACTTCACTGTGACACTGTCTGTCTGTCTGTCTGTTAGCATGAGCTCAAACCAATGCTAACGTACACATTTACATCATAATTGACACTCGAATCAAAACAGTCGCTGAAATTGAAAAGCTTGAAGTTAAATGTTACACAAAGTTATTGCAAAGACAAAAATAAATCCGACTTAGTAAAATCTTTTGTTGCTTTGGCGCTAAAGCTAAATCTCAGATATGACATTCATCCAATGTCCCGATCTGGTCTTGCAATTTTGGATTTTTTAAATTCTATAATGCATCTTCAGTAGTCTAACAACTTAATTAAGAATTTAAACATTTAGTGACACGTGAAATTGAAACGTTCTGTCTCCCCCACTAATGTCAGTGCCAGTCGAGTTTCAGCTCGTCGCGACAGTAAAACTCAACACACACATGTTTACGTGGCTATACTCGATTATCTAACGTGATATTTTCAACAGAAAGAAGTATCTTGTCTTGCCCAAGGTCGCATCGGCATGTAGACTAGTGGAGCCGGGAATCAAACCCACAACCTTCAAGTTGAAGGACCATTCGCTCTACCACTGAACTACCGTCGCCCCCGATTTAATGAACAAGTCATTCCCAAGAGATGTTTGGAGAATTGTGTGAAATTTGGGGGAAAAAAATTGGTTTGGGGGCCCAAAAAACATGTCCCGTGACTCATCGGTGGCTCGCAGCCCAGTCTTTGGGAACCCCTGTGTTCGATAAAAAGCATGTGTGATACTTTTGAACGTCAATATTGTCTAGATTGTGTCATATACACACACTGAGTATACAGTGAGTTGAACTCCTTACGGCCAAAGTTGGTAACGCAACGTATGAACGCGTCGATTCCTAATCACATGTGCATACCAGCACTGTGGCATTGTGGGATAAATAAAATAACAATGTAGCTGGGAGTGAATCAGGGGCTGGAGATGAAATGAAAACACCCAGAACGCCGCCGCCGCCGCCGCCTCCTCCTCCACCGGGGCCTGATTGAGTTCAGGTGGCGGGAAAGTGTCTCACCGTGGGCTAGTTGTCAGTGAAGGATCTGCTGTCTCCGCGCCGCCGCGTGCTGCGGGGCTAACTAGCGCACATCGGCGGCGCTCTGACGGATGTTTGTGTGCCTCCCGTGTTGCGGGGGGTGCGGGTCGTTGACGCGCTTCATATTTCACCGGCGAGGGTCTGAGGTGGAAATGAAGATTGATGCGTGAGGAGCGGCTGCACGGCGAGGACCCGTCGCCCGTTTGATACATATATTATCATTTACACTGGTGTGACACCTTTGTGTGCGTCCTTACATCCTCATATACATATGCAGCATGCAGGGAGGGAGTGCGTGCGTGTGTGCGCGCGCGGGCACTTCCTCTGTTATTATAGACATGTGATATAATTGCATTTGATCTCCAAATAAACAGGGAATCAGTCCATCTCCTCGGTGGAGATGGCAGACGTGATGGACGAGCGCATTAGCGGCGAGGACAACATTAGATTTGCTCAAAAATTATTGATCTTTTGTTTGCGAGCCAAGTCGGCAATAAATAACAGTGCATGGGAGATGTGACTCATTATCGCCGTGCCAAAATGCCCGACAGACCTCTGTCAAAACACACTCTCCTTCCTCCCCCGCCCTCCCTCCCTCCCTCCTCTTTCATCTCCGTCACTACAAACCAATTTAATCTGTTTTTAATCCTTCCCTCTCTTTTTCCCCCGCCGCCGTCGCCGCCGTCGCTGCTTTCCAACACAAGGCCTCACTGTCACTATCTGATTCCCTTAAAATTTTAATCCCGCACTGATAACCCCGCATTATTACACATTACTTCCACACACAGGACACTCACACATGTATAAACACACACACACACACAGACGGTTAGTGGCTCTCTCACTGTTTTTATTCCTTTTTTACCTTCTTAGTGAAGGCAGGAGGAAAAAAATCCTTTTATCACACAATGGGTAATTTATATCCATTACCAGCGTTTTCAATCCTTTTCAGCGCGGCTGTCACTGCCTTTGGCACACTCGTGATTAATGTGATCTAATAATAGTGTGCCATTATATTTCCTTTAGTAAAACATGTACCAACATCCTATTCAGACCCGTGGAATTCATTGCCCCTTAAAATATTTCACCCCCTCTCTCTCTTTTTTTGTTTGAAAGACAAGATTGCTGGGGTTTTTTTTCCCTCCTCCGTCTCGTTGCCTCACAGGAGGTGATTATTTGTTGTGTGTGTGTGTGTGTGTGTGTGTGTGTGTGTGTGTGTGTGTGTGTGTTGTCCAGCATTGTTGACTGGCAGAGGAAAAAAAAAGCCTCAGTTTCTGCTGCTTATGGAAAACATGTAACATGTACTTTTTTGCCAAAACTCTGCACTTTCTGTGATGAATTATCATGTTTTTATTCCCCTTTGTTATTTATGACTCTTGTCTTTTTAGGGTTATGGTAAATTATTATTAGTGTTATCGTTATTATTATTATTGTTGTCTGCTTCATACTTAGTTCCTGCAACTATAACTTTTCATTATAGGTGAATCTGTTGATGATTTCCTTGATAAATAAGTCAAATTTTGGTCCATAAAATGTAAAATGATTCACTTTTAATGATTTCTTTGTTATTTGGAGCAAAAGAAACCAGGAAATATTCACATTTAAGTTAAAAAAAAAGCACTCCAACTGATTAACCAAAGATCAAATAACACCTTCTCACTTCTGCACCATAGTATAAATAGTGACAATGTCCCTATATTCTTGCCTATAAAGCAATTTAATGATGTCTTTATCAAGAAAATATATATGTATATATATGGATATGTATAAACCACCAACCCTTTGTTGTATTTTATTATAAATACAGCATATTTAAACGTGGTTACATACATTTGAATGTATTTTAATCATCAGTTTTGTGCTATAGAGAAAAGAGTTTTTGGATTTTGGTGGAAAAAATGTGCATTTAATGCTTTTTTTTTTATCTCATTTTGGCTCAAATAGATTTCCCTTTGACCGACAAGCAAAAGAAAATGCTGATTGAAATAAAGAACACTTTTTTATTATATGATATTATAAGAGTAAATATGAAAATATTGGCCCAGGAATTTTGATTGATATAAGCGTCGAAAAACCCCGGACTATGAATTAATCCATTTAGTCATTAGTAGGTTGGTAGTTTAGAACTGGTGATGGGCAGGAAAGATGCTCTCCGTGGAATGTGAGTGGGATTAGGTGTGTGTGTGTGTGTGTGTGTGCGGCCAAGACGCAGGTGTGTGTGTGTGTGTGAGAGAGTGTGTGTGTGTGCCAGGGAGGTGGTCCAGCAGTGGGCTCTGCTTCCTCCCAGCCGGACAGCCTGAGCCAGTCTGCCACTCATGGGGGCACGTTTCAGACGGGGAGGTGCCAACGCATGCACACACACACGCATGCATACATGCATGAAGTGAGCAGGCGCACACACATTACACACACACACACACACGCTGTCCTGGCTCACTCACAAAGAGGGTTAACCCTTACTGGGTTCTCAGACTTGTATCCAGGATGAACAGGTGGTCCCACAAAACATGGGCATCCATTTCCTCCTGACTTATCCCAGCAGTGTGTGTGTGTGCTGCGCGTGTGTGTGTGTGTGTGTGTGTGTGTGTGTGTGTGTGTGTGTGTGTGTGTGTGTGTGTGTGTGTGTGTGTGTGTGTGTGTGTGTGTGTGTCATGAAGAGGGAGGAGTAGAGACAGACGTGTGGGGCGAGAGAGAGATAAAGGAATAGACATGACGGCGTAGCTTTTGTACACCTTTTGTGTGTGTTTCTGTTTGTGTGTGTGTTTGTGGGCGGGGCTTTGTTTGGTACCACGGCGACGGCGGTGATGAGTGCGCGGCGACGGCAGAGCAGCTTGTGGAGGGTCCCGTCACTGTGTGAAATTGACATCAGATGGCTGTTGTGACAAGAGCAATATCACATCCAACTTCCATTTAGCCAGCGACGGCTAATAAACGTGCGCCGCACCAGCGCTTGTTTGCGCGTGTGTTCGTCGGCACCTGACCCCCCGGAATCTGACCACATCAAACACAGCTGCCAGCGCTTTACGTCCACACACACACACACACACACACACACACACACTCCGTGCCTCTCCGCGTTCTCCCCTCATTTTTCCCCCTCCTGCAGGATCCTTCCATTAAATATAACTTGTATTGAGCCACATCTTATTTCCTTCAATCTTCCTCCTCCTCCTCTTTTCTGGAGCCGTTCCTCCTTTTCCCAGCAGAGAAAATCGAAGGTAAACCACTTGTAATGAAAAAAAGAAGAAAAGAAAAAAGAAAAAGACAAGAAGCACTTTACTGTTTTGAATATCGCCGTGTGTCCGATACTGACGTGATATCTGCTTTTGTTGAAACAAAACTTTATCGTTCAGGTATCATTAGTGTTCAACTGACACCGATACTACTTGATATTCTATCGATACCAATACTGATACCGATACTGTGCATCAATATTCTATAGATACCAATACTGGTACTTATGATCAATACTCTACCAATACTGATACTGGTACTTCTGATTAATACTCTACTGATAACGATACAGTGCATCAATATTCTATCGATACCAATGTCGATACTGGTACTTCTGATCAAAACACTATTGATACCAATGTCTATACTGGTACTTCTGATTGATGCTCTATCAATACTGATACTGGTACTTCTGATCAATACTCTATTGATACCAATACTGATACCGATACTGTGCATCAATATTCTACAATATTCTATCGATACCATTACTGTGCACCAATACTCTAACTGATACCAATACTGATACTTCTCATCAATACTCTAACCGAAATCAATACTGATACTTCTGATCAATACTCTATCATAACCAATATTGTGCATCAATATTCTATCAATACCAATACCGATACCGGTATTTCCGATCAATACTCGATACCAACACTGATACCACTACTGCTTATCAATATGCTATTGATACCACAACTGATACCGGTACTTCTGATGAATATTTTGCCAATACTGACACCAGTACTGCTTATCGATATTCTATCGATCCCAGTACTGAAGCAGCTCATCGAGACTTGAAAAGCTCAATATAAATACAGCCCATAATACCTTCATAACTCTTCTTCTTCTTCTGATTGTATTTGATAGTAATGAGTAACAAAGAGAGTTAGAGGAAATGTAGTTTAGTAAAAGTAAAAGTTGACAGTAAAAAAATAAGAATAACTTCTTTTGGTGAAAGTTTGGGGTCGAGGGGAAAGTTTTCTCCCGGTTAATTTAGTTCAAAATCGAAAAAGAGATAATATAGAAACTAGTAGAACATTTGTACCGTTTCCCAAAACCCATTCTTGTGTGTGGAAACATGTATTTATTTATTTTTTAACTCCACTTTATTCTTTCCTTTGTGAGTATTTCGTGGCTCAGACCTCCTCCATAAACCCCCGACACAGGAACCAGACATTTTGGGAAAATATGAGCAAGTAAGCAAAGAGAAATTCACCAGGAAGAATGGAGCTCAGGAGATAAACATAAACACAGAGAGAGAGAGAGAGAGAGAGAGTTTCTCTCTGAGTCAGCGGCTTTTAGCAAAGTCTGATTAAACGAGGTGGGAAACCGCTCGGGATAGTAAATAACAGAGGTGTCAAAATGTTGCTTAATGACCTGAATATCTACTGCGTGAAATATATAGCTGCACGTCTATGCAGCGGCGCTATATATTTTTTTCCTCTATAATGTCTTAATGTGCGAGGGGGAGTTCAGGTGTTTAAAACAACTTAGTGAGAGTGACGGGGGAAATTCACCACGCACACAAACTGATGACACTGTCAGACGCGGCGTCATTGTTCTGATGAGGGGGAAAGTTTATGAATGATTCTCTGACGGCCATTAAACGTTCTAACCCTGACTTTTCTTAATGAGCTCCCTTTAAAATATTGTTTTCTTTTTTATTAATTAATAACAATTAATATCGCAGCCTCGTTTTTTTCCCCCCGTAGCTGCAGCATGAAAGGTCATTTATGAGAAACCGTTGCAGAAATGATCGCTTTATTTTATTGTGCTGGTTCTTTCTGAACTGCAGGCACATTAGAAAAAACACATTTTTAGTCACTTGACAAAACACGCGTTCGTGTCTTTATCTCACGGCTAGGCGGACACGTGTAAACCGAAAATCTGCGTTTTTAGCTCACAGGGACACGAGGCTGCTGGTCCACCGCTGCCTTGTGTGGTCATTTTGTGTCGCGGCTAAATCTGAACCAAGGATTTGAAACGCCGAATTCACCAAATAACACATTTGAACTCACTGATGGAGGCGGCAGTGGATCGACCACTCCTGTGTGCCGTGATGTTAAAATCGTTGATTCTCTCTATGGGGTTTGGTGTGGGAGAGTGAGCGGTTTACAAACTTGAGTTTCCTGTTGGGAAACCTCATAAAATCTCCATCAGCTTAAGTCGACGACATCTTAAGAACGTGTCCGCGTCTTTATCTCTCTGTTAGACAGACTTTACTAACAGGAAACTGAAGTTTGCGAAGCACTCACTCTCCCACACCAAACCCCATAGAGAAAATCAGCGATTTAAGCTCAGAGAGACACAGGAGCTGCTGGTCTACTGCTGCCTCGTGTGGTCACTTTGTGTCACTGAGGTGAAACCAAACAAAGGTTTTATAAAGACCGAACTAACAAAGCAAAGTGGGTCGAGTTGTTAAATGACTGATTTCCTCTATGGGGTTTGGTGTGGGAGAGTGAGTGCGTGGTAAAAAAACAGTGATATTTCCCGGTTTCTTGCAGCGTTGACGAGCGTAAACTGAGATTATTTCACCATCTGAGTAAAATCATGATCTCATTGTGTCAAAACACAAACACTGCGTCCCTGTGGCGATGCGTCCGAGGTCATCGTACGTGTGAGTTCCTCATACATTTCGGTACACGTGTTGTACGCACACACACACACACACACACACAAACAACAGCAGGTGCACTTAGCATGTAATGCTTTCCGTTACTCAGAGCTGCACATTAGTGTCACATCTGTGAGGCACAGGCACCAGTGCAGCGGCTGACACGTTCATTCATTAGAAATGGCAAAAACATTAAACATGGAAAACAGACACTGTAGCTACACACAAGTGACACCGAGACACGTATCACCAATCTTAATCAGGGAGAAATCCTCGCCAATTTAATACCAGCAACACATTAAAATGTCAAAAAAAATTGAAATCTTCCGAGGTTTGAAGAGCAGGTTGAAGGATACGTGGTGTGTGAATGGATGGATGGAGGAGGAGGAGGAGGAGAAGGAGCAGTGAAGTGGAGGTAATCAGAGGTTATTGCAGAGCAGTCAGAAGTACATCAGTCAATTTACCTTCCCCTCCTTTTTCCAGAGGGGAAACCCTCTTTCCTGATGATGGGGTGCTGGGAGAGAAGAGGGGGAGGAGGAGGAGGAGGAGGGGAGGTGAACAGTGGGTGGTGGTGAACTCTGCACGTTTCCTTATCTTCTCTCTCTCTCTCTCTCTCGCTGTCTGTGTCTCTCTCTCAGGACTCAGTGTGGACCAGAGGAGGAGCTGAGGCTTAACGTCGCTCACACGCCGTCACGCTTTCTAAGACGCTGCTCAGCCACAGACTGAGGTGAGTCAGGACTTTTTCCACAGCGCAGGAGGAGGAGGAGGAGGTGATGAAGGTGGAGAGTCTGAGGAGAAAATAGAACTTTATTGTCCAGTCGGAGCGGGAACATTGACTGTGGTCTCACCATCAGATCACCACACACACACACATACACGAAGGAAGGAAGGAGTATTAATGTCAGTAGACTAATTGGGGTTGTCGGGCATTTTGACATGATTGGGTGAGAAGGAAGGAAGGAGGGGAGGTAAAAAAGGAGGGAGGGAGGGAGGAAAAAGGAAGGTAAAAAGAAGGAAGGAAAGAAAAAGGTATAAAGGAATGGAGCGGTAAAAGGAGGAAGGGATGGAGGAAAAAAAGGAGGGAAGGAAGGGAAGAAGAAGAAGAAGAAGAAGGAAGTGAAAGAGGTAAAGAGAGAGGGAAAAATAAGAATGGAAGGAAAGTAAGAAGAAGGAGGGAAGGTTGAACATGACACAGACTCATATATGTTTTCCGGCAATTTAGCTAGGAAGGAAGGAAGGAAGGAAGGAAGGACGTGGAAGAGATAAAATGTCTCATTAACCCTGGTCACAGTTCTTCACTCTGTTACACAGTCTGTACAGACCAATGAGAACGATCTCACTGATGATGAGGGTGATCATTATAATCACACACACACACACACACACACACACACACGTGTCGCATGTTCTACGACAACAGAGAAAATAAACAAACCAAACTTTGAATGAAGGATGAAAAAAAAGTCAGCAGTTCACCAACAGAAGGTGAACGGGTTAATCTGGAGACACACCCTGAAAGTGACGGCGTGGAGGAAACAGATCAAAAGTTTAATAATTCATGATGAAATAAAACATATCACACACACACACACACACAGTGTATGCTGAGACGTGGACGTACAGAGGCTCTGCATGGACATATCGACAGATTATTCCTGTTTAATCCCATCATATTATCTGATACAGTCTGGTGACTGTGTCTACATCTAAGCCCAGGCTGCCCGTCCCCTCTCGTCTCGTCTCGTCTCGTCTCGTCTCTCCTGTCCTGTGTCTGCAGCTCATGTCGTCTCACATACAGTAGCCGTGTTGACCTGCAGGTGTCTGTGATGTGACCTGCAGGAAACTCTGTATCTCTGAAGGCTTCAGATACTAAAACAAGTTCAGGGGAAAAGGAATTTAAGGAAGGTGTGAGAAGTTAGACGTGTGTGTGTGTGTGTGTTAGTGGAGGGTGAAGTGGACGCGCGGTGGCGACCTGCGTGACCCCGGCCTGATGCTCTGACACCGGCGCTCCGAGGACGCGAGGTTAGTTCACCCGACTGCTATTTGTTATCCTGCTGTGGAAAATGCCTTCGCCGTCATATCAGGAATATCGAGCCGAGGTGTGGACGGACATGTGGCGCTGCTCTGTTAATAATAACGCGCAGCAGTGGCGCTGATTTATTTCTGCTGATATTAAAGTGAGGACTGAATGTGAGCGGGCCAGTGAACTCTGTCCTCGGCAGAATTTTAGAGTCGGACGCTAAATGAATCTGCTGTCATTTGGATTTCGAGTCATTTCTGCGGCACAAATCCGTGATCTACCTTCTCTTAATGTGTATCCATTAACTTCTGTATACAACAATAATAATAATAATAATAATAATAAGATAAAAGATTTTACATAAAGAATAAACACATCAACTAATGTGTTTTAATGTAGCAAAAACACGTGTATATATATACATATATATATATATATATATATAATATTACATAAAGGTAGTTACCAAACAACTCTAAAAAAATGTTTTTTACTGTATTTTACCGTAACTTTACAAATGTTGAGCAAAACAGTTCCAAAAATCAAGACGTCATGACACATTACCATAGAAAACGCGACTAAATATTAGCAAAAATCCTGATTTCTGTTACTAAAATAATGTTGCAAAGTGTTTAAATGTCATGATAAAAGTCATGATACGTTACAAAATGTCAGGTTGCAAAAATGTTTCAATAATTAATAAAATAACAAACATCATGAATAACTTTACCAAAAAAGTTACATTATAATGTTTTTATCAAAAAAGTCACAAACTGTTGCAATGGCACAAAACCTTATTTAAAAAATGATTTTAAACATTTTAAGTTGTCAAAACATCTTGAATTGCATTGGCCCTTCAAAATAAATCACTAGGACTCTATGTTGACATTTTTGACACAGTTATAATCTCAGAATGATCCCAAAAATAGAAATGTAGACTTATCAACTTACTGTGAGCATTTTATTTATCATAATATGCATTAATATCGTGCATATATACATTTATGTACTGCAAAATCATACATATTTACTCTGTGTGTGTGTGTGTGTGGTTGTAAAGTGAAGAATTATGGCAAAAGAAAGAAAAGAGGA
This sequence comes from Solea senegalensis, assembly GCF_019176455.1. Lineage (NCBI taxonomy): Eukaryota > Metazoa > Chordata > Actinopteri > Pleuronectiformes > Soleidae > Solea > Solea senegalensis. The sequence continues at coordinate 27,148,832 of NC_058027.1, read as the reverse complement.
GCTGAATAATTTAGTGCTCACATTATTTTCTAATGCCGTTCTTTAGAATCTGACGGCATCGCTCTCACTGTAAACGCGTGTGATGGAAAGTTGAGGGGATTTTTGGAGGACGCCTGCGAACACTGACTGATGGCAACCAGCCGACTCTCACAGCGGCTCGGCGTGTGTTCGAGCCCCGCAAACCCGTATCCCTGCCTCAGAAGCCACCGCGTGACGAATCCAAAACCAAAAAAAAAAGAGAAGAGGGCCACATATTTTATTTATGTGTCAAAAGTGGGTTGAGAGGAGGAGGAGGGAGTATCACTCTATCCGTCAGGTTGATATCATTCCATCCGCGCGGATCAATTCTCCCAGACAGAGGGCGATAAGACGGGAGGGCGAGGGAGAGGAAGAGGAGCTGAAATGGCGGTTGTATCGATCCGTCAAAGACGTACAGTGTTGCGTGTTTTGCTTAAACATCCACATAAACCCGAGCTGTCAGAGGTGGGCGGGCGGACGCTGACACTTGACCACACAGACATGGATTGTGGATTTTCTGCTCGGCTTCGCCGCAGCACATAATAGTTTTAACCCGGCGACCAAAACTCTCCTGTGAGGACAGATTTGTTCATGTTCCACAACATTTATCATAAACGTGGACAATATTTCAACTTTAAGGTCATATGGACGATCTCCAAAAGAAGAAATCAGTGTTTTTAAATCGGCATGAGCTGATATTTAGTGTTAATATTTGTCCAATATTGGTCAAAATATGACCAGATTTGATATCTGAAAGAGGGAATTTGTTTTTAGAGACAGTAAAAATGTAAATAAAAGTCGGCAACATGATTTTCGCTGAGTCATGTCGTCGGCTGCTTATTTCTTCTTTATGGGAGCAGAGTTTTTGTTGCGCAGCAGTCGGAGAATTATGTCTGTGCGATGGCTGCAGCAGCATCAATGTGTCGTGAACAGCTTTGTAGTTTAAAAAGTATGATATCAGTATCGCTTGTGATATTGGCGTCAGTATCGTACGGGAAATGAATAAATCCTTCCAGTTTAAGACCGCCGCTTCTTCATAACTAGCTTTCAGTTTCTGTTACCTAAGCCTCCCCCCTCTCTCTCCCTTTCTCTCCCCCTCTCTCGCTCTCACTTTAAACGTCACCTGACACCACATGTACGCGGTATGCTCAGGTGGATTCCGCTCAGGTATCAGACTCACTGACCTGAGACGTGCCGTAGTAAAACAAGACCTGAAGTGACCTGGATAAACATCCAGGGACCGTCAGGTGTTTAATGGATGAGTGGCACCTGCTTTACATGGCCCCTTGAAGTCACACTTAAATATTCAATATAAGACGGACGGCATTTTGTCATTCAACAGCCGCTAACGCTCTCCTGCACCAAAGTCCATTAAGAAAAGAAGCATTTTTAGCTCTCTGGGTCACACACGCTGCTGCTCTGATGCTGCCTCGTTTGTTGCGTTTATTTGACTCGGGTAAATCAGAATTATAAGTTTGACACACCGAATTTCCAAAATAAGACGTATGATCACACTGATGGAGGCAGCAGTGGATCAACGACTCCTGCGAGCCGTGACGTAAAAATGATGGATTCGGTGCAGGGAGAGTGAGGAGGTTTTACAAAGCAACACAAACGCTGAATTTGTGTCAGCACACAAAATACCCAAACTATCCCTTTAAAGCATTTCGAACATTCTCCCGCTGACATAACTTGACACCAATTTAACCCCATATTCCACAATAATCCCCCTGCCCCGCCCCTTCTTCCCCCTGTGTTTTTAAACACATGCATCTGCAGCTGCTTAAGCTCATCACATTCCAAAATTGTGAATAAGTGCAGCAGCTTTAGTGCGAGTGGAAAAAAAAAGAGGAGGAGAAGGAGGAGGAAAGAAACACAAGATATAACCTCAATTAAGACCACCCACGTAAATTTAGCTGACCGCCGTGAAATTCCCGACATCACAGAAAAAGACCAAGACAGCAACTTTGTGCTTAATGGGTTCAAGGAATTTGCCGGGCGATCCCGTCACGTCCGTCGATGCTGCACGGAAAAAAATGAAAATGAAAAAAAAATCCCGTACACGAGCGAGTGGGACCAGGAGGAAAAGGCCGTCTTCCACTCTGTGGCTACACACCTGACACGAGGGAGGGCACGAGCAGTTAAAGGAAACCGGAGGAAAAGAGCACGGGGCCATAAAACGGATAGTTTAACCATTGATCGAGAGCAGTGGTGGAAATGGCAGCTGTAAATCAATTTTATCTCGGAGCAGCTAAAGAGTGTTTTCTAATGAGGTTAATGCCACATAATGGCTAAATTTCTCTGCTTAAAAGATGCCCTCAAGGTGGCGGCGGGAGATAGATGTCGCCACGGAAAGTTTAACACCTCAGCCGCTCGACACCGCGCCTCCGTCTTTTTCTCTTTCTGCAATTTAAATGATGTTAGAGGCTTTATCCGCAGAGGGATTCCGGTGGGGGACATTATTTCATCCAGTACCACCTTTGTCTAGACAGCTGTTGGATCGATCGATACACACATCCTCCCGAAACTGAGACCTTGATTATTTCAGTTATTTATTTATTTATTTAAATGTATTTGTTTAATACCCTGAAATGGCAGCAGTGTTTCTTTCTGGGCTGGGGCCGTGGTCCGGGGGCCGGGGGGCCGAGGCCGGGTCCTGGCACTCAGTGAAAAGACAAAGTGACCCGGCACTAATAGATAATGAATCACATGGACCTCGGGCAAATAGTCGTGTTTATGAAGTCTATTGTGTTTGCAGTAGAGAGAGGAGGCCTGAGCAAACACAGAAGCACTGAAACCACGTAAACACGCACACGCACGAGGGTTAAAGGCTGATGAGTCCGATGAGATAAACGCCATTTTACGCCATTTTCTGCCTGGAAAATGAAGTTTGTGAACCTGTTTTGACCCCGATATCAAAGTCCTTATAGAAAATCAGCGATTTAAGCTTGCAGGGACACAGGAGCTGCTGGTCTACTGCTGCCTTGTTAGTCTGAGTCACTGATTGAAATCCAAACTATGGTTTCAGTCACAAGAGTCACAAATGAACACGTTTTGAACTCATCGACGGCGACAGCAGTGGATCAACAACTCAAAGCGTTTTTGCAAAGACACAAAGACACTTCCATTTTGCGTTTTTATGGTTGGTTCGATAGTTCATGGGTGTATAGATAATGCAAGTCGTGCATCCAGTGAGTTGCTACGTCACTGTTGGTATCGTGTCAAAAGCAAGTGGCAGCCGTCTCAGAAACCTATGTTAACGTTCCATTATTGGCCACGACTGTCGTCCGCAAACAAAGCTTACTTTCAGTTTCACATTGTCGTCAGTCTCTCAGAAGGAATCCTCGTTTTTGAACGTCAGAGGAGAGAATCTACTTCCTGTTTCCCTCCTGCACGTTCACGCCCCCAGTTTACTAGAACATGATTTTCAGCTGTGTTAGTTTCCTTGGATGCAGATTATCCCCTGATACGCGGCTTCAAACGAAAACACAGTCATCTTGCTGCCTCACTGACTTCCTCCCTCTTGGACGTCTGAACTGACATTGAAATAGATCTCAGCGTAAATGGCTAAACAAAACAAAGCCAAACCAAAACAAAACATGGGGGGGAAATAAAGCATTAGTATTCGGTGCATGTATGTGTGGCACATGTGTGCTATTTTTAAACGGGGATGCTGTGAAAGTGTGGAATTGGGGACAAGGCAGCCTTGCACCGGGCCGTGACACAGACTTATGTTAAACCTAATTAGATCATGATAATAGCTTTAGGGCCCCAGTGATCAATGCTAGAGGTCTGTGGAGATGAACTTTCCTTAAGTTTCAGACTGCACAGATTTCTCTCTCTCTCACACACACACACACACTCTTTTAAGGACTCTACATCGACTTCCATTCATTTCTGCAGCCTAACCAAAGCGTTATCCCAACACTTGACCTTAACCACTTCCTCAGAAAATGAGGTTCTGCCTCATTAGGACCAGGTTTTGGTCTCCATGAGGTCTACTGGTCCTGACGAGGTCAGTTATTTATGCCTGTCAAAAACAAATGCACTCAACAACCGGACGACGTGTCTCCATGTCCTCCGTCTGTTGTTAGTTGCGCTGCATATAATCAATTCATGCATTAATAATCAACGACTGAATTAATCATGAACTGTTTTGCTAATTGATTCACGAGGTTGATTCTTTATTTTCTTTATAATAACATTAAGTTTTATGATTTTTGCAGCTTCTAAAATTGTTTCTTTGACAGTGAACTGAATCTATTTGGTATGAGGAGAATTTTAAGGACGGAGACTAACGGTAATTATCTGATTTGTTCATGAAATATGTCAACAACATGTTATGTAACCATTACAATTGTAAAATAGCTTGAATATTACCTTTTAGCACCAAAAAAAAACATCTAATCATGGAAAACCAAAATCACATGACCCAGGAACTTTTAAAACTTTTATCACCATGATTTTTTGTCACATTTCTGCCATTTTCTAAAATCATCAACGGTTCCTACAATAATGATAACAATGTTAGGTTGCAGCCTCTGTGGTCTCTAATGGTCAGATTATTGACCAGTGTGTGGTCAGTGTTGGGACTTTTAAATAGCCTGCATCAGTGCCACATCCACCACCAACTGGATGGATATGATTAAGAATTCTTTAATGCCCATGTTCATAATTCATAAAGCCTGTCTGACGACGCCTCCTGAGACTTATCCAAGCGTTTCCCATAATCCACCGGTCCACAGTGTCCATCTTCCACATCACACATAGCCCGTTGTCCACTGTGAGCTGCGGGTGAAGTTTTCTGCATCTGCTAATGTGCGAGCCAGTTTCTGATGAATCTCAATCAATGAATTATCAATTATTACATTAGTCACGAACTATTTTGAGTGTTTTCTCTGATTGTTCAGCTTCTTAAATGTGAATATTTTCTGGTTTCTTTGCTCCATATAACAAAGAAATCATTGATCCTGAATCATTTTGGTTTGTGGACAAAAGATAACATTTGAAATACCAACCAAGTAATCAATTAATGGAGATTAATCGAATAATTGTATGTGTTTTTGTTTTGTTGAGCAGTCATTTGTTAGTGCAATCTAAAATCAGGGTGAAGTAATTCTTTGTAGTGATATATATATATCATAGTGTCATCGGCGTATACTGTGATCGTATGGAGCAATTGTATATTCTATATTTTCTGGTTTCTTTGCTCCATATAACAAAGAAAAAAAACATTTAAACTGTTTGTGGACAAAACAGGACATTTGAGAACATCATCATTGTGACATTTTTCAACATTTTATGGACCAAACAACACATCGATTAATGGAGAAAATGAATCCATTATGAAAATAATCATTAGCTGCAGCTTTACTGGAAGCATTTTACACAGTCTAAGGTTTTTGCAGTGACATCATAGGGATTATGAGGACCGTTAGAACTGTGACACACAGTTAAAGACAATTTGGCTTCATTTAAAAATGATAATCTGGATGAGTCTTGTTTGTCTTGTCCTGAATTATCAGCGGCTAAAGACACTCGACTGTCAGCGGACGAGTGGAACAGCCTCTGGAACTTGTTGTGTGTTTTATAGAAAGCCGTTATGTCTGGTTTGTCCTTTGTCGTCTTATCTCGACACGATCCAAACCATTAGAGCTGCAGTCGTCTGTGGATGTTTGAGGTTTGTGGAGTCAATTATTAAAATATCCATGTTTTGAGATGGGATGATCACAGACACATGAACTTGACTGGGTGAAATCTGTCCCTCCGTGAAACTCTCTGCTCTTATTAATACATTTATTGTCCGACTTTGAAGTGTAGACAGTTTTTGTCAGTGCTGCTGCTGCAGAAATGACTTGTATGCAGAGTAGGAGTAGTAGAACTTCCCCTCTCTGTGATTCGTCAAAGCTTCCCGTCACACCACAGATTTAGTTGTGAGGCTGTAAAAAGAGTCCTAAGGATGATCAAGGAGTGTTCTTCTCTCTCTCTCTCTCGGAAAACTTGATTTACATTATTCTGAAAGGCTGTAATGGAATAAATGATCAATAACACTTAAATAAGGGAAAGAAAGTAAAGTACCTTTAAAGACTAAAACCCCCATTCAGTCTCGGTTGAAAGATCCGTCCTGACTGATCTAATCATGTCCGAATGCGTCCAGAGCAAACGGATTAGAGGCTCCGCCTCTTCAGCTGACGTCCGCAGCAGTTTCAGTTTAACGGCCATTTTGTGTAACAGCAGCGTGAGTAGAGCTTTGACTCCCTCGTGTCTCCTGTCGTCAGAGACAATAAGATCTCCAAAAAAAGACATGACATGTTTGAACTAAGAGTGCAAAGAAGCCGCGTCTGACCGCGCGTGGGCACAGCGGAAGAATCCAGAACCTGTTTTAGTGCCAGATGTGAACAGGCGTCTGAATTGGGCCCTAAGTGTCGGGCGGTCAGTCCTCTGTTCCACATCAGCGCGTCTCTTGTTGAACGGGTTAATGGCTCGAGGTGTAAACGTCTCCGAGTCGTGGATTAGACCACAGACGCTCTGTATGAGTGCACTCCATTTACCATTTAGCATTTAGCAGCAGAGCTGCTGTTTCTGTTGAGAAAACGACGCGGGCCACCTCACAATTCTGATGTAATTGGACACTAAAGTGACTCCAAAGATTTCAGCCGCTCCTCCTCCTCCTCTTATTCTCCCCTCTCCCTCTGTTTCTCCTTTAAGCCGTGAGTCACAGGCGATGTGAACACGCCGGGAAGGTGAAACATGCAGGCGGTGACCTAATAAGGAGACCTTTGAAGTGTGCCCATTAATACAGCTGTCCGAAGAATATTCCATAATAGAATATACTATATTTAAAGTTGTTTTATGTGCCTTATATCTGGGTCTGTGGCGCTTTAATACAGCTGTGAATTACCTGCACTGACACCTTATTAGCAGCAGTGGGGAGCGCGGGGGACACAGTGGGAGGCTGTGGAGGCTCGGTGCGGCGCACGTTCATGTGTTCACCAGCAGCAGCAGCAGCAAACACGGTGACTGCTCACTGTGTGTGACCTGCTGTACATGACATTTATATTCTGCTTGACCTTCACTGGGTAAAAGAGTCTGTTAACATCCTCAAACTCAAACACGACTGGTGGAAAATGTAGAAAAGTGTCCAGCAACCGTGATGAATAATGGATAAAATACAAGAAAACAAGTGAAAAAATGATATCAAACAAGAAAACGGGTGCTATACAAGAAGATACCTGATGTAATACAAGAAATGAGTATAATACCAGACCAAAATATACCATAATACAAAATAAAACTTGCTACAATACAAGACACATTGATATAATGCAAGAAAACAAGAAAATTGATATTACGCAATATAAAACAAGACAAATAAAATAAAATATGAGAAGTAAACTCATTTAATACTAGACATGAAAACAATACAAGACAGAAAATTGTCATTATACAAGAAATATGGATATAAAGCAAAGAATGGAAATAATAAAGACAAGAAAAAGATAATATACGAAAACAAGTCGTAAAAAAGGACATTGAAATAGATTAAATACAAAACAAAATAGGTAGAAGATACAAGAAATAATAGAACAATTCATGTAACACAAAAAGGAACAAATGTAATATGAGAAAAAAATCATCTGAATTTACTCAAAATGGTCAAGAACAGCAATAATCATATTCAATACAGACTTATGAAGTTTAACAATAAATAAACAAAGTTTCAACAGTGGTTCGGGGGTGGAGCCGGTCGACTTTGAAATAGAAAGGTTGAACGTTTGATTCCCCGTTCTACATGAACATGCTGATGAACACACTTTTACCCTTTATGTTTTCTCCTGATGGAAACGTGTGAAACATGTATGAATAATAATGTGGATGTGAGTGAATGTGAGTGAATGGGTGAAAACTGCAGCTTTGAGTCACAGGGACTTGTGAAGATGTGAGTTCTGAAACCTCACACACACACACCCACACACACACACACACTCTGAGACTCAGCAGCACTTTTGTTCACTTCTGGCCTCTTTAACAAAGCGACTGTTTTTTAATGCCATGTTGTGGCTCTTTTTTATTCCCGACTCAGGAAACCTTCCAGCGTCTCTTCTTTTCTTTTTTTTTTTCTTTAAAGCGTGTGACTCAAATCCCCCTCCTCTACTCCTGTGTCTGCTCTTATTATGAACAGTAGCGGTAACAGAGCAAAGCATATACTCCTTTGGAAGCTGTTCACGCACTCTGAAGGACCGCTCTCCACCACCACCACCACCAGCACCACCAGCAGCACCACTGCTGCTGCTGCTGCTGCCGCCGCCGTCGCCTCCCCCACGTCTTTTGATTGATATGTGAAATCCGTCTGTGTGCCGGGCTCTAAAGCCCGGTCCCTGTGTGTGTCTGAAAGGTGCTCATTGTCGACGAGAGACCACTTTGTCAAGAAACAATCCTGTTCCCAAGGAAGCCGAGAATGTCTTTAAAAAAAAAAAAAAGAGAAAGAAAGATACGGGGCCCTTTTATTGTGTACAATTTGGAGGAACTTTAATTTTGTGTGTGAGGTCATTTTAATCCTGATGAATTTTTATAGTAGCGCTTGTAGTTCAATGCCTGCTTTGCCCCCAATGCCTCGAAAAGAAGGGGAGGAAAATAAAGGAGGGAATCGAGGACGGGGGTTAGGAAAGAGTGCATGGAAAAAAAAAAAACCCTCCCACCCACAGGCACGGGCAAACAATCCTGAACTTAAAGTGTCACGGAGAGTGCGGAGGACGCGTAGAGTCCTTTGTCCCCGGGACACATTGGGATGTATTTAAGTTCTACAAAGGACAGGCTCCTGAATGGAGGCTTGATTTCTGCTACAAGGTTTTTTAAAAAATGCCCGCTCTAAGGAGAGATTGGCATGGGATAAAGTTTGTTGCGTTGGTGGTAATCTCTCATCCAAACCACCCAAGATATCCAGTCGACGCTGCTGATGATTACGGTCACAAAGGCTCACAAACTTTCTGCTTAAAACAGTGGTTCTCAAACTTTTATATACCAAGTACGACCTGAGAAACTGCTCTTGAAGTACCCGCCTGGGTTACGGTTAGGCACCTACACTCGGATTTAGAGTCTCCGATTTGTCTAATCCCCCAAATCTGCATGTTCTTGGACAGTGGGAGGAAACGGGAGAACCTGGAGACAACCCAAACATGCCAACTCCATGCAGAAAGGCCCTTGTTGTTCCTGACCCAGTCTGAACTTGTGCCAGAGAGAGAGAGAGGCAGACGCGGCGGTCGTAAAGGGTCAGAAACCTTCTGGTCTTGCATCATTTAAAACAGTGGTTCTCAAACTTTTGTCGACCTGAGAAACTGTTCTTGAAGTACTCGTCTTCTACCGCTTTATCCTCCACATGAGGGTCACGGGGGAAACGATTGTCCGTCCATCACAGGGACTCATAGAAGCAACCGTTCACACTCAAGTTTTAGAGTGTCCAATTTGTCTAATCCCTCAAATCTGCATCCAGGACAGTGGGAGGAAACCAGAGAACCTGGAGACAACCCAAACATGCAGAAAGGCCCTTGTTGTTCCTGACCTGGGTTGCAAACCACTCTGAGGTCTTCTTTGGCGTAACACCACGATCACCGATGTTAAAATACGGTGGTGTAAATAGGAGAACAGAGTCTTTTCCTGCCTAGTCTGACATCTCCTACGACGACGTGCTCCTGGAAAGCTCTGACGCCGTGTAACATACAGACCTGGACGAGACGATGAGGTGGAAGAAGGTGCAATTGTGAAACGGGTTTTTCTTTGAGCTTCTGGTGACAGAATATCCGCCTCTTTGGCGTCTCCTCAGGGGACGACCACGGAAGTCGCCGAGGCTCTCCGGCGACCCACCTCTCCGATGACCCATGACCTCACACAGTGAAAGACAAAAACATGGTGTAGTCAACCCTCAGTTTTGAAAATATTCCCATAGAAAGTTCCCACTTTTAAAAGTTCCCGGAACCTGCTAATGATACGATTGGCGATTCATGATCGACAGATCAGACAGATTGTTTATCACTTTTTGACCCTGAGAAACCTTCACAGAGTTGGAAGTTCTGTCTTCTCCTTCACGATAATAGAGCTAATATTTCTTCTTTTGTGTAAACTAATGGTCTTTATTTGAGCTGCGGGTTTCTGTCTTTTTTCATGTGGGAACTTTGTGTTTGTTGTGTTCTGTCGCCGCCGCCGTCTTCGCCCTCTGGCCGCCTTCTCGTCCGCTCCGGTCTACTTGGATGTGAGCCCATTAAAGACGGAGCAGTAGGCGAATGTAAACAACGGGAGAAGCTGTGTGGAAAAATGTGAATTTGGGTTGCAGTGCATTTTTTTTAGCTAATGAAAGCACTAGATAAACACGTTAACTTGTCTCACTTTTGTCGCCGCTCTTCGGGAAAACGGTGCATCCTCGCAGGAGGCCCGCTCATCACCATGGCGGCTAAATGGAAACTGGATCTTGTTTGAGGAACGGCAGGGTGAGACCAAACAGCATGATTCATAATGGTTATTTATGTACTATGTAGCTGAGACTCAGCAGGGGGCAGAGGCATGGTCTTTACTAAGTACATCTTTCTCTTTTTTTATTTTCTTCTTCTTCTTCTTCTTCCTCGCTCAGGCGGCGAGCGGAGCTTGTGCTCGCACGTCTATCCTGGTAAATATTTCTCATATGGAAACTGAAAATACATTTTTAAAAAAAAAATGTTTGTTTTTTTTTTGATCATGAACCAAAATAACGAGTGTAGGAGTCGCCGCCGCCACCGTCGTCGTCGTCGTCGGGCGGACGTTGCGGTCGCGTCGCATTCTCCGGGCAAAGAAACGAGGTGCATTCAAGAAAGTTTGACTGGTTGTTTCCTCGAGTTCATAACAAAATAAACCACTGACATTAAAACGCAGCAGTAAGACACAAGCTCCTTCATTTTTCCTCTAACTGCCCTTTTTTTTTCCCTCTCCTCCCCCTAACTTTCTCTCCCCTCCTCCCTCTGTTCTGAGACGCAGAGATCCAAGTGCGCGATGGTGCATTACTAAGGACACCTGCTCTGTGGATGTGGCCAGGCAGATTGACTGTGTGTGTGTGTGTGTGTGTGTGTGTGTGTGTGTGTGTGTGTGTGTGTGTGTGTGTGTGTGTGTGCGTGCGTGCGTGCGTGTGCGTGCTCTTATTCATTCATCAATTTTTAGGCTGAGACTGGGACCAAACCTATCAAAACTGTTCTGAAGTCAATCTGTCCATTTCTGCCTGAAATTATGCATAATGGGCTTTTAATTTCCGTGCCATGCCTCGCGCTCAAGCCGCAGTGTCCTTCTCGGAGAACAGCACGGAGCTCAAACTGTGAGGGCGTGGAGCGTTAAAGGGACAGTTCAGGTTCAAGTGGTGGAGAAAAATGGCATTTTAGCTACTTAACAAAAAGATCTACACCCGTAATATATCTGCGATATCACGGTTTTATCTCAAATACAAGTTCAACCACTCACTCTCCCACACCAAATCCCATCGATACAACACCATTTTTAGCGATCAGGAGCTGAAGAGGGGCCTACATATGTCTACGACCTGTTAAGAACATGTTCACTATTATATCTCACGGTTACAATACTTTTTCCAACTGTAAATTCAACTTTGTAAACCACTCACTCTCCCACACCAAATCCCATTGAGAAATCTAACGTTTTTAGCGATCTGGAGTTCAGGAGCTGCTGGTCTACTTCTGCTCCATGTGGTGAATTTGTATCACTTAGGTGAAACTGAACAAAGATTTTTTAAAGCCGAACTCACTAAATAACACATTTGAATTTCCTAATGTTGGCAGCAGCGGATCAACACCTCTGTGTGAGCTGTGACGTAAAATCGCTGATTTTCTCAATGGGGTTTGGTGCAGGAGAGTGAGTGGCTCACAAACTTCAGTTTCCCGCTGTCAGTAAATGAAAGTCACGTTCTCAAGACACTGTAGACTTAATATGACCTAGATTTAATGAGCTTAGTCTTCTTTTAAGAAGCTGAAATCTGTGGTTTTTTTTTGTCAACTCAGTGCTTGCTTTGTCGCAATAACTCGTACAAGTACACTTCAAAAAGTCCTCCGCTGCCCTTTTTAATGTAAAAAGATCACCGTTAAACTTCACACTGTGGAATATATGGGGAGGGGATTTAAATAATACCGTGAACAGACATTGTTCTGTCTGTAAAAATCAGAGTTTTTGGGGGGAGTCTTCACCCTCGGCGACGTCGTCTCCACAGACACATGCTTTGACCTTTGTATCCTTTCCACTTGTCATTTCATTAATTCCCAAAAGAGAGAGAGAGAGGGGGAGAGAAAGAAAGTCATATTTCCAGAGCAGAGGAAGGCGAGCGAACAATCTGTTCTGTTACATTATCCTGTACCTTTCTCTCGCTCTGGGAACGAGAGAAAGGAAGAAAAGGAAGCGAGGAAGGCAAACGGGGGAGAAACACTTTTTTTTTTTTACCTTCTTCTTCTTATCGACGTTTGAATGAGTTCTGTTCACATCCTCTCCTTAACCCCCCCGCCCGCCCCGGCCGACCACTGTACCCCCGCGCTACACAAAAATACAAAACCCATTCACTTTGTATGTAGGTCACATTACAGCGGTGTGGAGCTATTGGACACGGGCTTAGATAACTGTTTGTCGAGTATTAAATGCTTTCGCTGCCTCAGCAGCCTCCGCCGCTGGTATTTCTCACACAGCTGTGCGAGTGAAAGGAGGCAGCGAGGAAGCGCTGCAGCAGAAACCACGTCACACACACACACACACACACACACGGAGCTTTCAACTCCTCACATAAAAGTCGCCGCATGTGTGAAGTTGAAAACTGTAAACGCGAGCCGAACCCGCTTGACCCCGCGAGGCGTCGACTTGCTCTTTTTGGTTTTCGCTTGTTATCCCACGTTTGCGTGACCTTGCTCGCCGCCCGTGTTCCCACAGCGCCGGCCCTAATGGGTCAGATACTCTCCGACATTATCTCCGCCACACCCACCTGCTTTTATCTATTTTATTATGTTTTTTTTTTACACCAGGCAGAAAAAGAGGGAAGCGTTGACTTAACACAGAAAAGCACGGCACGAGAAGAAGGGCACGTCTCCACTGTGCTTTTTTGCCCTCTGTTGTCTTTGCATGAAATGAAAGATGCAAGTGTGTGTGTGTGTGTGTGTGTGTGTGTGTGTGTGTGTGTGTGTGTGTGTGTGTGTGTGTGTGTGTGTGTTATCCTCTCCCTCTGTCCTTTGTATGAAATGAGCCCAGATGGTGATTGATTTTTCAAGTGCTGACATCCCTGCTTGAGAAGGACCCCTCCTCTGCTCTGCTCTCACACACACACACACACACAAACACACACACACACACACACACACACACACACACACACACACACACACACACAGCACTGCACACACACACACATACCCTTCTTTGTGCCAGTAAGTGGCGCACTAACATCTCAGTGCCATCATCATCTTTGTGACTGCCAGCAACCACCATTGATTGACAAAAGTATGCATGCAAACAAACACACACACACACACACACACACACACAGAAGAGGCGGTCATTCCCTCCCTGACCATATTTGCAGAAGTGGTGAAACATGAAAACACGGGAGCAAAATTAGATCTGTAATGAATAAAACGTCAATCTGTGACTTTTTCTTCTTTTAAAAGAAGCTAAATCTACAGCGTCGATGATCTGAAAGTCACATTTTCATCATTTATCGTCAAAGAAATGCCAAGAAACTCACTTGTTTTCTTTTAAATCACCGCTTATTATTAGTATAATTGGTTTCTAATACATTTGGTGTGATAAACTCTTAAACTTTAACATTTTTGATGGTTTTGTTTCAAAAGTTCCCATAAAACTAAGAAATCATTATACTCCATATTTCTGAGAAAAAGTCAGAATTATGACTTTGGTCTCTGAATTCTAAATCAGAATTTTGAGAAAAACTGTCAGAATCAATCTCAGAATCCCGACTTTAATCTCCAATTCTGACTTTAATCTCAGAATTCTAAATCTGAATTATGAGATTATAATCAGACATCCAACTGTACAACTTGAGATCTGCAAAACAGACAAAAGCAGGGATGAGGCCGTACAATACGACATAAAATTGATTAGATTTGATCCAAAAGCCTTAAATATCACAAACATTGTTAATGAAGACCAGGTTGTAAGAAGAGACTTCCACCAAGTCTAACAATAACCTGTTTAAAGCCAGTGATGGAGAATATTCAAGGATTGTCTCCACTCTGAGGGACGGACGGACACAGAGACAGAGGGACGGGCGAGCGTGGGGGTGAAGCGGCGGAGAGCTGTGCACGCCACAGCAGCCCTATTGAGTTAAAGTGGCTGTGCGGCTAAATGATGTCATTGGCTAACTAGGCGTTCTCAGGCCATTGCCTCTGTTTGCGTGACTAAATACATACAATTAAGGCCTCGGCACTTCTCAATCTCTGTGAACTCATTGTTATCCCCGGGTTCAAGTGCACTGATAATGGGGGCCAGAGGAAAACAGGCGTAGCAGTGAGAGACACAGAGACACAGAGACACAGAGAGAGACAGAGCTGGTGGGTAAAAGAGACGTCTCATTAATAGTGGCATTCGCTTTCACCCCAGCAGCTCCACTCAAGCCTCTGCTCACTCATCTGTTCCCTTCTTCTTCTTCTTCTTCTTCTTCTTTCCTCTGGCTCTCATTGTCTTACTTTTCTCTTTTATACCCCTTTTTTTCACTGATTTTCATCCATCCATCCATCCATCCATCCCTCCATCCCTCCACCCCACCACCCCCCCTCTGTTTCTGTGTCTCTTACCACTCGGTGGATGTGAGGATGCTTTGTGTACACGCTGTTTGTTCCCATACAGTGGGGGTCTTTCACACAGGGGCAGAGTATGATGACACACACACACACACACACACACACACACACACACACACCATTGTTAACCAGTTCCACACTGAGTGGACGGACATTTGACAGGCTGAAAAAAAACAGTGAAAGAAACTGGTTTCTATTAAAGGCCTCGTGTGATTTTTTCTTTTTTGAAAACAAAAGTCAAACTTTAATATTCTTTAATCTTCAATTCTGACTTTCATCTCTGAAATCTACATCTGTATTAAGATTAGATTTAGATAGATTCTGTCTGAATTAATCTTGGGAATTCTGAATTTTTTTCCCTACATTTCGTACTTTATTCTTAGAAGTCTGACTTCTGAGATAAAAATTCTGATTTGTTACTTAAATCTTGGAATTCTGACTTTTATCCCTAGATTTCTGACTTGATTCTCAGAGTTCTAAATCTGAAGTTTGAGATTAGATTCAGAAATCCAAGAATAATGTAAATCACAGTATCCTGACTTTATTCTCAGAATTCTGAATTTGATCCGAAATTCTGAATCAGAATTCTGAGATTAGACATTGAATTCTGAGAAAAAGTGTAATTTATACTTTCATATGTTAATCTCTGAATTTTTTTCCCCTAGATTTCTGACTTTAATCTCAGACTTCTTAATCCAAATTGTAAGATTGGATTTAGAAATCTATGAAAAAAAGTAAAAGAGTAGATCTCAGTATCCTAACTTTAATCACGGAACTCTGAGATTAGGAAAAAGTCAGAGTTGTACTTTAATCTCGGCATCAAAAATCCCAGAGCCTCGTAATCCTCCGTGTGCTGTGATACAAAAACTGAATCATCCACAAAGGAAACACTGTAACCAAGCCTCAGTTGTGGCCCGGCTACTGCAGTGGAGGTCACATTGTAGACCCCCCACACACACACACACACACACATAAACCACTCACACACATGAAGCAGCTCGAGTGTAATCGTCTAAAGCGAGACTTCCCTGATGGCTGCGACGCTTGACAGTGATGCCCTCAAGTCTCACAGAAAACTCTGTAACTGGAGAACAATTGCTTCTGTCTGTCTTGAGTAACTGGATCAGCACGCCGTCGTCCCTGCACACACACACACACACACACACACACTCCATGACTTCAGCAAACATTACAGTGACTTAAACTTAACTTTGATTCATTAATTCAACATCTCCTTTTTCTTAAAATGTAATAATGCACACTTTTGATCTCAGTGTTTTTAACAGGAACCTTTGTTTTCTGTGACCGTTTGCTCTCCCACACCAAACCTCATAGAGGACACAGGAGCTCGTGGTCTACTGCTGCGTCGTTTGCTAAGTCTGTGTGAGTGAGTTTTATCGGCGTAAACAAGTTTATGGACTTTGTTGCAGGAGGTTATTGGTTTTACAAAGTGGCACAAACGTCAGTTTCCTGTTGGAATAACGGCGTCTGACAGTGAGGTAAAGGGACAAATGTTTTCTTAAGGGGTCAAAGAGAGTTTTTAATTTTAAATGCTTAGTTTTGGATTAGTTTTTTAAGTTTTAGATGAAAACTTAACACATTTAGTTCGTTTTGTAAACACACAATTCAGTTTCAGTCAGATATCGATTTTTTTTATCAGTTTTAGTTTTAGTTTTTTCCTTAGTTTTTTGTTAACATAATAACATTTTGTTTACCTTCCTGTTCCACTCTGTTAAAGTTAGACGTCCCGTGTCTCACGCTGGTTCGTGTAACAGCAAAAGATCACTAAACTCATTCTTTGATAGAACTTTATTATCGTCCTGGACCACACACACACACACACACACACACACGTGTGTGTGTGTGCGTTGTGGTGGCGTGGTGATGGCGGCGGCAGCAGCAGCCGACGTAAATGGATCTTATTTAGCGGCACGTCAACACGTGTAAGGGGGCTTACGGCTCATTACTCTGGGCCGCGATCCCCTCTGCTCACCCACTGATGGATGGCAAGGGCAGCGTGGTGGGGGGAGGGGGGGGTGGAGGTGGAGGGCGGGATAAGAGAGCAGGATGGACACTTCCTTCCTCACTTCCCTCCTCTCTTTTATGCTTCCTCTCCTGACTTTGCTGCATCGCCCTCCTCCCTCACATTGAATATAATTTTCCGATAATAAACGACTACATTTATCTCTTCTATATGCGACTGACACGCTCGCGCTCGCCGAGGAGTAAATCAGCCCCCACTTCATCGCCCGCTGCGGGGTCTGCGCTGAGGAAAATCTGTTGCACATATACTGTAGAATTAACTTCTAACTTTTTTTATACTTTATACGCTCGCTGATTTACCTTCGTCTTCTGTCACTTTTATTGATCTGAAGGGGTGACTGCTCTGCTCTCAGCGCGTGTGTGCGTGTGTGTGTGTGTGTGTGTGTGTGCCATTGTCATCTCTTAACATCACCCCCTCTCTATTTCCCCCGTCATTCATTGAATTTACAGCCTGGCTCTAGCTTTTATTAGTCAAACGCTTCAGATTAATCCGTTTTTTAACCCAAAAAAACCAGAAACAACAACATTCTGGAACACGTTTTGACACCAAAAGCACAGGTGTAATAAGAGCATTGGTGGCTGGGTTCCATTAAGCTGCTTCCCTCTCTTGCAGGGTCCTTGTGTTGTTGCACCTGAACACAACAGAGGCTTTGTTAATGATCAGTGACACCTGCTCTGCTTTTTGCTCCCGCCAAAAACATGGCTGCCAACAGACACACACACACACACATGCATAAAAAAATATCAGCTGCTTAACAAAAGGCTCACCGTATAGACTCCACTTCATTTTCACGTATTTATCTCACACTGACGTTTGTAAACCTCTCGCTCTCCTAAACCAAACCCCATAGAGAAAATCAGCGATTTAACATCACAGCACATGGGAGCTGTTGATCCACTGCTGCCTCCATAACCAAGTTCAAAGATCTTATTTTATATCTTCCATGTTTTAAAACCTGTGCTCACGTTAAACGCAGTGACACAAAGTGACCACACGAGGCAGCAGTAGACCAGCAGCTCCTGTGTCCCCGTGAGCTAAAATCGCTGATTTTCTCTCCGCGTCAGATCTACATACTTTTCATGTTTCACCTTCTATGGTTCAGACTCCTTTAGGGTTTGAGTGCAGCTGAAGGGGCGTGGCTTCTAATCTATAGTAACGTTTTTTTTCTAACACGTTTAGAAACAAATCTCTTCCAGTTACTTTGTCCGTGTCTCCAGCTCACTGTTACAAATCCGGGCCTCTGGTTCCTGTGGTGAACTTTTAAACCCTTACATTAGCTCCCTGACACTTAATTGTTACCAGCACTCAAACCTGTAGCTGTAACCATGTGAGCCATGACATACGGCTACCACACACACACACACGTACTGTATACTGCTTCCAGAGCACTCAGTCAAGTCCGTCTCTCTCTTCTTAAGCTCGTCGAGCATTCCTCTCATTCATGGAAGCAGGGCCTCCTAGTGAAGCGCTTAATTGGCTGCAGATTGCTCTTTAACCTCAGGGTTACACACACACACACACACACACACACACACACACACACACACACACAGACAGAAGCAAACACCCACACACACTCATGCGCACGTGCACGCTCACCACTTGTGCAGGCTGTTAACGTCTTGGGGGAAATGGAGTGTGGTTTTTACAACTCATTGGGGAGGTCAGAGGTCAGCAGATTTGTAACAGACAATCCCTGAGGATCTGTCAGTCAGGGCTGAGACGCGGCGGTGGCGGCTACCACACACACACACACACACGCTCACTTAGATTTAAGACCTCGAAACGGCGAATGTGACGCGAATAAATGGTGTGAAACTGTGAAACGCTCCGAGGTGAAACGAGATCCTCATTGTTTACGTTAAGTGTCGCGGGAAGAAACAGGTGGAGTCTGTGTTTAGCGACGAGGAGCCGGTGATCGGATGGAGAGGATAAAAAAAAGGGGAGAATGTGAGGAAGTTCCCGTTTCTTTGTAAGCACTTGACTAAAAGTCAGCGTTTTATCCTCTTTTTATTGTACATAATATATACAATATACATATATATATTATTGGAGGAATGTCGCGGTTTTACTCGGCTTTAAACGATCCTCTAATCATTAAAAATAAGTTGCCTCACTAGCGCCCTCTACAGCGTTTATTTATTTTTGCACAATGAAGAAAATCTGCTGAGACTTGAGTGTAAAACATATTATTAGTTTAGTTATTTTTACTAAAGAAGAGACAACATTCAGGGAAAATGTAAAAAAACAACATTTAAGGTTCGGGTTTAAGGTCTTGGAATTGGACCCACAACCTTCCAGTTGAAAGACAGAAGACTGGCCCTACCACTGATCCACCATGGCTCAATCCTAACTCCTTACACTTTTACTTCTAAAACTTAAGTACACGTCATATCAGAAAATGCACTTAAAAAGTGACTTCAGCTTCTACCAAAGTCATTTTCTGGTCACATGATTGTACGTTTTACTTTTAAAAGCGTCGTGTGATTATTAATCAGTCGCCTTGTCATGTTTTTGCCGTTTTTCTTCTTGTTTGTGAAACCGACGCGTGGGACTGGATCAGTGCTGACACCACTTCACATTTCAGTCCTCTCTGTTTTTCAGTTCTTGGCCCGTCACCTCTGTGTGTGTGTGTGTGTGTGTGTGTGTGTGTGTGTGTGAGTGCGTGCGTCTCTCGCTCCCCGGAGCCTCCGTTTTTGAACCCCGTGCCCAGACTCGTCCACTTTTCGTCTCGCTGGCTGCGACCGCTTCAAGTGACTGTGCATGTGTGAGTGTGTCTGTCTGTCTGTCTGTCTGTCTGTCCTACAGGGAGCACAGACTCCTACACAAAGCAGACGCTCGGACCGTCGCTGAGATTAAACCAGAGCCGCAGACAAAGACGCATTTGTCGTTGTTGTGTTTTTGTTTTTTTCTCTCGGGCCTCATCGGGGATGAGAGAGAATTCCAAATCAACAACTGCACATACTCCTCTTTACTCTTTTATTTTCCTCTTCATTGGACATTTATAGCGTAATTTAAACTATAATTTAGCATTTGTCGTTGTTTTTTTTGAACATTTTCTTATTGGTGCATGTGTGTGGGTGTGTTAGTCACTTCTCTCGCTTCTCCTTATTGTTCATGATTCACGGTGAATATGTTTTTCTGCATGACTCACTCTCCTCGCGGA
The DNA here is from genome assembly GCF_019176455.1 of Solea senegalensis. Lineage (NCBI taxonomy): Eukaryota > Metazoa > Chordata > Actinopteri > Pleuronectiformes > Soleidae > Solea > Solea senegalensis. The sequence goes on along the minus strand of NC_058027.1, from coordinate 27,128,782 downwards.
GAAGAGAGAAAAAAAAGCAGACAATTACAATCTGTCCCGCTCCCATCGGCTTCTTTTACTCTTTTACCCTGGAATTTACAACTAATAATATTACAGTGAGAGAGAAGAAGAATAATGAACATGAGATGAAGGTGAAAGTGAAGTGAAACGGCATTTAGACTAACAAGGAGGTCTTTGCAGGGGGAAGCTGTGATTGTAACACGGGGAAAAAACAGGGATTTTCACGTCTAATAACTTTTATAGACACGCGATTAAAAGGGCAGGAAACAAAAAAAGTCAAATAAAAAAAGATGATTCAAAATGCCTGATAAAAACGACGATTTTGATGCAGCGTGTGGAAGAACTCAACTAAAGTCCGAGTTTGACGTCGTCGGGAAGCGGCGTGGCATCATGGGAATTGTCGCCTTGTTTGGTTCAAGTGTGCGTTTGTGTTTCAGTCGAGTTGTCGTGATCCACTGGCGACAAACGCACACAATGGAAATAAAAAAACATCGGCTATAATTAAGACCTGGCTCACAGCGACTGCTGCGACCCACACCTTTGTTTACTCCGATCCAATCCAACTTTATTTGTAAAGCACTTTTTAAAGCCATAAAGAATCATATATAAAAGACATAAACGCTCACACGAGGCAATAACATGCGTCTAAAAATACAATACACAAAAGGACCTTTAAACATAACAATAAGCAAAACAATAAATTAACAAATTAAAATAAAATAACGTATATAACTCACGTTATTTTATTTTAATTTGTTAATTTATTGATTTGTTTATCTGTAGTTGCAGCCTTCATCTTCTCTAAGAAAAGGCTGCTAAAATAGTTATAATATTTGTGTTTTCATGTATTCTGATTCACTAAAACTACTTTAAAAGGTG